>NW_026114531.1:0-741139 GCF_025231255.1 Drosophila biarmipes
CGCGACATCCTCACTGCCTGCTCTGTGTGGAATGTTCCTGTACAAGGTGTTAGGTGGCTGGGTCCTAATCTTGCCGCGCATGTCCTGAATCCAGCTGCATGCTGCGGAGGCTTCCGCCGCCGATGTCTCCTTGATCCCTCGGAGTGTTACTGGTAGTGGCTGCCTTGATAATGCGTCTGCCACCACATTGAGTTGTCCCTTCCTGTACGCTATTTCGAAGTCATACTGCTGCAACTCCAGGGCTCATCTGGCGATCTTTCCTGAAGGGCTCTCGATGCGGTTCAGCCACTTCAGTGCCATGTGGTCACTTGCCACCTTGAAGTGGTACCCTTCCAGATATGGCTTAAGGTTTCGGATCGCCCAGACTCTTGCGAAACCCTCCTTCTCGGTCGTGGAGTAGTTTTTCTCAGTCCCGTTAAGCGTTCGGCTTGATTAAAAGATCACCTTTTCGCCACGTTCAGTTTCCTGGGTCAAAATTGCCCCAATACCGTTATCACTCGCGTCCGTTTGCAGGACAAATGGTTTTTCATAATCCGGGCAAGCCAGTACGGGGTCTGCCACCAGTCTTGCCTTTACTTCTTCGAATGCCGACTGATGTTCCTGTGTCCACACCCACTTGTTGCCTTAGGGCAGCAGATCGTTGAGAGGCTTAACTATTTTTACGAAGTCAGGTACAAATCGCCGATATCATGATGCTACGCCCAGGTACTGTCGGAGCTCTATAACTGTTGATCGTCCTGATACGCACACGCGTGTGGCGACATTTCACGGCCAATAACACGGTCCAACACCCGCTGGAAGGTCGCAGATGCCGAATGGAGTCCAAACGGCATTACTCTCCACTGAAATAAGCCCTTTCTCGGCACTGTAAACGCAGTGTACCGCCTGCTGCTTTCTTTCAGTGGGATTTGCCAGTAACCGTCCTTCAGGTCCAAACTGCTTATGTACCATGCCTCTCTCAGCTGGTCGAGGATATAATTTATTCGAGGCATTGGGTAGGCATCCTTAATCGATTTGGCGTTGACCTGCCTGAAGTCGACGCACAGTCTCCACTTGCCCGTCTTCTTCCTAACCAGCACGATGGGAGAGCTGTATCGGCTGGTTGAGTCCTCTATGCATCCCATTTGGAGTAGCTCGTCCACCTTCGCATTGATCTCCCCTTGAACTTTCGCTGCTTTATTGGTTTGTCGTCTTTTATCGTTATTTGATACTCTGCCATGTTCGACGTTCTTGTCATTGTTTTCAAACTGGATAGCTCTGCCTCCAGGAACTTCGCTGTGTCGTCATACTCGGTTTCCTGTTGTACGACTGCTACCGATAGCCTCTCCTCAAACCACCCATTGTGTCGGTTCTTGGCCGGTATTCTCACCTCGTGTCCAGCGCAACTTATCTCGGTTCCGACTCGAGTTAGAAAGTCCCATCCTAACACCAATGAATCCACTACCCCTGGTAGTATCAGCAGGCTCATAGTTAGTCGCTTGTTCCCGAATGCTATCTCCACCTCCAGCTGTTCATCGATCCCGCCGCACCTTCCGTCTGCCAACCTAACTTGCCGCTGTGTCCTCGTAATCATCCCGAGGGCAGCCAGGTTGTCCGCCAGCTCCTTGCTTACAAAGCTCGCTGTTGCCCCGGTGTCAATCGTGGCCTTGTACGTGCCTTCCCCAATCGTCACCGCTGCGTACAACTGCTGCTCCTCCTCGCCCGTTAGTTTGGAGAGGTAGCATCTTGCGATCCCCGCTCGCCTCTCAGCGGCTAAGGTCGCTGGGCATTTCCCGCCTGCTGGCAGCACTCGACGCTCCTGACACCTAGCCTCCCGCACACCCAGCAAAACAACAGGCGTTGGAGTCGACATCCTCGTGCCCAGTGTCCGTGGCCGCCGCACCTTCGGCAGGCTTCATGGGGGTCTGTTATGTGTGTCATTCCCCGCGGCCTCTGTGTTGTGTTTGGCGGTCTCCAGACAGTGTTCGCTGGTTGCATCTGTTGCTGCTGTGGTGGTGCCCATTGGCCTCCTCGTGGTGCTCCTGGTGCCTGCTGTCGTGGGACTCGTTGTGGCGGTGAACATTGGGTATTTCTCCGTGTCTCCTGGTTATCTGTCTCCTCGCATCTTCTGCACGTGACCTGCGTTGGTAGTGACGACTTGGCCTTCGAGAACTTGTTTTCTTGTGCGAAAGCTTCCCGCTCCTTTTCTAGTTCTTCGTACTCATCGGCTGATAGCATCAACGTGTCCTGGTGCGGCACTTTGTACGCCCTTAGGAAGATCCTTAAGCTTGGGGTGCAGCTTTCCTTGAAGATTTTTAAGGTGTCTCTCGCAGAGTAATTTAGTGGCCTTGTCATAGTCTGCATGTCGATCATGTAGTCTTTAAATGACTCACTGAAACCCTGCTTTCGTTGCCTGACCTGATCCGACAGCCTTGTCAAGAAATCTCTCTCAGTCCAAAGTTCACGGCCGCGTCCAAAGTCCGGCGGCATCCCGTTACTTCCTCTTGCACACGGCACCCTCGTTCTTCCCGCCAAGGCTCCGCTCTCTCTTTCTCCTCCATTCTTGGCCTCCAAACTTTCTTGGTCTCCAAACTCTCTTGCTCTCCAAACTCTCTAGCTCTCCAAACTCCCTTGTCTCCAAACTCTCGTGATCTCCAAATTTCCAGGTTCTCCAAACTCTCACGTTCTCCAAACTCTCATGTTCTCCAAACTGTCACGTTCTCTAACTCTCACGTTCTCCGTCCTTTATCTCCAAACTCTCACGTTCTCCAACGGTGAGCAGCCGGCCATCTGCTGCTGGGAATTGTGTGGAGTTATTCAACTCCTCGTCGTTGTAGAATCGCGGTTGAATTCCTTGCAGTCCTTGATTTCATGCAGTCTGCATACCGCTCCTCCTCGCGAACAGTATTCGCGTCAGAACCCTTTGCTTCGGGTGCTCCTTGATTCGACGTCCGTGACAGTGCACACCAACTTGGCGAATTCATGAAGCCAATCGCTCAGGTGTACCACTATCGGATACGGCTGTATCGTAGCAGCTTGTTTCGCCCAGTCCAACCTCTTGCTCACCGGCAACTTGACAATCAGCTCCTCCATTAGGGTTGGGTTCCCTAGGTGTGCTGGTTGCCGGTAGTGGTTGACTGCAGGAACGTTGCCAGGTTTCTCACCTTAGTGGCGAACGGCACGATCCTTGCGATGTTGGTCTTTTTAATTGGCTGCACATTGCGCACGCTCTCCAGTTGGCTACGGATCAATAGCTTCGGATGTCCATACCGGAATCTTAGCTGCTCCAAACCAGCTTGCACATTGCTGGGGTGGATGAGCAGCAACTTTACTGCTGTTCGGGCCTCGACCTTCAGGGCTGTCACTAGCTTTTGGTTATTCTCCACTGCTTTACACTGGAAAGCGTTGTCTCCGTGAACGCGCAGAAGAATATTGGCCATTCCTTTGGTTGACCCTCGAACTCTGGAAGATCAGGCAATCTACGTGACCTCCATCCAGGTATGCTCATAGTCGCCACTCCAGATGATGGGAGTGATGGTGCAGATACCCAAAAATTGTGTGTCGGCTCCTATGGCGGGTAAACATAGCCTAGTTCGGGCTGTGCCGTGGCGGTAACACAAAATGACGGAGAATAGCTCACTGTTGTTGTTGTACAGATCTATGTAACAGGTTGCCCCTTTGCCCAATGACCGCCGAGCGTCGACGCCAGATTTCAACTTAAATTGCGCCAAATCACTCAATTGTGGCAACTGCTCATCCAAAGATGGCGTCAATCCCAGCTCAAGTTGCATATTGTCACTCATTCTCTGCTGGGCAGGTTCTCACTCGAACTCTGCCGTGGCGCTGCTCTCAAACATGACAGCATTCGACTCAAACTTGCTACGCCGCTCACTCCAACGCCGAGTGCTCCGATTCGAACGGAATCCCTGGCGGCCTCAGCTTGTCCTTCACTTGCCTTGCCTTTACCAGCTCCGATTCTAAATGTGCGATCCTTTCCATTAATGCCGCCACTTCTACAGTGGAGTCCGTAATCTGCCCCGTTGCATCGGGCTGCAGGTTTTTTGCGCCTTCCCAGGCTTCTGTTCCACTTTCCTTCGTAGTCTGGTGGTGGTCACAGTGACGGGAACACCCGAGACATCCAGTCTGGGGCTCTGACGCCGCTCGGCCGATCACGGGGAAATGCATTCAGAACACTAGTTGGTTAGCGATAACAAGGACAACCAGAGTGTGTGTTGGAGATAGTGTTTTCTTAAGCTCGTCATCACCCGATTTAGTGTGACCCAATAACATAACCCTAACAATCCTCACTTAAATAATACTGACTTCTAGTGGCACTTAATTCAAACTTACTATCGATAGTCATAATCCATTTCGCGATAGTACTGTTCGAAGTGCATCAACGTCCGTCAACATATATATAATTGATCAAGATGCATTGTTTAGAGAGGAGGGGGTACGGGACTAAGGGGATATTTACTAAAGTTATTTAATAAATATTCTAAATTTATTGGATATATTGGGCCAATTTTCATGGGGCGGAAAGGAAGGCGTGGCCCTATCGGATTAACATTTTGCCGGACTATTCATATATGAGACCTATATAGTGTGCCAAGCTTCAAGTCAAGTCGCTGTATTTTTCTAGTTTATGCATAAATATTGGGCAATGGGTCCAGTGGGCACTGGAGAATATATGAATTATATCTTAAATTGATTAGTAGAGCAAGTCCAAAAACATAATTATCGAATAATCCCTATTTTTAATTAATTAGACTGCAAAATGTTGCCAAATGGCTCAATATAATTTCCTTTTCTTTCCCTCTGTTAAGCAAGTTTTTAAAACATTTTTACATTTTTAAATGATACCCAATCTTCCCATATGCCTTTTATATTAAAGTAAGTAGCTAACGGAAGGAAGACCGAATGTCCGCAGCCCAGCAGCGGCCAAAATTGCTGACTCTGCATTTGGCCGGATGCTCGTGCACAGCCGGCAAGCATTGCAATCACCTCACACCAATAGGCGCAGCTAGCGGTGATAGTTTCCCCCACACCCGCGGGCGAACCTGGCAAGTGGCTGCTATTACCAATCATTTCACAAGTACAGGCGCTACTAGCGACAACCACTTCCCCCTGCACCTAAGTGTGAGCAATATCGAAGAAGACCACCCTGCAATCAGTGCGACTAAGGAAGACCCAAATAAAATGCAGACTGAAGATGTTTATACAGATTTTAGTAAGGCATTTGACACCGTAAACCACTCTATTCTTTTATCCAAATTAGATATGCTTGGGTTTCGTAGTAATCAATTACTTGAATGGTCGGAGGGTTATATTCAATAATGCTGTTTCAAAATTAATCTACGTGACATCTGGAGTGCCTCAGGGAGTCATATGGGCCCTTTTCTGTTTACTTTGTTTATTAACGATCTTCCCTTAATCATACTGCTGACGTTAAGCTTTGTTTATCATACATTGATATAGCGTCGGGATATAACTTACAGTCAGATATTGATTGTTTTCATGAATGGTGTGAGTACAACCTTTTAAATATGAACTGCCTTAAATGCAACGCTATGACTTTATTAAAGGGTACTCTTTCGCTTATAACTAAATAAATACGCCACTCGACCTGTATATATTCAGTTAACGATTTAGGTGTATATATATATATATAACCGATTTATATTCAATGATCCGTTCTATGTGATAACTATAACAACCTATATCATGGTATCCCGGTATTAAAAACCAATAGTTTAACTCATTTGCTTTATTCTTAGTTGTGCCTTTTATTTTTATTTGTGTCCCGTCTCTATTTGCTTTATGTATCTACCTCGTGAAGTCGAATTTTTTGCCCAAATTGATAATAGGGCCCCGCGGTTAACAAACACGTGCTTGGTATCGTTGGCCGACTTGTTTTTACTCTTCGAAGTACATCAACGTATATAACATTTTTCAAGATGCATTGTTTAGTTCGGATTTAGGGGATATTTACTTAAGTGATTTTATAAATATTCAAAATTTATTGGATATATTGGGCCAACTTTCATGAATATTTTGTACATTTTTGTCCCATGATGCAGTAGTTTCTATGGGGCGGAAAGGAAGGCGTGACCTGATCGGAATATAATAAAATGCGCAGACTATGCATATATAAAACCTATATAGTGTGCCAATCCTGTAGCTTTATTTTTCTAGTTTATGCAAGAATATTGGGCATTAGGATCAGTGTGCACTGGATCGGTGGATTGATGACTTAAATTGATTAGTAGGGCAAGTCCAAATGCATAATTATCCAATTATCCCATTTCTTAATTAGTAAGAGTGCAAAAAGTTTTCAGATGGCTCAATATAATTTCATTTTCTTACCCTCTGTTAAGCAATTTTATAAAAACACGAGGACATGATTTTCGAAATGCCATTTGCAGTATTTAAAACATGAAAACTATTTACATAGATCCATAGATTTTTTTTCTAAACAATTAAGCATTTTAATAAATAGAAGAGCTCAATGTTCTTAATTCCACTATTCCACTTTCGTGGTTAACAGACCAACATCCACAGAGCTGGGTTTCTTGAAAAATGCATACATATTAATTGGTCACATTTTAAACAAAAACGAAAGTTCACTTCGGCGAAGTTTGTATACCCCTGCAGTTATAAGAAATAATCAACTTTAATAAGACCATGTGAAATTTTTGAGGATTGGTGCTGACTTCGGTGATATTAAAAAAAAAATTTCATTCTTTTTTTCAAACCATTTTTTTACATCTACATGTAGTAGTCCGATTTTTATTAAATAAATTATTATTATAATTATATTATAAGATTGTTCGCAGCAGAACGCCAAAATTTCATTGTTGACTATCAGTTTGTAAATATAACGTAAAGTTTGCTAACAGATGTGCAGCATCTGCGTTGCGCTTACAGCACCAATTAATTTAACAGTACGCATGTAAAACCACGAAAACAAACACTGTACAACACTTACTATTCTCTTCTCTCGTCTTGCACTAAAACTTCGAAGTACACGATCTCCAAAACGAAAGCTATTTTAATTTTATAGAAGAGGCCGAAGTGGGCTCCAAATAGCATATCCTCTAAACATTGGTGACCCCGACGTGATGCTATCCGGGTTTTAGTGCAAATCGCAACATCGGTTCTAACCTTTTGCTGTCTGGCCAAAAGCCGTCAGGCACATCTCTCACAAACACACACATACAGTCGTCTCCAGAAAACGGTAATCGCGTTTTTCTGTGCCCAAATTTGACTTTCGAAATCGTCAAGGGTGAATTTCTTGTATCCGTTAGTCGTACTACAGTAAAACACAAAATGCCAAGTGCGCATCCATTCAGCGCCAACTAAAGGCAATGGGCAACCATTTCAGCGGCGGCGACTTGTGCACCTACTATGAAGCCGACTTAATAGTTCGTATAGACACAGCTAATAAAATGAAGGACGACTTCGAAATGTGCCCTGCCCAGCTGGACTGTTATGTAAACCTTTCTGGAACGGAGATGTCGCATGCTGGAAAATCTTACGGTACCTACGGTACCTACGGTACCCACACCTAGCCTTGAGGTGAGCCGAAGCTCCCATAGATCAAATCGGAACTCTTTCATTGCCACAAATACCAGAAACCAACAACTTTGTACATATTCGATTCTAAGGATCTCTATATCGTAAAATGCACACCATGTATATATCTGTCCCCAAGCTTACGTCGCAAGGAAGCCAAACGTTTAAATCTGTGCTTTAATTGTCTCCGGAAAGTCATGGCTTGTAGCACTGTCGCTCAGGGCATTGCAGGCACTGTCAACAGAAGCACCATTCTCTACTGCATATGTGCCCCATAGCGGCTCAATCATGTGCACCTGGCTCGCGGCTTGCAGTCGGATCCCAGCCAAGTATACCAGATTTTTCGACGCCCTTAGCTTCCACTCTCGTAGCCTTTTACCCTGAAGACAACGCTAGGAACGTGTTCAACAATTCCTCCGAGTACGTATTGCTTCCTACTGCAATCGTTTGTGCAAAAAGCCATTCAGGCGTATATATACCAGCCGTGCTCTGTTGGATTCTGGATCCCAACTCATCTTTATCACCACGCGTCTGGCTAACCAGCTCCAGATCAAGGTTCGCCATGCAGCCTTATCGATATCAGGAATTGGCGAGTCAACGATCACATCTAACTTATCAGCTGACATTTGTAGCTCAGTCCTATGACAAGAGATTCACCACATCCTCCCCAGCAGCTATAACTCGATCGATTATCCGAACTTTGGCCACATCTCCAGCTTGAGCATTCCTGAAAACATAACCCTCGCAGACACCATGTTTTTCAAATCTCAGAGAATAGATTTATTGCTTGGGGCCGGTCTATTTTTCGACCTAATCTGTGTAGGCAAAATTCGAATGGCAGATAATTTACCAATTCTCCAAAAGACCAAGCTAGGTTGGGTGGCTTCACGTGGACACTATCACGTTCGCAACAGCTATTCATCTTTTGCCGCCTTTCGTAAAGTCCCTAATTTTGAGGATGATTCCTTATCAGAGATCGTCAAAAGATTCTGGGGAATCGACAATCCCAGCGGCGAATCTCCCACAACATTCGCTGACAACGAAATATGCGAGCAGCAGTTTCTGCAGGGCTACTCTAGACTTGAGTAGGGTCAGTATTCTGTAAGGTTGCCGGCTAAATTCAGCACTGACACGTTAGGAGATATTTTTCTACGCGCACTTATACGCTTCAAGGCGCTCGAAGTCAAACTGGCAAAAAACCTTCAAACTAAACTGAAGTACTCTGCTTTCATGCGCGAATAAATAGAGCTGGGCCATATGTCACTGGCTTCCATGTTTTCCCGCAATTTTATTTGTCGCATCTTTGCTTTAAGAAACCGGATAGCTCTACTACAAAATTGCGTGTAGTTTTTGACGGATCAGACAAATCTACGTCAGGAGTATCTCTTAATGATTTGTTACATACGGTCGATACAACCCGTCGATACAACCAAAGCTCTTTAACATTCTCATCAAATTTCGTCTTCTCAGAGTTTCTATGTACGGCGATATTTGCAAGAATTATCGCTTCATGCGAGTAGCTCACCCAGATCAATTTCTTCAGTGCATCCTATGGCGCGATCATCCCGATGAAGAAATAAGGACATGCACGTTGGATACTACTACTTAGCCGGCGATCCCAGCACCGATTGCCTGCTCTTTAACTTCGCGATAAGCCGATCACAAAACGAAGTATCTTATGCATGATTGCCAAGGCTTACGACCCACTCGGATTAATCTCACCCGTCGTTGCCAAACTCAAAATATTTCTTCGAGCTCTATGGAACGAAAGGTTGGACTGGGACGAATGCTTGCCGCAAGCAATGCACTACGAATGGAATCTGTTAGTTTCTCAGCTTTCAAGTGTTTGTCTATCATTTCCGCGATTCATTCTAACGTCACTGGCCACAATTGAGCTACATGGATTTTGCGACGCAAGCATGGCTGCTTATGGCGCTTGCGTATACGTCCAATCTGAGTCGCGGGTGTATATTCTTCACATTTGTTATGCTCGAAATCCTGGGTCTCTCCTTTGAAAACGCTGACAATCTCAAAGCTCGAACTCTCAGCAGCGCTTCTTTTATCCGATCTTATGTCAAACATCGCCAAGGAATTCAAGTTCGTCCGCAAATACCACTGCTGGAGCGACTCTACAGTAGCACTTGCTTGGATACGAGAAGCCCCTTCTAACTTCAACGTCTTTGTTTCCAACAGGGTAGCACAAATCCAGCGGCGGACAAAGGACATGATCTGGCATCATGTGCCGTCGCAGCTAAACCCGGCGGATATATTGTCAAGAGGATGCAATCCAATTGAACTGTCAGAATCACCACTTTGGAAAAACTGACCTTAATTTTTACAAGCCGGCACTGCAGGTTGGCCACAAACCGTGTATCATCCATCTGATCTTCCCGAGAGGCGCTCAACACTTATTTCAACGCAACGGCTTTATTTGGCAGCGTCCTGCGAATTCAGCAATTCCTTCACAAAGTTGCAACAACAAAAAGTTCGTTAAGCGCACAGCTTCACTACTCAATCCGGATGATCTCAAAGGCGGAACGCATCTTTTGCTGAAAAGCATTCAGATTGTGCATTTCGGCGAGGAGTACAAGTCGCTAAATTTAAGGAAGCCGCTGCCCCATAGTAGCAAGCTACTCCTTGCAACTATTCGTCAACGATACTAGCCCATTGGCGGGCTCAAAGCTGTATCGAGTATCATCAATAAATGCATAAGCTGCTTTCGAATGCGGCCCAAACTTCTTGATCAAGTAATGGCCCTTTGCCAGCCGAGCTACGTCTCAATTTTCATATGTTTTGCAAAAAAGGCAGTTCATTTGGAATTGGTGGAGGAATTATTTCTAAACGATCCACAGAGAAGCGAGACTTTCAACAGCTGTACAGCGTTGGGAGTCAATTGGCATTTCATTCCTCCACGTTACCCACATTTCGGTAGATTATGGGAGTCCGCGGTAAAATCAGAAAAGTACCATTTTTATCGCGTCGTTGGAATCTCAACTCTTTCATTCAACGAGCTTCGAACCTTCATCTGTTAAATATCTGCAATGCTCAACTCCAGACCTCTTTATTCTATTTCAGAAGACCCTAACAATTTGGAGATTCTTACACCCGGCCATTTTATATGGGGCAAGGCGAACGCAACTCAGTCGCTAGCAAAAGGTGTGCCACGTGCAGTAAGCATTCTGGAGGAAGTGGAGCACATCCTACTTGTCCCTGCTTCAAGAGGGTGGAAAGTGAAAGACGACTCGGCAAATTCTCAACTCGGAACCATGGTCCTGATAAAGGAGGACAACGCCCCGCCACTCAAGTGGCCTCTTGAAAGAGTGGACAGCGTCATTGCATTTGCTAACAGCTGTGCAGCATCTGCGTTGCGCTGGTTGCAGCACCAATTAATTTAACAGTACGCATGTAAAACCTCGAAAACAAACACTGTACAACACTTACTATTCTCTTCTCTCGTCTTGCACTAAAACTTCGAAGTACACGATCTCCAAAACGAAAGCTATTTTAATTTTATTGAAGAGGCCGAAGTGGGCTCCAAATAACATCTCCTCTAAACATTGGTGACCCCGACGTGATGCTATCCGGGTTTTAGTGCAAATCGCAACATCGGTTCTAACCTTTTGCTGTCTGGCCAAAAGCCGTCAGGCACATCTCTCACAAACACACACATACAGTCGTCTCCAGAAAACGGTAATCGCGTTTTTCTGTGCCCAAATTTGACTTTCGAAATCGTCAAGGGTGAATTTCTTGTATCCGTTAGTCGTACTACAGTAAAACACAAAATGCCAAGTGCGCATCCATTCAGCGCCAACTAAAGGCAATGGGCAACCATTTCAGCGGCGGCGACTTGTGCACCTACTATGAAGCCGACTTAATAGTTCGTATAGACACAGCTAATAAAATGAAGGACGACTTCGAAATGTGCCCTGCCCAGCTGGACTGTTATGTAAACCTTTCTGGAACGGAGATGTCGCATGCTGGAAAATCTTACGGTACCTACGGTACCCACACCTAGCCTTGAGGTGAGCCGAAGCTCCCATAGATCAAATCGGAACTCTTTCATTGCCACAAATACCAGAAACCAACAACTTTGTACATATTCGATTCTAAGGATCTCTATATCGTAAAATGCACACCATGTATATATCTGTCCCCAAGCTTACGTCGCAAGGAAGCCAAACGTTTAAATCTGTGCTTTAATTGTCTCCGGAAAGTCATGGCTTGTAGCACTGTCGCTCAGGGCATTGCAGGCACTGTCAACAGAAGCACCATTCTCTACTGCATATGTGCCCCATAGCGGCTCAATCATGTGCACCTGGCTCGCAGCTTGCAGTCGGATCCCAGCCAAGTATACCAGATTTTTCGACGCCCTTAGCTTCCACTCTCGTAGCCTTTTACCCTGAAGACAACGCTAGGAACGTGTTCAACAATTCCTCCGAGTACGTATTGCTTCCTACTGCAATGGTTTGTGCAAAAAGCCATTCAGGCGTATATATACCATGCCGTGCTCTGTTGGATTCTGGATCCCAACTCAACTTTATCACCACGCGTCTGGCTAACCAGCTCCAGATCAAGGTTCACCATGCAGCCGTATCGATATCAGGAATTAGCGAGTCAACGATCGCATCTAACTTATCAGCTGACATTGTAGCTCAGTCCCGTGACAAGAGATTCACCACATCCTCCCCAGCAGTTATAACTCGATCGATAACAGATTATCATCCGAACTTTGGCCTCGACATCTCCAGCTTGAGCATTCCTGAAAACATAACCCTCGCAGACACCATGTTTTTCAAATCTCAGAGAATAGATTTATTGCTTGGGGCCGGTCTATTTTTCGACCTAATCTGTGTAGGCCAAATTCGAATGGCAGATAATTTACCAATTCTCCAAAAAACCAAGCTAGGTTGGGTGGCTTCACGTGGACACTATCACGTTCGCAACAGCTATTCATCTTTTGCCGCCTTTCGTAAAGTCCCTAATTTTGAGGATGATTCCTTATCAGAGATCGTCAAAAGATTCTGGGGAATCGACAATTCCTGCGGCGAATCTCCCACAACATGAGTCGGGTCAGTACTCTGTAAGGTTGCCGACTTAATTCAGCACTGACGCTTCAAGGCGCTCAAAGTCAAACTGGCAAAAAACCTTCAAACTAAACTGAAGTACTCTGCTTTCATGCGCGAATAAATAGAGCTGGGCCATATGTTACTGGCTTCCATGTTTTCCCGCAATTTTATTTGTCGCATCATTGCTTTAAGAAACCGGATAGCTCTACTACAAAATTGCGTGTGGTTTTTGACGGATCAGACAAATCTACGTCAGGAGTATCTCTTAATGATTTGTTACATACGGTCGATACAACCCGTCGATACAACCAAAGCTCTTTAACATTCTCATCAAATTTCGTCTTCTCAGAGTTTCTATGTACGGCGATATTTGCAAGCATTATCGCTTCATGCGAGTAGCTCACCCAGATCAATTTCTTCAGTGCATCCTATGGCGCGATCATCCCGATGAAGAAATAAGGACATGCACGTTGGATACTACTACTTAGCCGGCGATGCCAGCACCGATTGCCTGCTCTTTAACTTCGCGATAAGCCGATCACAAAACGAAGTATCTTATGCATGATTGCCAAGGCTTACGACCCACTCGGATTAATCTCACCCGTCGTTGCCAAACTCAAAATATTTCTTCGAGCTCTATGGAACGAAAGGTTGGACTGGGACGAATGCTTGCCGCAAGCAATGCACTACGAATGGAATCTGTTAGTTTCTCAGCTTTCAAGTGTTTGTCTATCATTTCCGCGATTCATTCTAACGTCACTGGCCACAATTGAGCTACATGGATTTTGCGACGCAAGCATGGCTGCTTATGGCGCTTGCGTATACGTCCAATCTGAGTCGCGGGTGTATATTCTTCACATTTGTTATGCTCGAAATCCTGGGTCTCTCCTTTGAAAACGCTGACAATCTCAAAGCTCGAACTCTCAGCAGCGCTTCTTTTATCCGATCTTATGTCAAACATCGCCAAGGAATTCAAGTTCGTCCGCAAATACCACTGCTGGAGCGACTCTACAGTAGCACTTGCTTGGATACGAGAAGCCCCTTCTAACTTCAACGTCTTTGTTTCCAACAGGGTAGCACAAATCCAGCGGCGGACAAAGGACATGATCTGGCATCATGTGCCGTCGCAGCTAAACCCGGCGGATATATTGTCAAGAGGATGCAATCCAATTGAACTGTCAGAATCACCACTTTGGAAAAACTGACCTTAATTTTTACAAGCCGGCACTGCAGGTTGGCCACAAACCGTGTATCATCCATCTGATCTTCCCGAGAGGCGCTCAACACTTATTTCAACGCAACGGCTTTATTTGGCAGCGTCCTGCGAATTCAGCAATTCCTTCACAAAGTTGCAACAACAAAAAGTTCGTTAAGCGCACAGCTTCACTACTCAATCCGGATGATCTCAAAGGCGGAACGCATCTTTTGCTGAAAAGCATTCAGATTGTGCATTTCGGCGAGGAGTACAAGTCGCTAAATTTAAGGAAGCCGCTGCCCCATAGTAGCAAGCTACTCCTTGCAACTATTCGTCAACGATACTAGCCCATTGGCGGGCTCAAAGCTGTATCGAGTATCATCAATAAATGCATAAGCTGCTTTCGAATGCGGCCCAAACTTCTTGATCAAGTAATGGCCCTTTGCCAGCCGAGCTACGTCTCAATTTTCATATGTTTTGCAAAAAAGGCAGTTCATTTGGAATTGGTGGAGGAATTATTTCTAAACGATCCACAGAGAAGCGAGACTTTCAACAGCTGTACAGCGTTGGGAGTCAATTGGCATTTCATTCCTCCACGTTACCCACATTTCGGTAGATTATGGGAGTCCGCGGTAAAATCAGAAAAGTACCATTTTTATCGCGTCGTTGGAATCTCAACTCTTTCATTCAACGAGCTTCGAACCTTCATCTGTTAAATATCTGCAATGCTCAACTCCAGACCTCTTTATTCTATTTCAGAAGACCCTAACAATTTGGAGATTCTTACACCCGGCCATTTTATATGGGGCAAGACGAACGCAACTCAGTCGCTAGCAAAAGGTGTGCCAAGTGCAGTAAGCGTTCTGGAGGAAGTGGAGCACATCCTACTTGTCCCTGCTTCAAGAGAACCATGGTCCTGATAAAGGAGGACAACGCCCCGCCACTCAAGTGGCCTTTTGGTAGAGTGGACAGCGTCATCGCAGAAGGGGACTGCATTTCAAGAGTTGTCGTTGGCAGCTATATGAAATAGTAGTCTGATTTTGATAAAATTTAATTTGAAATTCATAACTTATTAAAAAATGTTATTCCAAGCCTAGAAGGTTAGATGTTTAAAAACAACAAAGATATAATTTTTTCATATTTTCCGACTAATTTTCGATCGTTACTATATGATCGGATTTTGATAAAATTTAATTCGAATTTTAGAACTAAATAAAAAAAGCTTAGGAGCTTATTTGTTGAAATACACCAAAGATATATTTTTTTCATATTATTTTTCCACTAATTTTCCGATCGTTCCTATGGCAGCTATATGAAATGGTCGTCTGATTTTGATAAAATTTAATTTCAAATTCATAACTTATTAAAAAATGTTATTCCAAGCCTAGAAGGTTAGATGTTTAAAAACAACAAAGATATAATTTTTTCATATTTTCCGACTAATTTTCGATCGTTACTTTATGATATAGTCATCGGATTTTGATAAAATTTAATTCGAATTTTAGAACTAAATAAAAAATGTTATTTCCAAGCTTAGAAGCTTATATGTTGAAAAACACTAAAGGTATATTTTTTTCATATTATTTTTCCACTAATTTTCCGATCGTTCCTATGGCAGCTATATGAAATCCTCGTCAGATTTTGATGAAATTTAATTCGAAATTTGAAACCAATTAGAAAATGTTATTTCCAAGCGAAGAAGGTTATAAGTTTTAAATCACCAAAGATATATATATTTTTTAATTTTTTTCCCTGATAGTTCCCATAGGCGCTATAAGATAAAGTTCCGACCTTTATACTACCTGCAATAGAAATACGACTTTTGGGAAAGTTTCAGCCCAGTTGCTTTAAAACTGAGAGACTAGTTTGCGTAGAAACGGACTGACATGGCTAGATCAACTCGTCTAGTGACGCTAATCAAGAAAATATATACTTTATGGGGTCGGAAACGTCTCGTTCACTGCGTTGCAAACTTCTGACTAAAATCATTATAAACTCTGTAAGGGTATAAAAATACAAATACACTCTGTTGGTGTACAAGAATTAAAAAAAAAAACCTAATATGAATGTTAAACGTGTCTTTTGTTATGTATACTTGTAGTAAGAAGGATCTTCCCTACGCATTCTGCTCAGCTCCAATTCTCGATATGCGGGAATTCCCGACCCAGCACCCTGGTAATGGCTGGTGATGGCTTCTCCAGCTTTTATCTATTCTTTCTCTGCCTTCACCATAGGAGCACATACATTTTAATATTATACATTTGAAATCAAAGAAGCACATCACATGTGAATATATTTATTTCATCTAGGAAAGGTTTTTTTGTTTTTCTTTCCATTTTTAAATTTTAGTTTACACGTCTTATATCTTATAGATCAGACGCAAAGCGTTAATCGCCTATTTGCCTCCCGCTTACTCCTATGGTTTGCTCGCGGGTTCCTTATTTAACAATAACAATCTGTTAAACTGTAATGTAAGCTTTTTTATCAGTTTTCAGTGGAAAAAGGCTATTTAAATGCTAACTGATTGTAAGCCAATTCTTAAACTTTTTAATTTGTCTATTTCATCATCAGTTTTTCCTACTATCTGGAAGGACTCTTTTATTATTCCACTCCATAAAAAGGGTGCGAAGGAGGATTCCCAAAATATAGGTATTTCTAAATTGTCTTCAATTCCTATAGCATTTGAGCGTATTATCCATTCTCATTTGCAACATTTATGTTCCACGCTTATATCACCGTGTCAGTATGGTTTTGTTAAGCGATGATCGACCACCACCAACCTTCTTGAATTGACATCTATTGTAATAAATGGATTTAATAAAAAAAAATGCAGATTGAAGATGTTTATACAGATTTTAGTAAGGCCTTTGACACCGTAAACCACTCTATTCTTTTATTCAAATTAGATCAGCTTGGGTTTCGTAGTAATCAATTACTTGAATGGTCGGAGGGTTATATTCAATAATGCTGTTTCAAAATTAATCTACGTGACATCTGGAGTGCCTCAGGGTAGGCAAATGGGCCCTTTTCTGTTTACTTTGTTTATTAACGATCTTCCCTTAATCATACTGCTGACGTTAAGCTTTGTTTATCATATAATGATATAGCGTCGGGATATAACCTACAGTCAGATATTGATTGTTTTCATGAATGGTGTGGGTACAACCTTGTAAATTTGAACTGCCTTAAATGCAACGCTATCACTTTGTTTAGGGGTACTCTTACGTTTATCAGTAAATAAATACGCCACTCGACCCGTATATATTCAGGAAACGATTTAGGTGAAAGCCGATTTACATTCAATGATCCGTTCTATGTGATAACTATAACAACCTATATCATGGTATCCCGGTATTAAAAATTAATATTTTAACTCATTTGCTTTATTCTTAGTTGTGCCTTTTATTTTCATTTGTGTCCCGTCTCTATTTGTTTTATGTATCTACCTCGTGAAGTCGAATTATTTGCCCAAATTGATAATAGGGCCCCGCGGTTAACAAACACGTGCTTGGTATCGTTGGCCGACTTGTTCTTACTCTTCGAAATACATCAACATATATAACATTGTTCAAGATGCATTGTTTAGTTCTGATTAAGGGGATATTTACTAAAGTAATTTTATAAATATTTAAAATTTATTGGATATATTGGGCCAATTTTCATGAGTATTTTGTAAATGTTTGTCCCATGGTGCAGTAGTTTCTATGGGGCGGAAAGGAAGGCGTGGCCTGATCGGCATAAAATAAAATGCGCAGACTTTGCATATATAAAACCAATATAGTGTGCCAAGATTCAAGTCTGTAGCTTTATTTTTCTAGTTTATGCAAGAATATTGGGCATTGGGATCAGTGTGCACTGGATCGGTGGATTGATGACTTAAATTAATTAGTAGGGCAAGTCCAAATGCATCGTTTCTTATGTAGTTAGACTGCAAAAAGTTGTCAGATGGCTCAATATAATTTCATTTTCTTACCCTCTGTTAAACAATTTTATAAAAACACGAGGACACGATTTTCGAAATGCCATTTGCAGTATTTAAAACATGAAAACTATTTACATAGATCCATAGATTTTTTTTCTAAACAATTAAGCATTTTAATAAATAAGAAGAGCTCAATGTTCTTAATTCCACTATTCCACTTTCGTGGTTAACAGACCAACATCCATAGAGCTGGGTTTCTTGAAAAATGCATACATATTAATTGGTCACATTTTAAACAAAAACGAAAGTTCACTTCGGCGAAGTTTGTATACCCCTGCAGTTATAAGAAATAATCAACTTTAATAAGACCATGTGAAATTTTAAAGGGTTGGTGCTGACTTCGGTGATATTAAAAAAAATATTTAATTCTTTTTTTCAAACCATTTTTTTACATCTACATGTAGTAGTCCGATTTTTATTAAATAAATTATTATTATAATTATATTATAAGATTGTTCGCAGCAGAACGCCAAAATTTCATTGTTGACTATCTGTTTGTAAATATAACTTAAAGTTTGCTAACAGCTGTGCAGCATCTGCGTTGCGCTAACAGCACCAATTAATTTAACAGTACGCATGTAAAACCTCGAAAACAAACACTGTACAACACTTACTATTCTCTTCTCTCGTCTTGCACTAAAACTTCGAAGTACACGATCTCCAAAACGAAAGCTATTTTAATTTAATAGAAGAGGCCGAAGTGGGCTCCAAATAGCATATCCTCTAAACATTGGTGACCCCGACGTGATGCTATCCGGGTTTTAGTGCAAATCGCAACTTCGGTTCTAACCTTTTGCTGTCTGACCAAAAGCCGTCAGGCACATCTCTCACAAACACACACATACAGTCGTCTCCAGAAAACGGTAATCCCGTTTTTCTGTGCCCAAATTTGACTTTCAAAATGGTCAATGGTGAATTTCTTGTATCCGTTAGTCGTACTACTGTGAAACACAAAATGCGAAGTGCGCATCCATTCAGCGCCAACTAAAGGCAAGGGGACACCATTTCAGCGGCGGCGACTTGATCACGTACTATGAAGCCGACTTAATAGTTCGTATAGACACAGCTAATAAAATGGAGGACGACTTCGAAATGTGTTCCGACCTTTATACTACCTGCAATAGAAATACGACTTTTGGGAAAGTTTCAGCCCAGTTGCTTTAAAACTGAGAGACTAGTTTGCGTAGAAACGGACTGACATGGCTAGATCAACTCGTCTAGTGACGCTAATCAAGAAAATATATACTTTATGGGGTCGGAAACGTCTCGTTCACTGCGTTGCAAACTTCTGACTAAAATCATTATAAACTCTGTAAGGGTATAAAAATACAAATACACTCTGTTGGTGTACAAGAATTAAAAAAAAAAACCTAATATGAATGTTAAACGTGTCTTTTGTTATGTATACTTGTAGTAAGAAGGATCTTCCCTACGCATTCTGCTCAGCTCCAATTCTCGATATGCGGGAATTCCCGACCCAGCACCCTGGTAATGGCTGGTGATGGCTTCTCCAGCTTTTATCTATTCTTTCTCTGCCTTCACCATAGGAGCACATACATTTTAATATTATACATTTGAAATCAAAGAAGCACATCACATGTGAATATATTTATTTCATCTAGGAAAGGTTTTTTTGTTTTTCTTTCCATTTTTAAATTTTAGTTTACACGTCTTATATCTTATAGATCAGACGCAAAGCGTTAATCGCCTATTTGCCTCCCGCTTACTCCTATGGTTTGCTCGCGGGTTCCTTATTTAACAATAACAATCTGTTAAACTGTAATGTAAGCTTTTTTATCAGTTTTCAGTGGAAAAAGGCTATTTAAATGCTAACTGATTGTAAGCCAATTCTTAAACTTTTTAATTTGTCTATTTCATCATCAGTTTTTCCTACTATCTGGAAGGACTCTTTTATTATTCCACTCCATAAAAAGGGTGCGAAGGAGGATTCCCAAAATATAGGTATTTCTAAATTGTCTTCAATTCCTATAGCATTTGAGCGTATTATCCATTCTCATTTGCAACATTTATGTTCCACGCTTATATCACCGTGTCAGTATGGTTTTGTTAAGCGATGATCGACCACCACCAACCTTCTTGAATTGACATCTATTGTAATAAATGGATTTAATAAAAAAAAATGCAGATTGAAGATGTTTATACAGATTTTAGTAAGGCCTTTGACACCGTAAACCACTCTATTCTTTTATTCAAATTAGATCAGCTTGGGTTTCGTAGTAATCAATTACTTGAATGGTCGGAGGGTTATATTCAATAATGCTGTTTCAAAATTAATCTACGTGACATCTGGAGTGCCTCAGGGTAGGCAAATGGGCCCTTTTCTGTTTACTTTGTTTATTAACGATCTTCCCTTAATCATACTGCTGACGTTAAGCTTTGTTTATCATATAATGATATAGCGTCGGGATATAACCTACAGTCAGATATTGATTGTTTTCATGAATGGTGTGGGTACAACCTTGTAAATTTGAACTGCCTTAAATGCAACGCTATCACTTTGTTTAGGGGTACTCTTACGTTTATCAGTAAATAAATACGCCACTCGACCCGTATATATTCAGGAAACGATTTAGGTGAAAGCCGATTTACATTCAATGATCCGTTCTATGTGATAACTATAACAACCTATATCATGGTATCCCGGTATTAAAAATTAATATTTTAACTCATTTGCTTTATTCTTAGTTGTGCCTTTTATTTTCATTTGTGTCCCGTCTCTATTTGTTTTATGTATCTACCTCGTGAAGTCGAATTATTTGCCCAAATTGATAATAGGGCCCCGCGGTTAACAAACACGTGCTTGGTATCGTTGGCCGACTTGTTCTTACTCTTCGAAATACATCAACATATATAACATTGTTCAAGATGCATTGTTTAGTTCTGATTAAGGGGATATTTACTAAAGTAATTTTATAAATATTTAAAATTTATTGGATATATTGGGCCAATTTTCATGAGTATTTTGTAAATGTTTGTCCCATGGTGCAGTAGTTTCTATGGGGCGGAAAGGAAGGCGTGGCCTGATCGGCATAAAATAAAATGCGCAGACTTTGCATATATAAAACCAATATAGTGTGCCAAGATTCAAGTCTGTAGCTTTATTTTTCTAGTTTATGCAAGAATATTGGGCATTGGGATCAGTGTGCACTGGATCGGTGGATTGATGACTTAAATTAATTAGTAGGGCAAGTCCAAATGCATCGTTTCTTATGTAGTTAGACTGCAAAAAGTTGTCAGATGGCTCAATATAATTTCATTTTCTTACCCTCTGTTAAACAATTTTATAAAAACACGAGGACACGATTTTCGAAATGCCATTTGCAGTATTTAAAACATGAAAACTATTTACATAGATCCATAGATTTTTTTTCTAAACAATTAAGCATTTTAATAAATAAGAAGAGCTCAATGTTCTTAATTCCACTATTCCACTTTCGTGGTTAACAGACCAACATCCATAGAGCTGGGTTTCTTGAAAAATGCATACATATTAATTGGTCACATTTTAAACAAAAACGAAAGTTCACTTCGGCGAAGTTTGTATACCCCTGCAGTTATAAGAAATAATCAACTTTAATAAGACCATGTGAAATTTTAAAGGGTTGGTGCTGACTTCGGTGATATTAAAAAAAATATTTAATTCTTTTTTTCAAACCATTTTTTTACATCTACATGTAGTAGTCCGATTTTTATTAAATAAATTATTATTATAATTATATTATAAGATTGTTCGCAGCAGAACGCCAAAATTTCATTGTTGACTATCTGTTTGTAAATATAACTTAAAGTTTGCTAACAGCTGTGCAGCATCTGCGTTGCGCTAACAGCACCAATTAATTTAACAGTACGCATGTAAAACCTCGAAAACAAACACTGTACAACACTTACTATTCTCTTCTCTCGTCTTGCACTAAAACTTCGAAGTACACGATCTCCAAAACGAAAGCTATTTTAATTTAATAGAAGAGGCCGAAGTGGGCTCCAAATAGCATATCCTCTAAACATTGGTGACCCCGACGTGATGCTATCCGGGTTTTAGTGCAAATCGCAACTTCGGTTCTAACCTTTTGCTGTCTGACCAAAAGCCGTCAGGCACATCTCTCACAAACACACACATACAGTCGTCTCCAGAAAACGGTAATCCCGTTTTTCTGTGCCCAAATTTGACTTTCAAAATGGTCAATGGTGAATTTCTTGTATCCGTTAGTCGTACTACTGTGAAACACAAAATGCGAAGTGCGCATCCATTCAGCGCCAACTAAAGGCAAGGGGACACCATTTCAGCGGCGGCGACTTGATCACGTACTATGAAGCCGACTTAATAGTTCGTATAGACACAGCTAATAAAATGGAGGACGACTTCGAAATGTGGTAAATTAAACTGGAAAGGGTGGACGTGCTCGAGCTCTCTTCAAATACACGCTCCGACTTCCTATTGGACGGCAAAGTCTTCGCTGACTCGCCATATGGATACCTTTATGAAGTCACGCATCGCAGATGTGTAGCAGGATTGCTACGTCGTAGTATGTATGTATGTGTATGTTATTGTATTCCTTCTAGATCAGTCGTGTAAGTTCTAAGAATAGGTTGTTGTTGTTGTTGTTGTACGATGCCGCTCACTGTTCTCTAACTCTCTCTCTCAATCTCATCGCTCTCACACTCTCTCAGTGAATCGTGAGCTGAGAGCGAGAGCAGTTGAACGCCGACCGTGATCTTGAACAGACCAAATTAAATTAAATAAAAGAAAAGACTAGAAGTCATATTTGTGTTGGTGTTTAACTTCAGGGGAATACGTTATACCCCTACAAAATCAGAAGTGGGCCGATCACGAGCCAATTAATTACAAAAAGTAAATAAAATGGAATTAAATAACGCTTCGATCGAACAATTAAAAAGGTGGTTGAGTGTGTTGAAGCTATCAACAACTGGAACGAAAAAGGAATTGATCTTACGGTTAAATAAAGTACCAAAGGAAGTTCGTGGAAAAGTTGATGAAATGGCGAAACAAAAAGGAGATGAAGACGGCGGTAAGGGTAATGACAGCAGCGACGAAATTTTCGAAGACGGCGGCGGAATTTTCCAGAAAGAAGGCGGCGGCAGAAGTAATGGCAAAGACGGAGACAAAAGTAATGTCAAAGACGGCGGCATTCAGAGCTACGACGAAGAAGACGGCGAAAAAAGTAAAGGCGAACCCGGCGGCATTGGGAATTACAGCGAAGAAGACGGCGAAACCAACGGCGAAGATGATGAAGCGAGTGACGAAGTGGCTGGCAGCATTCTCAGAATTAGAGGCAAACGGAGCAACGGAAAAGGCGGCGAACAAAACGAAGACGGTGGAAGGAACGACAATTACGCAGAAGGCGACATGCACAACCAGGCTGGAGACAAGTCTAGAAACGCAAGAAGCAGCGAACGTAAAGCGGTGGGGAAAATTTTAACGAGAGCATCGACGTCTCGTTGGGCATGGCAACACAGGTGTTGAGTGAGTTTTCTGGCGAGTCGTGTGCCCGCAAATGGACTACTCAATTGCAAAATATCGCGACCATTTACGGAATAAAAGGAAAATTTATAAAGATGCTAATGTTGAGCAAAATAAAGGGAAAAGCTTATGAGTGGCTGCACGCAGATGCAGACCGCGTGTTGCTACCGTTGGATGACCTAATGGCAGAGCTGATCTCAACGTTTAGGGGAAAATCATCGAAGTTGGAGATACGACGCAAATTCGAAGGGCGCAAATGGAAAAATAGCGAAAGTTTCGGGAGTTATGTCGACGATAAGGTAATGCTTGCTCAGGGCATTAATACTGATGCAGATGAAATGTTGAGCTGCATCATCGAAGGTATCCCCAATCAAGGGCTACGCAATCAGGCGCATATTCAATGCTTTGTGGATGTTGGGCACATAAAGAGGGCGTTTGCAGATGTAAGCTTGCCAAAGCTATATGGAGTTGGCAAGCCGACGACATCAACGGATCCCAAGGACAGCAAGGAGACTCGTTGTTTCAATTGCAATGCCAAAGGGCATTGGGCGTATGAGTGCAGGAAGTCGAAACGGGAGAAAGGATCATGCTATGCGTGCGGAGAGATGGGACACTTTGTTGCGGGATGCTTGAAAAACAAAAACAAGAACGAGGGCGAAAACAAATATGTAAGATATGTTGAAATTAATTTTGTTAACGATTCTAATCCCAGGTTAATTGCAGAATGCCTCATAGATACAGGAAGCCCAATTTCATTTATTAAAATATCCAAAGTGCCAGAAGACATTTCAAAATTACCAGTTTTAAGTTCATATTATGGATTAAACAAAAGTTACCTAAAAACTTATGGAAAAATACTATGTTATGTTTTGAAAGATTTAAATAAAGTACATTTTAATTTAGTTGTTGTGGCAAATGAATCTATGAGTCATGATGTAATCTTGGGACGAGATTTTATGGATGCTTGTAATCTAAATTTAAACCTTGACACTTTGAAAATGGTTACGGTTGAGAATATTGAAAATCCTTCTGATGTTAGTGATGAAAAGCAGATAGTTAGCGATGATGTTAGTGATGAAAAGCAGATAGTTAGCGATGATGTTAGTGATGAAAAGCAGATAGTTAGCGATGATGTTAGTGATGAAAAGCAAATAGTTAGCGATGATGTTAGTGATGAAAGGCAGATAGTTAGCGATGATGTTAGTGATGAAAAGCAGATAGTTAGCGATGATGTTAGTGATGAAAAGCAAATAGTTGGTGATGTTGTTAGTAATGTTAGGAATAAAAATACAAATTTTAGCGATGTTAATTATGGAACTAGGGACAGCAGGGAAACAAATAAAGAAAATTTTAGTAAAATCAGAGATGAAGAAGAAGCTGTGAATAAAAATTATAATGAGCCTGAAATAAATCTAGTGGAAAAGGAATTATTTAATATAAATTTAACGGATGAAAGTGTAGAATATAAAGTTGGTGATAATGTGAATTATAATGTTAGGTGTCAGTTTGTTAGGATGGTAGAGAGTTGTTATGTAAATAAAGAAAGGCCAAAGGAACCGGAGGTTAGATGCGAAATGAAATTGAGATTTGAGGATTCAAAACCATTCAGTTGTTCGCCCAGACGTTTAGCTTACACAGGAAAGAAAAATTACAGGTGATATTAGACGAATACTTAAGGGAAGGAATTATAAGGCCGAGTGAATCTGAGTATGCATCTCCGATAGTGTTAGTTAAAAAGAAGTCAGGCGACTTACGACTATGTGTAGACTACCGAAAGCTTAACAAGACTATGGTGAAAGATAATTATCCGTTACCTTTGATTGACGATTTATTAGATACATTAGTAAATAAAACAATATTTTCGAAATTGGATTTAAAACATGGCTACTTTCATGTATTTGTGGATAGTGAATCGATAAAATATACCTCGTTTATGACGCCTTTTGACAATTTGAGTTTATGCGGATGCCAATGGGGCTAAAGAATGCACCAGCGGTGTTTCAACGATTTATGAATAAGATTTTTGCAGATATGATAAGGGATGGTAAGGTAGTTATATACATGGACGATATCATGATTGCGAGTAAAGAAATGCAAGAACATTTAAGTGTTCTTAGAGAAGTTTTTGATCGATTAGCAAGGAACAAACTAGAATTAAGAATGGACAAGTGTGAGTTTCTACAATCAAGTGTACAATACTTAGGATTTTTGGTAACTAGCAAGGGAATACAGGCTAACGACAAAGGAATAGAAGCTGTTAGAGATTTTCCCGTTCCAGACAAAGTACACAATGTTAGAAGCTTTCTAGGCTTGTGTTCGTATTTTAGAAGGTTCATTAAAGATTTTTCGATAATCGCTAAACCTCTATATGAATTGTTGAAAAAGGATTAAGAATTTGTATTTGAAGAAAAGGAATTGCAATGTTTTGAAATGCTTAAGAAAAAATTAGTGGAAGCTCCAGTGTTAGGATTATATTATTACAAGGACGAAGTAGAATTGCATACAGACGCCAGCGCACAAGGTTTTGGGGCAGTTTTGCTGCAAAGAAAAGAGGATAAAAAGCTTCATCCTATACTTTATTTTTCAAAAGCAACAACAAAAGACGAAGCAAAGTATCATAGTTTTGAACTGGAAACGTTAGCAATAATTTACGCTCTTAGAAGATTTAGAATTTATGTGCAGGGCAGACGATTTAGAATAGTCACAGACTGTAACTCACTGACGTTGACGTTAAACAGAATTGAGGTAAACCCTCGTATTGCACGGTGGGCATTAGAATTGCTGGAGTATGACTTTGAATTAGTCCATAAATCGGGAAAACTTATGCAACACGTTGACGCTTTAAGTAAAAATACACACATAATGGTGGTTGAAACGAATAGCTTTGAAGATAATTTAATTATTTGTCAAGCGAAAGATGAGAAATTAAAAGATGTTAGAAAAAGGTTAGAAAATGAGGAAGATAAAATGTTTGAGATGAGGAATGGAGTAATATATAGAAAGTCGAATAATGGAAAGCTGTTATTTTGTGTTCCAGAAGAAATGGAGGAAAAGATATTATACAAATATCACAATGAATTAGGTCATTTAGGAAGAGATAAAGTTATGGATGCAATTCTTAGATCATATTGGTTTTCGAATATGAAAGAAAAAGTGGTTAGACATATTGAAAATTGTATAAGATGTGTAGCATATTCGCCAAAGTCAGGGAAAGGGGAAGGACTGTTGCACAGTATACCAAAAGGAAATGTGCCATTCGAAATTATACATATTGATCATTATTGACCAGTTGATAATGGAAGAGCAAAGAAACATCTCTTTGTGGTTATAGACGGATTTACTAAATATGTTAGGTTATATGCAACAAAAACGACGAACACAAAGGAAGTTATTATAGCATTGAAAGACTACTTTAGGTCTTACAGCAGGCCAACTTGTATAGTTTCGGATAGGAGAAGCTGTTTTACGTCGGAAGATTTCGGAAAATTTATGGAAGAATGTAATATTAAACATGTCAAAATTGCGACTGGGTCACCTCAAGCCAATGGACAAGTAGAAAGGATTAATAGAATTGTGGGACCAATGATAGCTAAGTTAGCAGATCCAGAAGAGAAAATTCATTGGGACACAGTTGTGGAAGATGTTGAGTTTTCATTGAACAACACGAAGCAAAGAAGCATAGCACAAATGCCAAGTAAAATGTTGTTTGGAATCGAGCAGAAAGGAAAAGTTATCGATGAATTGAGACAAAAGTTAGAAGAATTAGATAATGTTAGTGATGTTAGAGATTTAGACAAAATTAGAAAAGATGGTTCAGAAGCGCAAAGAAAATTACAAAAAGACAACGAACAGAGATATAATGAAAAAAGAACAAAGAGTTCGGAGTACAAAGTAGGAGACTATATCATGGTAAAAAATTTTGATAGCTCAGTAGGAGTCGCAAGAAAGCTAATACCTAAACACAAGGGCCCTTATGTTATAGATAAAGTTTTAAGGAATGATAGATACTTAATAAAAGATGTTGAAGGTTTTCAATTATCGCGTTGCCCTTATCAAGGTGTCTGGAGTAGCCAAAATATTAAGCATTGGATTGGAAAACGAAAATAAAGTTGTGAATATATCTAAGAATTTGTAAATACAAAACTAAATTATAGAAACTAAGATAAATATAAGCAAAAAAATTAGTTGTAAATTAACACAAGATCAGGGGATCTTAAAATGTCAGGACGGCCGAATTGTAGCAGGATTGCTACGTCGTAGTATGTATGTATGTGTATGTTATTGTATTCCTTCTAGATCAGTCGTGTAAGTTCTAAGAATAAGTTGTTGTTGTTGTTGTTGTTGTACGATGCCGCTCACTGTTCTCTAACTCTCTCTCTCAATCTCATCGCAGTTGAACGCCGACCGTGATCTTGAACAGACCAAATTAAATTAAATAAAAGAAAAGACTAGAAGTCATATTTGTGTTGGTGTTTAACTTCAGGGGAATACGTTATACCCCTACAGATGCTAACTCAACAACACTTCCTTCCTACCAGGGCAATATCAGTTTTTCCTCCCAACTAAACAAGCGCAAGTCTCGGCTACCAGAATTACACAACTGTCGAGCTTCAGCAGCAGCTACGAGGATTGGCCAGATTCTATTGCCATGTACAACAGTTTCGTCGGTATCAACGAGGATTTAAGCAATGTAGAGAAATTTCAACACCTGCGCGCATGCTTTGATGGCGCGGCTCTGAGCACAATCAAATCTTTGGAACCTGCCGATGCCAATTACTATAAGGCGTTAGAGTTACATACAAAGCGTTTTGATAACAAGTTGCTACATTTTCAGGGCCATGTTCGAGCTATTTTTGGACTGGCAAAAGGGATCTTCGGAAGCTCTGCGCGGTCTAAGTGAAAAAATTAACTCACACCTTCAGGCTTTTACCACCATGTCAACCATTCCTCAAATGGCCGATGGACTACTCATTCGCATTATCTCACGCAAGCTCGACCGCAACACTCAGGAAAGATGGGAGGGGGCCCTGACATCCGACAAGCTGCCCAGCTGGACTGATCAACCTTTCTGGAACGGAGATGTCGCATACTGGAAAATCTCAACAGCGCTACGGTACCCACACCTAGCCTTCAGGTGAGCCGAAGCTCCCATAGATCCAATCGGATCATTGCCACAAATACCAGAAACCAACAACTTTGTACATATTCGATTCTAAGGATCTCTACATCGTAAAATGCCCACCATTCATAAATCTGTCCCCAAGCTTACGTCACAAGGAAGCCAAACGTTTAAATCTGTGCTTTAATTGTCTCCGGAAAGTCATGGCTTGTAGCACTGTCGCTCAGGGCATTGCAGGCACTGTCAACAGAAGCACCATTCTCTACTGCATATGTGCCCCATAGCGGCTCAATCATGTGCACCTGGCTCGCAGCTTGCAGTCGGATCCCAGCCAAGTATACCATATTTTTCGACGCCCTTAGCTTCCACTCTCGTAGCCTTTTACCCTGAAGACAACGCTAGGAACGTGTTCAACAATTCCTCCGAGTACGTATTGCTTCCTACTGCAATCGTTTGTGCAAAAAGCCATTCAGGCGTATATATACCAGCCGTGCTCTGTTGGATTCTGGATCCCAACTCATCTTTATCACCACGCGTCTGGCTAACCAGCTCCAGATCAAGGTTCGCCATGCAGCCTTATCGATATCAGGAATTGGCGAGTCAACGATCACATCTAACTTATCAGCTGACATTTGTAGCTCAGTCCTATGATAAGAGATTCACCACATCCTCCCCAGCAGCTATAACTCGATCGATTATCCGAACTTTGGCCACATCTCCAGCTTGAGCATTCCTGAAAACATAACCCTCGCAGACACCATGTTTTTCAAATCTCAGAGAATAGATTTATTGCTTGGGGCCGGTCTATTTTTCGACCTAATCTGTGTAGGCAAAATTCGAATGGCAGATAATTTACCAATTCTCCAAAAGACCAAGCTAGGTTGGGTGGCTTCACGTGGACACTATCACGTTCGCAACAGCTATTCATCTTTTGCCGCCTTTCGTAAAGTCCCTAATTTTGAGGATGATTCCTTATCAGAGATCGTCAAAAGATTCTGGGGAATCGACAATCCCAGCGGCGAATCTCCCACAACATTCGCTGACAACGAAATATGCGAGCAGCAGTTTCTGCAGGGCTACTCTAGACTTGAGTAGGGTCAGTATTCTGTAAGGTTCAAACCTTCAAACTAAACTGAAGTACTCTGCTTTCATGCGCGAATAAATCGAGCTGGGCCATATGTCACTGGCTTCCATGTTTTCCCGCAATTCTATTTGTCGCATCATTGCGTCAAAAACCACACGCAATTTTGTAGTAGAGCTTTCCGTCTACTACAAAATTGCGTGTGGTTTTTGACGGATCAGCCAAATCTACGTCAGGAGTATCTATTAATGATTTGTTACATACGGTCGATACAACCCGTCGATACAACCCAAGCTCTTTAACATTCTCATCAAATTTCGTCTTCTCAGAGTTTCTATGTACGGCGATATTTGCAAGATTTATCGCTTCGTGCGAGTAGCTCACCCAGATCAATTTCTTCAGTGCATCCCGGTGAAGAAATAAGGACATACACGTTGGATACTACTACTTAGCCGGCGATCCCAGCACCGATTGCCTGCTCTTTAACTTCGCGATAAGCCGATCACAAAACGAAGTATCTTATGCATGATTGCCAAGGTTTACGACCCACTCGGATTAATCTCACCCGTCGTTGCCAAACTCAAAATATTTCTTCGAGCTCTATGGAACGAAAGGTTGGACTGGGACGAATGCTTGCCGCAAGCAATGCACTACGAATGGAATCTGTTAGTTTCTCAGCTTTCAAGTGTTTGTCTATCATTTCCGCGATTCATTCTAACGTCACTGGCCACAATTGAGCTACATGGATTTTGCGACGCAAGCATGGCTGCTTATGGCGCTTGCGTATACGTCCAATCTGAGTCGCGGGTGTATATTCTTCACATTTGTTATGCTCGAAATCCTGGGTCTCTCCTTTGAAAACGCTGACAATCTCAAAGCTCGAACTCTCAGCAGCGCTTCTTTTATCCGATCCGACATCGCCAAGGAATTCAAGTTCGTCCGCAAATACCACTGCTGGAGCGACTCTACAGTAGCACTTGCTTGGATACGAGAAGCCCCTTCTAACTTCAACGTCTTTGTTACCAACAGGGTAGCACAAGTCCAGCGGCGGACAAAGGACATGATCTGGCATCATGTGCCGTCGCAGCTAAGCCCGGCGGATAAATTGTCAAGAGGCTGCAAGCCAATTGAACTGTCAGAATCACCACTTTGGAAAAACGGACCTTAATTTTTACAAGCCGGCACTGCAGGTTGGCCACAAACCGTGTATCATCCATCTGATCTTCTCGAGAGGCGCTCAACACTTATTTAAACCCAACGGCTATATTTGGCAGCGTCCTGCGAATTCAGCAATTCCTTCACAAAGTTGCAACAACAACAAGTTCGTTAAGCGCACAGCTTCACTACTCAATCCGGATGATCTCAAAGGCGGAACGCATCTTTTGCTGAAAAGCATTCACATTGTGCATTTCGGCGAGGAGTACAAGTCGCTAAATTTAAGGAAGCCGCTGCCCCATAGTAGCAAGCTACTCCTTGCAACTATTCGTCAACGATACTAGCCCATTGGCGGGCTCAAAGCTGTATCGAGTATCATCAATAAATGCATAAGCTGCTTTCGAATGCGGCCCAAACTTCTTGATCAAGTAATGGCCTTTACCAGCCGAGCTACGTCTCAATTTTCATATGTTTTGCAAAAAAGGCAGTTCATTTGGAATTGGTGGAGGAATTATTTCTAAACGATCCACAGAGAAGCGAGATTTTCAACAGCTGTACAGCGTTGGGAGTCAATTGGCCTTCCATTCCTCCAAGTTACCCACATTTCGGTAGATTATGGGATTCCGCGGTAAAATCAGAAAAGTACCATTTTTATCGCGTCGTTCATCTGTTAAATATCTGCAATGCTCAACTCCAGACCTCTTTATTCTATTTCAGAAGACCCTAACAATTTGGAGATTCTTACACCCGGCCATTTTATATGGGGCAAGGCGAACGCAACTCAGTGTGCAAGGTGTGCCAAGTGCAGTAAGCGTTCTGGAGGAAGTGGAGCACATCCTACTTGTGCCTGCTTCAAGAGCGTGGAAAGTGAAAGACGACTCGGCAAATTCTCAACCCGGAACCATGGTCCTGATAATGGAGGACAACGCCCCGCCACTCAAGTGGCCTTTTGGTAGAGTGGACAGCGTCATCGCAGAAGGGGACGGCATTTCAAGAGTTGTCGTTGGCAGCTATATGAAATAGTAGTCTGATTTTGATAAAATTTAATTTGAAATTCATAACTTATTAAAAAATGTTATTCCAAGCCTAGAAGGTTAGATGTTTAAAAACAACAAAGATATAATTTTTTCATATTTTCCGACTAATTTTCGATCGTTACTATATGATCGGATTTTGATAAAATTTAATTCGAATTTTAGAACTAAATAAAAAAAGCTTAGGAGCTTATTTGTTGAAATACACCAAAGATATATTTTTTTCATATTATTTTTCCACTAATTTTCCGATCGTTCCTATGGCAGCTATATGAAATGGTCGTCTGATTTTGATAAAATTTAATTTCAAATTCATAACTTATTAAAAAATGTTATTCCAAGCCTAGAAGGTTAGATGTTTAAAAACAACAAAGATATAATTTTTTCATATTTTCCGACTAATTTTCGATCGTTACTTTATGACATAGTCATCGGATTTTGATAAAATTTAATTCGAATTTTAGAACTAAATAAAAAATGTTATTTCCAAGCTTAGAAGCTTATATGTTGAAAAACACTAAAGGTATATTTTTTTCATATTATTTTTCCACTAATTTTCCGATCGTTCCTATGGCAGCTATATGAAATCCTCGTCAGATTTTGATGAAATTTAATTCGAAATTTGAATCCAATTAGAAAATGTTATTTCCAAGCGAAGAAGGTTATAAGTTTTAAATCACCAAAGATATATATATTTTTTAATTTTTTTCCCTGATAGTTCCCATAGGCGCTATAAGATAAAGTTCCGACCTTTATACTACCTGCAATAGAAATACGACTTTTGGGAAAGTTTCAGCCCAGTTGCTTTAAGACTGAGAGACTAGTTTGCGTAGAAACGGACTGACATGGCTAGATCAACTCGTCTAGTGACGCTAATCAAGAAAATATATACTTTATAGGGTCGGAAACGTCTCGTTCACTGCGTTGCAAACTTCTGACTAAAATCATTATAAACTCTGTAAGGGTATAAAAATACAAATACACTCTGTTGGTGTACAAGAATTAAAAAAAAAAACCTAATATGAATGTTAAACGTGTCTTTTGTTATGTATACTTGTAGTAAGAATGCGGGAATTCCCGACCCAGCACCCTGGTAATGGCTGGTGATGGCTTCTCCAGCTTTTATCTATTCTTTCTCTGCCTTCACCATAGGAGCACATACATTTTAATATTATACATTTGAAATCAAAGAAGCACATCACATACGAATATATTTATTTCATCTCGGCGTATATTTTTTGTTTTTCTTTCCATTTTTAAATTTTAGTTTACACGTCTTATATTTTATAGATCAGACGCAAAGCGTTAATCGCCTATTTGCCTCCCGCTTACTCCTATGGTTTGCTCGCGGGTTCCTTATTTAACAATAACAATCTGTTAAACTGTAATGTAAGCTGTTTTATCAGTTTTCAGTGGAAAAAGGCTATTTAAATGCTAACTGATTGTAAGCCAATTCTTAAACTTTTTAATTTGTCTACTTCATCATCAGTTTTTCCTACTATCTGGAAGGACTCTTTTATTATTCCACTCCATAAAAAGGGTGCGAAGGAGGATTCCCAAATTATAGGTATTTCTAAATTGTCTTCAATTCCTATAGCATTTGAGCGTATTATCCATTCTCATTTGCAACATTTATGTTCCACGCTTATATCACCGTGTCAGTATGGTTTTGTTAAGCGATGATCGACCACCACCAACCTTCTTGAATTGACATCTATTGTAATAAATGGATTTAATAAAAAAAATGCAGATTGAAGATGTTTATACAGATTTTAGTAAGGCCTTTGACACCGTAAACCACTCTATTCTTTTATTCAAATTAGATCAGCTTGGGTTTCGTAGTAATCAATTACTTGAATGGTCGGAGGGTTACATTCAATAATGCTGTTTCAAAATTAATCTACGTGACATCTGGAGTGCCTCAGGGTAGGCAAATGGTCCCTTTTCTGTATACTTTGTTTATTAACGATCTTCCCTTAATCATACTGCTGACGTTAAGCTTTGTTTATCATATAATGATATAGCGTCGGGATATAACCTACAGTCAGATATTGATTGTTTTCATGAATGGTGTGAGTACAACCTTTTAAATTTGAACTGCCTTAAATGCAACGCTATGACTTTGTTTAGGGGTACTCTTACGTTTATCAGTAAATAAATACGCCACTCGACCCGTATATATTCAGGAAACGATTTAGGTGAAAGCCGATTTACATTCAATGATCCGTTCTATGTGATAACTATAACAACCTATATCATGGTATCCTATTCTTAGTTGTGCCTTTTATTTTCATTTGTGTCCCGTCTCTATTTGTTTTATGTATATACCTCGTGAAGTCGAATTATTTGCCCAAATTGATAATAGGGCCCCGCGGTTAACAAACACGTGCTTGGTATCGTTGGCCGACTTGTTTTTACTCTTCGAAGTACATCAACATATATAACATTGTTCAAGATGCATTGTTTAGTTCGGATTAAGGGGATATTTAGTAAAGTGATTTTATAAATATTGAAAATTTATTGGATATATTGGGCCAATTTTCATGAGTATTTTGTAATTGTTTGTCCCATGGTGCAGTAGTTTCTAAGGGGCGGAAAGGAAGGCGTGGCCTGATCGGCATAAAATAAAATGCGCAGACTATGCATATATAAAACCTATATAGTGTGCCAAGATTCAAGTCTGTAGCTTTATTTTTCTAGTATATGCAAGAATATTGGGCATTGGGATCAGTGTGCACTGGATCGGTGGATTGATGACTTAAATTAATTAGTAGGGCAAGTCCAAATGCATAATTATCCCATTTCTTAATTAGTTAGACTGCAAAAAGTTGTCAGATGGCTCAATATAATTTCATTTTCTTACCCTCTGTTAAACAATTTTATAAAAACACGAGGACACGATTTTCGAAATGCCATTTGCAGTATTTAAAACATGAAAACTATTTACATAGATCCATAGATTTTTTTTCTAAACAATTAAGCATTTTAATAAATAAGAAGAGCTCAATGTTCTTAATTCCACTATTCCACTTTCGTGGTTAACAGACCAACATCCACAGAGCTGGGTTTCTTGAAAAATGCATACATATTAATTGGTCACATTTTAAACAAAAACGAAAGTTCACTTCGGCGAAGTTTGTATACCCCTGCAGTTATAAGAAATAATCAACTTTAATAAGACCATGTGAAATTGTTAAGGATTGGTGCTGACTTCGGTGATATTAAAAAAAAAATTCAAACCATTTTTTTACATTTACATGTAGTAGTCCGATTTTTATAAAATAAATTATTATTATAATTATATTATAAGATTGTTCGCAGCAGAACGCCAAAATTTCATTGTTGACTACCTGTTTGTAAATATAACTTAAAGTTTGCTAACAGCTGTGCAGCATCTGCGTTGCGCTAACAGCACCAATTAATTTAACAGTACGCATGTAAAACCTCGAAAACAAACACTGTACAACACTTACTATTCTCTTCTCTCGTCTTGCACTAAAACACGATCTCCAAAACGAAAACAATTTTAATTTAATAGAAGGGGCCGAAGTGGGCTGCAAAACAGCATCTCCTCTAAACATTGGTGACCCCGACGTGATGCTATCCGGGTTTTAGTGCAAATCGCAACTTCGGTTCTAACCTTTTGCTGTCTGACCAAAAGCCGTCAGGCACATCTCTCACAAACACACACATACAGTCGTCTCCAGAAAACGGTAATCCCGTTTTTCTGTGCCCAAATTTGACTTTCAAAATCGTCAAGGGTGAATTTCTTGTATCCGTTAGTCGTACTACAGTGAAACACAAAATACGAAGTGCGCATCCATTCAGCGCCAACTAAAGGCAAGGGGCCACCATTTCAGCGGCGGCGACTTGATCACCTACTATGAAGCCGACTTAATAGTTCGTATAGACACAGCTAATAAAATGGAGGACGACTTCGAAATGTGGTAACTTAAACTGGAAAGGGTGGACGTGCTCGAGCTCTCTTCAAATACACGCTCCGAGTTCGTAACTTCCTATTGGACGGCAAATTCTTCGCTGACTCGCCATATGGATACCTTTATGAAGTCACGCATCGCAGATGCTAACTCAACAACACTTCCTTCCTACCAGGGCAATATCAGTTTTTCCTCCCAACTAAACAAGCGCAAGTCTCGGCTACCAGAATTACACAACTGTCGAGCTTCAGCAGCAGCTACGAGGATTGGCCAGATTCTATTGCCATGTACAACAGTTTCGTCGGTATCAACGAGGATTTAAGCAATGTAGAGAAATTTCAACACCTGCGCGCATGCTTTGATGGCGCGGCTCTGAGCACAATCAAATCTTTGGAGCCTGTCGATGCCAATTACTGATAATTATTGATAACAAGTTGCTACATTTTCATGTTCGAACTATTTTTGGACTGGCAAAAGGGATCTTCAGAAGCTATGCGCGGTCTAAGTGACAAAATCAACTCACACCTTCGGGCTTTTACCACCATGTCAACCATTCCTCAAATGGCCGATGGACTACTCATTCACATTATCTCACGAAAGCTCGACTGCAACACTCAGGAAAGATGGGAGGGGGCCCTGCCATCCGACAAGCTGCCCAGCTGGACTGATATGTAAACCTTTCTGGAACGGAGATGTCGCATGCTACGGTACCCACACCTAGCCTTCAGGTGAGCCGAAGCTCCCATAGATCAAATCGGAACTCTTTCATTGCCACAAATACCAGAAACCAACAACTTTGTACATATTCGATTCTAAGGATCTCTATATCGTAAAATGCCCACCATTCATAAATCTGTCCCCAAGATTACGTCACAAGGAAGCCAAACGTTTAAATCTGTGCTTTAATTGTCTCCGGAAAGTCATGGCTTGTAGCACTGTCGCTCAGGGCATTGCAGGCACTGTCAACAGAAGCACCATTCTCTACTGCATATGTGCCCCATAGCGGCTCAATCATGTGCACCTGGCTCGCAGCTTGCAGTCGGATCCCAGCCAAGTATACCATATTTTTCGACGCCCTTTGCTTCCACTCTCGTAGCCTTTTACCCTAAAGACAACGCTAGGAATGTGTTCAACAATTCAACAAGGCGCTCGAAGTCAAACTGGCAAAAAAACTTCAAACTAAACTGAAGTACTCTGTACTCATATGTCACTGGCTTCCATGTTTTCCCGCAATTCTATTTGGCGCATCATTGCGTCAAAAACCACACGCAATTTTGTAGTAGAGCTATCCGCCTAGCTAATTTTTGTAGTAGAGCTATCCGTCTACTACAAAATTGCGTGTGGTTTTTGACGGATCAGCCAAATCTACGTCAGGAGTATCTCTTAATGATTTGTTTCATACGGTCGATACAAGCCGTCGATACAACCCAAGCTCTTTAACATTCTCATCAAATATCGTCTTCTCAGAGTTTCTATGTACGGCTATATTTGCAAGATTTATCGCTTCGTGCGAGTAGCTCACCTAGATCAATTTCTTCAGTGCATCCTATGGCGCGATCATCCCGATGAGGAAATAAGGACATGCACGTTGGGTACTACTACTTAGCCGGTGATCCCAGCACCGATTGCCTGCTCTTTAACTTCGCGATAAACCGATCACAAAACGAAGTATCTTATGCATGATAACCAAGGTTTACGACCCACTCGGATTAATCTCACCCGTCGTTGCCAAACTCAAAATATTTCTTCGAGCTCTATGGAAGGAAAGGTTGGACTGGGACGAATGCTTGCCGCAAGCAATGCACTACGAATGGAATCTGTTAGTTTCTCAGCTTTCAAGTGTTTGTCTATCATTTCCGCGATTCATTCTAACGTCACTGGCCACAATTGAGCTACATGGATTTTGCGACGCAAGCATGGCTGCTTATGGCGCTTGCGTATACGTCCAATCTGAGTCGCGGGTGTATATTCTTCACATTTGTTATGCTCGAAATCCTGGGTCTCTCCTTTGAAAACGCTGACAATCTCAAAGCTCGAACTCTCAGCAGCGCTTCTTTTATCCGATCCGACATCGCCAAGGAATTCAAGTTCGTCCGCAAATACCACTGCTGGAGCGACTCTACAGTAGCACTTGCTTGGATACGAGAAGCCCCTTTTAACTTCAACGTCTTTGTTACCAACAGGGTAGCACAAGTCCAGCGGCGGACAAAGGACATGATCTGGCATCATGTGCCGTCGCAGCTAAGCCCGGCGGATATATTGTCAAGAGGTTGCAAGCCAATTGAACTGTCAGAATCACCACTTTGGAAAAACGGACCTTAATTTTTACAAGCCGGCACTGCAGGTTGGCCACAAACCGTGTATCATCCATCTGATCTTCCCGAGAGGCGCTCAACACTTATTTCAACCCAACGGCTATATTTGGCAGCGTCCTGCGAATTCAGCAATTCCTTCACAAAGTTGCAACAACAACAAGTTCGTTAAGCGCACAGCTTCACTACTCAATCCGGATGATCTCAAAGGCGGAACGCATCTTTTGCTGAAAAGCATTCACATTGTGCATTTCGGCGAGGAGTACAAGTCGCTAAATTTAAGGAAGCCGCTGCCCCATAGTAGCAAGCTACTCCTTGCTATTCGTCAACGATACTAGCCCATTGGCGGGCTCAAAGCTGTATCAAGTACCATCAATAAATGCATACGCTGCTTTCGAATGCGGCCCAAACTTCTTGATCAAGTAATGGCCCTTTGCCAGCCGAGATACGTCTCAATTTTCATATGTTTTGCAAAAATGGCAGTTCATTTAGAAATGGTGGAGGACTTATCGACATCATCATTTCTCGCAGCATTGAAACGCTTTATAAGACTTCAAGGGAAACCGCATTCAATATGGACTGATAACGCAACGAACTTTCTGGGTGCTCGGAACGAGCTGAAGGAACTTTGCGAATTATTTCTAAACGATCCACAGAGAGGCGAGATTTTCAACAGCTGTACAGCGTTGGGAGTCAATTGGCCTTTCATTCCTCCACGTTACCCACATTTCGGTAGATTATGGGAGTCCGCGGTAAAATCAGAAAAGTACCATTTTTATCACGTCGTTGGAAACTCAACTCTTTCATTCAACGAGCTTCGAACCTTCATCTGTTAAATATCTGCAATACTCAACTCCAGACCTCTTTATTCTATTTCAGAAGACCCTAACAATTTGGAGATTCTTACACCCGGCCATTTTATATGGGGCAAGGCGAACGCAACTCAGTCGCTAGCAAAAGGTGTGCCAAGTGCAGTAAGCGTTCTGGAGGAAGTGGAGCACATCCTACTTGTCCCTGCTTCAAGAGCGTGGAAAGTGAAAGACGACTCGGCAAATTCTCAACCCGGAACCATGGTCCTGATAATGGAGGACAATGCCCCGCCACTCAAGTGGCCTTTTGGTAGAGTGGACAGCGTCATCGCAGAAGGGGACGGCATTTCAAGAGTTGTCGTTGGCAGCTATATGAAATAGTAGTCTGATTTTGATAAAATTTAATTTGAAATTCATAACTTATTAAAAAATGTTATTCCAAGCCTAGAAGGTTAGATGTTTAAAAACAACAAAGATATAATTTTTTCATATTTTCCGACTAATTTTCGATCGTTACTATATGATCGGATTTTGATAAAATTTAATTCGAATTTTAGAACTAAATAAAAAAAGCTTAGGAGCTTATTTGTTGAAATACACCAAAGATATATTTTTTTCATATTATTTTTCCACTAATTTTCCGATCGTTCCTATGGCAGCTATATGAAATGGTCGTCTGATTTTGATAAAATTTAATTTCAAATTCATAACTTATTAAAAAATGTTATTCCAAGCCTAGAAGGTTAGATGTTTAAAAACAACAAAGATATAATTTTTTCATATTTTCCGACTAATTTTTGATCGTTACTTTATGATATAGTCATCGGATTTTGATAAAATTTAATTCGAATTTTAGAACTAAATAAAAAATGTTATTTCCACGCTTAGAAGCTTATATGTTGAAAAACACTAAAGATATATTTTTTTCATATTATTTTTCCACTAATTTTCCGATCGTTCCTATGGCAGATATATGAAATCGTCGTCAGATTTTGATGAAATTTAATTCGAAATTTGAAACCAATTAAAAAATGTTATTTCCAAGCGAAGGAGGTTATAAGTTTTAAATCACCAAAGATATATATATTTTTTAATTTTTTTCCCTGATAGTTCCCATAGGCGCTATAAGATAAAGTTCCGACCTTTATACTACCTGCAATAGAAATACGACTTTTGGGAAAGTTTCAGCCCAGTTGCTTTAAAACTGAGAGACTAGTTTGCGTAGAAACGGACTGACATGGCTAGATCAACTCGTCTAGTGACGCTAATCAAGAAAATATATACTTTATGGGGTCGGAAACGTCTCGTTCACTGCGTTGCAATCTTCTGACTAAAATCATTATAAACTCTGTAAGGGTATAAAAATACAAATACACTCTGTTGGTGTACAAGAATTAAAAAAAAAAACCTAATATGAATGTTAAACGTGTCTTTTGTTATGTATACTTGTAGTAAGAAGGATCTTCCCTACGCATTCTGCTCAGCTCCAATTCTCGATATGCGGGAATTCCCGACCCAGCACCCTGGTAATGGCTGGTGATGGCTTCTCCAGCTTTTATCTATTCTTTCTCTGCCTTCATCATAGGAGCACATACATTTTAATATTATACATTTGAAATCAAAGAAGCACATCACATGTGAATATATTTATTTCATCTAGGCGTAGATTTTTTTTTTTTTTTTCTTTCCATTTTTAAATTTTAGTTTACATGTCATATATCTTATAGATCAGACGCAAAGCGTTAATCGCCTATTTGCCTCCCGCTTACTCCTATGGTTTGCTTGCGGGTTCCTTATTTCACAATAACAATCTGTTAAGCTTATGATATAAGCTGGATAGTTTTCAGTGGAAAGAGGCTATTTAAATGCTAACTGATTGTAACCAATTCTTAAACTTTTTAATTTGTCTATTTCATCATCAGTTTTTCCTACTATCTGGAAGGACTCTTTTATTACTCCACTCCATAAAAAGGGTGCGAAGGAGGATTCCCAAAATATAGGTATTTCTAAATTGTCTTCAATTCCTATAGCATTTGAGCGTATTATCCATTCTCATTTGCAACATTTATGTTCCACGCTTATATCACCGTGTCAGTATGGTTTTGTTAAGCGATGATCAACCACCACCAACCTTCTTGAATTGACATCTATTGTAATAAATGGATTTAATAAAAAAAATGCAGACTGAAGATGTTTATACAGATTTTAGTAAGGCCTTTGACACCGTAAACCACTCTATTCTTTTATTCAAATTAGATCAGCTTGGGTTTCGTAGTAATCAATTACTTGAATGGTCGGAGGGTTATATTCAATAATGCTATTTCAAAATTAATCTACGTGACATCTGGAGTGCCTCAGGGTAGGCAAATGGGCCCTTTTCTGTATACTTTGTTTATTAACGATCTTCCCTTAATCAAACTGCTGACGTTAAGCTTTGTTTATCATATAATGATATAGCGTCGGGATATAACCTACAGTCAGATATTGATTGTTTTCATGAATGGTGTGAGTACAACCTTTTAAATTTGAACTGCCTTAAATGCAACGCTATGACTTTGTTTAGGGGTACTCTTACGTTTATCAGTAAATAAATACGCCACTCGACCCGTATATATTCAGGAAACGATTTAGGTGAAAGCCGATTTACATTCAATGATCCGTTCTATGTGATAACTATAACAACCTATATCATGGTATCCTATTCTTAGTTGTGCCTTTTATTTTCATTTGTGTCTCGTCTCTATTTGTTTTATGTATCTACCTCGTGAAGTCGAATTATTTGCCCAAATTGATAATAGGGCCCCGCGGTTAACAAACACGTGCTTGGTATCGTTGGCCGACTTGTTTTTACTCTTCGAAGTACATCAACATATATAACATTGTTCAAGATGCATTGTTTAGTTCGGATTAAGGGGATATTTAGTAAAGTGATTTTATAAATATTGAAAATTTATTGGATATATTGGGCCAATTTTCATGAGTATTTTGTAATTGTTTGTCCCATGGTGCAGTAGTTTCTAAGGGGCGGAAAGAAAGGCGTGGCCTGATCGGCATAAAATAAAATGCGCAGACTATGCATATATAAAACCTATATAGTGTGCCAAGATTCAAGTCTGTAGCTTTATTTTTCTAGTATATGCAAGAATATTGGGCATTGGGATCAGTGTGCACTGGATCGGTGGATTGATGACTTAAATTAATTAGTAGGGCAAGTCCAAATGCATAATTATCCCATTTCTTAATTAGTTAGACTGCAAAAAGTTGTCAGATGGCTCAATATAATTTCATTTTCTTACCCTCTGTTAAACAATTTTATAAAAACACGAGGACACGATTTTCGAAATGCCATTGGCAGTATTTAAAACATGAAAACTATTTACATAGATCCATAGATTTTTTTTCTAAACAATTAAGCATTTTAATAAATAAGAAGAGCTCAATGTTCTTAATTCCACTATTCCACCAACATCCACAGAGCTGGGTTTCTTGAAAAATGCATACATATTAATTGGTCACATTTTAAACAAAAACGAAAGTTCACTTCGGCGAAGCTTGTATACCCCTGCAGTTATAAGAAATAATCAACTTTAATAAGACCATGTGAAATTGTTAAGGATTGGTGCTGACTTCGGTGATATTAAAAAAAAAATTTCATTCTTTTTTTCAAACCATTTTTTTACATTTACATGTAGTAGTCCGATTTTTATTAAATAAATTATTTTTATAATTATATTATAAGATTGTTCGCAGCAGAACGCCAAAATTTCATTGTTGACTACCTGTTTGTAAATATAACTTAAAGTTTGCTAACAGCTGTGCAGCATCTGCGTTGCGCTAACAGCACCAATTAATTTAACAGTACGCATGTAAAACCTCGAAAACAAACACTGTACAACACTTACTATTCTCTTCTCTCGTCTTGCACTAAAACTTCGAAGTACACGATCTCCAAAACGAAAGCTATTTTAATTTAATAGAAGAGGCCGAAGTGGGCTTCAAATAGCATATCCTCTAAACATTGGTGACCCCGACGTGATGCTATCCGGGTTTTAGTGCAAATCGCAACATCGGTTCTAACCTTTTGCTGTCTGGCCAAACGCCGTCAGGCACATCTCTCACAAACACACACATACAGTCGTCTCCAGAAAACGGTAATCGCGTTTTTCTGTGCCCAAATTTGACTTTCGAAATCGTCAAGGGTGAATTTCTTGTATCCGTTAGTCGTACTACAGTGAAACACATCTAAGATGCCCAATGATGTTGACAACTTGCCACCGGCAGACAAAAAAGATGATGGATCGGCTGATATTGACTTCCTATTGGAAAGCAAAGTCTTCGCTGACTCGCCACATGGATACCTTTATGAAGTCACGCATCGCAGATGCTAACTCAACAACACTTCCTGCCTACCTTCCTGCCGGCAATATCAATTTTTCCTCCCAACTAAACAAGCGCAAGTCTCGGCTACCAGAATTACACAACTGTCGAGCTTCAGCAGCAGCTACGAGGATTGGCCAGATTCTATTGCCATGTACAACAGTTTCGTCGGTATCAACGAGGATTTAAGCAATGTAGAGAAATTTCAACACCTGCGCGCATGCTTTGATGGCGCGGCTCTGAGCACAATCAAATCTTTGGAACCTGCCGATGCCAATTACTATAAGGCTATAGAGTTACTTACAAAGCGTTTTGATAACAAGTTGCTACATTTTCAGGGCCATGTTCGAGCTATTTTTGGACTGGCAAAAGGGATGTTCAGAAGCTCTGCGCGGTCTAAGTGAAAAAATCAACTCACACCTTCGGGCTTTTACCACCATGTCAACCATTCCTCAAATGGCCGATGGAATACTCATTCGCATTATCTCACGTAAGCTCGACCGCAACACTCAGGAAAGATGGGAGGGGGCCCTGACATCCGACAAGCTGCCCAGCTGGACTGATATGTCAACCTTTCTGGAACGGAGATGTCGCATGCTGGAAAATCTTAACAGTGCTACGGTACCCACACCTAGCCTTCAGGTGAGCCGAAGCTCCTATAGATCAAATCGGAACTCTTTCATTGCCACAAATACCAGAAACCAACAACTTTGTACATATTCGACTCTTAGGATCTCTATATCGTAAAATGCCCACCATTCATAAATATGTCCCCAAGCTTACGTCACAAGGACGTCTAACGTTTAAATCTGTGCCTAAATTGTCTCCGGAAAGGTCATGGCTTGTAGCAATGTCGCTCAGGGCATATGTTCCCCATAGCGGCTCAATCACCTGTCTCATGTGCACCTGGCTCGCAGCTTGCAGTCGGATCCCAGCCAAGTATACCAGATTTTTCGACGCCCTTAGCTTCCACTCTCGTAGCCTTTTACCCTGAAGACAACGCTAGGAACGTGTTCAACAATTCCTCCGAGTACGTATTGCTTCCTACTGCAATCGTTTGTGCAAAAAGCCATTCAGGCGTATATATACCATGCCGTGCTCTGTTGGATTCTGGATCCCAACTCAACTTTATCACCACGCGTCTGGCTAACCAGCTCCAGATCAAGGTTCACCATGCAGCCGTATCGATATCAGGAATTGGCGAGTCATCGATCGCATCTAAGTTATCAGCTGACATTGTAGCTCAGTCCCGTGACAAGAGATTCACCACATCCTCCCCAGCAGTTATAACTCGATCGATAACAGATTATCATCCGAACTTTTGCCTCGACATCTCCAGCTTGAGCATCCCTGAAAACATAACCCTCGCAGACCCCATGTTTTTCAACTCTCAGAAAATAGATTTATTGCTTGGGGCCGGTCTATTTTTCAACCTAATCTGTGTAGGCCAAATTTGAATGGCAGATAATTTACCAATTCTCCAAAAGACCAAGCTAGGTTGGGTGGCTTCACGTGGACACTATCACGTTCGCTATGGCGCGATCATCCCGATGAAGAAATAAGGACATACACGTTGGATACTACTACTTAGCCGGCGAAAACGAAAGTTCACTTCGGCGAAGTTTGTATACCCCTGCAGTTATAAGAAACAATCAACTTTAATAACACCATGTGAAATTGTTAAGGATTGGTGCTGTCTTCGGTGATATTAAAAAAAAAAATTTCATTCTTTTTTTCAAACCATTTTTTTTACATCTACATGTAGTAGTCCGATTTTTATTAAATAAATTATTATTAAAATTATATTATTCGCAGCAGAACGCCAAAATTTCATTGTTGACTATCAGTTTGTAAATATAACGTAAAGTTTTCTAAAAGCTGTGCAGCATCTGCGTTGCGCTAACAGCACCAATTAATTTAACAGTACGCATGTAAAAGCTCGAAAACAAACACTGTACAACACTTACTATTCTCTTCCCCCTTCTTGCACTAAAACTTCGAAGTACACGATCTCCAAAACGAAAGCTATGTCTTTTTATTTTAAATCAATAGAAGAGGCCGAAGCTGCCTGCAAAAGAGCATCTCCTCTAAACGTTGGTGACCCCGACATGATGCTATCCGGGTTTTAGTGCAAATCGCAACATCGGTTTTAACCTTTTGCTGTCTGGCCAAACGCCGTCAGCACATCTCTCACGAACACACACATACAGTCGTCTCCAGAAAACGGTAATCGCGTTTTTCTGTGCCCAAATTTGACTTTCGAAATCGTCAAGGGTGAATTTCTTGTATCCGTTAGTCGTACTACAGTGAAACACATCTAAGATGCCCAATGATGTTGACAACTTGCCACCGGCAGACAAAAAAGATGATGGATCGTCTGATATTGACTTCCTATTGGAAAGCAAAGTCTTCGCTGACTCGCCACATGGATACCTTTATGAAGTCACGCATCGCAGATGCTAACTCAACAACACTTCCTGCCTACCAGGGCAATATCAATTTTTCCTCCCAACTAAACAAGCGCAAGTCTCGGCTACCAGAATTACACAACTGTCGAGCTTCAGCAGCAGCTACGAGGATTGGCCAGATTCTATTGCCATGTACAACAGTTTCGTCGGTATCAACGAGGATTTAAGCAGTGTAGAGCAATTTCAACACCTGCGCGCATGCTTTGATGGCGCGGCTTTGAACACAATCAAATCTCTGGAACCTGCCGATGCCAATTACTATAAGGCATTAGAGTTACATACAAAGCGTTTTGATAACAAGTTGCTACATTTTCAGGGCCATGTTCGAGCTATTTTTGGACTGGCAAAAGGGATCTTCAGAAGCTCTGCGCGGTCTATGTGAAAAAATCAACTCACACCTTCGGGCTTTTACCACCATGTCAACCATTCCTCAAATGGCCGATGGACTACTCATTCACATTATCTCACGCAAGCTCGACCGCAAAACTCAGGAAAGATGGAAGGGGGCCCTGCCATCCGACAAGCTGCCCAGCTGGACTGATATGTCAAAAGGAAAGGTCATGGCTTGTAGCAATGTCGCTCAGGGCATATGTCCCCCATAGCGGCTCAATCACCTGTCTCATGTGCACCTGTCTCGCAGCTTGCAGTCGGATCCCAGCCAAGTATACCAGATTTTTCGACGCCTTTAGCTTCCACTCTCGTAGCCTTTTACCCTGTAGACAACGCTGGGAACGTGTTCAACAATTCCTCCGAGTACGTATTGCTTCCTACTGAAATCGTTTATGCAAAAAGCCATTCAGGCGTATATATACCATGCCGTGCTCTGTTGGATTCTGGATTCCAACTCAACTTTATCACCACGCGTCTGGCTAACCAGCTCCAGATCAAGGTTCACCATGCAGCCGAATCGATATCACGAATTGGCGAGTCATCGATCGCATCTAAGTTATCAGCTGACATTGTAGCTCAGTCCCGTGACAAGAGATTCACCACATCCTCCCCAGCAGCTATAACTCGATCGATTATCCGAACTTTGGCCACATCTCCAGCTTGAGCATTCCTGAAAACATAACCCTCGCAGACACCATGTTTTTCAAATCTCAGAGAATAGATTTATTGCTTGGGGCCGGTCTATTTTTCGACCTAATCTGTGTAGGCAAAATTCGAATGGCAGATAATTTACCAATTCTCCAAAAGACCAAGCTAGGTTGGGTGGCTTCACGTGGACACTATCACGTTCGCAACAGCTATTCATCTTTTGCCGCCTTTCGTAAAGTCCCTAATTTTGAGGATGATTCCTTATCAGAGATCGTCAAAAGATTCTGGGGAATCGACAATCCCAGCGGCGAATCTCCCACAACATTCGCTGACAACGAAATATGCGAGCAGCAGTTTCTGCAGGGCTACTCTAGACTTGAGTAGGGTCAGTATTCTGTAAGGTTGCCGGCTAAATTCAGCACTGACACGTTAGGAGATATTTTTCTACGCGCACTTAGACGCTTCAAGGCGCTCGAAGTCAAACTGGCAAAAAACCTTCAAACTAAACTGAAGTACTCTGCTTTCATGCGCGAATAAATCGAGCTGGGCCATATGTCACTGGCTTCCATGTTTTCCCGCAATTCTATTTGTCGCATCATTGCGTCAAAAACCACACGCAATTATGTAGTAGAGCTATCCGTCTACTACAAAATTGCGTGTGGTTTTTGACGGATCAGCCAAATCTACGTCAGGAGTATCTCTTAATGATTTGTTACATACGGTCGATACAACCCGTCGATACAACCCAAGCTCTTTAACATTCTCATCAAATTTCGTCTTCTCAGAGTTTCTATGTACGGCGATATTTGCAAGATTTATCGCTTCGTGCGAGTAGCTCACCCAGATCAATTTCTTCAGTGCATCCCGGTGAAGAAATAAGGACATACACGTTGGATACTACTACTTAGCCGGCGATCCCAGCACCGATTGCCTGCTCTTTAACTTCGCGATAAGCCGATCACAAAACGAAGTATCTTATGCATGATTGCCAAGGTTTACGACCCACTCGGATTAATCTCACCCGTCGTTGCCAAACTCAAAATATTTCTTCGAGCTCTATGGAACGAAAGGTTGGACTGGGACGAATGCTTGCCGCAAGCAATGCACTACGAATGGAATCTGTTAGTTTCTCAGCTTTCAAGTGTTTGTCTATCATTTCCGCGATTCATTCTAACGTCACTGGCCACAATTGAGCTACATGGATTTTGCGACGCAAGCATGGCTGCTTATGGCGCTTGCGTATACGTCCAATCTGAGTCGCGGGTGTATATTCTTCACATTTGTTATGCTCGAAATCCTGGGTCTCTCCTTTGAAAACGCTGACAATCTCAAAGCTCGAACTCTCAGCAGCGCTTCTTTTATCCGATCCGACATCGCCAAGGAATTCAAGTTCGTCCGCAAATACCACTGCTGGAGCGACTCTACAGTAGCACTTGCTTGGATACGAGAAGCCCCTTTTAACTTCAACGTCTTTGTTACCAACAGGGTAGCACAAGTCCAGCGGCGGACAAAGGACATGATCTGGCATCATGTGCCGTCGCAGCTAAGCCCGGCGGATAAATTGTCAAGAGGCTGCAAGCCAATTGAACTGTCAGAATCACCACTTTGGAAAAACGGACCTTAATTTTTACAAGCCGGCACTGCAGGTTGGCCACAAACCGTGTATCAACCATCTGATCTTCCCGAGAGGCGCTCAACACTTATTTCAACCCAACGGCTATATTTGGCAGCGTCCTGCGAATTCAGCAATTCCTTCACAAAGTTGCAACAACAACAAGTTCGTTAAGCGCACAGCTTCACTACTCAATCCGGATGATCTCAAAGGCGGAACGCATCTTTTGCTGAAAAGCATTCACATTGTGCATTTCGGCGAGGAGTACAAGTCGCTAAATTTAAGGAAGCCGCTGCCCCATAGTAGCAAGCTACTCCTTGCAACTATTCGTCAACGATACTAGCCCATTGGCGGGCTCAAAGCTGTATCAAGTACCATCAATAAATGCATAAGCTGCTTTCGAATGCGGCCCAAACTTCTTGATCAAGTAATGGCCCTTTGCCAGCCGAGATACGTCTCAATTTTCATATGTTTTGCAAAAATGGCAGTTCATTTAGAAATGGTGGAGGACTTATCGACATCATCATTTCTCGCAGCATTGAAACGCTTTATAAGCCTTCAAGGGAAACCGCATTCAATATGGACTGATAACGCAACGAACTTTCTGGGTGCTCGGAACGAGCTGAAGGAACTTTGCGAATTATTTCTAAACGATCCACAGAGAGGCGAGATTTTCAACAGCTGTACAGCGTTGGGAGTCAATTGGCCTTTCATTCCTCCACGTTACCCACATTTCGGTAGATTATGGGAGTCCGCGGTAAAATCAGAAAAGTACCATTTTTATCGCATCGTTGGAAACTCAACTCTTTCATTCAACGAGCTTCGAACCTTCATCTTCATCTCTTTATTCTATTTCAGAAGACCCTAACAATTTGGAGATTTTTACACCCGGCCATTTTATATGGGGCAAGGCGAACGCAACTCAGTCGCTCAAGTGGCCTTTTGGTAGAGTGGACAGCGTCATCGCAGAAGGGGACGGCATTTCAAGAGTTGTCGTTGGCAGCTATATGAAATAGTAGTCTGATTTTGATAAAATTTAATTTGAAATTCATAACTTATTAAAAAATGTTATTCCAAGCCTAGAAGGTTAGATGTTTAAAAACAACAAAGATATAATTTTTTCATATTTTCCGACTAATTTTCGATCGTTACTATATGATCGGATTTTGATAAAATTTAATTCGAATTTTAGAACTAAATAAAAAAAGCTTAGGAGCTTATTTGTTGAAATACACCAAAGATATATTTTTTTCATATTATTTTTCCACTAATTTTCCGATCGTTCCTATGGCAGCTATATGAAATCGTCGTCAGATTTTGATGAAATTAAATTCGAAATTTGAAACCAATTAAAAAATGTTATTTCCAAGCGAAGGAGGTTATAAGTTTTAAATCACCAAAGATATATATATTTTTTAATTTTTTTCCCTGATAGTTCCCATAGGCGCTATAAGATAAAGTTCCGACCTTTATACTACCTGCAATAGAAATACGACTTTTGGGAAAGTTTCAGCCCAGTTGCTTTAAAACTGAGACACTAGTTTGCGTAGAAACGGACTGACATGGCTAGATCAACTCGTCTAGTGACGCTAATCAAGAAAATATATACTATATAGGGTCGGAATCGTCTCGTTCTTCTGACTAAAATCATTATAAACTCTGTAAGGGTATAAAAATACAAATACACTCTGTTGGTGTACAAGAATTAAAAAAAAAACCTAATATGAATGTTAAACGTGTCTTTTGTTATGTATACTTGTAGTAAGAAGGATCTTCCCTACGCATTCTGCTCAGCTCCAATTCTTGATATGCGGGAATTCCCGACCCAGCACCCTGGTAATGGCTGCTGATGGCTTCTCCAGCTTTTATCTATTCTTTCTCTGCCTTCATCATAGGAGCACATACATTTTAATATTATACATTTGAAATCAAAGAAGCACATCACATGTGAATATATTTATTTCATCTAGGCGTAGATTTTTTTTTTTTTTTCTTTCCATTTTTAAATTTTAGTTTACATGTCATATATCTTATAGATCAGACGCAAAGCGTTAATCGCCTATTTGCCTCCCGCTTACTCCTATGGTTTGCTCGCGGGTTCCTTATTTAACAATAACAATCTGTTAAACTGTAATGTAAGATGTTTTATCAGTTTTCAGTGGAAAAAGGCTATTTAAATGTTAACTGATTGTAAGCCAATTCTTAAACTTTTTAATTTGTCTATTTCATCATCAGTTTTTCCTACTATCTGGAAGGACTCTTTTATTATTCCACTCCATAAAAAGGGTGCGAAGGAGGATTCCCAAAATATAGGTATTTCTAAATTGTCTTCAATTCCTATAGCATTTGAGCGTATTATCCATTCTCATTTGCAACATTTATGTTCCACGCTTATATCACCGTGTCAGTATGGTTTTGTTAAGCGATGATCGACCACCACCAACCTTCTTGAATTGACATCTATTGTAATAAATGGATTTAATAAAAAAAATGCAGATTGAAGATGTTTATACAGATTTTAGTAAGGCCTTTGACACCGTAAACCACTCTATTCTTTTATTCAAATTAGATCAGCTTGGGTTTCGTAGTAATCAATTACTTGAATGGTCGGAGGGTTATATTCAATAATGCTGTTTCAAAATTAATCTACGTGACATCTGGAGTGCCTCAGGGTAGGCAAATGGGCCCTTTTCTGTTTACTTTGTTTATTAACGATCTTCCCTTAATTATACTGATGACGTTAAGCTTTGTTTATCATATAATGATATAGCGTCGGGATATAACTTACAGTCAGATATTGATTGTTTCCATGAATGGTGTGAGTACAACCTTTTAAATTTGAACTGCCTTAAATGCAATGCTATGACTTTATTTAGGAATACTCTTACGTTTATCAGTAAATAAATACGCCACTCGACCCGTATACATTCAGTTAACGATTTAGGTGTAAGCCGATTTACATTCAATGATCCGTTCTATGTGATAACTATAACAACCTATATCATGGTATCCCATTAACTCATTTGCTTTATTCATAGTTTTCATTTGTGTCCCGTCTCTATTTGTTTTATGTATCTACCTTGTGAAGTCGAATTATTTGCCCAAATTTATAATAGGGCCCCACGGGTAACAAACACGTGCTTGGTATCGTTGGCCCACTTGTTTTTACTCTTCGAAGTACATCAACATATATAACATTGTTCAAGATGCATTGTTTAGTTCATAAATATTTTGTACATTTTTGTCCCATGATGCAGTAGTTTCTATGCCTGGTCGGCATAAAATAAAATGCGCAGTCTATGCATATATTAAACCTATATACATAGTGTGCCAAGTTTCAAGTCAGTAGCTTTATTTTTCGAGTTTATGCAAGAATATTGGGCATTGGGATCAGTGTGCACTAAATCGGTGGATTGATGACTTAAATTGATTAGTAGGGCAAGTCCAAATGCATAATTATCCCATTTCTTAATTAGTTAGACTGCAAAAAGTTGTCAGATGGCTCAATATAATTTCATTTTCTTACCCTCTGTTAAACAATTTTATAAAAACACGAGGACACGATTTTCGAAATGCCATTTGCAACATTTAAAACATGAAGTTTATTTACCCAGATCCATAGATTTTTTTCTAAACAATTAAGTATTTTAATAAATAAGAAGAGCTCAATGTTCTGAATTCAACTATTCCACCTTCGTGGTTAACGACCAACATACATAGAGCTAGGTTTCTTGAAAAATGCATACATATTAATTGGTCACATTTTAAACAAAAACGATAGTTCACTTCGTCGAAGTTTGTACTCCCCTGCATGTATAAGAAATAATCAACTTTAATAACACCATGTGAAAGTGTTAAGGATTGGTGCTGACTTCGGTGATATTAAAAAAAAATATTTCATTCTTTTTTTCAAACCATTTTTTTTTACATCTACATGTAGTAGTCCGATTTTTATTAAATTGAATTGGAAACTATTAAAAATATCAAAAATTATATTATAAGATTGTTCGCAGCAGAATGCCAAAATTTCATTTCAAAATTTCAGTTTGTAAATATAACGTAAAGTTTGCTAAGAGCTGTGCAGCATCTGCGTTGCGCTAACAGCACCAATTAATTTAACAGTACGCATGTAAAACCTCGAAAACAAACACTGTACAACACTTACTTTTCTCTTCTCCCGTCTTGCACTAAAACTTTAAAGTACACGATCTCCAAAATGAAAACTAGGTCTTTTCTTTTTATTTAATAGAAGAGGACGAAGTGGGCTGCAAAACAGCATCTCTTCTAAACAAAGATAATATGTCAGAAAGCCCCAAAGCTATAATTTGTTTCATATTATTTTTCCACTAATTTTCCGATCGTTCCTATGGCAGCTATATGATATCGTCGTCAGATTTTGATGATATTTAATTCGAAATTTGAAACCAATTAAAAAATGTTATTTCCAAGCGAAGGAGGTTTAAGCCACCAAAGATATATATTTTTTTAATTTTTTCCCTGATAGTTCCCAACGGAGCTATAAGATATAGTTTTCCGATCCGGCTGGTTTCGACCTTTATACTACCTGCAAGAAAAGACGACTTTTGGGAAAGTTTCAGCCCAGTTGCTTTAAAACTGAGAGACTAGTTTGTGTAGAAACGGAAGGACAGACGGACGGACATGGCTCAACTCGTCTAGTGTCGCTAATCAAGAAAATATATACTTTATGGGGTCGGAAACGTCTCGTTCACTGCGTTGCAAACTTCTGACTAAAATCATTATAAACTCTGTAAGAGTATAAAAATACAAATACACTCTGTTGGTGTCCAAGAATTAAAAAAAAAAAACCTAATATGAATGTTAAACGTGTCTTTTGTTATGTATACTTGTAGTAAGAAGGATCTTCCCTACGCATTCTGCTCAGCTCCAATTCTCGATATGCGGGAATTCCCGACCCAGCACCCTGGTAATGGCTGGTGATGGCTTCTTCAGCTTTTATCTATTCTTTCTCTGCCTTCATCATAGGAGCACATACATTTTAATATTATACATTTGAAATCAAAGAAGCACATCACATGTGAATATATTTATTTCATCTAGGCGTAGATTTTTTTTTTTTTTTTCTTTCCATTTTTAAATTTTAGTTTACATGTCATATATCTTATAGATCAGACGCAAAGCGTTAATCGCCTATTTGCCTCCCGCTTACTCCTATGGTTTGCTTGCGGGTTCCTTATTTCACAATAACAATCTGTTAAGCTTATGATATAAGCTGGATAGTTTTCAGTGGAAAGAGGCTATTTAAATGCTAACTGATTGTAACCAATTCTTAAACTTTTTAATTTGTCTATTTCATCATCAGTTTTTCCTACTATCTGGAAGGACTCTTTTATTACTCCACTCCATAAAAAGGGTGCGAAGGAGGATTCCCAAAATATAGGTATTTCTAAATTGTCTTCAATTCCTATAGCATTTGAGCGTATTATCCATTCTCATTTGCAACATTTATGTTCCACGCTTATATCACCGTGTCAGTATGGTTTTGTTAAGCGGTGATCAACCACCACCAACCTTCTTGAATTGACATCTATTGTAATAAATGGATTTAAAAAAAAAATGCAGACTGAAGATGTTTATACAGATTTTAGTAAGGCCTTTGACACCGTAAACCACTCTATTCTTTTATTCAAATTAGATCAGCTTGGGTTTCGTAGTAATCAATTACTTGAATGGTCGGAGGGTTATATTCAATAATGCTGTTTCAAAATTAATCTACGTGACATCTGGAGTGCCTCAGGGTAGGCAAATGGGCCCTTTTCTGTTTACTTTGTTTATTAACGATCTTCCCTTAATTATACTGATGACGTTAAGCTTTGTTTATCATATAATGATATAGCGTCGGGATATAACAGTCAGATATTGATTGTTTCCATGAATGGTGTGAGTACAACCTTTTAAATTTGAACTGCCTTAAATGCAATGCTATGACTTTATTTAGGAATACTCTTACGTTTATCAGTAAATAAATACGCCACTCGACCCGTATATTCAGTTAACGATTTAGGTGTAAACCAGTTTACATTCAATGATCCGTTTTATGTGATAACTATAACAACCTATATCATTGTATCCCGGTATTAAAAACTAATATTTAACTCATTTGCTTTTTTCTTAGTTGTGCCTTTTATTTTCATTTGTGTCCCGTCTCTATTTGTTTTATGTATCTACCTCGTGAAGTCGAATTATTTGCCCAAATTGATTATAGGGCCCCACTTGTTTTAACTCTTCGAAGTACATCAACATATATAACATTGTTCAAGATGCATTGTTTAGTTCTGATTAAGGGGATATTTACTAAAGTGATTTTATAAATATTCAAAATTTATTGGATATATTGGGCCAATTTTCATGAATATTTTCTACATTTTTGTCCCATGATGCAGTAGTTTCTATGGGGCGGAAAGGAAGGCGTGGCCAGGTCGGCATAAAATAAAATGCGCAGTCTATGCATATATAAAACCTATATACATAGTGTGCCAAGTTTCAAGTCAGTAGCTTTATTTTTCGAGTTTATGCAAGAATATTGGGCATTGGGATCAGTGTGCACTGGATCGGTGGATTGATGACTTAAATTGATTAGTAGGGCAAGTCCAAATGCATAATTATCCCATTTCTTAATTAGTTAGACTGCAAAAAGTTGTCAGATGGCTCAATATAATTTCATTTTCTTACCCTCTGTTAAGCAATTTTATAAAAACACGAGGACACGATTTTCGAAATGCCATTTGCAGTATTTAAAACATGAAGTCTATTTACCTAGATCTATATAGATAGATAAATCTATAGATTTTTTTTCTAAACAATTAAGCATTTTAATAAATAAGAAGAGCTCAATGTTCTGAATTCAACTATTCCACTTTCGTGGTTAACGACCAACATCCATAGAGCTGGGTTTCTTGAAAAATGCATACATATTAATTGGTCACATTTAAAACAAAAACGATAGTTCACTTCGACGAAGTTTGTATACCCCTGGATGTATAAGAAGTAATCAACTTTAATAAGACCTTGTGAAATTTTAAAGGATTGGTGCTGACTTCGGTGATATTAAAAAAGAATATTTCATTCTTTTTTTCAAACCATTTTTTTTACATCTACATGTAGTAGTCCGATTTTTATTAAATAAATTATTATTATAATTATATTATAAGATTGTTCGCAGCAGAACGCCAAAATTTCATTGTTGACTATCAGTTTGTAAATATAACGTAAAGTTTGCTAACAGCTGTGCAGCATCTGCGTTGCGCTAACAGCACCAATTAATTTAACAGTACGCATGTAAAACCACGAAAACAAACACTGTACAACACTTACTATTCTCTTCTCTCGTCTTGCACCAAAACTTCGAAGTACACGATCTCCAAAACGAAAACTATTTTAATTTAATAGAAGGGGCCGAAGTGGGCTGCAAAACAGCATCTCCTCTAAACATTGGTGACCCCGACGTGATGCTATCCGGGTTTTAGTGCAAATCGCAACATCGGTTCTAACCTTTTGCTGTCTGGCCAAACGCCGTCAGGCACATCTCTCACAAACACACACATACAGTCGTCTCCAGAAAACGGTAATCGCGTTTTTCTGTGCCCAAATTTGACTTTCGAAATCGTCAAGGGTGAATGTCTTGTATCCGTTAGTCGTACTACAGTGAAACACACCTAAGATGCCCAATGATGTTGACAACTTGCCACCGGCAGACAAAAAAGATGATGGATCGTCTGATATTGACTATTGACTATTCCTATTGGAAAGCAAAGTCTTCGCTGACTCGCCACATGGATACCCTTATGAAGTCACGCATCGCAGATGCTAACTCAACAACACTTCCTGCATACCAGGGCAATATCAGTTTTTCCTCCCAACTAAACAAGCGCAAGTCTCGGCTACCAGAATTACACAACTGTCGAGCTTCAGCAGCAGCTACGAGGATTGGCCAGATTCTATTGCCATGTACAACAGTTTCGTCGGTATCAACGAGGATTTAAGCAATGTAGAGCAATTTCAACACCTGCGCGCATGCTTGGATGACGCGGCTCTGAACACAATCAAATCTTTTGAACCTGCCGATGTCAATTACTATAAGGCATTAGAGTTACTTACAAAGCGTTTTGATAACAAGTTGCTACATTTTCAGACATTTAAATCTGTGCCTAATTTGTCTCCGGAAAGGTCATGGCTTGTAGCAATGTTGCTCAGGGCATATGTCCCCCATAGCGGCTCAATCAACTGCCTCATGTGCACCTGGCTCGCAGCTTGCAGTCGGATCCCAGCCAAGTATACCAGATTTTTCGACGCCCTTAGCTTCCACTCTCGTAGCCTTTTACCCTGAAGACAACGCTAGGAACGTGTTCAACAATTCCTCCGAGTACGTATTGCTTCCTACTGCAATCGTTTGTGCAAAAAGCCATTCAGGCGTATATATACCATGCCGTGCTCTGTTGGATTCTGGATCCCAACCTAACTTTATCACCACGCGTCTGGCTAACCAGCTCCAGATCAAGGTTCACCATGCAGCCTTATCGATATCAGGAATTGTCGAGTCAACGATCGCATCTAACTTATCAGCTGACATTGTAGCTCAGTCCCGTGACAAGAGATTCACCACATCCTCCCCAGCAGTTATAACTCGATCAATAACAGATTATCATCCGAACTTTGGCCTCGACATCTCCAGCTTGAGCATTCCTGAAAACATAACCTTCGTAGACCCCATGTTTTTCAGTTCTCAGAAAATAGATTTATTGCTTGGGGCCGGTCTATTTTTCAACCTAATCTGTGTAGGCCAAATTCGAATGGCAGATAATTTACCAATTCTCCAAAAGACCAAGCTAGGTTGGGTGGCTTCACGTGGACACTATCACGTTCGCAACAGCTATTCCTCTTTTGCCGCCTTTCGTAGAGTCCCTAATTTTGAGGATGATTCCTTATCAGAGATCGTCAAAAGATTCTGGGGAATCGACAATTCCTGCGGCGAATCTCCCACAACATCCGCTGACGACGAAATATGCGAGCAGCAGTTTCTGCAGGGCTACTCTAGACTTGAGTCGGCTCAGTACTCTGTAAGGTTGCCGACTAAATTCAGCACTGACACGTTAGGAGATATTTTTCAACGCGCACTTAGACGCTTCAAGGCGCTCGAAGTCAAACTGGCAAAAAAAACCTTTAAATTAAACTGAAGTACTCTGCTTTCATGCGCGAATACATCGAGCTGGGCCATATGTCAGTGGCTTCCATGTTTTCCCGCAATTCTATTTGTCGCATCATTGCGTTGAGAAACCGGATAGCTCTACTACAAAATTGCGTGTGGTTTTTGACGGATCAGCCAAATCTACGTAAGGAGTATCTCTTAATGATCTGTTACATACGGTCGATACAACCCGTCGATACAACCCAAGCTCTTTAACATTCTCATCAAATTTCATCTTCTCAGAGTTGCTATTTGCGGCGATATTTGCAAGATTTATCGCTTCGTGCGAGTAGCTCACCCAGATCAATTTCTTCAGTGCATCCTATGGCGCGATCATCCCGATGAAGAAATAAGGACATACACGTTGGATACTACTACTTAGCCGGCGAAAACGAAAGTTCACTTCGGCGAAGTTTGTATACCCCTGCAGTTATAAGAAATAATCAACTTTAATAACACCATGTGAAATTTTTAAGGATTAGTGCTGACTTCGGTGATATTAAAAAAGAATATTTCATTCTTTTTTTCAAACCATTTTTTTTACATCTACATGTAGTAGTCCGATTTTTATTAAATAAATTATTATTATAATTATTTTATAAGATTGTTCGCAGCAGAACGCCAAAATTTCATTGTTGACTATCAGTTTGTAAATATAACGTAAAGTTTGCTAACAGCTGTGCAGCATCTGCGCTGCGCTAACAGCACCAGGTAATTAAACAGTACGCATGTAAAACCTCGAAAACAAACACTGTACAACACTTACTATTCTATTCTCCCGTCTTGCACTAAAACTTCGAAGAACACGATCTCCAAAACGAAAGCTATGTCTTTTTATTTTAATTCAATAGAAGAGGCCGAAGTTGGCTGCAAAACGGCATCTCCTCTAAACATTGGTGACCCCGACGTGATGCTATCCGGGTTTTAGTGCAAATCGCAACTTCGGTTTTAACCTTTTGCTGTCTGGCCAAACGCCGCCAGGCACATCTCTCACAAACACACACATACAGTCGTCTCCAGAAAACGGTAATCGCGTTTTTCTGTGCCCAAATTTGACTTTCGAAATCGTCAAGGGTGAATTTCTTGTATCCGTTAGTCGTACTACAGTGAAACACACCTAAGATGCCCAATGATGTTGACAACTTGCCACCGGCAGACAAAAAAGATGATGGATCGGCTGATATTGACATTTGGAAAGCAAAGTCTTCGCTGACTCGCCACATGGATACCTTTATGAAGTCACGCATCGCAGATGCTAACTCAACAACACTTCCTGCATACCAGGGCAATATCAGTTTTTCCTCCCAACTAAACAAGCGCAAGTCTCTACACAACTGTCGAGCTTCAGCAGCAGCTACGAGGATTGGCCAGATTCTATTGCCATGTACAACAGTTTCGTCGGTATCAACGAGGATTTAAGCAATGTAGAGAAATTTCAACACCTGCGCGCTTGCTTTGATGGCGCGGCTCTGAACACAATCAAATCTTTGGAAGTTGCCGATGTCAATTACTATAAGGCATTAGAGTTACTTACAAAGCGTTTTGATAACAAGTTGCTACATTTTCAGACATTTAAATCTGTGCCTAATTTGTCTCCGGAAAGGTCATGGCTTGTAGCAATGTCGTTCAGGGCATATGTCCCCCATAGCGGCTCAATCACCTGTCTCATGTGCACCTGGCTCGCAGCTTGCAGTCGGATCCCAGCCAAGTATACCAGATTTTTCGACGCCCTTAGCTTCCACTCTCGTAGCCTTTTACCCTGAAGACAACGCTAGGAACGTGTTCAACAAGTCCTCCGAGTACGTATTGCTTCCTACTTCCTACTTGCTTGGGGCCGGTCTATTTTTCGACCTAATCTGTGTAGGCCAAATTCGAATGGCAGATAATTTACCAATTCTCCAAAAGACCAAGCTAGGTTGGGTGGCTTTACGTGGACACTATCACGTTCGCAACAGCTATTCATCTTTTGCCGCCTTTCGTAAAGTCCCTAATTTTGAGGATGATTCCTTATCAGAGATCGTCAAAAGATTCTGGGAAATCGACAATTCCTGCGGCGAATCTCCCACAACATCCGCTGACGACGAAATATGCTAGCAGCAGCATCTGCAGGGCTACTCTAGACTTGAGTCGGGTCAGTACTCTGTAAGGTTGCCGACTAAATTCAGCACTGACACGTTAGAAGATTTTTTTCAACGCGCACCTAGACGCTTCAAGGCGCACGAAGTCAAACTGGAAAAAAACCTTCAAACTAAACTGAAGTACTCTGCTTTCATGCGCGAATACATCGAGCTGGGCCATATGTCACTGGCTTCCATGTTTTCCCGCAATTCTATTTGTCGCATCATTGCGTTGAGAAACCGGATAGCTCTACTACAAAATTGCGTGTGGTTTTTGACGGATCAGCCAAATCTACATAAGGAGTATCTCTTAATGATCTGTTACATACGGTCGATACAACCCGTCGATACAACCCAAGCTCTTTAACATTCTCTTCAAATTTCATCTTCTCAGAGTTGCTATCTGCGGCGATATTTTCAAGATTTATCGCTTCGTGCGAGTAGCTCACCCAGATTAATTTCTTCTTCAATTTCTTCTTCTTCCTATGGTGCGATCATCCCGATGAAGAAATAAGGACATACACGTTGGATACTACTACTTGGCCGGCGAAAACGAAAGTTCACTTCGGCGAAGTTTGTATACCCCTGCAGTTATAAGAAATAATCAACTTTAATAACACCATGTGAAATTTTTAAGGATTGGTGCTGACTTCGGTGATATTAAAAAAAAATATTTCATTCTTTTTTTCAAACCATTTTTTTTTACATCTACATGTAGTAGTTCATTAAATAAATTATTATTATAATTATTTTATAAGATTGTTCGCAGCAGAACGCCAAAATTTCATTGTTGACTATCAGTTTGTAAATATAACGTAAAGTTTGCTAACAGCTGTGCAGCATCTGCGTTGCGCTAACAGCACCAATTAATTTAACAGTACGCATGTAAAACCACGAAAACAAACACTGTACAACACTTACTATTCTCTTCTCTCGTCTTGCACTAAAACTTCGAAGTACACGATCTCCAAAACGAAAGCTATTTTAATTTAATAGAAGAGGCCGAAGTGGACTGCAAAACAGCATCTCCCCTAAACATTGGTGACCCCGACGTGATGCTATCCGGGTTTTAGTGAAAATCGCAACTTCAGTTCTTACCTTTTGCTGTCTGGCCAAACGCCGTCAGGCACATCTCTCACAAACACACACATACAGTCGTCTCCAGAAAACGGTAATCGCGTTTTTCTGTGCCCAAATTTGACTTTCGAAATCGTCAAGGGTGAATTTCTTGTATCCGTTAGTCGTACTACAGTGAAACACATCTAAGATGCCCAATGATGTTGACAACTTGCCACCGGCAGACAAAAAAGATGATGGATCGGCTGATATTGACTTCCTATTGGAAAGCAAAGTCTTCGCTGACTCGCCACATGGATACCTTTATGAAGTCACGCATCGCAGATGCTAACTCAACAACACTTCCTGCCTACCAGGGCAATATCAATTTTTCCTCCCAACTAAACAAGCGCAAGTCTCGGCTACCAGAATTACACAACTGTCGAGCTTCAGCAGCAGCTACGAGGATTGGCCAGATTCTATTGCCATGTACAACAGTTTCGTCGGTATCAACGAGGATTTAAGCAATGTAGAGAAATTTCAACACCTGCGCGCATGCTTTGATGGCGCGGCTCTGAGCACAATCAAATCTTTGGAACCTGCCGATGCCAATTACTATAAGGCTATAGAGTTACTTACAAAGCGTTTTGATAACAAGTTGCTACATTTTCAGGGCCATGTTCGAGCTATTTTTGGACTGGCAAAAGGGATGTTCAGAAGCTCTGCGCGGTCTAAGTGAAAAAATCAACTCACACCTTCGGGCTTTTACCACCATGTCAACCATTCCTCAAATGGCCGATGGAATACTCATTCGCATTATCTCACGTAAGCTCGACCGCAACACTCAGGAAAGATGGGAGGGGGCCCTGACATCCGACAAGCTGCCCAGCTGGACTGATATGTCAACCTTTCTGGAACGGAGATGTCGCATGCTGGAAAATCTTAACAGTGCTACGGTACCCACACCTAGCCTTCAGGTGAGCCGAAGCTCCTATAGATCAAATCGGAACTCTTTCATTGCCACAAATACCAGAAACCAACAACTTTGTACATATTCGACTCTAAGGATCTCTATATCGTAAAATGCCCACCATTCATAAATATGTCCCCAAGCTTACGTCACAAGGACGTCTAACGTTTAAACCTGTGCCTAAATTGTCTCCGGAAAGGTCATGGCTTGTAGCAATGTCGCTCAGGGCATATGTTCCCCATAGCGGCTCAATCACCTGTCTCATGTGCACCTGGCTCGCAGCTTGCAGTCGGATCCCAGCCAAGTATACCAGATTTTTCGACGCCCTTAGCTTCCACTCTCGTAGCCTTTTACCCTGAAGACAACGCTAGGAACGTGTTCAACAATTCCTCCGAGTACGTATTGCTTCCTACTGCAATCGTTTGTGCAAAAAGCCATTCAGGCGTATATATACCATGCCGTGCTCTGTTGGATTCTGGATCCCAACTCAACTTTATCACCACGCGTCTGGCTAACCAGCTCCAGATCAAGGTTCACCATGCAGCCGTATCGATATCAGGAATTGGCGAGTCATCGATCGCATCTAAGTTATCAGCTGACATTGTAGCTCAGTCCCGTGACAAGAGATTCACCACATCCTCCCCAGCAGTTATAACTCGATCGATAACAGATTATCATCCGAACTTTTGCCTCGACATCTCCAGCTTGAGCATCCCTGAAAACATAACCCTCGTAGACCCCATGTTTTTCAGTTCTCGCTAACAGCACCAGGTACAACACTTACTATTCTCTTCTCCCGTCTTGCAATAAAACTTCGAAGAACACGATCTCTAAAACGAATGCTATGTCTTTTTATTTTAATTCAATAGAAGAGGCCGAAGTTGGCTGCAAAACAGCATCTCCTCTAAACATTGGTGACCCCGGTTGCAAATCGCAACATCGGTTCTAACCTTTTGCTGTCTGGCCAAACGCCGTCAGGCACATATCTCGCAAACACACACATACAGTCGTCTCCAGAAAACGGCAATCGCATTTTTCTGTGCCCAAATTTGACTTTCGAAATCGTCAAGGGTGAATTTCTTGTATCCGTTAGTCGTACTACAGTGAAACACATCTAAGATGCCCAATGTTGTTGACAACTTGCCACCGAAAGACAAAAAAGATGATGGATCGGCTGATATTGACTTCCTATTGGAAAGCAAAGTCTTCGCTGACTCGCCACATGGATAGCTTTATGAAGTCACGCATCGCAGATGCTAACTCAACAACACTTCCTGCCTACCAGGGCAATATCAATTTTTCCTCCCAACTAAACAAGCGCAAGTCTCGGCTACCAGAATTACACAACTGTCGAGCTTCAGCAGCAGCTACGAGAATTGGCCAGATTCTATTGCCATGTACAACAGTTTCGTCGGTATCAACGAGGATTTAAGCAATGTAGAGAAATTTCAACACCTGCGCGCATGCTTTGATGGCGCGGCTCTGAGCACAATCAAATCTTTGGAACCTGCCGATGCCAATTACTATAAGGCATTAGAGTTACATATAAAGCGTTTTGATAACATGTTGCTACATTTTCAGGGCCATGTTCGAGCTATTTTTGGACTGGCAAAAGGGATCTTCAGAAGCTCTGCGCGGTCTTAGTGAAAATATTAACTCACACCTTCGGGCTTTTACCACCATGTCAACCATTCCTCAAATGGCCGATGGACTACTCATTCGCATTATCTCACGCAAGCTCGACCGCAACACTCAGGAAAGATGGGAGGGGGCCCTGACATCCGACAAGCTGCCCAGCTGGACTGATATGTCAACCTTTCTGGAACGGAGATGTCGCATGCTGGAAAACCTTAACAGTGCTACGGTACCCACACCTAGCCTTCAGGTGAGCCGAAGCTCCCATAGATCAAATCGGAACTCTTTCATTGCCACAAATACCAGAAACCAACAACTTTGTACATATTCGATTCTAAGGATCTCTATATCGTAAAATGCCCACCATTCATAAATATGTCCCCAAGCTTACGTCACAAGGACGCCAAACGTTTAAATCTGTGCCTAAATTGTCTCCGGAAAGGTCATGGCTTGTAGCAATGTCGCTCAGGGCATATGTCCCCCATAGCGGATCAATCACCTGTCTCATGTGCACCTGGCTCGCAGCTTGCAGTCGGATCCCAGCCAAGTATACCAGATTTTTCGACGCCCTTAGCTTCCACTCTCGTAGCCTTTTACCCTGAAGACAACGCTAGGAACGTGTTCAACAATTCCTCCGAGTACGTATTGCTTCCTACTGCAATCGTTCATGCAAAAAGCCATTCAGGCGTATATATACCATGCCGTGCTCTGTTGGATTCTGGATCCCAACTCAACTTTATCACCACGCGTCTAGCTAACCAGCTCCAGATCAAGGTTCACCATGCAGCCGAATCGATATCACGAATTGGCGAGTCATCGATCGCATCTAAGTTATCAGCTGACATTGTAGCTCAGTCCCGTGACAAGAGATTCACCACATCCTCCCCAGCAGTTAAAACTCGATCGATAACAGATTATCATCCGAACTTTGGCCTCGACATCTCCAGCTTGAGCATTCCTGAAAACATTACCCTCGTAGACCCCATGTTTTTCAGTTCTCAGAAAATAGATTTTTTGCTTGGGGCCGGTCTATTTTTCAACCTAATCTGTGTAGGCCAAATTCGAATGGCAGATAATTTACCAATTCTCCAAAAGACCAAGCTAGGTTGGGTGGCTTCCCGTGGACTCTATCACGTTCGCTATGGCGCGATCATCCCGATGAAGAAATAAGGACATACACGTTGGATACTACTATTTAGCCGGCGAAAACGAAAGTTCACTTCGGCGAAGTTTGTATACCCCTGCAGTTATAAGAAATATTCCACTTTAATAACACCATGTGAAATTTTTAAGGATTGGTGCTGACTTCGGTGATATTAAAAAAAAATATTTCATTCTTTGTTTCAAACCATTATTTTTACATCTACATGTAGTAGTCCGATTTTTATTAAATAAATTATTATTATAATTATTTTATAAGATTGTTCGCAGCAGAACGCCAAAATTTCATTGTTGACTATCAGTTTGTAAATATAACGTAAAGTTTGCTAACAGCTGTGCAGCATCTGCGCTGCGCTAACAGCACCAGGTAATTAAACAGTACGCATGTAAAACCTCGAAAACAAACACTGTACAACACTTACTATTCTATTCTCCCGTCTTGCACTAAAACTTCGAAGAACACGATCTCCAAAACGAAAGCTATGTCTTTTTATTTTAATTCAATAGAAGAGGCCGAAGTTGGCTGCAAAACGGCATCTCCTCTAAACATTGGTGACCCCGACGTGATGCTATCCGGGTTTTAGTGCAAATCGCAACTTCGGTTTTAACCTTTTGCTGTCTGGCCAAACGCCGCCAGGCACATCTCTCACAAACACACACATACAGTCGTCTCCAGAAAACGGTAATCGCGTTTTTCTGTGCCCAAATTTGACTTTCGAAATCGTCAAGGGTGAATTTCTTGTATCCGTTAGTCGTACTACAGTGAAACACACCTAAGATGCCCAATGATGTTGACAACTTGCCACCGGCAGACAAAAAAGATGATGGATCGGCTGATATTGACATTTGGAAAGCAAAGTCTTCGCTGACTCGCCACATGGATACCTTTATGAAGTCACGCATCGCTGATGCTAACTCAACAACACTTCCTGCCTACCAGGGCAATATCAATTTTTCCTCCCAACTAAACAAGCGCAAGTCTCGGCTACCAGAATTACACAACTGTCGAGCTTCAGCAGCAGCTACGAGGATTGGCCAGATTCTATTGCCATGTACAACAGTTTCGTCGGTATCAACGAGGATTTAAGCAATGTAGAGAAATTTCAACACCTGCGCGCTTGCTTTGATGGCGCGGCTCTGAACACAATCAAATCTTTGGAAGTTGCCGATGTCAATTACTATAAGGCATTAGAGTTACTTACAAAGCGTTTTGATAACAAGTTGCTACATTTTCAGACATTTAAATCTGTGCCTAATTTGTCTCCGGAAAGGTCATGGCTTGTAGCAATGTCGCTCAGGGCATATGTCCCCCATTGCGGCTCAATCAACTGCCTCATGTGCACCTGGGTCGCAGCTTGCAGTCGGATCCCAGCCAAGTATACCAGATTTTTCGACGCCCTTAGCTTCCACTCTCGTAGCCTTTTACCCTGAAGACAACGCTAGGAACGTGTTCAACAATTCCTCCGAGTACGTATTGCTTCCTACTGCAATCGTTCATGCAAAAAGCCATTCAGGCGTATATATACCATGCCGTGCTCTGTTGGATTCGGGATCCCAACTCAACTTTATCACGCGTCTGGCTAACCAGCTCCAGATCAAGGTTCACCATGCAGCCGTATCGATATCAGGAATTGGCGAGTCAACGATCGCATCTAACTTATCAGCTGACATTGTAGCTCAGTCCCGTGACAAGAGATTCACCACATCCTCCCCAGCAGTTATAGCTCGATCGATAACAGATTATCATCCGAACTTTGGCCTCGACATCTCCAGCTTGAGCATTCATGAAAACATAACCCTCGTAGACCCCATGTTTTTCAAATCTCAGAAAATAGATTTATTGCTTGGGGCCGGTCTATTTTTCGACCTAATCTGTGTAGGCCAAATTCGAATGGCAGATAATTTACCAATTCTCCAAAACACCAAGCTAGGTTGGGTGGCTTCACGTGGACACTATCACGTTCGCAACAGCTATTCATCTTTTGCCGCCTTTCGTAAAGTCCCTAATTTTGAGGATGATTCCTTATCAGAGATCGTCAAAAGATTCTGGGAAATCGACAATTCCTGCGGCGAATCTCCCACAACATCCGCTGACGACGAAATATGCGAGCAGCAGCTTCTGCAAGGCTACTCTAGACTTGAGTCGGGTCAGTACACTGTAAGGTTGCCGGCTAAATTCAGCACTGACACGTTAGGAGATTTTTTTCAACGCGCACTTAAACGCTTCAAAGCGCTCGAAGTCAAACTGGCAAAAAACCTTCAAACTAAACTGAAGTACTCTGCTTTCATGCGCGAATACATCGAGCTGGGCCATATGTCACTGGCTTCCATGTTTTCCCGCAATTCTATTTGTCGCATCATTGCGTTGAGAAACCAGATAGCTCTACTACAAACTTGCGTGTGGTTCGAAGAACACGATCTCCAAAACGAATGCTATGTCTTTTTATTTTAATTCAATAGAAGAGGCCGAAGTTGGCTGCAGAACAGCATCTCCTTTAAACATTGGTGACCCCGACGTGATGTTATCCGGGTCTTAGTGCAAATCGCAACATCGGTTCTAACCTTTTGCTGTCTGGCCAAACGCCGTCAGGCACATCTCTCACAAACACACACATACAGTCGTCTTCAGAAAACGGTAATCGCGTTTTTCTGTGCCCAAATTTGACTTTCGAAATCGTCAACGGTGAATTTCTTGTATCCGTTAGTCGTACTACAGTGAAACACATCTAAGATGCCCAATGATTTTGACAACTTGCCACCGGAAGACAAAAAAGATGATGGATCGGCTGATATTGACTTCCTATTGGAAAGCAAAGTCTTCGCTGACTCGCCACATGGATACCTTTATGAAGTCACGCACCGCTGATGCTAACTCAACAACACTTCCTGCCTACCAGGGCAATATCAATTTTTCCTCCCAACTAAACAAGCGCAAGTCTCGGCTACCAGAATTACACAACTGTCGAGCTTCAGCAGCAGCTACGAGGATTGGCCAGATTCTATTGCCATGTACAACAGTTTCGTCGGTATCAACGAGGATTTAAGCAGTGTAGAGCAATTTCAACACCTGCGCGCATGTTTTGATGGCGCGGCTCTGAACACAATCAAATCTCTGGAACCTGCCGATGCCAATTACTATAAGGCATTAGAGTTACATACAAAGCGTTTTGATAACAAGTTGCTACATTTTCAGGGCCATGTTCGAGCTATTTTTGGACTGGCAAAAGGGATCTTCAGAAGCTCTGCGCGGTCTATGTGAAAAAATCAACTCACACCTTCGGGCTTTTACCACCATGTCAACCATTCCTCAAATGGCCGATGGACTACTCATTCACATTATCTCACGCAAGCTCGACCGCAAAACTCAGGAAAGATGGAAGGGGGCCCTGCCATCCGACAAGCTGCCCAGCTGGACTGATATGTCAAAAGGAAAGGTCATGGCTTGTAGCAATGTCGCTCAGGGCATATGTCCCCCATAGCGGCTCAATCACCTGACTCATGTGCACCTGTCTCGCAGCTTGCAGTCGGATCCCAGCCAAGTATACCAGATTTTTCGACGCCCTTAGCTTCCACTCTCGTAGCCTTTTACCCTAAAGACAACGCTAGGAATGTGTTCAACAATTCAACAAGGCGCTCGAAGTCAAACTGGCAAAAAACCTTCAAACTAAACTGAAGTACTCTGCTTCCATGCGCGAACATCGAGCTGGGCCATATGTCACTGGCTTCCATGTTTTCCCGCAATTCTATTTGTCGCATCATTGCGTTGAGAAACCGGATAGCTCTACTACAAACTTGCGTGTGGTTTTTGACGGATCAGCCAAATCTACGTAAGCAGTATCTCTTAATGATCTGTTACATACCGTCGATACAACCCGTCGATACAGCCCAAGCTCTTTAACATTCTCATTAAATTTCATCTTCTCAGAGTTGCTATTTGCGGCGATATTTTCAAGATTTATCGCTTCGTGCGAGTAGCTCACCCAGATCAATTTCTTCAGTGCATCCTATGGCGCGATCATCCCGATGAAGAAATAAGGACATACACGTTGGATACTACTACTTAGCCGGCGAAAACGAAAGTTCACTTCGGCGAAGTTTGTATACCCCTGCAGTTATAAGAAATAATCAACTTTAATAACACCATGTGAAATTTTTAAGGATTGGTGCTGACTGCGGTGATATTAAAAAAAAATACTTCATTTTTTTTTTCAAACCATTTTTTTTACATCTACATGTAGTAGTCCGATTTTTATTAAATAAATTATAATTATAATTATTTTATAAGATTGTTCGCAGCAGAACGCCAAAATTTCATTGTTGACTATCAGTTTGTAAATATAACGTAAAGTTTGCTAACAGCTGTGCAGCATAGCCGCTGCGCTAACAGCACCAGGTAATTAAACAGTACGCATGTAAAACCTCGAAAACAAACACTGTACAACACTTACTATTCTATTCTCCCGTCTTGCACTAAAACTTCGAAGAACACGATCTCCAAAACGAAAGCTATGTCTTTTTATTTTAATTCAATAGAAGAGGCCGAAGTTGGCTGCAAAACGGCATCTCCTCTAAACATTGGTGACCCCGACGTGATGCTATCCGGGTTTTAGTGCAAATCGCAACTTCGGTTTTAACCTTTTGCTGTCTGGCCAAACGCCGCCAGGCACATCTCTCACAAACACACACATACAGTCGTCTCCAGAAAACGGTAATCGCGTTTTTCTGTGCCCAAATTTGACTTTCGAAATCGTCAAGGGTGAATTTCTTGTATCCGTTAGTCGTACTACAGTGAAACACATCTAAGATGCCCAATGATGTTGACAACTTGCCACCGGCAGACAAAAAAGATGATGGATCGGCTGATATTGACATTTGGAAAGCAAAGTCTTCGCTGACTCGCCACATGGATACCTTTATGAAGTCACGCATCGCTGATGCTAACTCAACAACACTTCCTGCCTACCAGGGCAATATCAATTTTTCCTCCCAACTAAACAAGCGCAAGTCTCGGCTACCAGAATTACACAACTGTCGAGCTTCAGCAGCAGCTACGAGAATTGGCCAGATTCTATTGCCATGTACAACAGTTTCGTCGGTATCAACGAGGATTTAAGCAATGTAGAGAAATTTCAACACCTGCGCGCTTGCTTTGATGGCGCGGCTCTGAACACAATCAAATCTTTGGAAGTTGCCGATGTCAATTACTATAAGGCATTAGAGTTACTTACAAAGCGTTTTGATAACAAGTTGCTACATTTTCAGACATTTAAATCTGTGCCTAATTTGTCTCCGGAAAGGTCATGGCTTGTAGCAATGTCGCTCAGGGCATATGTCCCCCATAGCGGCTCAATCACCTGTCTCATGTGCACCTGGGTCGCAGCTTGCAGTCGGATCCCAGCCAAGTATACCAGATTTTTCGACGCCCTTAGCTTCCACTCTCGTAGCCTTTTACCCTGAAGACAACGCTAGGAACGTGTTCAACAATTCTTCCGAGTACGTATTGCTTCCTACTGCAATCGTTCATGCAAAAAGCCATTCAGGCGTATATATACCATGCCGTGCTCTGTTGGATTCTGGATCCCAACTCAACTTTATCACCACGCGTCTGGCTAACCAGGTCCAGATCAAGGTTCACCATGCAGCCGTATCGATATCAGGAATTAGCGAGTCAACGATCGCATCTAACTTATCAGCTGACATTGTAGCTCAGTCCCGTGACAAGAGATTCACCACATCCTCAGCAGTTATAACTCGATCGATAACAGATTATCATCCGAACTTTGGCCTCGACATCTCCAGCTTGAGCATTCCTGAAAACATAACCCTCGTAGACCCCATGTTTTTCAGTTCTCAGAAAATAGATTTATTGCTTGGGGCCGGTCTATTTTTCAACCTAATCTGTGTAGGCCAAATTCGAATGGCAGATAATTTACCAATTCTCCAAAAGACCAAGCTAGGTTGGGTGGCTTCACGTGGACACTATCACGTTCGCAACAGCTATTCATCTTTTGCCGCCTTTCGTAAAGTCCCTAATTTTGAGGATGATTCCTTATCAGAAATAAAGAATCTCCCACAACATCCGCTGACGACGAGAGAAACCGGAAAGCTCTATTAAAAACTTGCGTGTGGTTTTTGACGGATCAGCCAAATCTACGTAAGGAGTATCTCTTAATGATCTGTTACATACGGTCGATACAAGCCGTCGATACAGCCCAAGCTCTTTAACATTCTCATCAAATTTCATCTTAGAGTTGCTATTTGCGGCGATATTTTCAAGATTTATCGCTTCGTGCGAGTAGCTCACCCAGATCAATTTCTTCAGTGCATCCTATGGCGCGATCATCCCGATGAAGAAATAAGGACATACACGTTGGATACTACTACTTAGCCGGCGAAAACGAAAGTATACTTCGGCGAAGTTTGTATACCCCTGCAGTTATAAGAAATAATCAACTTTAATAACACCATGTGAAATTTTTAAGGATTGGTGCTGACTTCGGTGATATTAAAAAAAAATATTTCATTCTTTTTTTCAAACCATTTTTCTTACAACCCCACATGATGCTATCCGGGTTTTTGTGCAAATCGCAACGGTTCTAACCTTTTGCTGTCTGGCCAAACGCCGTCAGGCACATCTCTCACAAACACACACATACACTCGTCTCCAGAAAACGGTAATCGCGTTTTTCTGTGCCCAAATTTGACTTTCGAAATCGTCAAGGGTGAATTTCTTGTATCCGTTAGTCGTACCACAGTGAAGCCCAATGAAGTTGACATCTTGCCACCGGCAGACAAAAAAGATGATGGGTCGTCTGATATTGACTTCCTATTGCAGCTTCTGCAGGGCTACTCTAGACTTGAGTCGGGTCAGTACTCTGTAAGGTTGCCGACTAAATTCAGTACTGACACGTTAGGAGATTTTTTTCAACGCGCACTTAGACGCTTCAAGGCGCTCGAAGTCAAACTGGCAAAAAACCTTCAAACTAAACTGAAGTACTTTGCTTTCATGCGCGAATACATCGAGCTGGGCCATATGTCACTGGCTTCCATGTTTTCCCGCAATTCTAATTGTCGCATCATTGCGTTGTGAAACCGGATAGCTCTACTACAAAATTGCGTGTGGTTTTTGACGGATCAGCCAAATCTACGTCAGGAGTATCTCTTAATGATCTGTTACATTCGGTCGATACAACCCAAGCTCTTTAACATTCTCATCAAATTTTGTCTTCTCAGAGTTGCTATGTGCGGCGATATTTGCAAGATTTATCGCTTCGTGCGAGTAGCTCACCCAGATCAATTTCTTCAGTGCATGGCTCGATCATCCCGATGAAAAAATAAGGACATACACGTTGGATACTACTACTTAGCCGGCGACCCCAGCACCGATTGCCTGCTCTTAACTTCGCGATAAGCCGATCACAAAACGAAGTATCTTATGCATGATAGCCAAGGTTTACGACCCACTCGGATTAATCTCACCCGTCGTTGCCAAACTCAAAATATTTCTTCGAGCTCTATGGAACGAAAGGTTGGACTGGGACGAATGCTTGCCGCAAGCAATGCACTACGAATGGAATCTGTTAGTTTCTCAGCTTTCAAGTGTTTGTCTATCATTTCCGCGATTCATTCTAACGTCACTGGCCACAATTGAGCTACATGGATTTTGCGACGCAAGCATGGCTGCTTATGGCGCTTGCGTATACGTCCAATCTGAGTCGCGGGTGTATATTCTTCTCATTTGTTATGCTCGAAATCCTGGATCTCTCCTTTGAAAACGCTGACAATCTCAAAGCTCGAACTCTCAGCAGCGCTTCTTTCATCCGATCTTATGTCAAACATCGCCAAGGTATTCAAGTTCGTCCGCAAATACCACTGCTGGAGCGACTCTACAGTAGCACTTGCTTGGATACGAGAAGCCCCTTCTAACTTCAACGTCTTTGTTTCCAACAGGGTAGCACAAATCCAGCGGCAGACAAAGGATATGATCTGGCATCATGTGCCGTCGCAGCTAAACCCGGCGGATATATTGTCAAGAGGATGATAGCCAATTGAACTGTCAGAATCACCACTTTGGAAAAACGGACCTTCATTTATACAAGCCGGCACTGCAGGTTGGCCACAAACCGTGTATCACCCATCTGATCTTCCCGAGAGGCGCTCAATTTTTATTTCAACGCAACGACTGGATTGGGCAGCGTCCTGCAAATTCAGCAATTCCTTCACAAAGTTGCAACAACAAGTTCATTAAGCGCACAGCTTCACACTCAATCCGGATGATCTCAAAGGCGGAACGCATCTTTTGCTGAAAAGCATTCACATTGTGCATTTCGGCGAGGAGTACAAGTCGCTAAATTTAAGGAAGCCGCTGCCCCATAGTAGCAAGCTGTCCTTGCAACTATTCGTCAACGATACTAGCCCATTGGCGGGCGCAAAGCTGTATCGAGTATCATCAATAAATGCATACGCTGCTTTCGAATGCGGCCCAAACTTCTTGATCAAGTAATGGCCCTTTGCCAGCCGAGCTACGTCTCAATTTTCATATGTTTTGCAAAAAAAAGCAGTTCATTTGGAATTGGTGGAGGACTTATCGACATCATCAATTCTCGCAGCATTGAAACGCTTCATAAGCCTTCAAGGGAATCCGCATTCAATATGGACTGATAACGCCACGAACTTTCTGGGTGCTCGGAACGAGCTGAAGGAACTTCGCGAATTATTTCTAAACGATCTACAGAGAAGCGAGATTTTCAACAGCTATACAGCGTTGTTACACATTTCGTTAGATTATGGGAGTCCGCGGTAAAATCAGCAAAGTTCCATTTTTATCGCGTCGTTGGAAACTCAACTCTTTCATTCAACGAGCTTCGAACCTTCATCTGTCAAATATCTGCAATGCTCAACTCCAGACCTCTTTATTCTATTTCAGAAGACCCTAACAATTTGGAGATTCTTACACCCGGCCATTTTAAATGGCGCAGGGCGAACGCAACTCAGTCGCTGGCAAAAGGTGTGCCAAGTGCAGTAAGCGTTCTGGAGGAAGTGGAGCACATCCTACTTGTCCCTGCTTCAAGAGCGTAGAAAGTGAAAGACGACTCGGCAAATTCTCAACCCGGAACCATGGTCCTGATAAAGGAGGACAACGCCCCGCCACTCAAGTGGCCTCTTGATAGAGTGGATAGCGTCATCGCAGAAGGGGACGGCATTTCAAGAGTTGTCGTCATCCGCAGCGCAAAGGGACTGGTCAGGAGAGCCATATCAAGGATCGCCGTTCTGGCAATCGAAACCAAATCGGTTGAAAGCCATCATCTTCCAACGGGGGGAGCATGTTCGCAGCAGAACGCCTAAATTTCATTGTTTACTATCAGTTAGTGAATATAACTTAAATTTTGCTAACAGCTGTGCAGCATCTGCGTTGCGCTAACAGCACATATACGCATGTAAAACCTCGAAAACAAACACTGTACAACACTTACTGTTCTCTTCTCCCGTCTTTCACTAAAACTTCAAAGTACACGATCTCCAAAACGAAAACTAGGTCTTTTCATTTAATTTAATAGAAGAGGCCGAAGTGGGCTGCAAAACAGCATCTCTTCTATACAAAGAGAATATGTCAAAAAGCCCCAGAGCTATAATTTGTTTCATATTATTTTTCCATTAATTTTGGGATCGTTCCTGTAGCAGCTATATGAAATAGTAGTCTGATTTTGCTAAAATTTAATTTGAAATTCATAACTTAATAATAATATATAATAATTCATAAACATAAAAAAGGTTATTCCCAAGCATAGAAGGTTAGATGTTTAAAAACAACAAAGATATAATTTTTTCATATTTTCCGACTAATTTTCGATCGTTACTATATGATATTCGAATTTTAGAACTAAATAAAAAACACGAAAGATATAATTTTTTCATATTATTTTTCCACTAATTTTCCGATTGTTCCTATGGCAGCTATATGATATCGTCGTCAGATTTTGATGAAATTTAATTTTAAATTTGAAACCAATTAAAAAATGTTATTTCCAAGCGAAGGAGGTTATAAGTTTTAAATCACCAAAGATATATATATCTTTTAATTTTTTCCCTGATAGTTCCCATCGGAGCTATAAGATATAGTTGTCCGATCCGGCTGGTTCCGACCTTTATACTACCTGCAATAGAATGACGACTTTTGGGAAAGTTTCAGCCCAGTTGCTTTAAAACTGACAGACTAGTTTGCGTAGAAACGGACGGACAGACGGACGGACATGGCTAGATCAACTCGTCTAGTGATGCTAATCAAGAAAATATATACTTTATGGGGTCGGAAACGTCTCGTTCACTGCGTTGCAAACTTCTGACTATAATTATTATAAACTCTGTAAGAGTATAAAAATACAAATACAATCTGTTGGTGTACAAGAATTAAAAAAAAACGTAATATGAATGTTAAACGTGTCTTTTGTTATGTATACTTGTAGTGAGAAGGATCTTCCCTACTTATTCTGCTTAGCTCCAACTCTCGATATGCGGTAGGTCCCAACACAGCACCCTGGTAATGGCTGGTGATGGCTTCCCCAGCTTTTATCTCTTCTTTCTCTGCCTTCACCATAGGAGCACATATATTTTAATATTATACATTTGAAATCAAAGAAGCACATCACATACGAATATATTTATTTCATCTAGGCGTGGATTTTTTGTTTTTCTTTCCATTTTTAAATTTTTGTTTACATGGGTTATATCTTATAGATCAGACGCAAAGCGTTAATCGCCTATTTGCCTCCTGCTTACTCCTATGGTTTGCTCGCGGGTTCCTTATTTAACAATAACAATCTGTTAAACTTATGATGTAAGCTGTTTTTTTAAGTTTTCAGTGGAAAGAGGCTATTTAAATGCTAACTGATTGTAAACCAATTCTTAAACTTTTTAATTTGTCTATTTCATCATCAGTTTTTCCTACTATCTGGAAGGACTCTTTTATTATTCCACTCCATAAAAAGGGTGCGAAGGAGGATTCCCAAAATATAGGTATTTCTAAATTGTCTTCAATTCCTATAGCATTTGAGCGTATTATCCATTCTCATTTGCAACATTTATGTTCAGTATGGTTTTGTTAAGCGAAGATCGACCACCACAATCCTTCTTGAATTGACATCTATTGTAATAAATGGATTTAATAAAAAAAATGCAGACTGAAGATGTTTATACAGATTTTAGTAAGGCCTTTGACACCGTAAACCACTCTATCTTTTATTCAAATTAGATCAGCTTGGGTTTCGTAGTAATCAATTACTTGAATGTTCGGAGGGTTATATTCAATAATGCTGTTTCAAAATTAATCTACGTGACATCTGGAGTGCCTCAGGGTAGTTATATGGGCCCTTTTCTGTTTACTTTGTTTATTAACGATCTTCCCTTAATCATACTGATGACGTTAAGCTTTGTTTATCATATAATGATATAGCGTCGGGATTTAACTTACAGTCAGATATTGATTGTTATCATGAATGGTGTGAGTACAACCTTTTAAATTTGAACTGCCTTAAATGCAATGCTAGGGGTACTCTTATGTTTATCAGTAAATAAATACGACACTCGACCCGTATATACTCAGTTAACGATTTAGGTGTAAGCCGATTTACATTCAATGATCCGTTCTATGTGATAACTATAATAACCTATATCATGGTATCCCGGTTTTAAAAACTAATATTTTAACTCATTTCCTTTATTCTTAGTTGTGCCTTTTATTTTCATTTGTGTCCCGTCTCTATTTGTTTTATGTATCTACCTCGTGAAGTCGAATTATTTGCCCAAATTGATAATAGGGCCCCGCGGGTAACAAACACGTGCTTAGTATCGTTGGCCCACTTGTTTTTACTCTTCGAAGTACATCAACATATATAACATTTTTCAAGATGCATTGTTTAGTTCGGATTAAGGGGATATTTACCAAAGTGATTTTATAAATATTCAAAATTTATTGGATATATTGGGCCAACTTTCATGAATATTTTGTACATTTTTGTCCCATGATGCAGTAGTTTCTATGGGGCGGAAAGGAAGGCGTGGCCTGATCGGCATGAAATAAAATACGCAGACTATGCATATATAAAACCTATATAGTGTGCCAAGATTCAAGTCTGTAGCTTTATTTTTCTAGTTTATGCAAGAATATTGGGCATTGGGATCAGTGTGCACTGGATTGGTGGATTGATGACTTAAATTAATTATTAGGGCAAGTCCAAATGCATTATTTCTTAATTAGTTAGACTGCAAAAAGTTGCCAGATGGCTCAATATAATTTCATTTTCTTACCCTCTGTTAAGCAATTTTATAAAAACAACTATTCGTCAACGATACTAGCCCATTGGCGGGCTCAAAGCTGTATCGAGTATCATCAATAAATGCATACGCTGCTTTCGAATGCGGCCCAAACTTCTTGATCAAGTAATGGCCCTTTGCCAGCCGAGCTACGTCTCAATTTTCATATGTTTTGCAAAAAAGGCAGTTCATTTGGAATTGGTGGAGGACTTATCGACATCATCAATTCTCGCAGCATTGAAACGCTTCATAAGCCTTCAAGGGAAACCGCATTCAATATGGACTGATAACGCCACGAACTTTCTGGGTGCTCGGAACGAGCTGAAGGAACTTCGCGAATTATTTCTAAACGATCTACAGAGAAGCGAGATTTTCAACAGCTATACAGCGTTGGGAGTCAATTGGCATTTCATTCCTCCACGTTCCCCACATTTCGTTAGATTATGGGAGTCCGCGGTAAAATCAGCAAAGTTCCATTTTTATCGCGTCGTTGGAAACTCAACTCTTTCATTCAACGAGCTTCGAACCTTCATCTGTCAAATATCTGCAATGCTCAACTCCAGACCTCTTTATTCTATTTCAGAAGACCCTAACAATTTGGAGATTCTTACACCCGGCCATTTTAGATGGCGCAGGGCGAACGCAACTCAGTCGCTGGCAAAAGGTGTGCCAAGTGCAGTAAGCGTTCTGGAGGAAGTGGAGCACATCCTACTTGTCCCTGCTTCAAGAGCGTGGAAAGTGAAAGACGACTCGGCAAATTCTCAACCCGGAACCATGGTCCTGATAAAGGAGGACAACGCCCCGCCACTCAAGTGGCCTCTTGATAGAGTGGATAGCGTCATCGCAGAAGGGGACGGCATTTCAAGAGTTGTCGTCATCCGCAGCGCAAAGGGACTGGTCAGGAGAGCCATATCAGGGATCGCCGTTCTGGCAATCGAAACCAAATCGGTTGAAAGCCATCATCTTCCAACGGGGGGAGCATGTTCGCAGCAGAACGCCTAAATTTCATTGTTTACTATCAGTTTGTGAATATAACTTAAATTTTGCTAACAGCTGTGCAGCATCTGCGTTGCGCTAACAGCACATATACGCATGTAAAACCTCGAAAACAAACACTGTACAACACTTACTGTTCTCTTCTCCGGTCTTGCACTAAAAGTACACGATCTCCAAAACGAAAACTAGGTCTTTTCATTTAATTTAATAGAAGAGGCCGAAGTGGGCTGCAAAACAGCATCTCTTCTATACAAAGAGAATATGTCAAAAGAGAATATGTCAGCTATAATTTGTTTCATATTATTTTTCCATTAATTTTGGGATCGTTCCTGTAGCAGCTATATAAAATAGTAGTCTGATTTTGCTAAAATTTAATTTGAAATTCATAACTTAATAATAATATATAATAATTCATAAACATAAAAAAGGTTATTCCCAAGCATAGAAGGTTAGATGTTTAAAAACAACAAAGATATAATTTTTTCATATTTTCCGACTAATTTTCGATCGTTACTATATGATATTCGAATTTTAGAACTAAATAAAAAACACGAAAGATATAATTTTTTCATATTATTTTTCCACTAATTTTCCGATTGTTCCTATGGCAGCTATATGATATCGTCGTCAGATTTTGATGAAATTTAATTTTAAATTTGAAACCAATTAAAAAATGTTATTTCCAAGCGAAGGAGGTTATAAGTTTTAAATCACCAAAGATATATATATTTTTTAATTTTTTCCCTGATAGTTCCCATTGGAGCTATAAGATATAGTTGTCCGATCCGGCTGGTTCCGACCTTTATACTACCTGCAATAGAATGACGACTTTTGGGAAAGTTTCAGCCCAGTTGCTTTAAAACTGACAGACTAGTTTGCGTAGAAACGGACGGACAGACGGACGGACATGGCTAGATCAACTCGTCTAGTGATGCTAATCAAGAAAATATATATTTTATGGGGTCGGAAACGCCTCGTTCACTGCGTTGCAAACTTCTGACTATAATTATTATAAACTCTGTCTATAATTATTATAAAACGTAATATGAATGTTAAACGTGTCTTTTGTTATGTATACTTGTAGTGAGAAGGATCTTCCCTACTTATTCTGCTTAGCTCCAACTCTCGATATGCGGGAGGTCCCAACACAGCACCCTGGTAATGGCTGGTGATGGCTTCCCCAGCTTTTATTTCTTCTTTCTCTGCCTTCACCATAGGAGCACATATATTTTAATATTATACATTTGAAATCAAAGAAGCACATCACATACGAATATATTTATTTCATCTAGGCGTGGATTTTTTGTTTTTCTTTCCATTTTTAAATTTTTGTTTACATGGGTTATATCTTATAGATCAGACGCAAAGCGTTAATCGCCTATTTGCCTCCCGCTTACTCCTATGGTTTGCTCGCGGGTTCCTTATTTAACAATAACAATCTCTTAAACTTATGATGTAAGCTGTTTTTTTAAGTTTTCAGTGGAAAGAGGCTATTTAAATGCTAACTGATTGTAAACCAATTCTTAAACTTTTTAATTTGTCTATTTCATCATCAGTTTTTCCTACTATCTGGAAGGACTCTTTTATTATTCCACTCCATAAACAGGGTGCGAAGGAGGATTCCCAAAATATAGGTATTTCTAAATTGTCTTCAATTCCTATAGCATTTGAGCGTATTATCCATTCTCATTTGCAACATTTATGTTCAGTATGGTTTTGTTAAGCGAAGATCGACCACCACAATCCTTCTTGAATTGACATCTATTGTAATAAATGGATTTAATAAAAAAAATGCAGACTGAAGATGTTTATACAGATTTTAGTAAGGCCTTTGACACCGTAAACCACTCTATCTTTTATTCAAATTAGATCAGCTTGGGTTTCGTAGTAATCAATTACTTGAATGTTCGGAGGGTTATATTCAATAATGCTGTTTCAAAATTAATCTACGTGACATCTGGAGTGCCTCAGGGTAGTTATATGGGCCCTTTTCTGTTTACTTTGTTTATTAACGATCTTCCCTTAATCATACTGATGACGTTAAGCTTTGTTTATCATATAATGATATAGCGTCGGGATTTAACTTACAGACAGATATTGATTGTTTTCGTGAATGGTGTGAGTATAACCTTTTAAATTTGAACTGCCTTAAATGCAATGCTAGGGGTACTCTTATGTTTATCAGTAAATAAAAACAACACTCGACCCGTATATATTCAGTTAACGATTTAGGTGTAAGCCGATTTACATTCAATGATCCGTTCTATGTGATAACTATAATAACCTATATCATGGTATCCCGGTTTTAAAAACTAATATTTTAACTCATTTCCTTTATTCTTAGTTGTGCCTTTTATTTTCATTTGTGTCCCGTCTCTATTTGTTTTATGTATCTACCTCGCGAAGTCGAATTATTTGCCCAAATTGATAATAGGGCCCCGCGGGTAACAAACACGTGCTTAGTATCGTTGGCCGACTTGTTTTTACTCTTCGAAGTACATCAACATATATAACATTTTTCAAGATGCATTGTTTAGTTCGGATTAAGGGGATATTTACCAAAGTGATTTTATAAATATACAAAATTTATTGGATATATTGGGCCAACTTTCATGAATATTTTGTACATTTTTGTCCCATGATGCAGTAGTTTCTATGGGGCGGAAAGGAAGGCGTGGCCTGATCGGCATGAAATAAAATACGCAGACTATGCATATATAAAACTTATAAAGTCTGCCAAGTTTCAAGTCTGTAGCTTTATTTTTCTAGTTTATGCAAGAATATTGGGCATTGGGATCAGTGTGCACTGGATTGGTGGATTGATGACTTAAATTAATTATTAGGGCAAGTCCAAATGCATTATTTCTTAATTAGTTAGACTGCAAAAAGTTGCCAGATGGCTTAATATAATTTCATTTTCTTACCCTCTGTTAAGCAATTTTATAAAAACACGAGGACACGATTTTCGAAATGCCATTTGCAGTATTTAAAATATGAAGTCTATTTACCTAGATCCATAGATTTTTTTCTAAACAATTAAGCATTTTAATAAATAAGAAGAGCTCAATGTTCTGAATTCCACTATTCCACTTTCGTGGTTAACGACCAACATCCATAGAGCTGGGTTTCTTGAAAAATGCATACATATTAATTGGTCACATTTAAAACAAAAACGAAAATTCTCTTCGGCGAAGTTTGTATACCCCTGCAGTTATAAGAAATAATCAACATTAATAACACCATGTGAAATTGTTAAGGATTGGTGCTGACTTCGGTGATATTAAAAAAAAAATATTTCATTCTTTTTTTCAAACCATTTTTTTTACATCTACATGTAGTAGTCAGATTTTTATTAAATTGAATTCGAAACTATTAAAAATATCAAAAATTTTATTATAAGATTGTTCGCAGCAGAACGCCAAAATTTCATTGTTGACTATCAGTTTGTAAATCTAACGTAAATTTTGCTAACAGCTGTGCAGCATCTGCGTTCCGCTAACAGCACCAGTTAATTTAACAGTACGCATGAAAAACCTCGAAAACAAACACTGTAAAACACTTTCTATTCTCTTCTCCCGTCTTGCACTAAAACTTCGAAGTTCATGATCTCCAAAACGAAAGCTAGGTCTTTATATTTTAATTCAATAGAAGAGGCCGAAGTTGGCTGCAAAACAGCATCTCCTCTAAACATTGGTGACCCCGACGTGATGCTATCCGGGCTTTAGTGCAAATCGCAACTTCGGTTCTAACCTTTTGCTGTCTGGCCAAACGCCGTCAGGCACATCTCTCACAAACACACACATACAGTCGTCTCCAGAAAACGGTAATCGCGTTTTTCTGTGCCCAAATTTGACTTTCGAAATCGTCAAGTGTGAATTTCTTGTATCCGTTAGACGTACTACAGTGAAACACATCTAAGATGCCCAATGATGTTGACAACTTGCCACCGGCAGACAAAAAAGATGATGGATCGGCTGATATTGACTTCCTATTGGAAAGCAAAGTCTTCGCTGACTCGCCACATCCAATTCCTCCGAGTACGTTTGTGCAAAAAGCCATTCAGGCGTATATATACCATGCCGTGCTCTGTTGGATTCTGGATCCCAACTCAACTTTATCACCACGCGTCTGGCTAACCAGCTCCAGATCAAGGTTCACCATGCAGCCGTATCGATATCAGGAATTAGCGAGTCAACGATTGCATCTAACTTATCAGCTGACATTGTAGCTCAGTCCTGTGACAAGAGATTCACCACAACCTCCCCAGCAGTTATAGCTCGATCGATAACAGATTATCATCCGAACTTTGGCCTCGACATCTCCAGCTTGAGCATTCCTGAAAACATAACCCTCGTAGACCCCATGTTTTTCAAATCTCAGAAAATAGATTTATTGCTTGGGGCCGGTCTATTTTTCGACCTAATCTGTGTAGGCCAAATTCGAATGGCAGATAATTTACCAATTCTCCAAAAGACCAAGCTAGGTTGGGTGGCTTCATGTGGACACTATCACGTTCGCAACAGCTATTCATCTTTTGCAGCCTTTCGTAAAGTCCCTAATTTTGAGGATGATTCCTTATCAGAGATCGTCAAAAGATTCTGGGAAATCGACAATTCCTGCGGCGAATCTCCCACAACATCTGCTGACGACGAAATATGCGAGCAGCAGCTTCTGCAAGGCTACTCTAGACTTGAGTCGGGTCAGTACACTGTAAGGTTGCCGGCTAAATTTAGCACTGACACGTTAGGAGATTTTTTTTAACGCGCACTTAAACGCTTCAAGGCGCTCGAAGTCAAACTGGCAAAAAACCTTCAAACTAAACTGAAGTACTCTGCTTTCATGCGCGAATACATCGAGCTGGGCCATATGTCACTGGCTTCCATGTTTTCCCGCAATTCTATTTGTCGCATCATTGCGTTGAAAACCGGATAGCTCTACTAGAAACTTGCGTGTGGTTTTTGACGGATCAGCCAAATCTACGTAAGGAGTATCTCTTCATGATCTGGTACATACGGTCGATACAACCCGTCGATACAACCCAAGCTCTTTAACATTCTCATCAAATTTTATCTTCTCAGAGTTCCTATTTGCGGCGATATTTTCAAGATTTATCGCTTCGTGCGAGTAGCTCACCCAGATCAATTTCTTCAGTGCATCCTATGGCGCGATCATCCCGATGAAGAAATAAGGACATGCACGTTGGATACTACTACTTAGCCGGCGATCCCAGCACCGATTGCCTGCTCTTTAACTTCGCGATAAACCGATCACAAAACGAAGTATCTTATGCATGATAGCCAAGGTTTACGACCCAGTCGGATTAATCTCACCCGTCGTTGCCAAACTCAAAATATTTTTTCGAGCTCTATGGAAGGAAAGGTTGGACTGGGACGAATGCTTGCCGCAAGCAATGCACTACGAAATCCTGGGTCTCTCCTTTGAAAACACTGACAATCTCAAAGCTCGAACTCTCAGCAGCGCTTCTTTTATCCGATCCGACATATCTAAGGAATTCAAGTTCGTCCGCAAATACCACTGCTGGAGCGACTCTACAGTAGCACTTGCTTGGATACGAGAAGCCCCTTCTTACTTCAACGTCTTTGTTTCCAACAGGGTAGCAAAAATCCAGCGGCGGACAAAGGACATGATCTGGCATCATGTGCCGTCGCAGCTAAGCCCGGCGGATATATTGTCAAGAGGATGATAGCCAATTGAACTGTCAGAATCACCACTTTGGAAAAACGGACCTTCACTTATACAAGCCGGCACTACAGGTTGGCCACAAACCGTGTATCATCCATCTGATCCTCCCGAGAGGCGCTCAACACTTATTTCAACGCAACGGCTATATTTGGCAGCGTCCTGCGAATTCAGCAATTCCTTCACAAAGTTGCAACAACAACAAGTTCATTAAGCGCACAGCTTCACTACTCAATCCGGATGATCTCAAAGGCGGAACGCATCTTTTGCTGAAATATTACATTGTGTATTTCGGCGAGGAGTACAAGTCGCTAAATTTAAGGAAGCCGCTGCCCCATAGTAGCAAGCTGCTCCTTGCAACTATTCGTCATCGATACTGGCCCATTGGCGGGCGCAAAGCTGTATCGAGTATCATCAATAAATGCATACGCTGCTTTCGAATGCGGCCCAAACTTCTTGATCAAGTAATGGCCCTTTGCCAGCCGAGATACGTCTCAATTTTCATATGTTTTGCAAAAATGGCAGTTCATTTAGAAATGGTGGAGGACTTATCGACATCATCAATTCTCGCAGCATTGAAACGCTTCATAAGCCTTCAAGGGAAACCGCATTCAATATGGACTGATAACGCCACGAACTTTCTGGGTGCTCGGAACGAGCTGAAGGAACTTCGCGAATTATTTCTAAACGATCTACAGAGAAGCGAGATTTTCAACAGCTATACAGCGTTGTTACACATTTCGTTAGATTATGGGAGTCCGCGGTAAAATCAGCAAAGTTCCATTTTTATCGCGTCGTTGGAAACTCAACTCTTTCATTCAACGAGCTTCGAACCTTCATCTGTCAAATATCTGCAATGCTCAACTCCAGACCTCTTTATTCTATTTCAGAAGACCCTAACAATTTGGAGATTCTTACACCCGGCCATTTTAGATGGCGCAGGGCGAACGCAACTCAGTCGCTGGCAAAAGGTGTGCCAAGTGCAGTAAGCGTTCTGGAGGAAGTGGAGCACATCCTACTTGTCCCTGCTTCAAGAGCGTGGAAAGTGAAAGACGACTCGGCAAATTCTCAACCCGGAACCATGGTCCTGATAAAGGAGGACAACGCCCCGCCACTCAAGTGGCCTCTTGATAGAGTGGATAGCGTCATCGCAGAAGGGGACGGCATTTCAAGAGTTGTCGTCATCCGCAGCGCAAAGGGACTGGTCAGGAGAGCCATATCAAGGATCGCCGTTCTGGCAATCGAAACCAAATCGGTTGAAAGCCATCATCTTCCAACGGGGGGAGCATGTTCGCAGCAGAACGCCTAAATTTCATTGTTTACTATCAGTTAGTGAATATAACTTAAATTTTGCTAACAGCTGTGCAGCATCTGCGTTGCGCTAACAGCACATATACGCATGTAAAACCTCGAAAACAAACACTGTACAACACTTACTATTCTCTTCTCTCGTCTTGCACTAGAACTTCGAAGTACACGATCTCCAAAACGAAAGCTGTCTTTTTATTTTAATTCAATAGAAGAGGCCGAAATTGGCTGCAAAACAGCATCTCCTCTAAACATTGGTGACCCCGACGTGATGCTATCCGGGTTTTAGTGCAAATCGCAACTTCGGTTCTAACCTTTTGCTATCTGGCCAAACGCCGTCAGGCACATCTCTTACAAACACACACATACAGTCGTCTCCAGAAAACGGTAATCGCGTTTTTCTGCGCCAAAATTTGACTTTCGAAATCGTCAAGGGTGAATTTCTTGTATCCGTTAGTCGTACTACAGTGAAACACATCTAAGATGCCCAATGATGTTGACAACTTGCCACCGGCAGACAAAAAAGATGATGGATCGGCTGATATTGACTTCCTATTGGAAAGCAAAGTCTTCGCTGACTCGCCACATGGATACCTTTATGAAGTCACGCATCGCAGATGCTAACTCAACAACACTTCCTGCCTACCAGGGCAATATCAATTTTTCCTTCCAACTAAACAAGCGCAAGCCTCGGCTACCAGAATTACACAACTGTCGAGCTTCAGCAGCAGCTACGAGGATTGGCCAGATTCTATTGCCATGTACAACAGTTTCGTCGGTATCAACGAGGATTTAAGCAATGTAGAGAAATTTCAACACCTGCGCGAATGCTTTGATGGCGCGGCTCTGAACGCAAATAAATCTCTGGAACCTGCCGATGCCAATTACTATAAGGCATTAGAGTTACATACAAAGCGTTTTGATAACAAGTTGCTACATTTTCAGGGCCATGTTCGAGCTATTTTTGGACTGTCAAAAGGGATCTTCGAAGCTCTGCGCGGTCTATGTGAAAAAGTCAACTTACACCTTCGGGCCTTTACCACCATGTCAACCATTCCTCAAATGGCTACTCATTCACATTATCTCACGCAAGCTCGACCGCAAAACTCAGGAAAGATGGGAGGGGGCCCTGCCATCCGACAAGCTGCCAAGCTGGACTGATATTTCAACCTTTCTGGAACGGAGATGTCGCATGCTGGAAAAACTTAAGAGCGCTACGGTACCCACACCTAGCCTTCAGGTGAGCCGAAGCTCCCATAGATCAAATCGAAACTCTTTCATTGACACAAATACCAGAAACCAACAACTTTGTACATATTCAATTCTAAGGATCTCTATATCGTAAAATGCCCACCATTCATAAATCTGTCAACAAGTTTACGTCACAAGGAAGCCAAACGTTTAAACCTTTGCCTAAATTGTCTCCGGAAAGGTCATAGCTTGTATCAATGACGCCCAGGGCATATGTCCCCCATAGCGGCTCAATCACCTGTCTCATGTGCACCTGGCTCGCAGCTTGCAGTCCTTAGCTTCCACTCTCGTATCCTTTTACCCTAAAGACAACGCTAGGAACGTGTTCAACAATTCTTCCGAGTACGTATTGCTTCCTACTGCAATAGTTTATGCGAAAAGCCATTCAGGCGTATATATACCATGCCGTGCTCTGTTGGATTCTGGATCCCAACTCAACTTTATGGCTAACCAGCTCCAGATCAAGGTTCACCATGCAGCCGTATCGATATCAGGAATTGGCGATTCAACGATCGCGTCTAACTTATCAACTGACATTGTAGCTCAGTCCTGTGACAAGAGATTCACCACATCCTCTACAGCAGTTATAGCTCGACCGATAACAGATTATCATCCGAACTTTGGCCTCGACATCTTCAGCTTGAGCATTCCTGAAAACATATCCCTCGCAGACCCCATGTTTTTCAAATCTCAGAGAATAGATTTATTACTTGGGGCCGGTCTATTTTTCGACTTAATCTGTGTAGGCCAAATTCGAATGGCAGATAATTTACCAATTCTCCAAAAGACCAAGCTAGGTTGGGTGGCTTCACGTGGACACTATCACGTTCATCATCTTTTGCCCCCTTTCGTAAAGTCCCTAATTTTGAGGATGATTCCTTATTAGAGATCGTCAAAAGATTCTGGGAAATCTACAATTCCTGCGGCGAATCTCCCACAACATCCGCTGACGACGAAATATGCGAGCAGCAGCATCTGCAGGGCTACTCTAGACTTGAGTCGGGTCAGTACTCTGTAAGGTTGCCGACTAAATTCAGCACTGACGCTTCAAGGCGCTCAAAGTCAAACTGGCAAAAAACCTTCAAACTAAACTGAAGTACTCTGCGTTCATGCGCGAATAAATCGAGCTGGGCCATATGTCACTGGCTTCCATGTTTTCCCACAATTTTATTTGTCGCATCATTGCGTTGAGAAACGGATAGCTCTACTACAAAATTGCGTGTGGTTTTTGACGGATCAGACAAATCTACGTCAGGAGAATCTTTTAATGATTTGTTACATACGGTCGATACAATCCGTCGATACAACCCAAGCTCTTTAACATTCTCATCAAATTTCGTCTTCTCAGAGTTTCTATGTACGGCGATATTTGCAAGAATTATCGCTTCGTGAGAGTAGCTCACCCAGATCAATTTCTTCAGTGCATCCTATGGCGCGATCATCCCGATGAAGAAATAAGGACACACACGTTGGATACTACTACTTAGCCGGCGATCCCAGTACCGATGGCCTGCTCTTTAACTTCGCGATAAACCGATCACAAAACGAAGTATCTTATGCATGAAGCCAAGGTTTACGAACCACTCGGATTAATCTCACCCGTCGTTGCCAAACTCAAAATATTTTTTCGAGCTCTATGGAAGGAAAGGTTGGACTGGACGAATGCTTGCCTCAAGCAATGCACTACGAATGGAATTTGTTAGTTTCTCAGCTTTCAAGTGTTTGTCTATCATTTCCGCGATTCATTCTAATGTCACTGGCCACAATTGAGCTACATGGGTTTTGCGACGCAAGCATGGCTGCTTATGGCGCTTGCGTATACGTCCAATCTGAGTCGCGGGTGTATATTCTTCACATTTGTTATGCTCGAAATCCTGGGTCTCTCCTTTGAAAACGCTGACAATCTCAAAGCTCGAACTCTCAGCAGCGCTTCTTTTATCCGATCCGACATCGCCAAGGAATTCAAGTTCGTCCGCAAATACCACTGCTGGAGCGACTCTACAGTAGCACTTGCTTGGATACGAGATGCCCCTTCTAACTTCAACGTCTTTGTTTCCAACAGGGTAGCACAAATCCTGCGGCGGACAAAGGACATGACCTGGCATCATGTGCCGTCGCAGCTAAACCCGGCGGATATATTGTCAAGAGGATGCAAGCCAATTGAACTGTCAGAATCACCACTTTGGAAAAACGGACCTTAATTTTTACAAGCCGGCACTGCAGGTTGGCCACAAACCGTGTATCATCCATCTGATCCCGAGAGGCGCTCAACACTTATTTCAACGCAACGGCTATTTTTGGCAGCTTCCTGCGAATTCAGCAGTTCCTTCACAAAGTTGCAACAGCAACAAGTTCATTAAGCTCACAGCTTCACTACTCAATCCGGATGATCTCAAAGGCGGAACGCATCTTTTGCTGAAAAGCATTTACATTGTGCATTTCGGCGAGGAGTACAAGTCGCTAAATTTAAGGAAGCCGCTGCCCCATAGTAGCAAGCTGATCCTTGCAACTATTCGTCAACGATACTAGCCCATTGGCGGGCTCAAAGCTGTATCGAGTATCATCAATAAATGCATACGCTGCTTTCCAATGCTGCCCAAACTTCTTGATCACGTAATGGCCCTTTGCCAGCCGAGCTACGTCTCAATTTTCATATGTTTTGCAAAAAAGGCAGTTCATTTGGAATTGGTGGAGGACTTATCGACATCATTAATTCTCGCAGCATTGAAACGCTTCATAAGCCTGCAAGGGAAACCGCATTCAATATGGACTGATAACGCCACGAACTTTCTGGGTGCTCGGAACGAGCTGAAGGAACTTCGTGAATTATTTCTAAACGATCTTCAGAGAAGCGAGATTTTCAACAGCTATACAGCGTTGGGAGTCAATTGGCATTTCATTCCTCCACGTTCCCCACATTTCGGTAGATCCGCGGTAAAATCAGCAAAGTTCCATTTTTATCGCGTCGTTGGAAACTCAACTCTTTCATTCAACGATCTTCGAACCTTCATCTGTCAAATATCTGCAATGCTCAACTCCAGACCTCTTTATTCTATTTCAGAAGACCCTAACAATTTGGAGATTCTTACACCCGGCCATTTTATATGGGGCAGAGCGAACGTAACTCAGTCGCTGGCAAAAGGTGTGCCAAGTGCAGTAAGCGTTCTGGAGGAAGTGGAGCACATCCTATTTGTCCCTGCTTCAAGAGCGTGGAAAGTGAAAGACGACTCGGCAAATTCTCAACCCGGAACCATGGTCCTGATAAAGGAGGACAACGCCCCGCCACTCAAGTGGCCTCTTGATAGAGTGGACAGCGTCATCGCAGAAGGGAACGGCATTTCAAGAGTTGTCGTCATCCGCACCGCAAAGGGACTGGTCAGGAGAGCCATATCAAGGATCGCCGTTCTGCCAATCGAAACCAAATCGGTTGAAAGCCATCATCTTCCAACGGGGGAGCATGTTCGCAGCAGAACGCCTAAATTTCATTGTTTACTATCAGTTTGTGAATATAACTTAAAGTTTGCTAACAGCTGTGCAGCATCTGCGTTGCGCTAACAGCACATATTAATTTAACAGTACGCATGTAAAACCTGGAAAACAAACACTGTACAACACTTACTATTCTCTTCTCCCGTCTTGCACTAAAACTTCAAAGTACACGATCTCCAAAACGAAAACTAGGTCTTTTCTTTTTATTTAATAGAAGAAGCCGAAGTGGGCTGCAAAACAGCATCTCTTCTATACAAAGAGAATATGTCAAAAAGCCCCAGAGCTATAATTTGTTTCATATTATTTTTCCATTAATTTTGGGATCGTTCCTGTAGCAGCTATATGAAATAGTAGTCTGATTTTGCTAAAATTTAATTTGAAATTCATAACTTAATAATAATATATAATAATTCATAAACATAAAAAAGGTTATTCCCAAGCATAGAAGGTTAGATGTTTAAAAACAACAAAGATATAATTTTTTCATATTTTCCGACTAATTTTCGATCGTTACTATATGATATTCGAATTTTAGAACTAAATAAAAAACACGAAAGATATAATTTTTTCATATTATTTTTCCACTAATTTTCCGATTGTTCCTATGGCAGCTATATGATATCGTCGTCAGATTTTGATGAAATTTAATTTTAAATTTGAAACCAATTAAAAAATGTTATTTCCAAGCGAAGGAGGTTATAAGTTTTAAATCACCAAAGATATATATATCTTTTAATTTTTTCCCTGATAGTTCCCATCGGAGCTATAAGATATAGTTGTCCGATCCGGCTGGTTCCGACTTATATACTACCTGAAATAGAAAGAAGACTTTTGGGAAAGTTTCAGCCCAGTTGCTTTAAAACTGACAGACTAGTTTGCGTAGAAACGGACGGACAGACGGACGGACATGGCTAGATCAACTCGTCTAGTGATGCTAATCAAGAAAATATATACTTTATGGGGTCGGAAACGTCTCGTTCACTGCGTTGCAAACTTCTGACTATAATTATTATAAACTCTGTAAGAGTATAAAAATACAAATACAATCTGTTGGTGTACAAGAATTAAAAAAAAACGTAATATGAATGTTAAACGTGTCTTTTGTTATGTATACTTGTAGTGAGAAGGATCTTCCCTACTTATTCTGCTTAGCTCCAACTCTCGATATGCGGTAGGTCCCAACACAGCACCCTGGTAATGGCTGGTGATGGCTTCCCCAGCTTTTATCTCTTCTTTCTCTGCCTTCACCATAGGAGCACATATATTTTAATATTATACATTTGAAATCAAAGAAGCACATCACATACGAATATATTTATTTCATCTAGGCGTGGATTTTTTGTTTTTCTTTCCATTTTTAAATTTTTGTTTACATGGGTTATATCTTATAGATCAGACGCAAAGCGTTAATCGCCTATTGGCCTCCTGCTTACTCCTATGGTTTGCTCGCGGGTTCCTTATTTAACAATAACAATCTCTTAAACTTATGATGTAAGCTGTTTTTTTAAGTTTTCAGTGGAAAGAGGCTATTTAAATGCTAACTGATTGTAAACCAATTCTTAAACTTTTTAATTTGTCTATTTCATCATCAGTTTTTCCTACTATCTGGAAGGACTCTTTTATTATTCCACTCCATAAAAAGGGTGCGAAGGAGGATTCCCAAAATATAGGTATTTCTAAATTGTCTTCAATTCCTATAGCATTTGAGCGTATTATCCATTCTCATTTGCAACATTTATGTTCAGTATGGTTTTGTTAAGCGAAGATCGACCACCACAATCCTTCTTGAATTGACATCTATTGTAATAAATGGATTTAATAAAAAAAATGCAGACTGAAGATGTTTATACAGATTTTAGTAAGGCCTTTGACACCGTAAACCACTCTATCTTTTATTCAAATAAGATCAGCTTGGGTTTCGTAGTAATCAATTACTTGAATGTTCGGAGGGTTATATTCAATAATGCTGTTTCAAAATTAATCTACGTGACATCTGGAGTGCCTCAGGGTAGTTATATGGGCCCTTTTCTGTTTACTTTGTTTATTAACGATCTTCCCTAAATCATACTGATGACGTTAAGCTTTGTTTATCATATAATGATATAGCGTCGGGATTTAACTTACAGTCAGATATTGATTGTTATCATGAATGGTGTGAGTACAACCTTTTAAATTTGAACTGCCTTAAATGCAATGCTAGGGGTACTCTTATGTTTATCAGTAAATAAATACGACACTCGACCCGTATATATTCAGTTAACGATTTAGGTGTAAGCCGATTTACATTCAATGATCCGTTCTATGTGATAACTATAATAACCTATATCATGGTATCCCGGTTTTAAAAACTAATATTTTAACTCATTTCCTTTATTCTTAGTTGTGCCTTTTATTTTCATTTGTGTCCCGTCTCTATTTGTTTTATGTATCTACCTCGCGAAGTCGAATTATTTGCCCAAATTGATAATAGGGCCCCGCGGGTAACAAACACGTGCTTAGTATCGTTGGCCCACTTGTTTTTACTCTTCGAAGTACATCAACATATATAACATTTTTCAAGATGCATTGTTTAGTTCGGATTAAGGGGATATTTACCAAAGTGATTTTATAAATATTCAAAATTTATTGGATATATTGGGCCAACTTTCATGAATATTTTGTACATTTTTGTCCCATGATGCAGTAGTTTCTATGGGGCGGAAAGGAAGGCGTGGCCTGATCGGCATGAAATAAAATACGCAGACTATGCATATATAAAGCCTATATAGTGTGCCAAGTTTCAAGTCTGGATTGGTGGGTTGATGACTTAAATTAATTAGTAGGGCAAGTCCAAATGCATTATTTCTTAATTAGTTAGACTGCAAAAAGTTGTCAGATGGCTTAATATAATTTCATTTTCTTACCCTCTGTTAAGCAATTTTATAAAAACACGAGGACACGATTTTCGAAATGCCATTTGCAGTATTTAAAACATGAAGTCTATTTACCTAGATCCATAGATTTTTTTCTAAACAATTAAGCATTTTAATAAATAAGAAGAGCTCAATGTTCTGAATTCCACTATTCCACTTTCGTGGTTAACGACCAACATCCATAGAGCTGGGTTTCTTGAAAAATGCATACATATTAATTGGTCACATTTAAAACAAAAACGAAAGTTCTCTTCGGCGAAGTTTGTATACCCCTGCAGTTATAAGAAATAATAATAATTTCATTCTTTTTTTCAAACCATTTTTTTACATCTACATGTAGTAGTCCGATTTTTATTAAATAAATTATTATTATAATTATATTATAAGATTGTTCGCAGCAGAACGCCTAAATTTCATTGTTTACTATCAGTTTGTGAATATAACTTAAAGTTTGCTAACAGCTGTGCAGAAACGAAAACTAGGTATTTTCTTTTAATTTAATAGAAGAGGCCGAAGTGGGCTGCAAAACAGCATTTCTTCTATACAAAGATAATATGTCAAAAAGCCCCAAAGCTATGATTTGTTTCATATTATTTTTCAATAAATTTTGGGATCGTTCCTATAGCAGCTATATGAAATAGTGGTCTGATTTTGATAAAATTTAATTTGAAATTCATAACTTAATATAATAATTCATAAACATCAAAAATTTTATTTCCAAGCCTAGAAGGTTAGATGTTTAAAAACAACAAAGATATAATTTTTTCATATTTTCCGACTAATTTTCGATCGTTACTATATGATATTCGAATTTTAGAACTAAATAAAAAACACGAAAGATATAATTTTTTCATATTATTTTTCCACTAATTTTCCGATTGTTCCTATGGCAGCTATATGATATCGTCGTCAGATTTTGATGAAATTTAATACGAAATTTGAAACCAATTAAAAAATGTTATTTCCAAGCGAAGGAGGTTATAAGTTTTAAATCACCAAAGATATATATATTTTTTAATTTTTTCCCTGATAGTTCCCATCGGAGCTATAAGATATAGTTGTCCGATCCGGCTGGTTCCGACCTTTATACTACCTGCAATAGAATGACGACTTTTGGGAAAGTTTCAGCCCAGTTGCTTTAAAACTGACAGACTAGTTTGCGTAGAAACGGACGGACAGACGGACGGACATGGCTAGATCAACTCGTCTAGTGATGCTAATCAAGAAAATATATACTTTATGGGGTCGGAAACGTCTCGTTCACTGCGTTGCAAACTTCTGACTATAATTATTATAAACTCTGTAAGAGTATAAAAATACAAATAGAATCTGTTGGTGTACAAGAATTAAAAAAAAACGTAATATGAATGTTAAACGTGTCTTTTGTTATGTATACTTGTAGTGAGAAGGATCTTCCCTACTTATTCTGCTTAGCTCCAACTCTCGATATGCGGTAGGTCCCAACACAGCACCCTGGTAATGGCTGGTGATGGCTTCCCCAGCTTTTATCTCTTCTTTCTCTGCCTTCACAATAGGAGCACATACATTTTAATATTATACATTTGAAATCAAAGAAGCACATCACATACGAATTTATTTATTTCATCTAGGCGTGGATTTTTTGTTTTTCTTTCCATTTTTAAATTTTTGTTTACATGGGTTATATCTTATAGATCAGACGCAAAGCGCTAATCGCCTATTTGCCTCCCGCTTACTCCCATGGTTTGCTCGCGGGTTCCTAATTTAACAATAACAATCTCTTAAACTTATGATGTAAGCTGTTTTTTTAAGTTTTCAGTGGAAAGAGGCTATTTAAATGCTAACTGATTGTAAACCAATTCTTAAACTTTTTAATTTGTCTATTTCATCATCAGTTTTTCCTACTATCTGGAAGGACTCTTTTATTATTCCACTCCATAAAAAGGGTGCGAAGGAGGATTCCCAAAATATAGGTATTTCTAAATTGTCTTCAATTCCTATAGCATTTGAGCGTATTATCCATTCTCATTTGCAACATTTATGTTTCACGCTTATATCACCGTGTCAGTATGGTTTTGTTAAGCGATGATCGACCACCACCAACCTTCTTGAATTGACATCTATTGTAATAAATGGATTTAATAAAAAAAATGCAGACAGAAGATGTTTATACAGATTTTAGTAAGGCCTTTGACACCGTAAACCACTCTATTCTTTTATTCAAATTAGATCAGCTTGGGTTTCGTAGTAATCAATTACTTGAATGTTCGGAGGCTTATATTCAATAATGCTGTTTCAAAATTAATCTACGTGACATCTGGAGTGCCGTAGTAATCAATTACTTGAATGTTCGGAGGGTTATATTCAATAATGCTGTTTCAAAATTAATCTACGTGACATCTGAAGTGCCTCAGGGTAGTTATATGGGCCCTTTTCTGTTTACTTTGTTTATTAACGATCTTCCCTTAATCATACTAATGACGTTAAGCTTTGTTTATCATATAATGATATAGCGTCGGGATTTAACTTACAGTCAGATATTGATTGTTTTCATGAATGGTGTGAGTACAACCTTTTAAATTTGAACTGCCTTAAATGCAACGCTATGACTTTGTTTAGGGGTACTCTTACGTTTATCAGTAAATAAATACGCCACTCAACCCGTATATATTCAGGAAACGATTTAGGTGTAAGCCGATTTACATTCAATGATCCGTTCTATGTGATAACTATAACAACCTATATCATGGTATCCCGGTTTAATAATAGATTAACTCTTTTGCTTTATTCTTAGTTGTGCCTTTTATTTTCGTCTCTGTTTGTTTTATGTATCTACCTCATGAAGTCGAATTTTTTGCCCAAATTCATAATAGGGCCCCGCGGTTAACACACACGTGCTTGGTATCGTTGGCCCACTTGTTTTTACTCTTCGAAGTACATCAACGTATATAACATTGTTCAAGATGCACTGTTTAGTTCTGATTGAGGGGATATTTACTAAAGTGATTTTATAAATACTTAAAATTTATTGGATGTATTGGGCCAATTTTCATGAATAATTTGTAAATTTTTGTCCCATGGTGCAGTAGTTTCTATGAAGCGGAAAGGAAGACATAACATAAAATGCGCAGACTATGCATATATAAAACCTATATAGTGTACCAAATTTCAAGTCTGTAGATTTATTTTTCTAGCTTATGCAAGAATATTGGGCATTGGGCCATTTTGCACTGGATTTGTAGGGCAAGTCCATATGCATAATTATCCAATTATCCCATTTCTTAATGAAAAAATAATCAAAATAATAAATTCTTAATTGAAAAATTATAAAAAGATGTCAGATGGCTCAATATAATTTCCTTTTCTTTCCCTCTGTTAAGCAATTTTATAAAAACATTCCTAAATGCCGTTTATGTCTATATTGCAGTTAACAAAATAGCGAGGACAAGATTTTCGAAATGCCATTTGCAATATTTAAAACATGAGGTTTAAAATTTAAACAATTAAGCATTTTAATAAATAAGAAGAGCGCAATTTTCCACATTCGATCATTCCACTTTCGTGGTTAACAGACCAACGCTAATTGTACGAACATCCATATACGTAGCTGGGTTACTTGAAATATGCATACATATTAATTGGTCACATTTTAAACAAAAACGAAAGTTCACTTCGGCGAAGTCTGTATACCCCTGCAGTTATAAGAAACAATCAACTTGAAACCAATTAAAAAATGTTATTTCCAAGCGAAGGAGGTTATAAGTTTTAAACCACCAAAGATATATATATTTTTTAATTTTTTCCCTGATAGTTCCCATCGGAGCTATAAGATATAGTTGTCCGATCCGGCTGGTTCCGACCTTTATACTACCTGCAATAGAATGACGACTTTTGGGAAAGTTTCAGCCCATTTGCTTTAAAACTGAGAGACTAGTTTGCGTAGAAACGGACAGACAGACAGACGGACATGGCTAGATCAACTCGTCTAGTGACGCTAATCAAGAAAATATATTCTTTATGGGGTCGTTCACTGCGTTGCAAACTTCTGACTAAAATCATTATAAACTCTGTAAGGGTATAAAAATACAAATACAATCAGTTGGTGTACAAGAATTAAAAAAAAAAACCTAATATGAATGTTAAACGTGTCTTTTGTTATGTATACTTGTAGTGAGAAGGATCTTCCCTACGCGCTCTGCTCTGCGCCAACTCTCGATATGCGAGAAGTTCCAACCCAGCACCCTGGTAATGGCTGGTGATGGCTTCTCCAGCATTTACCTCTTCTGTCTCTGCCTTCACCATAGGAGCACATACATTTCAATATTATACATTGGAAATCAAAGAAGCACATCACATACGAATATATTTATTTCATCTAGGCGTGGATTTTTTGTTTTTCTTTCCATTTTTAAATTTTAGTTTACATGGGTTATATCTTATAGATCAGACGCAAAGCGCTAATCGCCTATTTGCCTCCCGCTTACTAATATGGTTTGCTCGCGGGTTCTTTATTTAACAATAACAATCTGTTAAACTTATGATGTAAGCTGTTTTTTTAAGTTTTCAGTGGAAAGAGCCTATTTAAATGCTAACTGATTGTAACCAATTTTTAAACTTTTTAATTTGTCTATTTCATCATCAGTTTTTCCTACTATCTGGAAGGACTCTTTTATTATTCCACTCCATAAAGGGTGCGAAGGAGGATTCCCAAAATATAGGTATTTCTAAATTGTCTTCAATTCCTATAGCATTTGAGCGTATTATCCATTTCAACATTTATGTTCCACGCTTATATCACCGTGTCAGTATGGTTTTGTTAAGCGATGATCGACCACCACCAACCTTCTTGAATTGACATCTATTGTAATAAATGGATTTAATAAAAAAAATGCAGACTGAAGATGTTTATACAGATTTTAGTAAGGCCTTTGACACCGTAAACCACTCTATTCTTTTATTCAAATTAGATCAGCTTGGATTTCGTAGTAATCAATTACTTGAATGTTCGGAGGGTTATATTCAATAATGTTGTTCCAAAATTAATCTACGTGACATCTGGAGTGCCTCAGGGTAGTTATATGGGTCCTTTTCTGTTTACTTTGTTTATTAACGATCTTCCCTTAATAATACTGATGACGTTAAGCTTTGTTCATCATATAATGATATAGCGTCGGGATTTAACTTACAGTCAGATATTGATTGTTTTCATGAATGGTGTGAGTACAACCTTTTAAATTTGAACTGCCTTAAATGCAATGCTATGACTTTATTTAGGGATACTCTTACGTTTATCAGTAAATAAATACACCACTCGACCCGTGTATATTCAGTTAACGATTTAGGTGTAAGCCGATTTACATTCAATGATCCGTTCTATGTGATAACTATAACAACCTATATCATGGTATCCCATTAACTCATTTGCTTTATTCTTAGTTGTGCCTTTTATTTTCATTTGTGTCCCGTCTCTATTTGTTTTATGTATCTACCTCGCGAAGTCGAATTATTTGCCCAAATTGATAATAGGGCCCCGCGGGTAACAAACACGTGCTTAGTATCGTTGGCCCACTTGTTTTTACTCTTCGAAGTACATCAACATATATAACATTTTTCAAGATGCATTGTTTAGTTCGGATTAAGGGGATATTTACCAAAGTGATTTTATAAATATTCAAAATTTATTGGATATATTGGGCCAACTTTCATGAATATTTTGTACATTTTTGTCCCATGATGCAGTAGTTTCTATGGGGCGGAAAGGAAGGCGTGGCCTGATCGGCATGAAATAAAATACGCAGACTATGCATATATAAAACCTATATAGTGTGCCAAGTTTCAAGTCTGTAGCTTTATTTTTCTAGTTTATGCAAGAATATTGGGCATTGGGATCAGTGTGCACTGGATCGGTGGATTGATGACTTAAATTGATTAGTAGGGCAAGTCCAAATGCATAATTATCCCATTTCTTAATTAGTTAGACTGCAAAAAGTTGTCAGATGGCTCAATATAATTTCATTTTCTTACCCTCTGTTAAGCAATTTTATAAAAACACGAGGACACGATTTTCGAAATGCCATTTGCAGTATTTAAAACATGAAGTCTATTTACCCAGATCCATAGATTTTTTTTCTAAACAATTAAGCATTTTAATAAATAAGAAGAGCTCAATGTTCTGAATTCCACTATTCCACTTTCGTGGTTAACGACCAACATCCATAGAGCTGGGTTTCTTGAAAAATGCATACATATTAATTGGTCACATTTAAAACAAAAACGAAAGTTCTCTTCGGCGAGGTTTGTATACCCCTGCAGTTATAAGAAATAATCAACTTTAATAACACCATGTGAAATTGTTAAGGATTGGTGTCAGCACCAATTCGGTGATATTAAAAAAAAATATTTCATTCTTTTTTTCAAACCATTTTTTTTACATATACATGTAGTAGTCCGATTTTTATTAAATTGAATTCGAAACTATTAAGAATATCAAAAATTTTATTATAAGATTGTTCGCAGCAGAACGCCAAATTTTCATTGTTGACTATCAGTTTGTAAATATAACGTAAATTTTGCTAACAGCTGTGCAGCATCTGCGTTGCGCTAACAGCACCAGTTAATTAAACAGTACGCATGAAAAACCTCGAAAACAAACACTGTAAAACACTTTCTATTCTCTTCTCCCTTCTTGCACTAAAACTTCGAAGTACACGATCTCCAAAACGAAAGCTAGGACTTTTTATTTTAATTCAATAGAAGAGGCCGAAGTTGGCTGCAAAACAGCATCTCCTCTAAACATTGGTGACCCCGACGTGATGCTATCCGGGTTTTAGTGCAAATCGCAACTTCGGTTCTAACCTTTTGCTGTCTGGCCAAACGCCGTCAGGCACATCTCTCACAAAAACGGTAATCGCGTTTTTCTGTGCCCAAATTTGACTTTCGAAATCGTCAAGTGTGAATTTCTTGTATCCGTTAGACGTACTACAGTGAAACACATCTAAGATGCCCAATGATGTTGACAACTTGCCTATCGGCTGATATTGACTTCCTATTGGAAAGCAAAGTCTTCGCTGACTCGCCACATCCAATTCCTCCGAGTTCGTATTGCTTCCTACTGCAATCGTTTGTGCAAAAAGCCATTCAGGCGTGTATATACCATGCCGTGCTCTGTTGGATTCTGGATCCCAACTCAACTTTATCACCATGCGTCTGGCTAACCAGCTCCAGATCAAGGTTCACCATGCAGCCGTATCGATATCAGGAATTGGCGAGTCAACGATCACATCTAACTTATCAGCTGACATTGTAGCTCAGTCCCGTGAACTTTGGCCTAGACATCTCCAGCTTAAGCATTCCTGAAAACATAACCCTCGTAAACCCCATGTTTTTCAAATCTCAGAAAATAGATTTATTACTTGGGGCCGGTCTATTTTTCGACTTAATCTGTGTAGGCCAAATTCGAATGGCAGATAATTTACCAATTCTCCAAAAGACCAAGCTAGGTTGGGTGGCTTCACGTGGACACTATCACGTTCGCAACAGCTATTCATCTTTTGCCGCCTTTCGTAAAGTCCCTAATTTTGAGGATGATTCCTTATCAGAGATCGTCAAAAGATTCTGGGAAATCGACAATTCCTGCGGCGAATCTCCCACAACATCCGCTGACGACGAAATATGCGAGCAGCAGCTTCTGCAAGGCTACTCTAGACTTGAGTCGGGTCAGTACTCTGTAAGGTTGCCGACTAAATTCAGCACTGACACGTTAGGAGATTTTTTTCAACGCGCACTTAGACGCTTCAAGGCGCTCGAAGTCAAACTGGCAAAAAACCTTCAAACTAAACTGAAGTACTCTGCTTTCATGCGCGAATACATCGAGCTTGGCCATATGTCACTGGCTTCCATGTTTTCCCGCAATTCTATTTGTCGCATCATTGCGTTGAGAAACCGGATAGCTTGACTACAAAATTGCGTGTGGTTTTTGACGGATCAGCCAAATCTACGTAAGGAGTATCTCTTAATGATCTGTTACATACGGTTGATACAACCCGTCGATACAACCCAAGCTCTTTAACATTCTCATCAAATTTCATCTTCTCAGAGTTGCTATTTGCGGCGATATTTTCAAGATTTATTGCTTCGTGCGAGTAGCTCACCCAGATCAATTTCTTCAGTGCATCCTATGGCGCGATCATCCCGATGAAGAAATAAGGAAATACACGTTGGATACTACTACTTAGCCGGCGAAAACGAAAGTTCACTTCGGCGAAGTTTGTATACCCCTGCAGTTATAAGAAATAATCAACTTTAATAACACCATGTGAAATTTTTAAGGATTGGTGCTGACTTCGGTGATATTAAAAAAAAATATTTCATTCTTTTTTTCAAACCATTTTTTTTACATATACATGTAGTAGTCCGATTTTTATTAAATTGAATTCGAAACTATTAAAAATATCAAAAATTTTATTATAAGATTGTTCGCAGCAGAACGCCAAAATTTCATTGTTGACTATCAGTTTGTAAATATAACGTAAAGTTTGCTAACAGCTGTGCAGCATCTGCGTTGCGCTAACAGCACCAGTTAATTAAACAGTACGCATGAAAAACCTCGAAAACAAACACTGTAAAACACTTTCTATTCTCTTCTCCCTTCTTGCACTAAAACTTCGAAGTACACGATCTCCAAAACGAAAGCTAGGTCTTTTTATTTTAATTCAATAGAAGAGGCCGAAGTTGGCTGCAAAACAGCATCTCCTCTAAACATTGGTGACCCCGACGTGATGCTATCCGGGTTTTAGTGCAAATCGCAACTTCGGTTCTAACCTTTTGCTGTCTGGCCAAACGCCGTCAGGCACATCTCTCACAAACACACACATACAGTCGTCTCCAGAAAACGGTAATCGAGTTTTTCTGTGCCCAAATTTGACTTTCGAAATCGTCAAGTGTGAATTTCTTGTATCCGTTAGACGTACTACAGTGAAACACATCTAAGATGCCCAATGATGTTGACAACTTGCCACCGGCAGACAAAAAAGATGATGGATCGGCTGATATTGACTTCCTATTGGAAAGCAAAGCCTTCGCTGACTCGCCACATCCAATTCCTCCGAGTACGTATTGCTTCCTACTGCAATCGTTTGTGCAAAAAGCCATTCAGGCGTGTATATACCATGCCGTGCTCTGTTGGATTCTGGATCCCAACTCAACTTTATCACCACGCGTCTGGCTAACCAGCTCCAGATCAAGGTTCACCATGCAGCCGTATCGATATCAGGAATTGGCGAGTCAACGATCACATCTAACTTATCAGCTGAAATTGTAGCTCAGTCCCGTGAACTTTGGCCTAGACATCTCCAGCTTAAGCATTCCTGAAAACATAACCCTCGTAGACCCCATGTTTTTCAAATCTCAGAAAATAGATTTATTGCTTGGGGCCGGTCTATTTTTCGACCTAATCTGTGTAGGCCAAATTCGAATGGCAGATAATTTACCAATTCTCCAAAAGACCAAGCTAGGTTGGATGGCTTCACGTGGAAACTATTACGTTCGCAACAGCTATTCATCTTTTGCCGCCTTTCGTAAAGTCCCTAATTTTGAGGATGATTCCTTATCAGAGATCGTCAAAAGATTCTGGGAAATCGACAATTCCTGCGGCGAATCTCCCACAACATCCGCTGATGACGAAATATGCGAGCAGCAGCTTCTGCAGGGCTACTCTAGACTTGAGTCGGGTCAGTACTCTGTAAGGTTACCGACTAAATTCAGCACTGACACGTTAGGAGATTTTTTTCAACGCGCACTTAGACGCTTCAAGGCGCTCGAAGTCAAACTGGCAAAAAACCTTCAAACTAAACTGAAGTACTCTGCTTTCATGCGCGAATACATCGAGCTTGGCCATATGTCACTGGCTTCCATGTTTTCCAGCAATTCTATTTGTCGCATCATTGCGTTGAGAAACGGATAGCTCTACTACAAACTTGTGTGTGGTTTTCGACGGATCAGCCAAATCTACGTAAGGAGTATCTCTTAATGATCTGTTACATACGGTCGATACAACCCGTCGATACAGCCCAAGCTCTTTAACATTCTCATCAAATTTCATCTTCTCAGAGTTGCTATTTGCGGCGATATTTTCAAGATTTATCGCTTCGTGCGAGTAGCTCACCCAGATCAATTTCTTCAGTGCATCCTATGGCGCGATCATCCCGATGAAGAAATAAGGACATACACGTTGGATACTACTACTTAGCCGGCGAAAACGAAAGTTCACTTCGGCGAAGTTTGTATACCCCTGCAGTTATAAGAAATAATCAACTTTAATAACACCATGTGAAATTTTTAAGGATTGGTGCTGACTTCGGTGATATTAAAAAAAATATTTCATTCTTTTTTTCAAACTATTTTTTTTACATCTACATGAAGTAGTCAGATTTTTATTAAATAAATTATTATTATAATTATTTAATAAGATTGTTCGCAGCAGAACGCCAAAATTTCATTGTTGATTATCAGTTTGTAAATATAACGTAAAGTTTGCTAACAGCTGTGCAGCATCTGCGTTGCGCTAACAGCACCAGGTAGTTAAACAGTACGCATGAAAAACCTCGAAAACAAACACTGTAAAACACTTTCTATTCTCTTCTCCCTTCTTGCACTAAAACTTCGAAGTACACGATCTCCAAAACGAAAGCTAGGTCTTTTTATTTTAATTCAATAGAAGAGGCCGAAGTTGGCTGCAAAACAGCATCTCCTCTAAACATTGGTGACCCCGACGTGATGCTATCCGGGTTTTAGTGCAAATCGCAACTTCGGTTCTAACCTTTTGCTGTCTGGCCAAACGCCGTCAGGCACATCTCTCACAAACACACACATACAGTCGTCTCCAGAAAACGGTAATCGAGTTTTTCTGTGCCCAAATTTGACTTTCGAAATCGTCAAGTGTGAATTTCTTGTATCCGTTAGACGTACTACAGTGAAACACATCTAAGATGCCCAATGATGTTGACAACTTGCCACCGGCAGACAAAAAAGATGATGGATCGGCTGATATTGACTTCCTATTGGAAAGCAAAGCCTTCGCTGACTCGCCACATCCAATTCCTCCGAGTACGTATTGCTTCCTACTGCAATCGTTTGTGCAAAAAGCCATTCAGGCGTGTATATACCATGCCGTGCTCTGTTGGATTCTGGATCCCAACTCAACTTTATCACCACGCGTCTGGCTAACCAGCTCCAGATCAAGGTTCACCATGCAGCCGTATCGATATCAGGAATTGGCGAGTCAACGATCACATCTAACTTATCAGCTGACATTGTAGCTCAGTCCCGTGAACTTTGGCCTAGACATCTCCAGCTTAAGCATTCCTGAAAACATAACCCTCGTAGACCCCATGTTTTTCAAATCTCAGAAAATAGATTTATTGCTTGGGGCCGGTCTATTTTTCGACCTAATCTGTGTAGGCCAAATTCGAATGGCAGATAATTTACCAATTCTCCAAAAGACCAAGCTAGGTTGGGTGGCTTCACGTGGACACTATCACGTTCGCAACAGCTATTTATCTTTTGCCGCCTTTCGTAAGGTCCCTAATTTTGAGGATGATTCCTTATCAGAGATCGTCAAAAGATTCTGGGAAATCGACAATTCCTGCGGCGAATCTCCCACAACATCCGCTGACGACGAAATATGCGAGCAGCAGCTTCTGCAGGGCTACTCTAGACTTGAGTCGGGTCAGTACTCTGTAAGGTTGCCGACTAAATTCAGCACTGACACGTTAGGAGATTTTTTTCAACGCGCACTTAGACGCTTCAAGGCGCTCGAAGTCAAACTGGCAAAAAACCTTCAAACTAAACTGAAGTACTCTGCTTTCATGCGCGAATACATCGAGCTGGGCCATATGTCACTGGCTTCCATGTTTTCCCGCAATTCTATTTGTCGCATCATTGCGTTGAGAAACCGGATAGCTTGACTACAAAATTGCGTGTGGTTTTTGACGGATCAGCCAAATCTACGTAAGGAGTATCTCTTAATGATCTGTTACATACGGTTGATACAACCCGTCGATACAACCCAAGCTCTTTAACATTCTCATCAAATTTCATCTTCTCAGAGTTGCTATTTGCGGCGATATTTTCAAGATTTATCGCTTCGTGCGAGTAGCTCATCCAGATCAATTTCTTCAGTGCATCCTATGGCGCGATCATCCTGATGAAGAAATAAGGATATACACGTTGGATACTACTACTTAGCCGGCGAAACCGAAAGTTCACTTCGGCGAAGTTTGTATACCCCTGCAGTTATAAGAAATAATCAACTTTAATAACACCATGTGAAATTTTTAAGGATTGGTGCTGACTTCGGTGATATTAAAAAAAAATATTTCATTCTTTTTTTCAAACCATTTTTTGTACATCTACATGTAGTAGTCCGATTTTTATTAAATTGAATTCGAAACTATTAAGAATATCAAAAATTTTATTATAAGATTGTTCGCAGCAGAACGCCAAAATTTCATTGTTGACTATCAGTTTGTAAATATAACGTAAATTTTGCTAACAGCTGTGCAGCATCTGCGTTGCGCTAACAGCACCAGTTAATTAAACAGTACGCATGAAAAACCTCGAAAACAAACACTGTAAAACACTTCCTATTCTTTTCTCCCTTCTTGCACTAAAACTTCGAAGTACACGATCTCCAAAACGAAAGCTAGGTCTTTTTATTTTAATTCAATAGAAGAGGCCGAAGTTGGCTGCAAAACAGCATCTCCTCTAAACATTGGTGACCCCGACGTGATGCTATCCGGGTTTTAGTGCAAATCGCAACTTCGGTTCTAACCTTTTGCTGTCTGGCCAAACGCCGTCAGGCACATCTCTCACAAACACACACATACAGTCGTCTCCAGAAAACGGTAATCGAGTTTTTCTGTGCCCAAATTTGACTTTCGAAATCGTCAAGTGTGAATTTCTTGTATCCGTTAGACGTACTACAGTGAAACACATCTAAGATGCCCAATGATGTTGACAACTTGCCACCGGCAGACAAAAAAGATGATGGATCGGCTGATATTGACTTCCTATTGGAAAGCAAAGCCTTCGCTGACTCGCCACATCCAATTCCTCCGAGTACGTATTGCTTCCTACTGCAATCGTTTGTGCAAAAAGCCATTCAGGCGTGTATATACCATGCCGTGCTCTGTTGGATTCTGGATCCCAACTCAACTTTATCACCACGCGTCTGGCTAACCAGCTCCAGATCAAGGTTCACCATGCAGCCGTATCGATATCAGGAATTGGCGAGTCAACGATCACATCTAACTTATCAGCTGAAATTGTAGCTCAGTCCCGTGAACTTTGGCCTAGACATCTCCAGCTTAAGCATTCCTGAAAACATAACCCTCGTAGACCCCATGTTTTTCAAATCTCAGAAAATAGATTTATTGCTTGGGGCCGGTCTATTTTTCGACCTAATCTGTGTAGGCCAAATTCGAATGGCAGATAATTTACCAATTCTCCAAAAGACCAAGCCAGGTTGGATGGCTTCACGTGGAAACTATTACGTTCGCAACAGCTATTCATCTTTTGCCGCCTTTCGTAAAGTCCCTAATTTTGAGGATGATTCCTTATCAGAGATCGTCAAAAGATTCTGGGAAATCGACAATTCCTGCGGCGAATCTCCCACAACATCCGCTGATGACGAAATATGCGAGCAGCAGCTTCTGCAGGGCTACTCTAGACTTGAGTCGGGTCAGTACTCTGTAAGGTTACCGACTAAATTCAGCACTGACACGTTAGGAGATTTTTTTCAACGCGCACTTAGACGCTTCAAGGCGCTCGAAGTCAAACTGGCAAAAAACCTTCAAACTAAACTGAAGTACTCTGCTTTCATGCGCGAATACATCGAGCTGGGCCATATGTCACTGGCTTCCATGTTTTCCAGCAATTCTATTTGTCGCATCATTGCGTTGAGAAACGGATAGCTCTACTACAAACTTGTGTGTGGTTTTCGACGGATCAGCCAAATCTACGTAAGGAGTATCTCTTAATGATCTGTTACATACGGTCGATACAACCCGTCGATACAGCCCAAGCTCTTTAACATTCTCATCAAATTTCATCTTCTCAGAGTTGCTATTTGCGGCGATATTTTCAAGATTTATCGCTTCGTGCGAGTAGCTCACCCAGATCAATTTCTTCAGTGCATCCTATGGCGCGATCATCCCGATGAAGAAATAAGGACATACACGTTGGATACTACTACTTAGCCGGCGAAAACGAAAGTTCACTTCGGCGAAGTTTGTATACCCCTGCAGTTATAAGAAATAATCAACTTTAATAACACCATGTGAAATTTTTAAGGATTGGTGCTGACTTCGGTGATATTAAAAAAAATATTTCATTCTTTTTTTCAAACCATTTTTTTTACATCTACATGAAGTAGTCAGATTTTTATTAAATAAATTATTATTATAATTATTTAATAAGATTGTTCGCAGCAGAACGCCAAAATTTCATTGTTGATTATCAGTTTGTAAATATAACGTAAAGTTTGCTAACAGCTGTGCAGCATCTGCGTTGCGCTAACAGCACCAGGTAGTTAAACAGTACGCATGAAAAACCTCGAAAACAAACACTGTAAAACACTTTCTATTCTCTTCTCCCTTCTTGCACTAAAACTTCGAAGTACACGATCTCCAAAACGAAAGCTAGGTCTTTTTATTTTAATTCAATAGAAGAGGCCGAAGTTGGCTGCAAAACAGCATCTCCTCTAAACATTGGTGACCCCGACGTGATGCTATCCGGGTTTTAGTGCAAATCGCAACTTCGGTTCTAACCTTTTGCTGTCTGGCCAAACGCCGTCAGGCACATCTCTCACAAAAACGGTAATCGCGTTTTTCTGTGCCCAAATTTGACTTTCGAAATCGTCAAGTGTGAATTTCTTGTATCCGTTAGACGTACTACAGTGAAACACATCTAAGATGCCCAATGATGTTGACAACTTGCCACCGGCAGACAAAAAAGATGATGGATCGGCTGATATTGACTTCCTATTGGAAAGCAAAGCCTTCGCTGACTCGCCACATCCAATCGTTTGTGCAAAAAGCCATTCAGGCGTGTATATACCATGCCGTGCTCTGTTGGATTCTGGATCCCAACTCAACTTTATCACCACGCGTCTGGCTAACCAGCTCCAGATCAAGGTTCACCATGCAGCCGTATCGATATCAGGAATTGGCGAGTCAACGATCACATCTAACTTATCAGCTGACATTGTAGCTCAGTCCCGTGAACTTTGGCCTAGACATCTCCAGCTTAAGCATTCCTGAAAACATAACCCTCGAAGACCCCATGTTTTTCAAATCTCAGAAAATAGATTTATTGCTTGAGGCCGGTCTATTTTTCGACCTAATCTGTGTAGGCCAAATTCGAATGGCAGATAATTTACCAATTCTCCAAAAGACCAAGCTAGGTTGGATGGCTTCACGTGGAAACTATTACGTTCGCAACAGCTATTCATCTTTTGCCGCCTTTCGTAAAGTCCCTAATTTTGAGGATGATTCCTTATCAGAGATCGTCAAAAGATTCTGGGAAATCGACAATTCCTGCGGCGAATCTCCTACAACATCCGATGACGACGAAATATGCTAGCAGCAGCTTCTGCATGGCTACTCTAGACTTGAGTCTGGTCAGTACTCTGTAAGGTTGCCGACTAAATTCAGCACTGACACGTTAGGAGATTTTTTTCAACGCGCACTTAGACGCTTCAGGGCGCTCGAAGTCAAACTGGCAAAAAACCTTCAAACTAAACTGAAGTACTCTGCTTTCATGCGCGAATACATCGAGCTGGGCCATATGTCACTGGCTTCCATGTTTTCCAGCAATTCTATTTGTCGCATCATTGCGTTGAGAAACGGATAGCTCTACTACAAACTTGCGTGTGGTTTCTGACGGATCAGCCAAATCTACGTAAGGAGTATCTCTTAATGATCTGTTACATACGGTTGATACAACCCGTCGATACAACCCAAGCTCTTTAACATTCTCATCAAATTTCATCTTCTCAGAGTTGCTATTTGCGGCGATATTTTCAAGATTTATCGCTTCGTGCGAGTAGCTCATCCAGATCAATTTCTTCAGTGCATCCTATGGCGCGATCATCCCGATGAAGAAATAAGGAAATATACGTTCGATACTACTACTTAGCCGGCGAAAACGAAAGTTCACTTCGGCGAAGTTTGTTACCCCTGCAGTTATAAGAAATAATCAACTTTAATAACACCATGTGAAATTTTTAAGGATTGGTGCTGACTTCGGTGATATTAAAAAAAAATATTTTATTCTTTTTTTCAAACCATTTTTTTTACATCTACACGTAGTAGTCCGATTTTTATTAAATTGAATTCGAAACTATTAAAAATATCAAAAATTGTATTATAAGATTGTTCGCAGCAGAACGCCAAAATTTCATTGTTGACTATCAGTTTGTAAATATAACGTAAAGTTTGCTAACAGCTGTGAAGCATCTGCGTTGCGCTAACAGCACCAGGTAATTAAACAGTACGCATGAAAACCTCGAAAACAAACACTGTAAAACACTTACTTATCTCTTCTCCCTTCTTGCACTAAAACTTCGAAGTACACGATCTCCAAAACGAAAGCTAGGTCCTTTTATTTTAATTCAATAGAAGAGGCCGAAGTTGGCTGCAAAACAGTATCTCCCCCAAACATTGGTGACCCCGACATGATGCTATCCGGGTTTTAGTGCAAATCGCAACTTCGGTTCTAACCTTTTGCTATCTGGCCAAACGCCGTCAGGCACATCTCTTACAAACACACACATACAGTCGTCTCCAGAAAACGGTAATCGCGTTTTTCTGCGCCAAAATTTGACTTTCGAAATCGTCAAGGGTGAATTTCTTGTATCCGTTAGTCGTACTACAGTGAAACACATCTAAGATGCCCAATGATGTTGACAACTTGCCACCGGCAGACAAAAAAGATGATGGATCGGCTGATATTGACTTCCTATTGGAAAGCAAAGTCTTCGCTGACTCGCCACATGGATACCTTTATGAAGTCACGCATCGCAGATGCTAACTCAACAACACTTCCTGCCTACCAGGGCAATATCAATTTTTCCTTCCAACTAAACAAGCGCAAGCCTCGGCTACCAGAATTACACAACTGTCGAGCTTCAGCAGCAGCTACGAGGATTGGCCAGATTCTATTGCCATGTACAACAGTTTCGTCGGTATCAACGAGGATTTAAGCAATGTAGAGAAATTTCAACACCTGCGCGAATGCTTTGATGGCGCGGCTCTGAACGCAAATAAATCTCTGGAACCTGCCGATGCCAATTACTATAAGGCATTAGAGTTACATACAAAGCGTTTTGATAACAAGTTGCTACATTTTCAGGGCCATGTTCGAGCTATTTTTGGACTGGCAAAAGGGATCTTCAGAAGCTCTACGCGGTCTAAGTGACAAAATCAACTCACACCTTCGGGCTTTTACCACCATGTCAACCATTCCTCAAATGGTCGATGGACTACTCATTCACATTATCTCACGAAAGCTCGATCACAGCACTCAGGAAGGATGGGAGGGGGCCCTGCCATCCGACAAGCTGCCCAGCTGGACTGATATGTCAACCTTTTTTGGAACGGAGATGTCGCAGACGTATCGATATCAGGAATTGGCGAGTCAACGATCGCATCTAACTTATCAGCTGACATTGTAGCTCAGTCCCGTGACAAGAGATTCACCACATCCTACCCAGCAGTTATAACTCGACCGATAACAGATTATCATCCGAATTTTTGCCTCGACATCTTCAGCTTGAGCATTCCTGAAAACATATCCCTCGCAGACCCCATGTTTTCCAAATCTCAGAGAATAGATTTATTACTTGGGGCCGGTCTATTTTTCGACTTAATCTGTGTAGGCCAAATTCGAATGGCAGATAATTTACCAATTCTCCAAAAGACCAAGCTAGGTTGGATGGCTTCACGTGGACACTATCACGTTCGCAACAGCTATTCATCTTTTGCCGCCTTTCGTAAAGTCCCTAATTTTGAGGATGATTCCTTATCAGAGATCGTCAAAAGATTCTGGGAAATCGACAATTCCTGCGGCGAATCTCCCACAACATCCGCTGATGACGAAATATGCGAGCAGCAGCTTCTGCAGGGCTACTCTAGACTTGAGTCGGGTCAGTACTCTGTAAGGTTACCGACTAAATTCAGCACTGACACGTTAGGAGATTTTTTTCAACGCGCACTTAGACGCTTCAAGGCGCTCGAAGTCAAACTGGCAAAAAACCTTCAAACTAAACTGAAGTACTCTGCTTTCATGCGCGAATACATCGAGCTGGGCCATATGTCACTGGCTTCCATGTTTTCCAGCAATTCTATTTGTCGCATCATTGCGTTGAGAAACGGATAGCTCTACTACAAACTTGTGTGTGGTTTTTGACGGATCAGCCAAATCTACGTAAGGAGTATCTCTTAATGATCTGTTACATACGGTCGATACAACCCGTCGATACAGCCCAAGCTCTTTAACATTCTCATCAAATTTCATCTTCTCAGAGTTGCTATTTGCGGCGATATTTTCAAGATTTATCGCTTCGTGCGAGTAGCTCACCCAGATCAATTTCTTCAGTGCATCCTATGGCGCGATCATCCCGATGAAGAAATAAGGACATACACGTTGGATACTACTACTTAGCCGGCGAAAACGAAAGTTCACTTCGGCGAAGTTTGTATACCCCTGCAGTTATAAGAAATAATCAACTTTAATAACACCATGTGAAATTTTTAAGGATTGGTGCTGACTTCGGTGATATTAAAAAAAATATTTCATTCTTTTTTTCAAACCATTTTTTTTACATCTACATGAAGTAGTCAGATTTTTATTAAATAAATTATTATTATAATTATTTAATAAGATTGTTCGCAGCAGAACGCCAAAATTTCATTGTTGATTATCAGTTTGTAAATATAACGTAAAGTTTGCTAACAGCTGTGCAGCATCTGCGTTGCGCTAACAGCACCAGGTAGTTAAACAGTACGCATGAAAAACCTCGAAAACAAACACTGTAAAACACTTTCTATTCTCTTCTCCCTTCTTGCACTAAAACTTCGAAGTACACGATCTCCAAAACGAAAGCTAGGTCTTTTTATTTTAATTCAATAGAAGAGGCCGAAGTTGGCTGCAAAACAGCATCTCCTCTAAACATTGGTGACCCCGACGTGATGCTATCCGGGTTTTAGTGCAAATCGCAACTTCGGTTCTAACCTTTTGCTGTCTGGCCAAACGCCGTCAGGCACATCTCTCACAAAAACGGTAATCGCGTTTTTCTGTGCCCAAATTTGACTTTCGAAATCGTCAAGTGTGAATTTCTTGTATCCGTTAGACGTACTACAGTGAAACACATCTAAGATGCCCAATGATGTTGACAACTTGCCACCGGCAGACAAAAAAGATGATGGATCGGCTGATATTGACTTCCTATTGGAAAGCAAAGCCTTCGCTGACTCGCCACATCCAATCGTTTGTGCAAAAAGCCATTCAGGCGTGTATATACCATGCCGTGCTCTGTTGGATTCTGGATCCCAACTCAACTTTATCACCACGCGTCTGGCTAACCAGCTCCAGATCAAGGTTCACCATGCAGCCGTATCGATATCAGGAATTGGCGAGTCAACGATCACATCTAACTTATCAGCTGACATTGTAGCTCAGTCCCGTGAACTTTGGCCTAGACATCTCCAGCTTAAGCATTCCTGAAAACATAACCCTCGAAGACCCCATGTTTTTCAAATCTCAGAAAATAGATTTATTGCTTGAGGCCGGTCTATTTTTCGACCTAATCTGTGTAGGCCAAATTCGAATGGCAGATAATTTACCAATTCTCCAAAAGACCAAGGTTGGGTGGCTTCACGTTCGCAACAGCTATTCATCTTTTGCCGCCTTTCGTAAAGTCCCTAATTTTGAGGATGATTCCTTATCAGAGATCGTCAAAAGATTCTGGGAAATCGACAATTCCTGCGGCGAATCTCCCACAACATCCGCTGATGACGAAATATGCGAGCAGCAGCTTCTGCAGGGCTACTCTAGACTTGAGTCGGGTCAGTACTCTGTAAGGTTACCGACTAAATTCAGCACTGACACGTTAGGAGATTTTTTTCAACGCGCACTTAGACGCTTCAAGGCGCTCGAAGTCAAACTGGCAAAAAACCTTCAAACTAAACTGAAGTTCTCTGCTTTCATGCGCGAATACATCGAGCTGGGCCATATGTCACTGGCTTCCATGTTTTCCAGCAATTCTATTTGTCGCATCATTGCGTTGAGAAACGGATAGCTCTACTACAAACTTGCGTGTGGTTTTTGACGGATCAGCCAAATCTACGTAAGGAGTATCTCTTAATGATCTGTTACATACGGTCGATACAACCCGTCGATACAGCCCAAGCTCTTTAACATTCTCATCAAATTTCATCTACTCAGAGTTGCTATTTGCGGCGATATTTTCAAGATTTATCGCTTCGTGCGAGTAGCTCACCCAGATCAATTTCTTCAGTGCATCCTATGGCGCGATCATCCCGATGAAGAAATAAGGACATACACGTTGGATACTACTACTTAGCCGGTGATCCCAGCACCGATTGCCTGCTCTTTAACTTCGCGATAAGCCGATCACAAAACGAAGTATCTTATGCATGATAGCCAAGGTTTACGACCCACTCGGTTTAATCTCACCCGTCGTTGCCAAACTCAAAATATTTCTTCGAGCTCTATGGAAAGAAAGGTTGGACTGGGACGAATGCTTGCCGCAAGCAATGCACTACGAATGGAATCTGTTAGTTTCTCAGCTTTCAAGTGTTTGTCTATCATTTCCGCGATTCATTCTAACGTCACTGGCCACAATTGAGCTACATGGATTTTGCGACGCAAGCATGGCTGCTTATGGCGCTTGCGTATACGTCCAATCTGAGTCGCGGGTGTATATTCTTCACATTTGTTATGCTCGAAATCCTGGGTCTCTCCTTTGAAAACGCTGACAATCTCAAAGCTCGAACTCTCAGCAGCGCTTCTTTCATCCGATCTTATGTCAAACATCGCCAAGGAATTCAAGTTCGTCCGCAAATACCACTGCTGGAGCGACTCTACAGTAGCACTTGCTTGGATACGAGAAGCCCCTTCTAACTTCAACGTCTTTGTTTCCAACAGGGTAGCACAAGTCCAGCGGCAGACAAAGGACATGATCTGGCATCATGTGCCGTCGCAGCTAAACCCGGCGGATATATTGTCAAGAGGATGCAAGCCAATTGAACTGTCAGAATCACCACTTTGGAAAAACGGACCTTAATTTTTACAAGCCGGCACTGCAGGTTGGCCACAAACCGTGTATCATCCATCTATTTTCCCGAGAGGCGCTCAACACTTATTTCAACGCAACGGCTATATTTGGCAGCTTCCTGCGAATTCAGCAATTCCTTCACAAAGTTGCAACAACAACAAGTTCATTAAGCTCACAGCTTCACTACTTAATCCGGATGATCTCAAAGGCGGAACGCATCTTTTGCTGAAAAGCATTTACATTGTGCATTTCGGCGAGGAGTACAAGTCGCTAAATTTAAGGAAGCCGCTGCCCCATAGTAGCAAGCTGCTCCTTGCAACTATTCGTCATCGATACTAGCCCATTGGCGGGCTCAAAGCTGTATCGAGTATCATCAATAAATGCATACGCTGCTTTCGAATGCGGCCCAAACTTCTTGATCAAGTAATGGCCCTTTGCCAGCCGAGCTACGTCCCAATTTTCATATGTTTTGCAAAAAAGGCAGTTCATTTGGAATTGGTGGAGGACTTATCGACATCATCAATTCTCGCAGCATTGAAACGCTTCATAAACCTTCAAGGGAAACCGCATTCAATATGGACTGATAACGCCACGAACTTTCTGGGTGCTCGGAACGAGCTGAAGGAACTTCGCGAATTATTTCTAAACGATCCACAGAGAAGCGAGATTTTCAACAGCTATACAGCGTCGGGAGTCAATTGGCATTTCATTCCTCCACGTTCCCCACATTTCGTTAGATTATGGGAGTCCGCGGTAAAATCAGCAAAGTTCCATTTTTATCGCGTCGTTGGAAACTCAACTCTTTCATTCAACGAGCTTCGAACCTTCATCTGTCAAATATCTGCAATGCTCAACTCCAGACCTCTTTATTCTATTTCAGAAGACCCTAACAATTTGGAGATTCTTACACCCGGCCATTTTATATGGGGCAGGGCGAACGCAACTCAGTCGCTGGCAAAAGGTGTGCCAAGTGCAGTAAGCGTTCTGGAGGAAGTGGAGCACATCCTACTTGTCCCTGCTTCAAGAGCGTGGAAAGTGAAAGACGACTCGGCAAATTCTCAACCCGGAACCATGGTCCTGATATAGGAGGACAACGCCCTGCCACTCAAGTGGCCTCTTGATAGAATGGACAGCGTCATCGCAGAAGGGAACGGCATTTCAAGAGTTGTCGTCATCCGCACCGCAAAGGGACTGGTCAGGAGAGCCATATCAAGGATCGCCGTTCTGCCAATCGAAACCAAATCGGTTGAAAGCCATCATCTTCAAACGGGGGGAGCATGTTCGCAGCAGAACGCCTAAATTTCATTGTTTACTATCAGTTTGTGAATATAACTTAAATTTTGCTAACAGCTGTGCAGCATCTGCGTTGCGCTAACAGGACATATTAATTTAACAATACGCATTTAAAACCTCGAAAACAAACATTGTACAACACTTACTATTCTCTTCTCCCGCCTTGCACTAAAACTTCAAAGTACACGATCTCCAAAACGAAAACTAGGTCTTTTCTTTTAATTTAATAGAAGAGGCCGAAATGGGCTGCAAAACAGCATTTTTTCTATAGCTATAATTTGTTTCATATTATTTTTCCATTAATTTTGGGATCGTTCCTATAGCAGCTATATGAAATAGTAGTCTGATTTTGATAAAATTTAATTTGAAATTTATAACTTAATATAATAATTCATAAACATAAAAAATGTTATTTCCAAGCCTAGAAGGTTAGATGTTTAAAAACAACAAAGATATAATTTTTTCATATTTTCCGACTAATTTTCGATCGTTACTATATGATATTCGAATTTTAGAACTAAATAAAAAATGTTATTTCCAAGCTTAGAAGCTTATATGTTAAACAACACCAAAGATATAATTTTTTCATATTATTTTTCCACTAATTTTCCGATCGTTCCTATGGCAGCTATATGATATCGTCGTCAGATTTTGATGAAATTTAATTCGAAATTGGAAACCAATTAAAAAATGTTATTTCCAAGCGAAGGAGGTTATAAGTATTAAACACCAAAGATATATATATTTTTTAATTTTTCCCTGATAGTTCCAAACGGAGCTATAAGATATAGTTTTTCGATCCGGCTGGTTCCAACCTTTATACTACCTGCAAGAGAAAGACGACTTTTGGGAAAGTTTCAGCCCAGTTGCTTTAAAACTGAGAGACTAGTTTGCGTAGAAACGGACGGACAGACGGACGGACATGGCTAGATCAACTCGTCTAGTGACGCTAATCATGAAAATATATACTTTATGGGGTCGGAAACGTCTCGTTCACTGCGTTGCAAACTTCTGACTAAAATCATTATAAGCTCTGTAAGGGTATAAAAATACAAATACACTATGTTGGTGTACAAGAATTAAAAAAAAAAAACCTAATATGAATGTTAAACGTGTCTTTTGTTACGTATACTTGTAGTGAGAAGGATCTTCCCTACGTATTCAGCTCCAACTCTCGATATGCGAGAAATTCCAACCCAGCACCCTGGTAATGGCTGGTGATGGCTTCCCCAGCTTTTATCTCTTCTTTCTCCGCCTTCACCATAGGAGCACATATATTTTAATATTATACATTTGAAATCAAAGAAGCACATCACATTCGAATATATTTATTTCATCTAGGCGTGGATTTTTTGTTTTTCTTTCCACTTTTAAGTTTTAGTTTACATGTCTTATATCTTACAGATCAGACGCAAAGCGTTATTCGCCTATTTGCCTCCCGCTTACTCCTATGGTTTGCTTGCGGGTTCCTTATTTCACAATAACAATCTGTTAAACTTATGATGTAAGCTGGATAGTTTTCAGTGGAAAGAGGCTATTTAAATGCTAACTGATTGTAAACCAATTCTTAAACTTTTTAATTTGTCTATTTCATCATCAGTTTTTCCTACTATCTGGAAGGACTCTTTTATTATTCCACTCCATAAAAAGGGTGCGAAGGAGGATTCCCAAAATATAGGTATTTCTAAATTGTCTTCAATTCCTATAGCATTTGAGCGTATTATCCATTCTCATTTGCAACATTTGTGTTCCACGCTTATATCGTTATAGCGCGTCAGTATGGTTTTGTTAAGCGAAGATCGACCACCACCAATCTTCTTGAATTGACATCTATTGTAATAAATGGATTTAATAAAAAAAATGCAGACAGAAGATGTTTATACAGATTTTAGTAAGGCCTTGGACACCGTAAACCACTCTATTCTTTTATTCAAATTATATCAGCTTGGGTTTCGTTGTAATCAATTACTTGAATGTTCGGAGGGTTATATTCAATAATGCTGTTTCAAAATTAATCTACGTGACATCTGGAGTGCCTCAGGGTAGTTATATGGGCCCTTTTCTGTTTACTTTGTTTATTAACGATCTTCCCTTAATCATACTAATGACGTTAAGCTTTGTTTATCATATAATGATATAGCGTCGGGATTTAACTTACAGTCAGATATTGATTGTTTTCATGAATGGTGTGAGTACAACCCATTAAAGTTGAAATGCAATGCCATGACTTTATTTAGGGGTACTCTTACGTTTATCAGTAAATAAATACGCCACTAGACCCGTATATATTCAGTTAACGATTTAGGTGTAAGCCGATTTACATTCAATGATCCGTTCTATGTGATAACTATAACAACCTATATCATGGTATCCCGGTATTAAAAACTAATATTTTAACTCATATCCTTTATTCTTAGTTGTGCCTTTTATTTTCATTTGAGTCCCGTCTCTATTTGTTTTATGTATCTACCTCGCGAAGTCGAATTATTTGCCCAAATTGATAATAGGGCCCCGCGGGTAACAAACACGTGCTTAGTATCGTTGGCCCACTTGTTTTTACTCTTCGAAGTACATCAACATATATAACATTTTTCAAGATGCATTGTTTAGTTCGGATTAAGGGGATATTTACTAAAGTGATTTTATAAATATTCAAAATTTATTGGAATTATTGGCCAACTTTCATGAATAGTTTGTACATTTTTGTCCCATGATGCAGTAGTTTCTATGGGGCGGAAAGGAAGGCGTGGCCTGATCGGCATGAAATAAAATACGCAGACTATGCATATATAAAACCTATATAGTGTGCCAAGTTTCAAGTCTGTAGCTTTATTTTTCTAGTTTATGCAAGAATATTGGGCATTGGGATCAGTGTGCACTGGATCGGTGGATTGATGACTTAAATTAATTAGTAGGGCAAGTCCAAATGCATTGTTTCTTATGTAGTTAGACTGCAAAAAGTTGCCAGATGGCTCAATATAATTTCATTTTCTTACCCTCTGTTAAGCAATTTTATAAAAACACGAGGACACGATTTTCGAAATGCCATTTGCAGTATTTAAAACATGAAGTCTATTTACCTAGATCCATAGATTTTTTTCTAAACAATTAAGCATTTTAATATATAAGATGAGCTCATTGTTCTGAATTCCACTATTCCACTTTCGTGGTTAACGACCAACATCCATAGAGCTGGTTTTCTTGAAAAACGCATACATATTAATTGGTCACATTTAAAACAAAAACGAAAGTTCTCTTCGGCGAAGTTTGTATACCCCTGCAGTTATAAGAAATAATCAACTTTAATAACACCATGTGAAATTGTTAAGGATTGGTGCTGACTTCGGTGATATTAAAAAAAATATTTCATTCTTTTTTTCAAACCATTTTTTTTACATCTACATGTAGTAGTCCGATTTTTATTAAATTGAATTCGAAACTATTAAAAATATCAAAAATTTTATTATAAGATTGTTCGCAGCAGAACGCCAAAATTTCATTGTTGACTATCAGTTTGTAAATATAACGTAAATTTTGCTAACAGCTGTGCAGCATCTGCGCTAACAGCACCAGTTAATTAAACAGTACGCATGAAAAACCTCGAAAACAAACACTATAAAACACTTTCTATTCTGTTCTCCCTTCTTGCACTAAAACTTCGAAGTACACGATCTCCAAAACGAAAGCTAGGTCTTTTTATTTTAATTCAATAGAAGAGGCCGAAGTTGGCTGCAAAACAGCATCTCCTCTAAACATTGGTGACCCCGACGTGATGCTATCCGGGTTTTAGTGCAAATCGCAACTTCGGTTCTAACCTTTTGCTGTCTGGCCAAACGCCGTCAGGCACATCTCTCACAAACACACACATACAGTCGTCTCCAGAAAACGGTAATCGAGTTTTTCTGTGCCCAAATTTGACTTTCGAAATCGTCAAGTGTGAATTTCTTGTATCCGTTAGACGTACTACAGTGAAACACATCTAAGATGCCCAATGATGTTGACAACTTGCCACCGGCAGACAAAAAAGATGATGGATCGGCTGATATTGACTTCCTATTGGAAAGCAAAGTCTTCGCTGACTCGCCACATCCAATTCCTCCGAGTACGTATTGCTTCCTACTGCAATCGTTTGTGCAAAAAGCCATTCAGGCGTGTATATACCATGCCGTGCTCTGTTGGATTCTGGATCCCAACTCAACTTTATCACCACGCGTCTGGCTAACCAGCTCCAGATCAAGGTTCACCATGCAGCCGTATCGATATCAGGAATTGGCGAGTCAACGATCACATCTAACTTATCAGCTGACATTGTAGCTCAGTCCCGTGAACTTTGGCCTAGACATCTCCAGCTTAAGCATTCCTGAAAACATAACCCTCGAAGACCCCATGTTTTTCAAATCTCAGAAAATAGATTTATTGCTTGAGGCCGGTCTATTTTTCGACCTAATCTGTGTAGGCCAAATTCGAATGGCAGATAATTTACCAATTCTCCAAAAGACCAAGGTTGGGTGGCTTCACGTGGACACTATCACGTTCGCAACAGCTATTCATCTTTTGCCGCCTTTCGTAAAGTCCCTAATTTTGAGGATGATTCCTTATCAGAGATCGTCAAAAGATTCTGGGAAATCGACAATTCCTGCGGCGAATCTCCCACAACATCCGCTGATGACGAAATATGCGAGCAGCAGCTTCTGCAGGGCTACTCTAGACTTGAGTCGGGTCAGTACTCTGTAAGGTTGCCGACTAAATTCAGCACTGACACGTTAGGAGATTTTTTTCAACGCGCACTTAGACGCTTCAAGGCGCTCGAAGTCAAACTGGCAAAAAACCTTCAAACTAAACTGAAGTACTCTGCTTTCATGCGCGAATACATCGAGCTTGGCCATATGTCACTGGCTTCCATGTTTTCCCGCAATTCTATTTGTCGCATCATTGCGTTGAGAATTCGGATAGCTTGACTACAAAATTGCGTGTGGTTTTTGACGGATCAGCCAAATCTACGTAAGGAGTATCTCTTAATGATCTGTTACATACGGTTGATACAACCCGTCGATACAACCCAAGCTCTTTAACATTCTCATCAAATTTCATCTTCTCAGAGTTGCTATTTGCGGCGATATTTGCAAGATTTATCGCTTCGTGCGAGTAGCTCACCCAGATCAATTTCTTCAGTGCATCCTATGGCGCGATCATCCCGATGAAGAAATAAGGACATACACGTTGGATACTACTACTTAGCCGGTGATCCCAGCACCGATTGCCTGCTCTTTAACTTCGCGATAAGCCGATCACAAAACGAAGTATCTTATGCATGATAGCCAAGGTTTACGACCCACTCGGATTAATCTCACCCGTCGTTGCCAAACTCAAAATATTTCTTCGAGCTCTATGGAACGAAAGGTTGGACTGGGACGAATGCTTGCCGCAAGCAATGCACTACGAATGGAATTTGTTAGTTTCTCAGCTTTCAAGTGTTTGTCTATCATTTCCGCGATTCATTCTAACGTCACTGGCCACAATTGAGCTACATGGGTTTTGCGACGCAAGCATGCTGCTTACGGCGCTTGCGTATACGTCCAATCTGAGTCGCGGGTGTATATTCTTCACATTTCTTATGCTCGAAATCCTGGGTCTCTCATTTGAAAACGCTGACAATCTCAAAGCTCGAACTCTTAGCAGCGCTTCTTTCATCCGATCTTATATCAAACATCGCCAAGGAATTCAAGTTCGTCCGCAAATACCACTGCTGGAGCGACTTTACAGTAGCATTTGCTTGGATACGAGAAGCCCCTTCTAACTTCAACGTCTTTGTTTCCAACAGGGTAGCAAAAATCCAGCGGCGGACAAAGGACATGATCTGGCATCATGTGCCGTCGCAGCTAAGCCCGACGGATATATTGTCAAGAGGATGCAAGCCAATTGAACTGTCAGAATCACCACTTTGGAAAAACGGACCTTAATTTTTACAAGCCGGCACTACAGGTTGGCCACAAACCGTGTTTCATCCATCTGATCTTCCCGAGAGGCGCTCAACACTTATTTCAACGCAACGGCTATATTTGGCAGCGTCCTGCGAATTCAGCAATTCCTTCACAAAGTTGCAACAACAACAAGTTCATTAAGCGCACAGCTTCACTACTCAATCCGGATGATCTCAAAGGCGGAACGCATCTTTTGCTGAAAAGCATTTACATTGTGCATTTCGGCGAGGAGTACAAGTCGCTAAATTTAAGGAAGCCGCTGCCCCATAGTAGCAAGCTGCTCCTTGCAACTATTCGTCATCGATACTAGCCCATTGGCGGGCTCAAAGCTGTATCGAGTATCATCAATAAATGCATACGTTGCTTTCGAATGCGGCCCAAACTTCTTGATCATGTAATGGCCCTTTGCCAGCCGAGCTACGTCTCAATTTTCATATGTTTTGCAAAAAAGGCAGTTCATTTGGAATTGGTGGAGGACTTCATAAGCCTTCAAGGGAAACCGCATTCAATATGGACTGATAACGCCACGAACTTTCTGGGTGCTCGGAACGAGCTGAAGGAACTTCGCGAATTATTTCTAAACGATCCACAGAGAAGCGAGATTTTCAACAGCTATACAGCGTCGGGAGTCAATTGGCATTTCATTTCTCCACGTTCCCCACATTTCGTTAGATTATGGGAGTCCGCGGTAAAATCAGCAAAGTACCATTTTTATCGCGTCGTTGGAAACTCAACTCTTTCATTCAACGAGCTTCGAACCTTCATCTGTCAAATATCTGCAATGCTCAACTCCAGACCTCTTTATTCTATTTCAGAAGACCCTAACAATTTGGAGATTCTTACACCCGGCCATTTCATATGGGGCAGGGCGAACGCAACTCAGTCGCTGGCAAAAGGTGTGCCAAGTGCAGTAAGCGTTCTAGAGGAAGTGGAGCACATCCTACTTGTCCCTGCTTCAAGAGCGTGAAAGTGAAAGACGACTCGGCAATTTCTCAACCCGGAACCATGGTCCTGATAAAGGAGGACAACGCCCCGCCACTCAAGTGGCCTCTTGATAGAGTGGACAGCGTCATCGCAGAAGGGGACGGCATATCAAGAGATGTCGTCATCCGCACCGCAAAGGGACTGGTCAGGAGAGCCATATCAAGGATCGCCGTTCTGCCAATCGAAACCAAATCGGTTGAAAGCCATCATCTTCGGGGGGAGCATATTCGCAGCAGAACGCCTAAATTTCATTGTTTACTATCAGTATGTAAATACAACATAAAGTTTGCTAACAGCTGTGCAGCATCTGCGTTGCGCTAACAGCACCAGTTAATAAAACAGTACGCATGTAAAACCTCGAAAACAAACACTGTCTTGCACTAAAACTTCAAAGTACTCGATCTCCAAAACGAAAACTAGGTCTTTTCTTTTAATTTAATAGAAGAGGCCGAAGTGGGCTGCAAAACAGCATCTCCTCTATACAAAGATAATAGGTCAAAAAGCCCCAAAGCTATAATTTGTTTCATATTATTTTTCCATTAATTTTGGGATCGTTCCTATAGCAGCTATATGAAATAGTAGTCTGATTTTGATAAAATTTAATTTGAAATTCAAAACCTCATAATAATATATAATAATTCATAAACATAAAAAATGTTATTTCCAATCCTAGAAGGTTAGATGTTTAAAAACAACAAAGATATAATTTTTTCATATTTTCCGACTAATTTTCGATCGTTACTATATGATATTCGAATTTTAGAACTAAATAAAAAATGTTATTTCCAAGCTTAGAAGCTTATATGTTGAAAAACAACAAAGATATAATTTTTTCATATTATTTTTCCACTAATTTTCCGATCGTTCCTATGGCAGCTATATGATATCGTCATCAGATTTTGATGAAATTTAATTCGAAATTTGAAACCAATTAAAAAATGTTATTTCCAAGCGAAGGAGGTTATAAGTTTCAAACCACCAATGATAAATATATTTTTTAATTTTTTCCCTGATAGTTCCCATCGGAGCTATAAGATATAGTTGTCCGATCCGGCTGGTTCCGACCTTTATACTACCTGCAATAGAATGACGACTTTTGGGAAAGTTTCAGCCCAGTTGCTTTAAAACTGAGAGACTAGTTTGCGTAGAAACGGACGGACAGACGGACGGAAATGGCTAGATCAACTCGTCTAGTGACGCTAATCAAGAAAATATATACTTTATGGGGTCGGAAACGTCTCGTTCACTGCGTTGCACGCTTCTGACTATAATTATTATAAAGTCTGTAAGAGTATACAAATACAATCTGTTGGTGTACAAGAATTAAAAAAAAACGTAATATGAATGTTAAACGTTTCTTTTGTTATGTATACTTGTAGTGAGAAGGATCTTCCCTACTTATTCTGCTTAGCTCCAACTCTCGATATGCGGGAGGTCCCAACACAGCACCCTGGTAATGGTAATTCGCCTATTTGCCTCCCGCTTACTCCTATGGTTTGCTTGCGGGTTCCTTATTTCACAATAACAATCTGTTAAACTTATGTTATGTTTAGCTTATATAAGCTGGATAGTTTTCAGTGGAAAGAGGCTATTTAAATGCTAACTGATTGTAAACCAATTCTTAAACTTTTTAATTTGTCTATTTCATCATCAGTTTTTCCTACTATCTGGAAGGACTCTTTTATTATTCCACTACATAAAAAGGGTGCGAAGGAGGATTCCCAAAATATAGGTATTTCTAAATTGTCTTCAATTCCTATAGCATTTGAGCGTATTATCCATTCTCATTTGCAACATTTATGTTCCACGCTTATATCGTTATAGCGCGTCAGTATGGTTTTGTTAAGCGAAGATCGACCACCACAATCCTTCTTGAATTGACATCTATTGTAATAAATGGATTTAATAAAAAAAATGCAGACTGAAGATGTTTATACAGATTTTAGTAAGGCCTTTGACACCGTAAACCACTCTATTCTTTTATTCAAATTAGATCAGCTTGGGTTTCGTAGTAATCAATTACTTGAATGTTCGGAGGGTTATATACAATAATGCTGTTTCAAAATTAATCTACGTGACATCTGGAGTGCCTCAGGGTAGTTATATGGGCCCTTTTCTGTTTACTTTGTTTATTAACGATCTTCCCTTAATCATACTGATGACGTTAAGCTTTGTTTATCATATAATGATATAGCGTCGGGATTTAACTTACAGTCAGATATTGATTGTTTTCATGAATGGTGTGAGTACAACCTTTTAAATTTGAACTGCCTTAAATGCAATGCTATGACTTTATTTAGGGGTACTCTTACGTTTATCAGTAATAAATACGACACTCGATCCGCATATATTCAGTTAACGATTTAGGTGTAAGCCGATTTACATTCAATGATCCGTTCTATGTGATAACTATAACAACCTATATCATGGTATCCCATGTAACGAACTGATTTCTTTGGTTTCTGCTCGCTACGTTATTTGTGCGGCTAGCTCAGTAGATTGTGTGTGTTCGTCCCACCAAATTTATATAAACGTTGCGCCGCTCCGGGACTTCTCTCCCTTCTGGCCCGCTACTCTAGGGGTTCCGTTGCGCCGCTCCGGGACTTCTCTCCCTTCTGGCTCGCTACTATAGGGGTTCTGTTACGCCGCTCCGGGACTTCTCTCCCTTCTGGCTTGCTACTCTCGATTTCAAATCTCAGTCTAGTAGACCCTCCAGGCGTACCGCCAGGACTTCGTCGGCAGGACAGAACAGAACTTAGCCGTGTGGCGCCTTCTTAGACCTCAGCTTCCTGTGTCTCAGTTCGGAGATTCCTAGTAATCCCAATCCCGAACGTCTCGACGTGACGATCTTGCTCCTCGTAGGCTCCCACGGCGCTGCTTCCGACGACTCCTTGCTCTCGACTGACTGATCGCTCATGACTGACTGATCTCGACTAAATGCTCTCGACTGAATGCTCTCCACTGGATCACTGATCTGAATGCTCTCGACTGAATGACTGATGCTGAATGACTGATGCCGAATGACTCCTCCCGCTGCCAGCGCCCTGCGGGTTTATATAGGGCCTCTGGGACCCGTTATTTCCCTTTTGCGCACGGCCCGCCAAAACTCGCCACACCGGGTCCAAAGTCCATGGTTTCTGTTTGACCCTCTTGTCCTTGACGCACTGCCTCCCGCCGCCGTCCAGCCTGATGCCGCCGTCCCGCTGATCCGGGAGACGCATGCGACATGTTTGTGTGCCGCACCGCTGCTGAGATGTGGCATCTTCTTTCCAAAGCCCAGAGTCCGGTGGCGTCCCGTTACTCCTTTTTGCACACGGCACTCTCGCTCCGCCCGCCAAGTCTCCGCTCTCTCCTTCTCCATTGTTGGTCTTCAAACTCTTTTGGTCTCCGAACCCCATTGCTCTCCAAACTCTCTCGCTCTCCAAATCCCCTTGTCTCCAAACTCTCTTCCTCTCCAAACTCTCACGTTCTCCAAACTCTCACGTTCTCCGTCCTCGTTCCGGTTCCCTCGGTGCTCCCTCGTTGCTCCCTCGACGTTCCCTCGACACTTTCCATCTTGTTTCCTTTCCACAGCGCCGGTCGTCCTCCGTATAGCAATTTCGAATCTCCCGCGCCGATCCTCCATCTGTTCCCACTGGGCACCGATATTAATCAGCTATCGATACCCAGAGGGCCTGCTCACGATATCGATATCGCAGGTGCGGCGTTGCCACTTGCGAGCCGCGATGTTCATCATCACCGATATTTCCATTTTCTTGTGCTCATCGATCGCACTATCGTCCAGTGCCAATCGACCGCCTATTGAGGCGCCCCCTTCCCTGTTAAATGGTGATTTTGCAAATTGTTTATGCCCGTGCACCGGTCGGCAGAAGTTTAGATTTTTCCTACCCCTCAGCCCGGCGTTTCCACTTCTCCTTGCCACTATGTGGTCCTTTTTGTGTCCTTTTATGTGCTCATCAGCTTCCTTTCTTTTGGCAGGTTGCCTTTGTTGACCACGAGTGCCCTTTCAGACTCCAGCAGCTGTGCTTCCTGGTTTGGACCCCGATCCGGCCCGCGATCCCGTCGCCTCGTCTGGGCATGATGCCCTTCTCCGTGATGCTTGGCCTCTTTCGGTACAGCTCTCTCAGCTGTGCCGACTTCCCCCTTCCTTCGGCAGACTGCTGCTGCCAGTCCTAATCAGATCCTTGTAGACCTTCTCCTCGCGTCCTTGGAGCTATCCTTGGACCCCTTTCCTCGCGTCCTTTGGGTATCCTTGGAGCTATCCTTGGACCCCTTTCCTCGCGTCCTTTGGGTATCCTTGGAGCTATCCTTGGACCCCTTTCCTCGTGTCCTTTGGGTATCCTTGGAGCTATCCTTGGACCCCTTTCCTTGTTTCCTCTGGGTATCCTTAGAGCTATCCTTGGACCCCTTTCCTTGTGTCCTCCAGGTATTCTTGGAGCTATCCTTGGACCCCTATTTTTTGTGTTCACGTGCCGTATTTTGCAGATTACTGGTGACGCAAAATCCGTGACCTGGTAAGGTCCGTCGAATCTTGGGGCCAACTTTGCTGCGAACCCCTCGGCCGCCTTCGACAAATGATGTTCCTTGGCCCACACGACGTCTCCCACCGCTGGTGTCCATTGTCTCCTCCTCAGGTTGTAATGCCTAGCCTGATCCTGGAAGGCTCTCTCCAGATTCCGCCTTACAATCTCGAAGATTTCCCCGAGTTTGTTTGCCTTCTACCCTGGGGTCTCAGTGGATCGTCCTGTTCCCAAGGTCTCTCTGTCGTATAGGGCGCTCGGCAGTCTCGGTTCTCTGCCTTGAGTAGCAAACGCTGGCGTGTATCCTGTGGATTCCGAAACACTCGTATTTACTGCCAGCATGATCTCAGGCCATTTCTCGTCCCAGTTTCTCTGATCCTGCCCTGTGAACTGCGCTATCATCGTTTTCACGGTCCTGTTTGCTCTTTCTGTCGGGTTCTCTTGCGGGGTATATGGAGCTGTGAACTGTTGCTTGGCTCCCATCTCGGCCAGGAAACTCTTGAAGATTTTGCTGTTAAACTGCACTCCGTTGTCCGTTATGACTACCTTAGGGACCCCAAACCTTGCGATGATGCGCTCCCTGAACGCTTTGTTTAGGGACTTCCACTTGGAGAACACGTCTATCAGCACCAGCAGCATTTGGTTGCCGTGTTTTGAACGCGGCAGGGGTCCGACGAAGTCTGCGCACACTGTAGTCCACGGTTCCTCTGGCACCTGCGTTAGCATTTTCCCAGCTGCCTGCATCTGATTTGGCTTGAATCTGATACATGTCTCGCATCCTCTTACGTGGGCTCGAGCGTCTCGGTGCATGCCTGGCCAGTAGTACCGGGCTGCCAGACGTGCTATTGTCCTTCTGCTTCCTACATGGCCAGCTGCCGGTGAGTCGTGGTTCTCTTTCAGCACCGCTTCTCGCAGAGCTTTCGGGACGCACATCTTCCACGTCGCGACATCCTCACTGCCTGCTCTGTGTGGAATGTTCCTGTACAAAGTGTCTCCCTCCATTACGTAGTCCGGGTACTTTTGTGGCTGCGTTCTTATCTTTTCGCGCATGTCCTGAATCCAGCTGCATGCTGCGGAGGCTTCCGTCGCCGATGTCTCCTTGATCCCTCGCAGTGTTACTGGTAGTGGCTGCCTTGATAATGCGTCTGCCACCACATTGAGTTGTCCCTTCCTGTACGCTATTTTGAAGTCATACTGCTGCAACTCCAGGGCCCATCTGGCGATCCTTCCTGAAGGGCTCTCGATGCTGTTGAGCCACTTCAGCGCCATGTGGTCGGTTACCACCTTGAAGTGGTACCCTTCCAAATACGGCTTCAGTTTCCGGATCGCCCAGACTATTGCCAAACACTCCTTCTCGGTCGTGGAGTAGTTTTTCTCAGCCCCGTTAAGCGTTCGGCTTGAGTAAGAGATCACCTTTTCGCCACGTTCGGTTTCCTGGGTCAAAATAGCCACAATACCGTAATCACTTGCGTCCGTCTGCAGGACAAACGGTTTTTCAAAATCCGGGCACGCCAGTACAGGGTCTGCCACCAGCCTTGCCTTTACCTCTTCGAATGCCGACTGATGTTCCTGTGTCCACACCCACTTGGTTTGACTATTTTTGCGAAGTCAGGTACAAATCGCCGATACCATGAAGCTACTCCCAGGTACTGTCTCTTACTGTTGACGGCGGCTCTAATTCAACAATGGCTGCTAGCTTTTCCGGATCCGTGCCTATCCCGTCGCTAGTCACTCTATGACCCAAATACAGCAGCTCCTTCTTGAAAAACTGGCATTTTTCCGGGTTTAATCTCAGATTAGCCTCTTTCAGTCGCCGGAATACCTCTTTCAAGTTTGCCTTGTGCTCTTCTAGTGTGCGTCCGATCACTATGATATCGTCCTGGTACGCAAATGCGTGCGGCGACATCTCGGGACCAATTACCCGATCCAACACCTGCTGGAAGGTCGCAGATGCCGAATGGAGTTCGAACGGCATTACTCTCCACTGAAATAAGCCCTTTCCCGGCACTGTAAATGCAGTGTACTGCCTGCTGCTTTCTTTCAGCGGGATTTGCCAGTAGCCATCCTTCAGGTCCAAGCTGCTTATGTACCGTGCCTCTCTCAGCTGGTCAAGGATATAATTTATTCGAGGCATCGGGTAGGCATCCTTTATCGATTTGGCGTTGATCTGCCTGAAGTCGACGCACAGTCTTCACTTGCCCGTCTTCTTCCGAACCATCACGATGGGAGAACTGTATGGGCTGGTTGAGTGCTCTATGCCTCCCATTTGGAGTAGCTCGTCCACCTTCGCGTTGATCTCACCTTGAACTTTCGGATTCTTCGGGTAGTATCGCTGTTTTATTGGCTTGTCGTCCTTCATCGTTATTTGATGCTCTGCCATGTTCGACGTTCCTGTCATGGTTTTAAAACTGGCTAGCTCTGCCTCCAGGAACTTCGCTGTGTCGTCATACTCTGCTTCCTGCTGTACGACTGCTACCATAGCCTCTCCTCAAACCACCCATTGTGTCGGTTCTTGGCCGGTATTCTCACCTCGTGTCCAGCGCACCTTATCTCGGTTCCGACTCGAGTTAGAAAGTCCCATCCTAACACCAATGAATCCACTACCCCTGGTAGTATCAACAGGTTCATGGTTAGTCGCTGTTCATCGATTCCGCCGCACCTTCCGTCTGCCAGCCTAACTTGCCGCCGTGTCCTCGTAATCATACCGAGGGCAGCCAGGTTGTCCGCCAGCTCCTTGCTTACAAAGCTCGCTGTTGCCCCGGTGTCAATCGTGGCCTTGTACGTGCCTTCCCCAATCGTCACCGCTGCGTACAACTGCTGCTCCTCCTCGCCCGTTAGTTTGGAGAGGTAGCATCTTGCGATCCCCGCTCGCCTCTCAGCGGCTAAGGTCGCTGGGCATTTCCCGCCTGCTGGCAGCACTCGACGCTCCTGACACCTAGCCTCCCGCACACCCAGCAAAACAACAGGCGTTGGAGTCGACATCCCCGTGCCCAGTGTCCGTGGCCGCCGCACCTTCGGCAGGCCTCATGGGGATCTGCAATGTGTGTCGTGCCTCGCGGCCTCTGTGTTGTGTTTGGCGGTCTCCACACCGTGTTCGCTGGTTGTATCTGTTGCTGCTGTGGTGGCGTCCATTGGCCTCCTCGTGGTGCTCCTGTTGCCTGCTGTTGTGGGACTCGTTGCGGCGGTGAGAACTGGTCATCTCTCCGTGTCTCCTGGCTATCTTTCTCCTCGCATCTTCTGCACGTGACCTGTGTTGGTGGTGACGACTTTGCCTTTGAGAACTTGTTTTCTTGGGCGAACGCTTCCCGCTCCTTTTCCAGTTCTTCGTATTCATCGGCTAATAGCATCAACGTGTCCAGGTCCGGCACTTTGTACGCCCTTAAGAAGATCCTTAGGCTTGGGGTGCAGTTTTCCTTTATGATCTTTAAGGTGTCTTTCGCAGAATAGTTTAGTGGCCTCGACATCGTTTGCATGTCGATCATGTAGTCTTTAAATGACTCACTGAAACCCTGCTTCCGTAGCCTGACCTGATCCGACAGCCTTGTAAAGAAATCTCTCGGCAGAAAATAGAGATGGAAGCTCCCAATGAACTCGGCCCAGGTTTTCCATTGTTTATTGTTGGCGATAAACCACTTCAACGCCCTTCCTTTCAGCAACTCCGGCATTGCTCGGGGGATCATGTCTAGGTCTAAACCGTAGGTGTTGGCGGACCATTCGACTTGTTCCAGGAACTCGAACGGTTTCTCCGCCCCGTCGAACCTGAATGACCACTCGCGGACTTGTTTTGCGACCCTTGCATAATCCTCCTGGCTGTGTCTAGAGGTCAGCACCGTTGTCTTCCTGTCCTGGCTTGACTCTCTCCTGTGGGCCTCCCTTTGCATGTTGTCTACGCTCAGGCTTGATACTAGGTTATCCCCTTCAGCGTTAGTTAGCGTGATACTCGGGCCGGTTCTGTCGTAATACATGGCTTCCAGCTCAGCCCAGATGTCGGCAAGTTGTGGGTCGTTCTCTGTTTCGGAGTAATACTCCGACAATGTCCTCCTCATGTCCTCTAATCTGCCGTCCAGGACGACATTAAGCCTTTGTGTGACATGGGCGAAGTCCTCCTTCTTAAGGCGGTAAATCCACTTCTTTCCCATTCTGTTTATTTTGCTTTCACCGCTGGGACAATCACGTTTTGGGCGCCAGATGTAACGAACTGATTTCTTTGGTTTCTGCTCGATACGGTACTTCGCTTTTTACTTCGCTTCTGTACCTCGTGTAAACGAACGTTCCACCTAGCCTCAACCGTCCGCGTACTGTCCGTGCCGTTCCTGCGGGCTCGATCCTCCTTGCGGGGCCGTTGCGGTGTGGTGTCCTGCTTGCTGGTGGCGATGTCCTGCGAACTACTCCTGACAGGTGGCTGTAGGTCTTGACATCTGTGCTGGGTTCGAGGTTCGAAACCAATTAAAAAATGTTATTTCCGAGCGAAGGAGGTTATAAGTATTAAACCACCAAAGATATATATATTTTTTAATTTTTCCCTGATAGTTCCAAACGGAGCTAAAAGATATAGTTGTCCGATCCGGCTGGTTCCGACCTTTATACTACCTGCAATAGAATGACGACTTTTGGGAAAGTTTCAGCCCAGTTGCTTTAAAACTGAGAGACTAGTTTGCGTAGAAACGGACGGACAGACGGACGGACATGACTAGATCAACTCGTCTAGTGACGCTAATCAAGAAAATATATACTTTATGGGGTCGGAAACGTCTCGTTCACTGCTTTGCAAACTTCTGACTAAAATCATTATAAAGTCTGTAAGGGTATAAAAATACAAATACACTCTGTTGGTGTACAAGAATTTTAAAAAAATTACGTAATATGAATGTTAAACGTTTTTTTTGTTATGTATACTTGTAGTGAAAAGGATCTTCCTTACGCATTCTGCTCACCTCCAACTCTCGATATGCGGGAGGTCCCAACACAGCACTCTGGCAATGGCTGGTGATGGCTTCTCCAGCTTTTATCTCTTCTTTCTCTGACTTCACCATAGGAACACATATATTTTAATATTATACATTTGAAATCAAAGAAGCACATCACATACGAATATATTTATTGGCGTGTTTTTTTGTTTTTCTTTCCGTTTTTAAATTTTAGTTTACATGTCAGACGCAAAGCGTTAATCGCCTATTTGCCTCCCGCTTACTTCTATGGTTTGCTCGCGGGTTCCTTATTTAACAATAACAATCTGTTAAACTGTAATGAAAGTTGTTTTATCAGTTTTCAGTGGAAAAAGGCTATTTAAATGCTAACTGATTGTAAGCCACTTCTTAAACTTTTTAATTTGTCTATTGCATCATCAGTTTTTCCTACTATCTGGAAGGACTCTTTTATTATTCCACTCCATAAAAAGGGTGCGAAGGAGGATTCCCAAAATATAGGTATTTCTAAATTGTCTTCAATTCCTATAGCATTTGAGCGTATTATCCATTCTCATTTGCAACATTTATGTTCCACGCTTATATCACCGTGTTAGTATGGTTTTGTTAAGCGATGATCGACCACCACCAACCTTCTTGAATTGACATCTATTGTAATAAATGGATTTAATAAAAAAAATGCAGACAGAAGATGTTTATACAGATTTAAGTAAGGCCTTTGACACCGTAAACCACTCTATTCTTTTATTCAAATTAGATCAGCTTGGGTTTCGTTGTAATCAATTACTTGAATGTTCGGAGGGTTATATTCAATAATGCTGTTTCAAACATAATCTACGTGACATCTGGAGCGCCTCAGGGTAGTTATATGGGCCCTTTTCTGTTTACTTTGTTTATTAACGATCTCCCCTTAATCATACTGATGACGTTAAGCTTTGTTTATCATATTGTAACGAACTGATTTCTTTGGTTTCTTCTCGCTACGGTATTTGTGCGGCTAGCTCAGTAGATTGTGTGTGTTCGTCCCACCAAATTTATATAAACGTGACCACCCAGTAGTTCAGTAAAAAAGCATAGAATTCTCGGGTTCGGAGTGGGTTTATTGCGGGTATAACTGCAGACGGCTTTATAACTTGCTCGTCTCGCTGTCTCCGACGGTGTGTGTTGTCTTGTCGCTCCTCGAAGATCCTTGCCCGCTGATTGCTCCTGACGTGGCTGGCTGTCTCGTTGCTCCTCGAAGATCCTTGACCGCTGATTGCTCCTGACGTGGCTAGCTCGGTGACTGCTCGACCACGGTTCAGACTCGCTATGGGGTCAGCCGTGCGGGCTTAGGGAAGCGTCACCTTTCTCAGACTAGGGTGAACAGACCGACGAGCTCTCCAGGATCACTCCTCTCGATACCCGACCGCCTGTCCCTTGCTCTGTCCCGGATGGTCCCACGGGCTATCGCTCAGATCGTGCGGACAGTCAAGGCAGAACGCCAGGAAGCTGCCTCGCTTTTCACTTCGCTTCTGTACCTCGTGTAAACGAACGTTCCGCCCTAGCCTCACCCTTCCGCGTACTGTCCGTGCCGTTCCTGCGGGCTCGATTCTCCTTGCGAGGCCGTTGCGGTGGCGTCCTGCTTGCTGGTGGCAATATCCTGCGAACTACTCCTGACAGGTGGCTGTAGGTCTTGACTTCTGTGCTGGGTTCGAGGGTATACGCCGATCCGGGATTTCTCTCCCTTCTGGCTCGTGACTCTCAGGGTCCTGTTGCGCCGCTCCGGGACTTCTCTCCCTTCTGGCTCGCTACTCTAGGGGTTCTGTTGCGCCGTTCCGGGACTTCTCTCCCTTCTGGCCCGCTACTCTAGGGGTTCCGTTGCGCCGCTCCGGGACTTCTCTCCCTTCTGGCTCGCTACTCTAGGGGTTCTGTTACGCCGCTCCGGGACTTCTCTCCCTTCTGGCTTGCTACTCTCGATTTCAAATCTCAGTCTAGTAGACCCTCCAGGCGTACCGCCAGGACTTGGCGGCAGGACAGAACATAAATTAGCCGTGTGGCGCCTCCTTAGACCTCAGCCACCTGTGTCTCAGTTCGGAGATTCCTAGTAATCCCAATCCCGAACGTCTCGACGTGACGATCTTGCTCCTCGTGACTGACTGATCTCGACTGACTGCTCTCGACTGAATGCTCTTCACTTGACTGACTCTTCTCAATGACTGATCCCGAACGACTGATCTTGACAGACTGATCTCGCTGCCAGCGCCCTGCGGGTTTATATAGGGCCTCTGGGAACCGTTATTTCCCTTTTGCACACGGCCCGCCAAAACTCTCCACATCGGGTCCTAAGTCCATGGTTTCTGTTTGACCCTCTTGTCCTTGACGCACTGCCTCCCGCCTCCGTCCAGCCTGATGCCGCCGTCCCGCTGATCCCGGAGACGCATGCGACATGTTTGTGTGCCGCACCGCTGCTGAGATGTGGCACCTTCTTTCCAAAGTCCAAAGTCCGGCGGCGTCCCGCTACTCCTTTTTGCACACGGCACTCTCGCTCTGCCCGCCAAGTCTCCGCTCTCTCCTTCTCCATTGTTGGTCTCCAAACTCTCTTGGTCTCCGAAACCTCTTGCTCTCCAAACTCTCTCGCTCTCCAAATTCCCTTGTCTCCAAACTCTCTTTCTCACCAAACTCTCTTCCTCTCCAAACTCTCACGTTCTCCAAACTCTCACGTTCTCCGTCCTCGATCTCCAAACTCTCTCGTTCTCCGTCCTCGATCTCCAAACTCTCTCGTTCTCCGTCCTCGATCTCCAAATTCTCTCGTTCTCCGTCCTCGATCTCCAAACTCTCTCGTTCTCCGTCCTCGCTCTTCGCCGCGCCGCCACTACGCGAATTCGCCGCGTACCTGGTGAGCAGCCGGTCATCTGCTGCTGGGATTTGTGGGGAGTTATTCAACTCCTCACATTCCCCCCTTACTTCGGGAAAGATTAAGAAAACTCAGCGCTCCCATTCTCCGGCGTTCCCTTGTATATCCTAGCCATTGAGTCAGGGCGCATCTCGTTCCGGTTCCCTCGGTGCTCCCTCGTTGCTCCCTCGACGTTCCCTCGACGCTTTCCATCTTGTTTCCTTTCCACAGCGCCGGTCGTCCTCCGTATAGCAATTTCGAATATCCCGCGCCGATCCTCCATCTGTTCCCACTGGGCACCGATATATCAGCTTTCGATACCCAGAGGGCCTGCTCACGATATCGATATCGCAGGTGCGGCGTTGCCACTTGCGAGCCGCGATGTTCATCATCACCGATATTTCCATTTTCTTGTGCCCATCGATCGTGCAATCGACCGCCTATCGAGGCGCCCCCTTCCCTGTTGAATGGTGATTTTGCAAATTGTTTATGCCCGTGCACCGGTCGGCAGAAGTTTAGTTTTTTTCTACCTCTCAGCCCGGCGTTTCCACTTGTCCTTGCCACTACGTAAGTATTCTGATCACACACCCGACTCCTTGTATGTGCTCATTAGCTTCCTTTCTTTTGGCAGGTTGCCTTTGTTGACCACGAGTGCCCTTTCAGACTCCAGCAGCTGTGCTTCCTGGTTTGGACCCCGATCCGGCCCGCGATCCCGTCTCCTCGTCTGGGCATGATGCCCTTCTCCGTGATGCTTGGCCACTTTCGGTACAGCTCTCTCAGCTGTGCCGACTTCCCCCTTCCTTCGGCAGACTGCTGCTGCCAGTCCTAATCAGATCCTTGTAGACCTTCTCCTCGCGTCCTTGGAGCTATCCTTGGACCCCTTTCCTCGCGTCCTTTGGGTATCCTTGGAGCTATCCTTGGACCCCTTTCCTTGTGTCCTTTGGGTATCCTTGGAGCTATCCTTGGACCCCTTTCCTCGCGTCCTTTGGGTATCCTTGGAGCTATCCTTGGACCCCTTTCCTGGTGTCCTTTGGGTATCCTTGGAGCTATCCTTGGACCCCTTTCCTTGTGTCCTTCGGGTATCCTTGGTGATATCCTTGGACCCCTTTCCTCGTGTCCTTCGGGTATCCTTGGACCCCTTTCCTCGTGTCCTTCGGGTATCCTTGGAGGTATCCTTGGACCCCTTTCCTCGTGTCCTTTGGGTATCCTTGGAGCTCTCCTTAGATCCTTTTTCTCGTGTCCTTCGGGTATCCTTGGAGTTATCCTTGCCTTTTGTCTAGCGTATCTGTTTGTAGCTGCTCGATGGTGTTCTGTGTTTGTTGTTGTTTCAGCTCGCTCACGTGGATGGTCCCCCCTTTTTTGTGTTCACGTACCGTATTTTGCAGATTACTGGTGACGCAAAATCCGTGACCTGGTAAGGTCCGTCGTATCTTGGGGCCAACTTTGCTGCGAACCCCTCGGCCGCCTTCGATAAATGATGTTCCTTGGCCCACACGACGTCTCCCACCGCTGGTGTCCATTGTCTCCTCCTCAGGTTGTAATGCCTAGCCTGATCCTGGGAGGCTCTCTCCAGCATGATCTCAGGCCATTTCTCGTCCCAGTTTCTCTGATCCTGCCCTGTGAACTGCGCTATCATCGTTTTCACGGTCCTGTTTGCTCTTTCTGTCGGGTTCTCTTGCGGGGTATATGGAGCTGTGAACTGTTGCTTGGCTCCCATCTCGGCCAGGAAACTCTTGAAGATTTTGCTGTTAAACTGCACTCCGTTGTCCGTTATGACTACCTTAGGGACCCCAAACCTTGCGATGATGCGCTCCCTGAACGCTTTGTTTAGGGACTTCCACTTGGAGAACACGTCTATCAGCACCAGCAGCATTTGGTTGCCGTGTTTTGAACGCGGCAGGGGTCCGACGAAGTCTGCGCACACTGTAGTCCACGGTTCCTCTGGCACCTGCGTTAGCATTTTCCCAGCTGCCTGCATCTGATTTGGCTTGAATCTGATACATGTCTCGCATCCTCTTACGTGGGCTCGAGCGTCTCGGTGCATGCCTGGCCAGTAGTACCGGGCTGCCAGACGTGCTATTGTCCTTCTGCTTCCTACATGGCCAGCTGCCGGTGAGTCGTGGTTCTCTTTCAGCACCGCTTCTCGCAGAGCTTTCGGGACGCACATCTTCCACGTCGCGACATCCTCACTGCCTGCTCTGTGTGGAATGTTCCTGTACAAAGTGTCTCCCTCCATTACGTAGTCCGGGTACTTTTGTGGCTGCGTTCTTATCTTTTCGCGCATGTCCTGAATCCAGCTGCATGCTGCGGAGGCTTCCGTCGCCGATGTCTCCTTGATCCCTCGCAGTGTTACTGGTAGTGGCTGCCTTGATAATGCGTCTGCCACCATATTGAGTTGTCCCTTCCTGTACGCTATTTTGAAGTCATACTGCTGCAACTCCAGGGCCCATCTGGCGATCCTTCCTGAAGAGCTCTCGATGCTGTTGAGCCACTTCAGCGCCATGTGGTCGGTTACCACCTTGAAGTGGTACCTTCCAAATACGGCTTCAGTTTCCGGATCGCCCAGACTATTGCCAAACACTCCTTCTCGGTCGTGGAGTAGTTTTTCTCAGCCCCGTTAAGCGTTCGGCTTGAGTAAGAGATCACCTTTTCGCCACGTTCGGTTTCCTGGGTCAAAATAGCCACAATACCGTAATCACTTGCGTCCGTCTGCAGGACAAACGGTTTTTCAAAATCCGGGCACGCCAGTACAGGGTCTGCCACCAGCCTTGCCTTTACCTCTTCGAATGCCGACTGATGTTCCTGTGTCCACACCCACTTGTTGCCCTTGCGCAGCAGATCGTTGAGTGGTTTGACTATTTTTGCGAAGTCAGGTACAAATCGCCGATACCATGAAGCTACTCCCAGGTACTGTCTCTTACTGTTGACGGCGGCTCTAATTCAACAATGGCTGCTAGCTTTTCCGGATCCGTGCCTATCCCGTCGCTAGTCACTCTATGACCCAAATACAGCAGCTCCTTCTTGAAAAACTGGCATTTTTCCGGGTTTAATCTCAGATTAGCCTCTTTCAGTCGCCGGAATACCTCTTTCAAGTTTGCCTTGTGCTCTTCTAGTGTGCGTCCGATCACTATGATATCGTCCTGGTACGCAAATGCGTGCGGCGACATCTCGGGACCAATTACCCGATCCAACACCTGCTGGAAGGTCGCAGATGCCGAATGGAGTTCGAACGGCATTACTCTCCACTGAAATAAGCCCTTTCCCGGCACTGTAAATGCAGTGTACTGCCTGCTGCTTTCTTTCAGCGGGATTTGCCAGTAGCCATCCTTCAGGTCCAAGCTGCTTATGTACCGTGCCTCTCTCAGCTGGTCAAGGATATAATTTATTCGAGGCATCGGGTAGGCATCCTTTATCGATTTGGCGTTGATCTGCCTGAAGTCGACGCACAGTCTTCACTTGCCCGTCTTCTTCCGAACCATCACGATGGGAGAACTGTATGGGCTGGTTGAGTGCTCTATGCCTCCCATTTGGAGTAGCTCGTCCACCTTCGCGTTGATCTCACCTTGAACTTTCGGATTCTTCGGGTAGTATCGCTGTTTTATTGGCTTGTCGTCCTTCATCGTTATTTGATGCTCTGCCATGTTCGACGTTCCTGTCATGGTTTTAAAACTGGCTAGCTCTGCCTCCAGGAACTTCGCTGTGTCGTCATACTCTGCTTCCTGCTGTACGACTGCTACCATAGCCTCTCCTCAAACCACCCATTGTGTCGGTTCTTGGCCGGTATTCTCACCTCGTGTCCAGCGCACCTTATCTCGGTTCCGACTCGAGTTAGAAAGTCCCATCCTAACACCAATGAATCCACTACCCCTGGTAGTATCAACAGGTTCATGGTTAGTCGCTGTTCATCGATTCCGCCGCACCTTCCGTCTGCCAGCCTAACTTGCCGCCGTGTCCTCGTAATCATACCGAGGGCAGCCAGGTTGTCCGCCAGCTCCTTGCTTACAAAGCTCGCTGTTGCCCCGGTGTCAATCGTGGCCTTGTACGTGCCTTCCCCAATCGTCACCGCTGCGTACAACTGCTGCTCCTCCTCGCCCGTTAGTTTGGAGAGGTAGCATCTTGCGATCCCCGCTCGCCTCTCAGCGGCTAAGGTCGCTGGGCATTTCCCGCCTGCTGGCAGCACTCGACGCTCCTGACACCTAGCCTCCCGCACACCCAGCAAAACAACAGGCGTTGGAGTCGACATCCCCGTGCCCAGTGTCCGTGGCCGCCGCACCTTCGGCAGGCCTCATGGGGATCTGCAATGTGTGTCGTGCCCCGCGGCCTCTGTGTTGTGTTTGGCGGTCTCCACACCGTGTTCGCTGGTTGTATCTGTTGCTGCTGTGGTGGCGTCCATTGGCCTCCTCGTGATGCTCCTGTTGCCTGCTGTTGTGGGACTCGTTGCGGCGGTGAGAACTGGTCATCTCTCCGTGTCTCCTGGCTATCTGTCTCCTCGCATCTTCTGCACGTGACCTGTGTTGGTGGTGACGACTTTGCCTTTGAGAACTTGTTTTCTTGGGCGAACGCTTCCCGCTCCTTTTCCAGTTCTTCGTATTCATCGGCTAATAGCATCAACGTGTCCAGGTCCGGCACTTTGTACGCCCTTAAGAAGATCCTTAGGCTTGGGGTGCAGTTTTCCTTTATGATCTTTAAGGTGTCTTTCGCAGAATAGTTTAGTGGCCTCGACATCGTTTGCATGTCGATCATGTAGTCTTTAAATGACTCACTGAAACCCTCCTTCCGTAGCCTGACCTGATCCGACAGCCTTGTAAAGAAATCTCTCGGCAGAAAATAGAGATGGAAGCTCCCAATGAACTCGGCCCAGGTTTTCCATTGTTTATTGTTGGCGATAAACCACTTCAACGCCCTTCCTTTCAGCAACTCCGGCATTGCTCGGGGGATCATGTCTAGGTCTAAACCGTAGGTGTTGGCGGACCATTCGACTTGTTCCAGGAACTCGAACGGTTTCTCCGCCCCGTCGAACCTGAATGACCACTCGCGGACTTGTTTTGCGACCCTTGCATAATCCTCCTGGCTGTGTCTAGAGGTCAGCACCGTTGTCTTCCTGTCCTGGCTTGACTCTCTCCTGTGGGCCTCCCTTTGCATGTTGTCGACGCTCAGGCTTGATACTAGGTTATCCCCTTCAGCGTTAGTTAGCGTGATACTCGGGCCGGTTCTGTCGTAATACATGGCTTCCAGCTCAGCCCAGATGTCGGCAAGTTGTGGGTCGTTCTCTGTTTCGGAGTAATACTCCGACAATGTCCTCCTCATGTCCTCTAATCTGCCGTCCAGGACGACATTAAGCCTTTGTGTGACATGGGCGAAGTCCTCCTTCTTAAGGCGGTAAATCCACTTCTTTCCCATTCTGTTTATTTTGCTTTCACCGCTGGGACAATCACGTTTTGGGCGCCAGATGTAACGAACTGATTTCTTTGGTTTCTGCTCGATACGGTACTTCGCTTTTTACTTCGCTTCTGTACCTCGTGTAAACGAACGTTCCACCCTAGCCTCAACCGTCCGCGTACTGTCCGTGCCGTTCCTGCGGGCTCGATCCTCCTTGCGGGGCCGTTGCGGTGTGGTGTCCTGCTTGCTGGTGGCGATGTCCTGCGAACTACTCCTGACAGGTGGCTGTAGGTCTTGACATCTGTGCTGGGTTCGAGGTTCGAAACCAATTAAAAAATGTTATTTCCGAGCGAAGGAGGTTATAAGTATTAAACCACCAAAGATATATATATTTTTTAATTTTTCCCTGATAGTTCCAAACGGAGCTAAAAGATATAGTTGTCCGATCCGGCTGGTTCCGACCTTTATACTACCTGCAATAGAATGACGACTTTTGGGAAAGTTTCAGCCCAGTTGCTTTAAAACTGAGAGACTAGTTTGCGTAGAAACGGACGGACAGACGGACGGACATGACTAGATCAACTCGTCTAGTGACGCTAATCAAGAAAATATATACTTTATGGGGTCGGAAACGTCTCGTTCACTGCTTTGCAAACTTCTGACTAAAATCATTATAAAGTCTGTAAGGGTATAAAAATACAAATACACTCTGTTGGTGTACAAGAATTTTAAAAAAATTACGTAATATGAATGTTAAACGTGTCTTTTGTTATGTATACTTGTAGTGAAAAGGATCTTCCCTACGCATTCTGCTCACCTCCAACTCTCGATATGCGGGAGGTCCCAACACAGCACTCTGGCAATGGCTGGTGATGGCTTCTCCAGCTTTTATCTCTTCTTTCTCTGACTTCACCATAGGAACACATATATTTTAATATTATACATTTGAAATCAAAGAAGCACATCACATACGAATATATTTATTGGCGTGTTTTTTTGTTTTTCTTTCCGTTTTTAAATTTTAGTTTACATGTCAGACGCAAAGCGTTAATCGCCTATTTGCCTCCCGCTTACTTCTATGGTTTGCTCGCGGGTTCCTTATTTAACAATAACAATCTGTTAAACTGTAATGAAAGTTGTTTTATCAGTTTTCAGTGGAAAAAGGCTATTTAAATGCTAACTGATTGTAAGCCACTTCTTAAACTTTTTAATTTGTCTATTGCATCATCAGTTTTTCCTACTATCTGGAAGGACTCTTTTATTATTCCACTCCATAAAAAGGGTGCGAAGGAGGATTCCCAAAATATAGGTATTTCTAAATTGTCTTCAATTCCTATAGCATTTGAGCGTATTATCCATTCTCATTTGCAACATTTATGTTCCACGCTTATATCACCGTGTCAGTATGGTTTTGTTAAGCGGTGATCGACCACCACCAACCTTCTTGAATTGACATCTATTGTAATAAATGGATTTAATAAAAAAAATGCAGACAGAAGATGTTTATACAGATTTAAGTAAGGCCTTTGACACCGTAAACCACTCTATTCTTTTATTCAAATTAGATCAGCTTGGGTTTCGTTGTAATCAATTACTTGAATGTTCGGAGGGTTATATTCAATAATGCTGTTTCAAACATAATCTACGTGACATCTGGAGCGCCTCAGGGTAGTTATATGGGCCCTTTTCTGTTTACTTTGTTTATTAACGATCTCCCCTTAATCATACTGATGACGTTAAGCTTTGTTTATCATATTGTAACGAACTGATTTCTTTGGTTTCTTCTCGCTACGGTATTTGTGCGGCTAGCTCAGTAGATTGTGTGTGTTCGTCCCACCAAATTTATATAAACGTGACCGCCCAGTAGTTCAGTAAAAAAACATAGAATTCTCGGGTTCGGAGTGGGTTTATTGCGGGTATAACTGCAGACGGCTTTATAACTTGCTCGTCTCGCTGTCTCCGACGGTGTGTGTTGTCTTGTCGCTCCTCGAAGATCCTTGCCCGCTGATTGCTCCTGACGTGGCTGGCTGTCTCGTTGCTCCTCGAAGATCCTTGACCGCTGATTGCTCCTGACGTGGCTAGCTCGGTGACTGCTCGACCACGGTTCAGACTCGCTATGGGGTCAGCCGTGCGGGCTTAGGGAAGCGTCACCGTTCTCAGACTAGGGTGAACAGACCGACGAGCTCTCCAGGATCACTCCTCTCGATACCCGACCGCCTGTCCCTTGCTCTGTCCCGGATGGTCCCACGGGCTATCGCTCAGATCGTGCGGACAGTCAAGGCAGAACGCCAGGAAGCTGCCTCGCTTTTCACTTCGCTTCTGTACCTCGTGTAAACGAACGTTCCGCCCTAGCCTCACCCTTCCGCGTACTGTCCGTGCCGTTCCTGCGGGCTCGATTCTCCTTGCGAGGCCGTTGCGGTGGCGTCCTGCTTGCTGGTGGCAATATCCTGCGAACTACTCCTGACAGGTGGCTGTAGGTCTTGACTTCTGTGCTGGGTTCGAGGGTATACGCCGATCCGGGATTTCTCTCCCTTCTGGCTCGTGACTCTCAGGGTCCTGTTGCGCCGCTCCGGGACTTCTCTCCCTTCTGGCTCGCTACTCTAGGGGTTCTGTTGCGCCGTTCCGGGACTTCTCTCCCTTCTGGCCCGCTACTCTAGGGGTTCCGTTGCGCCGCTCCGGGACTTCTCTCCCTTCTGGCTCGCTACTCTAGGGGTTCTGTTACGCCGCTCCGGGACTTCTCTCCCTTCTGGCTTGCTACTCTCGATTTCAAATCTCAGTCTAGTAGACCCTCCAGGCGTACCGCCAGGACTTGGCGGCAGGACAGAACATAAATTAGCCGTGTGGCGCCTCCTTAGACCTCAGCCACCTGTGTCTCAGTTCGGAGATTCCTAGTAATCCCAATCCCGAACGTCTCGACGTGACGATCTTGCTCCTCGTGACTGACTGATCTCGACTGACTGCTCTCGACTGAATGCTCTTCACTTGACTGACTCTTCTCAATGACTGATCCCGAACGACTGATCTTGACAGACTGATCTCGCTGCCAGCGCCCTGCGGGTTTATATAGGGCCTCTGGGAACCGTTATTTCCCTTTTGCACACGGCCCGCCAAAACTCTCCACATCGGGTCCTAAGTCCATGGTTTCTGTTTGACCCTCTTGTCCTTGACGCACTGCCTCCCGCCTCCGTCCAGCCTGATGCCGCCGTCCCGCTGATCCCGGAGACGCATGCGACATGTTTGTGTGCCGCACCGCTGCTGAGATGTGGCACCTTCTTTCCAAAGTCCAAAGTCCGGCGGCGTCCCGCTACTCCTTTTTGCACACGGCACTCTCGCTCTGCCCGCCAAGTCTCCGCTCTCTCCTTCTCCATTGTTGGTCTCCAAACTCTCTTGGTCTCCGAAACCTCTTGCTCTCCAAACTCTCTCGCTCTCCAAATTCCCTTGTCTCCAAACTCTCTTTCTCACCAAACTCTCTTCCTCTCCAAACTCTCACGTTCTCCAAACTCTCACGTTCTCCGTCCTCGATCTCCAAACTCTCTCGTTCTCCGTCCTCGATCTCCAAACTCTCTCGTTCTCCGTCCTCGATCTCCAAATGCTCTCGTTCTCCGTCCTCGATCTCCAAACTCTCTCGTTCTCCGTCCTCGCTCTTCGCCGCGCCGCCACTACGCGAATTCGCCGCGTACCTGGTGAGCAGCCGGTCATCTGCTGCTGGGATTTGTGGGGAGTTATTCAACTCCTCACATTCCCCCCTTACTTCGGGAAAGATTAAGAAAACTCAGCGCTCCCACTCTCCGGCGTTCCCTTGTATATCCTAGCCATTGAGTCAGGGCGCATCTCGTTCCGGTTCCCTCGGTGCTCCCTCGTTGCTCCCTCGACGTTCCCTCGACGCTTTCCATCTTGTTTCCTTTCCACAGCGCCGGTCGTCCTCCGTATAGCAATTTCGAATATCCCGCGCCGATCCTCCATCTGTTCCCACTGGGCACCGATATTAATCAGCTTTCGATACCCAGAGGGCCTGCTCACGATATCGATATCGCAGGTGCGGCGTTGCCACTTGCGAGCCGCGATGTTCATCATCACCGATATTTCCATTTTCTTGTGCCCATCGATCGTGCAATCGACCGCCTATCGAGGCGCCCCCTTCCCTGTTGAATGGTGATTTTGCAAATTGTTTATGCCCGTGCACCGGTCGGCAGAAGTTTAGTTTTTTTCTACCTCTCAGCCCGGCGTTTCCACTTGTCCTTGCCACTACGTAAGTATTCTGATCACACACCCGACTCTTTGTATGTGCTCATCAGCTTCCTTTCTTTTGGCAGGTTGCCTTTGTTGACCACGAGTGCCCTTTCAGACTCCAGCAGCTGTGCTTCCTGGTTTGGACCCCGATCCGGCCCGCGATCCCGTCTCCTCGTCTGGGCATGATGCCCTTCTCCGTGATGCTTGGCCACTTTCGGTACAGCTCTCTCAGCTGTGCCGACTTCCCCCTTCCTTCGGCAGACTGCTGCTGCCAGTCCTAATCAGATCCTTGTAGACCTTCTCCTCGCGTCCTTGGAGCTATCCTTGGACCCCTTTCCTCGCGTCCTTTGGGTATCCTTGGAGCTATCCTTGGACCCCTTTCCTTGTGTCCTTTGGGTATCCTTGGAGCTATCCTTGGACCCCTTTCCTCGCGTCCTTTGGGTATCCTTGGAGCTATCCTTGGACCCCTTTCCTGGTGTCCTTTGGGTATCCTTGGAGCTATCCTTGGACCCCTTTCCTTGTGTCCTTCGGGTATCCTTGGTGATATCCTTGGACCCCTTTCCTCGTGTCCTTCGGGTATCCTTGGACCCCTTTCCTCGTGTCCTTCGGGTATCCTTGGAGGTATCCTTGGACCCCTTTCCTCGTGTCCTTTGGGTATCCTTGGAGCTCTCCTTAGATCCTTTTTCTCGTGTCCTTCGGGTATCCTTGGAGTTATCCTTGCCTTTTGTCTAGCGTATCTGTTTGTAGCTGCTCGATGGTGTTCTGTGTTTGTTGTTGTTTCAGCTCGCTCACGTGGATGGTCCCCCCTTTTTTGTGTTCACGTACCGTATTTTGCAGATTACTGGTGACGCAAAATCCGTGACCTGGTAAGGTCCGTCGTATCTTGGGGCCAACTTTGCTGCGAACCCCTCGGCCGCCTTCGATAAATGATGTTCCTTGGCCCACACGACGTCTCCCACCGCTGGTGTCCATTGTCTCCTCCTCAGGTTGTAATGCCTAGCCTGATCCTGGAAGGCTCTCTCCAGATTCCGCCTTACAATCTCGAAGATTTCCACGAGTTTGTTTGCCTTTTCCCTGGGGTCTCAGTGGGTCGTCCTGTTCCCAAGGTCTCTCTGTCGTATAGGGCGCTCGGCAGTCTGGGTTCTCTGCCTTGAGTAACAAACGCTGGCGTGTATCCTGTGGATTCCGAAACACTCGTATTTACTGCCAGCATGATCTCAGGCAATTTCTCGTCCCAGTTTCTCTGATCCTGCCCTGTGAACTGCGTTTTCACGGTCCTGTTTGCTGGAGCCGTGAACTGTTGCTTGGCTCCCATCTCGGCCAGGAAACTCTTGAAGATTTTGCTATTAAACTGCACTCCGTTGTCCGTTATGACTACCTTAGGGACCCCAAACCTGGCGATGATGCGCTCCCTGAACGCTTTGTTTAGGGACTTCCACTTGGAGAACACGTCTATCAGCACCAGCAGCATTTGGTTGCCGTGTTTTGAACGCGGCAGGGGTCCGACGAAGTCTGCGCACACTGTAGCCCACGGTTCCTCTGGCACCTGCGTTAGCATTTTCCCAGCTGCCTGCATCTGATTTGGCTTGAATCTGATACATGTCTCGCATCCTCTTACGTGGGCTCGAGCGTCTCGGTGCATGCCTGGCCAGTAGTACCGGGCTGCCAGACGTGCTATTGTCCTTCTGCTTCCTACATGGCCAGCTGCCGGTGAGTCGTGGTTCTCTTTCAGCACCGCTTCTCGCAGAGCTTTCGGGACGCACATCTTCCACGTCGCGACATCCTCACTGCCTGCTCTGTGTGGAATGTTCCTGTACAAAGTGTCTCCCTCCATTACGTAGTCCGGGTACTTTTGTGGCTGCGTTCTTATCTTTTCGCGCATGTCCTGAATCCAGCTGCATGCTGCGGAGGCTTCCGTCGCCGATGTCTCCTTGATCCCTCGCAGTGTTACTGGTAGTGGCTGCCTTGATAATGCGTCTGCCACCACATTGAGTTGTCCCTTCCTGTACGCTATTTCGAAGTCATACTGCTGCAACTCCAGGGCCCATCTGGCGATCCTTCCTGAAGGGCTCTCGATGCTGTTGAGCCACTTCAGCGCCATGTGGTCGGTTACCACCTTGAAGTGGTACCCTTCCAAATACGGCTTCAGTTTCCGGATCGCCCAGACTATTGCCAAACACTCCTTCTCGGTCGTGGAGTAGTTTTTCTCAGCCCCGTTAAGCGTTCGGCTTGAGTAAGAGATCACCTTTTCGCCACGTTCGGTTTCCTGGGTCAAAATAGCCACAATACCGTAATCACTTGCGTCCGTCTGCAGGACAAACGGTTTTTCAAAATCCGGGCACGCCAGTACAGGGTCTGCCACCAGCCTTGCCTTTACCTCTTCGAATGCCGACTGATGTTCCTGTGTCCACACCCACTTGTTGCCCTTGCGCAGCAGATCGTTGAGTGGTTTGACTATTTTTGCGAAGTCAGGTACAAATCGCCGATACCATGAAGCTACTCCCAGGTACTGTCTCTTACTGTTGACGGCGGCTCTAATTCAACAATGGCTGCTAGCTTTTCCGGATCCGTGCCTATCCCGTCGCTAGTCACTCTATGACCCAAATACAGCAGCTCCTTCTTGAAAAACTGGCATTTTTCCGGGTTTAATCTCAGATTAGCCTCTTTCAGTAGCCGGAATACCTCTTTCAAGTTTGCCTTGTGCTCTTCTAGTGTGCGTCCGATCACTATGATATCGTCCTGGTACGCAAATGCGTGCGGCGACATCTCGGGACCAATTACCCGATCCAACACCTGCTGGAAGGTCGCAGATGCCGAATGGAGTCCGAACGGCATTACTCTCCACTGAAATAAGCCCTTTCCCGGCACTGTAAATGCAGTGTACTGCCTGCTGCTTTCATTCAGCGGGATTTGCCAGTAGCCATCCTTCAGGTCCAAGCTGCTTATGTACCGTGCCTCTCTCAGCTGGTCAAGGATATAATTTATTCGAGGCATCGGGTAGGCATCCTTTATCGATTTGGCGTTGATCTGCCTGAAGTCGACGCACAGTCTTCACTTGCTCGTCTTCTTCCTAACCATCACGATGGGAGAACTGTATGGGCTGGTTGAGTGCTCTATGCATCCCATTTGGAGTAGCTCGTCCACCTTCGCGTTGATCTCCCCTTGAACTTTCGGATTCTTCGGGTAGTATCGCTGTTTTATTGGCTTGTCGTCCTTCATCGTTATTTGATGCTCTGCCATGTTCGACGTTCCTGTCATGGTTTTAAAACTGGCTAGCTCTGCCTCCAGGAACTTCGCTGTGTCGTCATACTCTGCTTCCTGCTGTACGACTGCTACCGATAGCCTCTCCTCAAACCACCCATTGTGTCGGTTCTTGGCCGGTATTCTCACCTCGTGTCCAGCGCACCTTATCTCGGTTCCGACTCGAGTTACAAAGTCCCATCCTAACACCAATGAATCCACTACCCCTGGTAGTATCAACAGGTTCATGGTTAGTCGCTTGTTCCCGAATGCGATCTCCACCTCCAGCTGTTCATCGATTCCGCCGCACCTTCCGTCTGCCAGCCTAACTTGCCGCCGTGTCCTCGTAATCCTCCCGAGGGCAGCTAGGTTGTCCGCCAGTTCCTTGCTTATAAAGCTCGCTGTTGCCCCGGTGTCGATCGTGGCCATGTACGTGCCTCCCCCAATCGTCACCGCTGCGGACAACTGCTGCTCCTCCTCGATTAGCTTGCCCGTTAGTTTGGAGAGGTAGCATCTTGCGACCCCCGCTCGCCTCTCTGCGGCTGAGGTCGCTGGGCATTTCCCGCCTGCTGGCAGCACTCGACGCTCCTGACACCTACTCTCCCGCATACCCAGCAGAACAACAGGCGTTGGAGTCGACATTCTCGTGCCCAGTGTCCGTGGCCGCCGCACCTTCGGCAGGCCTCATGGGGATCTGCAATGTGTGTCGTGCCCCGCGGCCGTTCTCTGTTTCGGAGTAATATTCCGACAATGTCCTCCTCATGTCCTCTAATCTGCCGTCCAGGACGACATTAAGCCTTTGTGCGACATGGGCGAAGTCCTCCTTCTTAAGGCGGTAAATCCACTTCTTTCCCATTCTGTTTATTTTGCTTTCACCGCTGGGACAATCACGTTTTGGGCGCCAGATGTAACGAACTGATTTCTTTGGTTTCTTTTCGCTACGGTATTTGTGCGGCTAGCTCAGTAGATTGTGTGTGTTCGTCCCACCAAATTTATATAAACGTGACCGCCCAGTAGTTCAGTGAAAAAGCACAGAATTCTCGGGTTCGGAGTGTGTTTATTGCGGGTATAACTGCAGTCGGCTCTATAACTTGCTCGTCTCGCTGTCTCCGACGGTGTGGGTTGTCTTGTCGCTCCTCGAAGATCCTTGCCCGCTGATTGCTCCTGACGTGGCTGGCTGTCTCGTTGCTCCTCGAAGATCCTTGACCGCTGATTGCTCCTGACGTGGCTGGCTCGGTGACTGCTCGGCCACGGTTCAGACTCGCTATGGGGTCAGCCGTGCGGGCTTAGGGAAGCGTCACCGTTCTCAGACTAGGGTGAACAGACCGACGAGCTCTCCAGGATCACTCCTCTCGATACCCGACAGCCTGTCCCTTGCTCTGTCCCGGATGGTCCCACGGGCTTCCGCTCAGATCGTGCGGACAGTCAAGGCAGAACGCCAGGAAGCTGCCTCGCTTTTCACTTCGCTTCTGTACCTCGTGTAAACGAACGTTCCACCCTAGCCTCACCCTTCCGCGTACTGTCCGTGCCGTTCCTGCGGGCTCGATCCTCCTTGCATGGCCGTTGCGGTGGCGTCCTGCTTGCTGGTGGCAATATCCTGCGAACTACTCCTGACAGGTGGCTGTAGGTCTTGACTTCTGTGCTGGGTTCGAGGGTATACGCCGATCCGGGATTTCTCTCCCTTCTGGCTCGTGACTCTCAGGGTCCTGTTGCACCGCTTCGGGACTTCTCTCCCTTCTGGCTCGCTACTCTAGGGGTTCTGTTGCGCCGCTCCGGGACTTCTCTCCCTTCTGGCCCGCTACTCTAGGGGTTCCGTTGCGCCGCTCCGGGACTTCTCTCCCTTCTGGCTTGCTACTTTCGATTTTAAATCTCAGTCTAGTAGACCCTCCAGGCGTACCGCCAGGACTTCGTCGGCAGGACAGAACAGAACTTAGCCGTGTGGCGCCTCCTTAGACCTCAGCCACCTGTGTCTCAGTTCGGAGATTCCTAGTAATCCCAATCCCGAACGTCTCGACGTGACGATCTTGCTCCTCGTAGGCTCCCACGGCGCTGCTTCCGACGACTCCTTGCTCTCGACTGACTGCTCGCTCTTGACTGTATGCTCTCTACTGGATGACTGATGCTGAGTGACTGATCTTGACTGACTCTTCTCAATGACTGATCTTGACTGACTGATCTCGACTGATCTATATAGGGCCTCTGGGAACCGTTATTTCCCTTATTTCCAAAGTCCATGGTTTCTGTTTGACCCTCTTGTCCTTGACGCACTGCCTCCCGCCGTCAGTCTGATGCCGCCGTCCCGCTGATCCCGGAGACGCATGCGACATGTTTGTGTGCCGCACCGCTGCTGAGATGTGGCACCTTTTTTTCAAAGTCCAAAGTCCGGCGGCGTCCCGCTACTCCTTTTTGCACACGGCACTCTCGCTCCGCCCGCCAAGTCTCCGCTCTCTCCGTCTCCATTGTTGGTCTCCAAACTCTTTTGGTCTCCGAACCCTCTTGCTCTCCAAACTCTCTCGCTCTCCAAACTCTTGTCTCCAACCTCTCTTCCTCTCCAAACTCTCTCGCTCTCTAAACTCTTGTCTCCAAACTCTCTTCCTCTCCAAAGTCTCCCGTTCTCCGTCCTCGATCTCCAAACTCTCTCGTTCTCCGTCCTCGATCTCCAAACTCTCTCGTTCTACGTCCTCGCTCTTCGCCGCGCCACCACTTTGCGAATTTGCCGCGTACCTGGTGAGTGGCCGGCCATCTGCTGCTGGTATTTGTGGGGAGTTATTCAACTCCTCACACCCATTAACTCATTTGCTTTATTCTTAGTTGTGCCTTTTATTTTGATTTGTGTCCCGTCTCTATTTGTTTTATGTATCTACCTCGTGAAGTCGAATTATTTGCCCAAATTGATAATAGGGCCCCACGGGTAACAAACACGTGCTTGGTATCGTTGGCCAACTTGGTTTTACTTTTCGAAGTACATCAACATATATAACATTGTTCAAGATGCATTGTTGAGTTCATGAATATTTTGTACATTTTTGTCCCATGATGCAGTAGTTTCTATGGGGCGGAAAGGAAGGCGTGGCCTGGTCGGCATAAAATAAAATGCGCAGTCTATGCATATATAAAACCTATATACATAGTGTGCCAAGTTTCAAGTCTGTAGCTTTATTTTTCGAGTTTATGCAAGAAAATTGGGCATTGGGATCAGGGTGCACTAAATTGGTGGATTGATGACTTAAATTAATTAGTAGGGCAAGTCCAATAGCATTATTTCTTAATTAGTTGGACTGCAAAAAGTTGTCAGATGGCTTAATATAATTTCATTTTCTTACCCTCTGTTAAGCAATTTTATAAAAACACGAGGACACGATTTTCGAAATGCCATTTGCAACATTTAAAACATGAAGTCTATTTACCCAGATCCATAGATTTTTTTTCTAAGCAATTAAGCATTTTAATAAATAAGAAGAGCTCAATGTTCTGAATTCCACTATTCCACTTTCGTGGATAACAGACCAACATCCATAGAGCTGGGTTTCTTGAAAAATGCATACATGCTAATTGGTCACATTTTAAACAAAACCGAAAGTTCACTTCGGCTAACTTTGTATACCCCTGCATGTATAAGAAATACTCAACTTTAATAACACCATATGAAATTGTTAAGGATTGGTGCTGACTTCGGTGATATTAAAAAAAAATATTTCATTCTCTTTTTCAAACCATTTTTTTTTACATCTACATGTAGTAGTCCGATTTTTATTAAATTGAATTCGAAACTATTAAAAATATCAAAAATTATATTATAAGATTGTTCGCAGCAGAATGCCAAAATTTCATTGTTGACTATCAGTTTGTAAATAAAACGTAAAGCTTGCTAACAGCTGTGCAGCATCTGCGTTGCGCTAACAGCACTAACAACGCAGTACGCATGTAAAACCTCGAAAACAAACACTGTACAACACTTACTATTCTCTTCTCTCGTCTTGCACTAAAACTTCGAAGTACACGATCTCCAAAACGAAAACTAGGTCTTTTTATTTTAATTCAATAGAAGAGGCCGAAGTTGGCTGCAAAACAGCATCTCCTCTAAATATTGGTGACCCCGACTTAATGCTATCCGGGTTTTAGTGCAAATTGCAACTTCGGTTCTAACCTTTTGCTGTCTGGCCAAACGCCGTCAGGCACATCTCTCACAAACACACACATACAGTCGTCTCCAGAAAACGGTAATCACGTTTTCCTGTGCCCAAATTTGACTTTCGAAATCGTCAAGGGTGAATTTCTTGTATCCGTTAGTCGTACTACAGTGAAACACATCTAAGATACCCAATGATGTTGACAACTTGGCAACGACAGACAAAGAAGATGATGGATCGGCTGATATAGACTTCTATAAGGCCAAGTGCGCATCCATTCAGCGCCAACTAAAGGCAATTGGCAACCATTTCAGCAGCGGCGCCTTGAGCACCTACTATGAAACCGACTTAATAGTTCGTATAGACACAGCTAATAAAATGAAGGACGACTTTGAAATGTGGTAAGATAAACTGGAAAGCGTGGACCTGCTCTTCACATTTGTTAAATCCTGGGTCTCTCCTTTAAAAACGCTGACAATCGCAAAGCTCGAACTCTCAGCAGCGCTTCTTTCATCCGATCTTATGTCTTTAAGGAATTCAAGTTCGTCCGCAAATACCACTGCTGGAGTGACTCTACAGTAGCACTTGCTTGGATACGAGAAGCCCCTTCTTACTTCAACGTCTTTGTTTCCAACAGGGTAGCAAAAATCCAGCGGCGGACAATGGACATGATCTGGCATCATGTGCCGTCGCAGCTAAGCCCGGCGAATATATTGTCAAGAGGATGATAGCCAATTGAACTGTCAGAATCACCACTTTGGAAAAACGGACCTTCATTTATACAAGCCGGCACTGCAGGTTGGCCACAAACCGTGTATCACCCATCTGATCTTCCCGAGAGGCGCTCAATACTTATTTCAACGCAACGGCTGGATTGGGCAGCGTCCTGAAAATTCAGCAATTCCTTCACAAAGTTGCAACAACAACAAGTTCATTAAGCGCACAGCTTCACACTCAATCCGGATGATCTCAAAGGCGGAACGTATCTTTTGCTGAAAAGCATTCACATTGTGCATTTCGGCGAGGACTTCAAGGCGATAAATTTAAGAAACCCGCTGCCCCATAGTAGCAAGCTGCTCCTTGCAACTATTCGTCAACGATACTAAGCTCAAAGCTGTATCGAGTATCATCAATAAATGCATACGCTGCTTTCGAATGCGGCCCAAACTTCTCGATCAAGTAATGGCCCCTCTGCCAGCCGACCGCGTCCAGCCAAACCCAGTATTTTATGTAACTGGCATTGACTTTTGCGGTCCATTTAACCAAAATCGGAAGTAGAAACCGCGCGGAAGTAGAAAATGCTACGTCTCAATTTTCATATGTTTTGCAAAAAAGGCAGTTCATTTGGAATTGGTGGAGGACTTATCGACATCATAATTTCTCGCAGCATTGAAACGCTTCTTAAGCCTTTAAGGGAAACCGCATTCAATATGGACTGATAACGCCACGAACTTTCTGGGTGCTCGGAACGAACTGAAGGAACTTCGCAAATCCACAGAGAAGCGAGATTTTCAACAGCTATACAGCGTTGGGAGTCGATTGGCATTTCATTCCTCCACGTTCCCCACATTTCGGTAGATTATGGGAGTCCGCGGTAAAATCAGCAAGGTACCATTTTTATCGCGTCGTTGGAAACTCAATTCTTTCATTCAACGTGCTTCGATCCTTCTATCTCCAATATCTGCAATGCTCAACTCCAGACCTCTTTATTCTATTTCAGAAGACCCTAACAATTTGGAGATTCTTACACCCGGCCATTTCATATGGGGCAAGGCGAACGCAACTCAGTCGCTAGCAAAAGGTGTGCCAAGTGCAGTAAGCGTTCTGGAGGAAGTGGAGCACATCCTACTTGTCCCTGCTTCAAGAGCGTGGAAAGTGAAAGACGACTCGGCAAATTCTCAACCCGGAACCATGGTCCTGATAAAGGAGGACAACGCCCCGCCACTCAAGTGGCCTCTTGATAGAGTGGACAGCGTCATCGCAGAAGGGGACGGCATTTCAAGATTTGTCGTTGGCAGCTATATGAAATAGTAGTCTGATTTTGATAAAATTTAATTTGAAATTCATAACTTATTAAAAAATGTTATTCCAAGCCTAGAAGGTTTGATGTTTAAAAACAACAAAGATATAATTTTTTCATATTTTCCGACTAATTTTCGATCGTTACTTTATGATCGGATTTTGATAAAATTTAATTCGAATTTTAGAACTAAATAAAAAAAGCTTAGGAGCTTATTTGTTGAAATACACCAAAGATATATTTTTTTCATATTATTTTTCCACTAATTTTCCGATCGTTCCTATGGCAGCTATATGAAATGGTCGTCTGATTTTGATAAAATTTAATTTCAAATTCATAACTTATTAAAAAATGTTATTCCAAGCCTAGAAGGTTAGATGTTTAAAAACAACAAAGATATAATTTTTTCATATTTTCCGACTAATTTTCGATCGTTTCTTTATGATATAGTCATCGGATTTTGATAAAATTTAATTCGAATTTTAGAACTAAATAAAAAGTGTTATTTCCAAGCTTAGAAGCTTATATGTTGAAAAACACTAAAGATATATTTTTTTCATATTATTTTTCCACTAATTTTCCGATCGTTCCTATGGCAGATATATGAAATCGTCGTCAGATTTTGATGAAATTTAATTCGAAATTTGAAACCAATTAAAAAATGTTATTTCCAAGCGAAGGAGGTTATATGTTTTAAATCACCAAAGATATATATATTTTTTAATTTTTTTCCCTGATAGTTCCCATAGGCGCTATAAGATAAAGTTCCGACCTTTATACTAGCTGCAATAGAAATACGACTTTTGGGAAAGTTTCAGCCCAGTTGCTTTAAAACTGAGAGACTAGTTTGCGTAGAAACGGACTGACATGGCTAGATCAACTCGTCTAGTGACGCTAATTAAGAAAATATACACTTTATGGGGTCGGAAACGTCTCGTTAACAGCGTTCCAAACTTCTGAATAAAATCATTATAAACTCTGTAAGGGTATAAAAATACAAATACACTCTGTTGGTGTACAAGAATTAAAAAAAAAACGTAATATGAATGTTAAACGTGTCTTTTGTTATGTATACTTGTAGTGAGAAGAATCTTCCCTACGCATTCTGCTCAGCTCCAACTCTCGATATGCGGGAGGTCCCAACCCAGCACCCTGGCAATGGCTGGTGATGGCTTCTCCAGCTTTTATCTCTTCTTTCTCTGCCTTCACCATAGGAGCACATATATTTTAATATTATACATTTGAAATCAAAGAAGCACACCACATACGAATATATTTATTTCATCTAGGAGTGGTTTTTTTGTTTTCTTTTCCATTTTAAAATTTAAGACGCAAAGCGTTTATCGCCTATTTGCCTCCCGCTTACTCCTATGGTTTGCTCGAGGGTTCCTTATTTAACAATAACAATCTGTTAAACTTATGATGTGAGCTGTTTTTTTCCTACTATCTGGAAGGACTCTTTTATTATTCCACTCCATAAAAAGGGTGCGAAGGAGGATTCCCAAAATATAGGTATTTCTAAATTGCCTTCAATTCCTATAGCATTTGCAACATTTATGTTCCACGCTTATTTCACCGTGTCAGTATGGTTTTGTTAAGCGATGATCGACCACCAACAACCTTTTTGAAGATGTTTATACAGATTTTAGTGAGGCCTTTGACACCGTAAACCACTCTAATCTTTTATTCAAATAAGTTCAGCTTGGGTTTCGTAGTAATCAATAATGCTGTTTCAAAATTAATCTACGTGACATCTGGAGTGCCTCAGGGTAGTTATATGGGTCCTTTTCTGTTTACTTTGTTTATTAACGATCTTCCCTTAATCATACTGATGACGTTAAGCTTTGTTTATCATATAATGATACAGCGTCGGGATTTAACTTACAGTCAGATATTGATTGTTTTCATGAATGGTGTGAGTACAACCTTTTAAATTTGAACTGCCTTAAATGCAATGCTATGACTTTATTTAGGGGTACTCTTACGTTTATCTGTAAGTAAATACGCCACTCGACCCGTATATGTTCAGCTAAAGATTTAGCAGTAAGCCGATTTACATTCAATGATCCGTTCTATGTGATAACTATAACAACCTATATCATGGTATCCCGGTATTAAAAACTAATATTTTAACTCATTTGCTTTATTCTTAGTTGTGCCAAGTTTCAAGTCTGTAGCTTTATTTTTCGAGTTTATGCAAGAATATTGGGCATTGGGATCAGTGTGCACTGGATCGGTGGATTGATGACTTAAATTGACTAGTAGGGCAAGTCCAAATGCATAATTATCCAATTATCCCATTTCTTTCAATATAATTTCATTTTCTTACCCTGTGTTAAGCAATTTTATAAAAACACGAGGACACGATTTTCGAAATGCCATTTGCAACATTTAAAACATGAAGTCTATTTACCCAGATCCATAGATTTTTTTTCTAAACAATTAAGCATTTTAATAAATAAGAAGAGCTCAATGTTCTGAATTCCACTATTCCACTTTCGTGGTTAACAGACCAACATCCATAGAGCTGGGTTTCTTGAAAAATGCATACATATTAATTGGTCACATTTTAAACAAAACCGAAAGTTCACTTCGGCTAAGTTTGTATACCCCTGCATGTATAAGAAATACTCAACTTAAATAACACCATGTGAAATTGTTAAGGATTGGTGCTGACTTCGGTGATATTAAAAAAAAATATTTCATTCTCTTTTTCAAACCATTTTTTTTTACATCTACATGTAGTAGTCCGATTTTTATTAAATTGAATTCGAAACTATTAAAAATTTCAAAAATTATATTAAAAGATTGTTCGCAGCAGAATGCCAAAATTTCATTGTTGACTATCAGTTTGTAAATATAACGTAAATTTTGCTAACAGCTGTGCAGCATCTGCGTTGCGCTAACAGCACCAACAACGCAGTACGCATGTAAAACCTGGAAAACAAACACTGTACAACACTTACTATTCTCTTCTCTCGTCTTGCACTAAAACTTCGAAGTACACGATCTCCAAAACGAAAGCTAGGTCTTTTTATTTTAATTCAATAGAAGAGGCCGAAGTTGGCTGCAAAACAGCATCTCCTCTAAACATTGGTGACCCCGACTTAATGCTATCCGGGTTTTAGTGCAAATCGCAACTTCGGTTCTAACCTTTTGCTGTCTGGCCAAACGCCGTCAGGCACATCTCTCACAAACACACACATACAGTCGTCTCAAGAAAACGGAAATCGCGTTTTCCTGTGCCCAAATTTGACTTTCGAAATCGTCAAGGGTGAATTTCTTGTATCCGTTAGTCGTACTACAGTGAAACACATCTAAGATACCCAATGATGTTGACAACTTGGCAACGACAGACAAAAAAGATGATGGATCGGCTGATATCGACTTCTATAAGGCCAAGTGCGCATCCATTCAGCGCCAACTAAAGGCAATTGGCAACCATTTCAGCAGCGGCGACTTGAGCACCTACTATGAAGCCGACTTAATAGTTCGCATAGACACAGCTAATAAAATGAAGGACGACTTCGAAATGTGGTAAGATAAACTGGAAAGGGTGGACCTGCTCTTCACATTTGTTAAATCCTGGGTCTCTCTTTGAAAACGCTGACAATCTCAAAGCTCGAACTCTCAGCAGCACTTCTTTCATCCGATCTTATGTCAAACATCGACAAGGAATTTAAGTTCGTCTGCTGGAGCGACTCTACAGTAGCACTTGCTTGGATACGAGAAGCCCCTTCTAACTTCAACGTCTTTGTTTCCAACAGGGTAGCACAAATCCAGCGGCGGACAATGGACATGATCTGGCATCATGTGCCGTCGCAGCTAAACCCGGCGGATATATTGTCAAGAGGATGATAGCCAATTGAACCGTCAGAATCACCACTTTGGAAAAACGGACCTTCATTTATACAAGCCGGCACTGCAGGTTGGCCACAAACCGTGTATCACCCATCTGATCTTCCCGAGAGGCGCTCAATACTTATTTCAACGCAACGGCTGGATTGGGCAGCGTCCTGCAAATTCAGCAATTCCTTCACAAAGTTGCAACAACAACAAGTTCATTAAGCGCACAGCTTCACACTCAATCCGGATGATCTCAAATGCGGAACGTATCTTTTGCTGAAAAACATTCACATTGTGCATTTCGGCGAGGAGTTAAAGGCGCTCAATTTAAGAAACCCGCTGCCCCATAGTAGCTATCTGCTCCTTGCAACTATTCGTCAACGATACTAGCCCATTGGCGGGCTCAAAGCTGTATCGAGTATCATCAATAAATGCATACGCTGCTTTCGAATGCGGCCCAAACTTCTCGATCAAGTAATGGCCCCTCTGCCAGCCGACCGCGTCCAGCCAAACCCAGTATTTTATGTAACTGGCATTGACTTTTGCGGTCCACTTAACCGAAATCGGAAGAAGAAACCGCGCGGAAGTAGAAAATGCTACGTCTCAATTTTCATATGTTTTGCAAAAAAGGCAGTTCATTTGGAATTGGATGAGGACTTATCGACATCATAATTTCTCGCAGCATTGAAACGCTTCATAAGCCTTCAAGGGAAACCGCATTCAATATGGACTGATAACGTCACGAACTTTCTGGGTGCTCGGAACGAGCTGAAGGAACTTCGCGAATCCACAAAGAAGCGAGATTTTCAACAGCTATACAGCGTTGGGAGTCAATTGGCATTTTATTCCTCCACGTTCCCCACATTTCGGTAGATTATGGGAGTCCGCTGTAAAATCAGCAAGGTACCATTTTTATCGCGTCGTTGGAAACTCAACTCTTTCATTCAACGAGCTTCGAACCTTCATCTGTCAAATATCTGCAATGCTCAACTCCAGACCTCTTTATTCTATTTCAGAAGACCCTAACAATTTGGAGATTCTTACACCCGGCCATTTCATATGGGGCAAGGCGAACGCAACTCAGTCGCTAGCAAAAGGTGTGCCAAGTGCAGTAAGCGTTCTGGAGGAAGTGGAGCACATCCTACTTGTCCCTGCTTCAAGAGCGCGGAAAGTGAAAGACGACTCGGCAAATTCTGAACCCGGAACCATGGTCCTGATAAAGGAGGACAACGCCCCGCCACTCAAGTGGCCTCTTGATAGAGTGGACAGCGTCATCGCAGAAGGGGACGGCATTTCAAGAGTTGTCGTCATCCGCAGCGCAAAGGGACTGGTCAGGAGAGCCATATCAAGGATCGCCGTTCTGCCAATCGAAACCAAATCGGTTGAAAGCCATCATCTTCCAACGGCGGGATCATGTTCGCAGCAGAACGCCTAAATTTCATTGTTTACTATCAGTTTGTGAATATAACTTAAAGTTTGCTAACAGCTGTGCAGCATCTGCGTTGCGCTAACAGCACATATTAATTTAACAGTACGCATGTAAAACCTCGAAAACAAACACTGTACAACACTTACTATTCTCTTCTCCCGTCTTGCACTAATTTTCCGATCGTTCCTATGGCAGCTATATGATATCGTCGTCAGATTTTGATGAAATTTAATTCGAAATTTGAAACCAATTGAAAAATGTTATTTCCAAGCGAAGGAGGTTATAAGTTTTGATTGATTGTTTTCATGAATGGTGTGAGTACAACCTATTAAATTTGAACTGCCGTAAATGCAATGCTATGACTTTATTTAGGGGTACTCTTACGTTTATCAGTAAATAAATACGCCACTCGACGCGTATATATTCAGTTAACGACTTAGGTGTTAGCCGATTTACATTCAATGATCCGTTCTATGTGATACCTATAACAACCTATATCATGGTATCCCATTAACTCATTTGCTTTATTCTTAGTTGTGCCTTTTATTTTCATTTGTGTCCCATCTCTATTTGTTTTATGTATCTACCTCGTGAAGTCGAATTATTTGCCCAAATTGATAATAGGGCCCCACGGGTAACAAACACATGCTTGGTATCGTTGGCCCACTTGTTTTTACTCTTCGAAGTACATCAACATATATAACATTGTTCAAGGTGCATTGTTTAGTTCATGATAGTTCATAGTTTCTATGGGGCGGAAAGGAAGGCGTGGCCTGATCGGCATAAAATATTATACTATTTCATTCAACCAGGCCTTCGAATCATTCCCACCCAGATCAATTTCACGCAGCCCAAATCAAACGGATGCTGTAAACATCCAGTCCGCTAACGTAAACAAAAGATCCCCAAAGCAAGCCCCGAGTCCGTTGACGTAAACAAAAAGATCCCCAAAGCGGTCCCTAAAACTCCGCTAATGTAAACACCAATTTCCGGCCAAGATTGGACTTCAAATTTAATTGGCAAATGGCATCATCCTATTTTCCGACTCTCTTGAGCCATTCTCTTTATCAATTTTTGGGGATAAATTCTCTTAAGGCGAGGTTTGATTATTGATCATTGAACTAGAGGCCAGGCAGTCCGTTTTTTGAGATCCGAATCGAGCAGTAGTGCTAATCGAGTAAAAGTAAACGAGCAGGGAATTAACTAAGTTCGACCTATTGAAAAATTGTATTAGAGATTAAGTGATTAATAAATAAAAATAAATTTTTTTAATTAAATCGCAAGTGAGAAATTTAATTGGCGCCCAACGTGGGCCGAGAGATTAATTAATTCTTAAAAAGCAAGCTTTAAAATAAAAACAAAAAAGTTTTAAAGTGAAAAAAGGAATTTAGCGCGGCCAAAAAAACCCGATACAACCGAGGAATAAATAAAAAATTTGTGTTGATCAAAAAACTAAGGTGGAAATTAATTAATGAAATAATCCCCCTTAAAATCTCAAACTACAAAATAGTGATCGTAACATAAATTCACTGCTCGGACAATATAAAAATCAAAAAGCAACAAAAAATTTTTCATAAAAAAAAAATAAATGTGAAAAACAATTTTATAAAATCTTCAAAATCAACAACAAAGACATTCAAATAAAACAGGCTGAAGGGCAATCCCTCGCCAAATACTGGAAAAGAAGGAAGACCCAATTTAAAAACATAATTAAAGAAGGAAGACCCCAATCAGGATCATCATTCGGGATAAGGACGACCCCAACAGCAAAAATAACAACGAGAAGAAAAAAATAAGGAAGATTCGTGAGCGACACTATTTTTTTTATTATTATTATCATACATTTATTATTATTATTATTTTATAAAAAAATTGTAAGAAAGGAAATATAAATATACAAAGTGGAAGAGTTAATTTCTAATTTCGAAAAAGTTCTCAAAATGTCAGAACCTTCAACAAGCCAGACTGGAGCAAATAAAAGACTCCACATGAATCCGCCCCAAGAAAATACAAGCCATCAGGCAATAACAAACACCACAATGTTAAATGTAGGAGATTTAATTAAGCAAATTGTAAATTTTGAATTAAATCCATTAAAGGAGGAGGATTATCAGACAGAGATTGTAGATCCGAATATAAAATGCGACACATCTTATGAGATCATCAAATCTGTTAGGGAATATAAAGGTGAAGAGGATAAATATGTAAGCTGGGCAGAATCGGCAGAAGTAGCCATGGGGCAATATACCAGAGGGAGTGAAAGATTTTATTCTGCCTTATCTATATTACGAAACAAAATAACAGGAATGGCAAACGACGCCTTAACCCATAACGGTACTGTACTAAATTTCGATGCCATAATGGCCAGACTTGACTTCGTCTTTAGCGACAAACGACCGATTCACATTATTGAACAGGAATTAAGTGTATTGAGTCAGGGAAAATTATCCATAATGGATTATTATGGTACAGTTAATAGAAAATTAACTCTGCTAATTAATAAAACTATTATGACCCACGGTAGAAACAAACCTATAACAGCGGAAATGAATGAGAAACATAGGAAGACAGCTCTTAGAGTTTTCATTACCGGCCTCAACGGCCAAATTTCAGATACTATTTTCTCAATGAATCCACCTGACCTACCAAATGCAATGGTCATAGTTCAGGAATTGGAAAGCAACAACATGAGGGCTCATTTCGCAAATAGTTTCTCTACTACTCAGAGAAAACATAGCGAGCCAAACTCTAGTGGAATTGGACAAACACATTTCAACCACAAGACAATACAGCAAAACAATAGTTACAGTAACCAGAGAAACAATAATAATTTAAGGTTTAATCATGACAACTACCAGAACAAAAATACTTACGGTTATTATAATCAGAATAAAAATAATTCTTGGAACAAAGGTAGATTTAATAATAACCAACAAAAACAGTGGAACACCTAAAGGTAGCCACAAAATAACCCGGAACCAATGGAGGTGGACGAGTCTATACAGGTTCAGAATAAGGCTTACAACGGCTATAATTAAGGCTATAATAAATATCAAAATAATAATTATAGTCAGAACAAGTGGGATCAAACAAAAAAATTTGAGACCCAGAACACTCAGCAAGGCCAAACCCAAAATAAAAGGGTACCAGCTGGAACTGTTAACCAACCGGCTAACAAGACCATGAGATTAAATAACATTGAGGAGAACCATTTTTTAGACAAAAGTCAGGAGTAGGTTTACCCTACTTAATTAGAAAAGATCCAAAAATAAATAAAAAATTAAAAATATTAATTGACACTGGGGCAACCTCTTTTTATATAAAAACAGGAATTTATAAAAATAAGAACGAGCTTCCAATCTACAAAAGAGTATCTACAGTGAATGGATATTCAATAATTAAATATTATCATATGATAACTATTTTTGATACGCGATATACTTTTTATGAAATAGATGTACTAGACTCAGATTTACTGGTCGGCTATAACCTATTAAAAAAAATAGGAGCGGTAATTGATACAGCTAAGGGAGTAATTAAATATAATGGAATAGAAGAAAAATTAAATTATGATAATGGAAACATTTTAAACCAACATTCTTTAACAGAAGAAAACACCATTCTTCCATTAAAAGAATTTATATTTAAAAAATACTTTGATGAAAAAGCTCAAATCAGATCCGAATCTGAAATGGGTAATCAAAGCGAATCTAGTTTGGGATATACAAATCCTGAACACGCCGTCGTTGAAAAATCCGACAAAAATAAAAGTTTGGAATTCAAAAATTCCGAACACGCCGTCGTTGAAATATCCGACAAAAATAAAAGTTTGGGAATTAAAAATCCTGAACGCGCTGTCGTTGAGAAATCCGACAAAAATAAAAGTTCGGAATTTAAAAATTCTGAACACGCCGTCGTTGAACTACCCGACAATCAAAAAATAAACAACATAAAAATATCATCTGCAGATCAAAGAAAAGATCTGGAGAACTAAATATTAAATATTATCAATGAAGAACATTCCAAAATAAATTTGATAGGGCCATTTACAGCAAACAATACCCTTATGCTCAATCAGCTTCAGATTTTGTAAATTCTGAAATATATCGAATGTTAAATGAAGAAAATATAAGTAGAAGTCCTTATAATTCACCAGCACTAGTAGTACCAAAAAAGGGTTTCAATGAAGACGGAACTCCAAAACTCAGACTCGTAATTGATTATAAAAACTTAATGAAAATACAATACCAGATAGATATCCAATGCAGGACCCTTCAGTGATTTTGTCAAATCTTGGGAAAGCCAAATACTTTTCAACAATTGACTTTGAATCTGGATTTCTTCAGATTCTCATGAACGAACCAGACATTCAGAAAACCTCTTTTTCAATAAACAACGGGAAATACGAATTCCTAAGAATGCCTTTCGCTTTGACCAACGCTCCAAGAATATTCCAATGAGCGATGGATGATATTTTAAGAGAACAAGTGGGTAAAACATGTCACGTTTATATGGATGACATAATTATATTTTCAAAAACAATTGAACAACATTACAAAGATTTAATTCTCATTATTAAAATTTTGCTGAACGGAAACATGAAAATTTCAATTGAAAAATCAAAGTTCTTTACATTACAAACCAATTTTCTCGGTTACGTTGTTTCTCACAATGTGATACAAACCGATCCCAAAAAAATTTATACTATCGTAAAATATCCGATACCTAAAAATATTCGAGAGCTTAGAAGCTTCCTAGGCCTTACAGGATATTACAGAAAATTTGTGCAAAATTACGCAAAATATTTAGAAGGCCAAAACGGCAAAGTATCAAAAAAGGCATCACGTAAAACTTTAATACAGTTTGATGATTCAGCTGCAAGAGCTTTTAGCGAACTCAAAGAAAATTTAATTGCACAAGTAGAACTAGTACAACCAGACTATAATAAAAAATTTACTCTAACAACGGACGCATCTCACTAAGCAATTGGTGCTGTTCTATCTCATGAAGGAAAACCAATTACATTTATTTCAAAAACTCTGTTAAAAACCGAACAATTATACGCAACCAATAAAAAGGAACTTTTAGCCATTGTATGGGCTTTTAAAAATCTTCGAAATTACTTATATGGGGTTAACAACATCGAGATCTATACCGATCATCAACCTCTTTCAAAAACCCTTAAACCAGTTTAAGCAACAATTGCTAATAGCAACGGGGAGGTATACAATACATGAGTCGATTGGTGTATTCGGAAATAATAGACATATAATAGAGTATGACACTCCAGAAAATTTAGTATCAATCTTAAGGGAATATATTCCACCTAATATAACAATAGGAGTTCACTGTACTCTAGAAGATTTTTACAGAATTCAAAAACCACTTAAGGACAATTTTATAAATAAATTTTTTTACATTTGTCAGGATTTCGAGAACGCTTAAGACAGATCTCTTATTAGTACAGAAACTCATTGTAGAGCTCATAGAGGGCTTGATGAAAATTATAAACAAATAACTAGACTCTATTATTGGCCAAATTTATACAAAAAGCTTAAGGAGTTTATAAAGAATTGCACTATCTGCAATCAAAACAAATGCAACAGACACCCAGTACAGATTCCTATCGGTCAAGCACCAATTCCAGAAAGAGAAGGTGAGAATTTGCATCTTGACATATTTTACGCCCAAAATCATATATTTATTATTTGTATAGATTCGTATTTGAAATACTTAGTGGTAAAAGAAATCCCTAATAAACTTAATATAGAAAATAAAGTTTCAGAAATTTTAAAACAATTTCCATTAGCCAAATCTTTGATGATAGATAACGAACCAAGTTTTTCTTCATCCCAACTTAAATCTATTGGCACAAAGAAATGGGATATCTTTATTCTTTGCAGATCCTCGATATAGTACGTCTAACGGACAAATAGAAAGGGCAAACTCTACTTTAACAAAAATTGTTCGCTGCATTAAAGATGAGCTTAATTTAATTCATTATCCCGAAATTAAAATTAGAGCAGCACAAAAATACAATTTAACAATTCATTCAATAACCAATCATCGACCTTTTGATATATTATTTAATAAAATCAAACACGATGATATTCCTAAATTATTGCAGCAAGCCCAGAGAAAATGTGGCATTTTCACAATAAAGATAGACAAAGTAAGAATTATCACGTAGAAGAGGTAATTTACGAAAAGAAACACGGGGAAAGGAACAAGCTTAATTCTAGATATAAAAAACAAGTAGTTAAGGAAAATCTCCCAAATAAAGTTATTATAAATAACAGAAACCGTATGATTCATAAAGATAATATTAAATAACTTGTTTCAAATTACAGATAATGATTTCAATAATGTACTTATTATTGCTGGTAGCTACAACCAAATCCGAAATTATGGATTACACGAACCATGATTTCCTTCTTTACAAGGATACCAAAAATGTTCTTATTTATGAATCACACGCAGATTTATTTCATATAACTAATATAAGTCTTTATAGAGAAATAACTAATCTTGAAACAGAATTTCTAAAGGGTCACGAAATATCCCACGATTTAAAAATTATCAAAATACTTATCTCTCAAGTTATACCCAGTAGATCAAAAAGAGGCATTAATGAATGGAAATGGATAGCGGGAACACCAGATCATGATGATTTCATAAAAGTCCAAAATATAATCGATGATTTAATACAAAATAATAACGCTCAATTCGTTATTATTTCTAAAATATTTAAAGAGCTAAGATCTTTGTCTGAACAATTCAAAACAGCCTTTAAAAATCAAGAAATTCCACTTAGAAAATATCGTCTGCGCTTGCTTACTTACGATCTTATGAATTTAATGCACACAATTACACTTGCACGAAGATAGACCTGTAGTTATAACAGACCTTTTAGATATATCTGAATTTAAAATCGCTTTGCATCAAGATCTTATTATTATTTACATAAAATACCCTATTATTACCGATCGTTGCGACGTTTACAATTCAAGATCCATTTCACACAATGATGGAAAATTATTAATTGATAATCACGTCGCAAAATGTAGAAATAATTACTATGTAATGTCTAATTTTAAGACAGAAATATGTAATAATTATTGCACACTTAACCCAGAAGGCTCTTGTTTCACTAGATTACTAAATGGAGAAAAAAACTTTGGTACCAAAATCCGAGAAAAAAATAAAAAGTAGATGTAATCCAAGATGGATCCATTTTTGTAAGTGGAAAAAATACAGCTAATGACACTCATTTAAATGGGTCATTTCAGCAGTGGCGACTTGAGCACCTACTATGAAGCCGACATAATAGTTCGTATAGACAGAGCTAATAAAATGAAGGACGACTTTGAAATGTGGTAAAATAATCTGGAAAGGGTGGACCTGCTCGAGCTCTCTTCAAATACACGCTCCGAGTTCGCAACTTCCTATTGGAAAGCAAAGTCTTCGCTGACTCGCCACATGGATACCTTTATGAAGTCACGCATCACAGATGCTAACTCAACAACACTTCCTGCCTACCTGGGCAATATCAATTTTTCCTCCCAACTAAACAAGCGCAAGTCTCGGCTACCAGAATTACACTTGACCAGGTTCAGCGGCAGCTACGAGGATTGGCCAGATTCTATTGCCGTCGGTATCAACGAGGATTTAAGCAATGTAGAAAAATTTCAACACCTGCGTGCATGCTTTGGCGCGGCTCTGAGCAAAATCAAATCTTTGGAACCTGCCGATGCCAATTACTATAAGGCATTAGGGCTACCTTCAAAGCATTTTGATAACAAGTTGCTACATTTTCAGGGCCTTGTTCGAGCTATTTTTGGACTGGCAAAAGGGTTCTTCAGAAGCTCTGCGCGGTCTAAGTGAAAAAATCAACTCACACCTTCGGGCTTTTACCACCATGTCAACCATTCCGCAAATGGCCGAAAGCTCGACCGCAACACTCAGGAAAGATGGGAGGGGGCCCTGCCATCCGACAAGCTGCCCAGCTGGACTGATATGTCAACCTTTCTGGAACGGAGATGTCGCATGCTGGAAAATCTTAACAGCGCTACGGTACCCACACCTAGCCTTCAGGTGAGCCGAAGCTCCCATAGATCAAATCGGAACTCTTTCATTGCCACAAATACCAGAAACCAACAACTTTGTACATTTTCGATTCTAAGGATCTTTATATCGTAAAATGCCCACCATTCATAAATCTGTCCCCAAGCTTACGTCACAAGGAAGCCAAACGTTTAAATTTGTGCCTAAATTGTCTCCGGAAAGGTCATGGCTTGTAGCACTGTCGCTCAGGGCATTGCAGGCACTGTCAACAGAAGCACCATTCTCTACTGCATATGTGCCCCATAGCGGCTCAATCATGTGCACCTGGCTCGCAGCTTGCAGTCGGATCCCAGCCAAGTATACCATATTTTTCGACGCCCTTAGCTTCCACTCTCGTAGCCTTTTACCCTGAAGACAACGCTAGGAACGTGTTCAACAATTCTTTCGAGTACGTATTGCTTCCTACTGCAATCGTTTGTGCAAAAAGCCATTCAGGCGTATATATACCAGCCGTGCTCTGTTGGATTCTGGATCCCAACTCAACTTTATCACCACGCGTCTGGCTAACCAGCTCCAGATCAAGGTTCGCCATGCAGCCTTATCGATATCAGGAATTGGCGAGTCAACGATTACATCTAACTTATCAGCTGACATTGTAGCTCAGTCCTGTGACAAGAGATTCACCACATCCTCCCCAGCAGCTATAACTCGATCGATAACAGATTATCATCCGAACTTTGGCCACATCTCCAGCTTGAGCATTCCTGAAAACATAACCCTCGCAGACACCATGTTTTTCAAATCTCAGAGAATAGATTTATTGCTTGGGGCCGGTCTATTTTTCGACCTAATCTGTGTAGGCCAAATTCGAATGGCAGATAATTTACCAATTCTCCAAAAGACCAAGCTAGGTTGGGTGGCTTCACGTGGACACTATCACGTTCGCAACAGCTATTCATCTTTTGCCGCCTTTCGTAAAGTCCCTAATTTTGAGGATGATCCCTTATCAGAGATCGTCAAAAGATTCTGGGAAATCGACAATTCCTGCGGCGAATCTCCCACAACATCCGCTGACGACGAAAAATGCGAGCAGCAGCTACTGCAAGGCAACTCTAGACTTGAGTCGGGTCAGTACTCTGTAAGGTTGCCGATTAAATTTAGCACTGACACGTTAGGAGATTTTTTTCAACGCGCACTTAGACGCTTCAAGGCGCTCGAAGTCAAACTGGCAAAAAACCTTTAAGCTAAACTGAAGTACTCTGCTTTCATGCGCGAATACATCGAGCTGGGCCATTGTCACTGGCTTCCATGTTTTCCAGCAATTCTATTTGTCGCATCATTGCGTTGAGAAACGGATAGCTCTAAATTGCGTGTGGTTTTTGACGGATCAGCCAAATCTACGTCAGGAGTATCTCTTAATGATCTGTTACATTCGGTCGATACAACCCAAGCTCTTTAACATTCTCATCAAATTTTGTCTTCTCAGAGTTGCTATGTGCGGCGATATTCGCAAGATTTATCGCTTCGTGCGAGTAGCTCACCCAGATCAATTTCTTCAGTGCATCCTATGGCTCGATCATCCCGATGAAAAAATAAGGACATACACGTTGGATACTACTACTTAGCCGGCGACCCCAGCACCGATTGCCTGCTCTTAACTTCGCGATAAGCCGATCACAAAACGAAGTATCTTATGCATGATAGCCAAGGTTTACGACCCACTCGGATTAATCTCACCCGTCGTTGCCAAACTCAAAATATTTCTTCGAGCTCTATGGAACGAAAGGTTGGACTGGGACGAATGCTTGCCGCAAGCAATGCACTACGAATGGAATCTGTTAGTTTCTCAGCTTTCAAGTGTTTGTCTATCATTTCCGCGATTCTTTCTAACGTCACTGACCACAATTGAGCTACATGGATTTTGCGACGCAAGCATGGCTGCTGATGGCGCTTGCGTATACGTCCAATCTGAGTCGCGGGTGTATATTCTTCACATTTGTTATGCTCGAAATCCTGGGTCTCTCCTTTGAAAACGCTGACAATCTCAAAGCTCGAACTCTCAGCAGCGCTTCTTTTATCCGATCCGACATCGCCAAGGAATTCAAGTTCGTCCGCAAATACCACTGCTGGAGCGACTCTACAGTAGCACTTGCTTGGATACGAGAAGCCCCTTCTTACTTCAACGTCTTTGTTTCCAACAGGGTAGCAAAAATCCAGCGGCGGACAAAAGACATGATCTGGCATCATGTGCCGTCGAAGCTAAGCCCGGCGGATATATTGTCAAGAGGAAGATAGCCAATTGAACTGTCAGAATCACCACTTTGGAAAAACGGACCTTCATTTATACAAGCCTGCACTGCAGGTTGGCCACAAACCGTGTATCACCCATCTGATCTTCCCGAGAGGCGCTCAATACTTATTTCAACGCAACGGCTGGATTGGGCAGCGTCCTGCAAATTCAGCAATTCCTTCACAAAGTTGCAACAACAACAAGTTCATTAAGCGCACAGCTTCACACTCAATCCGGATGATCTCAAAGGCGGAACGTATCTTTTGCTGAAAAGCATTCACAATGTGCATTTCGGCGAGGACTTCAAGGCGATAAATTTAAGAAACCCGCTGCCCCATAGTAGCAAGCTGCTCCTTGCAACTATTCGTCAACGATACTAAGCTCAAAGCTGTATCGAGTATCATCAATAAATGCATACGCTGCTTTCGAATGCGGCCCAAACTTCTCGATCAAGTAATGGCCCCTCTGCCAGCCGACCGCGTCCAGCCAAATCCAGTATTTTATGTAACTGGCATTGACTTTTGCGGTCCATTTAACCAAAATCGGAACTAGAAACCGCGCGGAATTAGAAAATGCTACGTCTCAATTTTCATATGTTTTGCAAAAAAGGCAGTTCATTTGGAATTGGTGGAGGACTTATCGACATCATAATTTCTCGCAGCATTGAAACGCTTCATAAGCCTTTAAGGGAAACCGCATTCAATATGGACTGATAACGCCACGAACTTTCTGGGTGCTCGGAACGAGCTGAAGGAACTTCGCGAATCCACAGAGAAGCGAGATTTTCAACAGCTATACAGCGTTGGGAGTCGATTGGCATTTCATTCCTCCACGTTCCCCACATTTCGGTAGATTATGGGAGTCCGCTGTAAAATCAGAAAAGTACCATTTTTATCGCGTCGTTGGAAACTCAACTCTTTCATTCAACGAGCTTCGAACCTTCATCTGTCAAATATTTGCAATGCTCAACTCCAGACCTCTTTATTCTATTTCAGAAGACCCTAACAATTTGGAGATTCTTACACCCGGCCATTTTATATGGGGCAAGGCGAACGCAACTCAGTGTGCAAGGTGTGCCAAGTGCAGTAAGCGTTCTGGAGGAAGTGGAGCACATCCTACTTGTCCCTGCTTCAAGAGCGTGGAAAGTGAAAGACGACTCTGCAAATTCTCAACCCGGAACCATGGTCCTGATAAAGGAGGACAACGCCCCGCCACTCAAGTGGCCTCTTGATAGAGTGGACAGCGTCATCGCAGAAGGGGACGGCATTTCAAGAGTTGTCGTTGGCAGCTATATGAAATAGTAGTCTGATTTTGATAAAATTTAATTTGAAATTCATAACTTATTAAAAAATGTTATTCCAAGCCTAGAAGGTTTGATGTTTAAAAACAACAAAGATATAATTTTTTCACATTTTCCGACTAATTTTCGATCGTTACTATATGATCGGATTTTGATAAAATTTAATTCGAATTTTAGAACTAAATAAAAAAAGCTTAGGAGCTTATTTGTTGAAATACACCAAAGATATATTTTTTTCATATTATTTTTCCACTAATTTTCCGATCGTTCCTATGGCAGCTATATGAAATGGTCGTTTGATTTTGATAAAATTTAATTTCAAATTCATAACTTATTAAAAAATGTTATTCCAAGCCTAGAAGGTTAGATGTTTAAAAACAACAAAGATATAATTTTTTCATATTTTCCGACTATTTTTCGATTGTTACTTTATAATATAGTCATCGGATTTTGATAAAATTTAATTCGAATTTTAGAACTAAATAAAAAATGTTATTTCCAAGCTTAGAAGCTTATATGTTGAAAAACACTAAAGATATATTTTTTTCATATTATTTTTCCACTAATTTTCCGATCGTTCCTATGGCAGATATATGAAATCGTCGTCAGATTTTGATGAAATTTAATTCGAAATTTGAAACCAATTAAAAAATGTTATTTCCAAGCGAAGGAGGTTATAAGTTTTAAATCAACAAAGATATATATATTTTTTAATTTTTTTCCCTGATAGTTCCCATAGGCGCTGTAAGATCAATTTCCGACCTTTATACTACCTGCAATAGAAATACGACTTTTGGGAAAGTTTCAGCCCAGTTGCTTTAAAACTGAGAGACTAGTTTGCGTAGAAACGGACTGACATGGCTAGATCAACTCGTCTAGTGACGCTAATCAAGAAAATATATACTATATGGGGTCGGAATCGTCTCGTTCACTGCGTTGCAAACTTCTGACTAAAATCATTATAAACTCTGTAAGGGTATAAAAATACAAATACACTCTGTTGGTGTACAAGAATTAAAAAAAAAAACCTAATATGAATGTTAAACGTGTCTTTTGTTACGTATACTTGTAGTGAGAAGGATCTTCCCTACGCATTCTGCTCAGCTCCAACTCTCGATATGCGGGAATTCCCGACCCAGCACCCTGGTAATGGCTGGTGATGGCTTCTCCAGCTTTTATCTATTCTTTCTCTGCCTTCACCATAGGAGCACATACATTTTAATATTATACATTTGAAATCAAAGAAGCACATCACATGTGAATATATTTATTTCATCTAGGAAAGGTTTTTTGTTTTTCTTTCCATTTTTAAATTTTAGTTTACACGTCTTATATCTTATAGATCAGACGCAAAGCGTTAATCGCCTATTTGCCTCCCGCTTACTCCTATGGTTTGCTCGCGGGTTCCTTATTTAACAATAACAATCTGTTAAACTGTAATGTAAGCTGTTTTATCAGTTTTCAGTGGAAAAAGGCTATTAAAATGCTAACTGATTGTAAGCCAATTCTTAAACTTTTTAATTTGTCTATTGCATCATCAGTTTTTCCTACTATCTGGAAGGACTCTTTTATTATTCCACTCCATAAAAAGGGTGCGAAGGAGGATTCCCAAAATATAGGTATTTCTAAATTGTCTTCAATTCCTATAGCATTTGAGCGTATTATCCATTCTCATTTGCAACATTTATGTTCCACGCTTATATCACCGTGTCAGTATGGTTTTGTTAAGCGATGATCGGCCACCACCAACCTTCTTGAATTGACATCTATTGTAATAAATGGATTTAATAAAAAAAATGCAGATTGAAGATGTTTATACAGATTTTAGTAAGGCCTTTGACACCGTAAACCATTCTATTCTTTTATTCAGCTTGGGTTTCGTAGTAATCAATTACTTGAATTGTCGGAGGGTTATATTCAATAATGCTGTTTCAAAATTAATCTACGTGACATCTGGAGTGCCTCATGGTAGGCAAATGGGCCCTTTTCTGTATAATTTGTTTATTAACGATCTTCCCTTAATCATACTGCTGACGTTAAGCTTTGTTTATCATATAATGATATAGCGTCGGGATATAACCTACAGTCAGATATTGATTGTTTTCATGAATGGTGTGAGTACAACCTTTTAAATTTGAACTGCCTTAAATGCAACGCTATGACTCTCTACTCTTACTTTTATCAGTAAATAAATACGCCACTCGACCCGTATATATTCAGGAAACGATTTAGGTGAAAGCCGATTTACATTCAATGATCCGTTCTATGTGATAACTATAACAACCTATATCATGGTATCCCGGTACTAAAAATTAATATTTTAACTCATTTGCTTTATTCTTAGTTGTGCCTTTTATTTTTATTTGTGTCTCGTCTCTATTTGTTTTATGTATCTACCTCGTGAAGTCGAATTATTTGCCCAAATTGATTATAGGGCCCCGCGGTTAACAAACACGTGCTTGGTATCGTTGGCCCACTTGTTTTTACTCTTCGAAGTACATCAACATATATAACATTGTTCAAGATGCATTGTTTAGTTCTGATTAAGGGGATATTTACTAAAATGATTTTATAAATATTCAAAATTTATTGGATATATTGGGCCAACTTTCATGAATATTTTGTACATTTTTGTCCCATGATGCAGAAGTTTCTATGGAGCGGAAAGGAAGGCGTGGCCTGATCGGCATGAAATAAAATACGCAGACTACGCATATATAAAACCTATACAGTGTGCCAAGTTTCAAGTCTGTAGCTTTATTTTTCTAGTTTATGCAAGAATATTGGGCATTGGGATCAGTGTGCACTGGATCGGTGGATTGATGACTTAAATTAATTAGTAGGGCAAGTCCAAATGCATTGTTTCTTATGTAGTTAGACTGCAAAAAGTTGCCAGATGGCTCAATATAATTTCATTTTCTTACCCTCTGTTAAGCAATTTTATAAAAACACGAGGACACGATTTTCGAAATGCCATTTGCAGTATTTAAAACATGAAAACTATTTACATAGATCCATAGATTTTTTTTCTAAACCATTAAGCATTTAAATAAGAAGAGCTCAATGTTCTTAATTCCACTATTCCACTTTCGTGGTTAACAAACCAACATCCACAGAGCTGGGTTTCTTGAAAAATGCATACATATTAATTGGTCACATTTAAAACAATAACGAAAGTTCACTTCGGCGAAGTTTGTATACCCCTGCATGTATAAGAAATAATCAACTTTAATAAGACCTTGTGAAATTTTTGAGGATTGGAGTTGACTTCGGTGATATTAAAAATAATATTTCATTCTTTTTTTCAAACCATTTTTTTACATCTACATGTAGTAGTCCGATTTTTGTTAAATTGAATTCGAAACTATTAAAAATATCAAAAACTATATTATAAGATTGTTCGCAGCAGAACGCCAAAATTTCATTGTTGACTCTCTGTTTGTAAATATAACTTAAAGTTTGCTAACAGCTGTGCAGCATCTGCGTTGCGCTAATAGCACCAATTAATTTCACAGTACGCATGTAAAACCTCGAAAACAAACACTGTACAACACTTACTATTCTCTTCTCTCGTCTTGCGCTAAAACTTCGAAGTACACGATCTCCAAAACGAAAGCTATTTTAATTTAATAGAAGAGGCCGAAGTGGGCTCCAAATAGCATATCCTCTAAACATTGGTGACCCCGACGTGATGCTATCCGGGTTTTAGTGCAAATCGCAACTTCGGTTCTAACCTTTTGCTGTCTGGCCAAAAGCCGTCAGGCACATCTCTCACAAACACACACATACAGTCGTCTCCAGAAAACGGTAATCCCGTTTTTCTGTGCCCAAATTTGACTTTCAAAATCGTCAAGGGTGAATTTCTTGTACCCGTTAGTCGTACTACAGTGAAACACAAAATGCGAAGTGCGCATCCATTCAGCGCCAACTAAAGGCAATTGGACACCATTTCAGCGGCGGCGACTTGATCACCTACTATGAAGCCGACTTAATAGTTCGTATAGACACAGCTAATAAAATGGAGGACGACTTCGAAATGTGGTAAATTAAACTGGAAAGGGTGGACGTGCTCGAGCTCTCTTCAAATACACGCTCCGAGTTCGTAACTTCCTATTGGACGGCATGGTCTTCGCTGACTCGCCATATGGGTACCTTTATGAAGTCACGCATCGCAGATGCTAACTCAACAACACTTCCTTCCTACCAGGGCAATATCAGTTTTTCCTCCCAACTAAACAAGCGCAAGTCTCGGCTACCAGAATTACACAACTGTCGAGCTTCAGCAGCAGCTACGAGGATTGGCCAGATTCTATTGCCATGTACAACAGTTTCGTCGGTATCAACGAGGATTTAAGCAATGTAGAGAAATTTCAACACCTGCGCGCATGCTTTGATGGCGCGGCTCTGAGCACAATCAAATCTTTGGAACCTGCCGATGCCAATTACTGATAATTATTGATAACACGTTGCTACATTTTCATGTTCGAACTATTTTTGGACTGGCAAAAGGGATCTTCAGGAGCTATGCGCGGTCTAAGTGACAAAATAAACTTACACCTTCGGGCTTTTACCACCATGTCAACCATTCCTCAAATGGCCGATGGACTACTCATAGACATTATCTCACGAAAGCTCGACTGCAACACTCAGGAAAGATGGGAGGGGGCCCTGCCATCCGACAAGCTGCCCAGCTGGACTGATATGTCAACCTTTCTGGAACGGAGATGGAAAATCTCAACAGCGCTACGGTACCCACACCTAGCCTTCAGGTGAGCCGAAGCTCCCATAGATCAAATCGGAACTCTTTCATTGCCACAAATACCAGAAACCAACAACTTTGTACATATTCGATTCTAAGGATCTCTATATCGTAAAATGCCCACCATTCATAAATCTGTCCCCAAGCTTACGTCACAAGGAATCCAAACGTTTAAATCTGTGCTTTAATTGTCTCCGGAAAGTCATGGCTTGTAGCACTGTCGCTCAGGGCATTGCAGGCACTGTCAACAGAAGCACCATTCTCTACTGCATATGTGCCCCATAGCGGCTCAATCATGTGCACCTGGCTCGCAGCTTGAAGTCGGATCCCAGCCAAGTATACCATATTTTTCGACGCCTATAGCTTCCACTCTCGTAGCCTTTTACCCTGAAGACAACGCTAGGAACGTGTTCAACAATTCCTCCGAGTACGTATTGCTTCCTACTGCAATCGTTTGTGCAAAAAGCCATTCAGGCGTATATATACCAGCCGTGCTCTGTTGGATTCTGGATCCCAACTCAACTTTATCACCACGCGTCTGGCTAACCAGCTCCAGATCAAGGTTCGCCATGCAGCCTTATCGATATCAGGAATTGGCGAGTCAACGATCACATCTAACTTATCAGCTGACATTGTAGCTCAGTCCTGTGACAAGAGATTCACCACATCCTCCCCAGCAGCTATAACTCGATCGATAACAGATTATCATCCGAACTTTAGCCACATCTCCAGCTTGAGCATTCCTGAAAACATAACCCTCGCAGACACCATGTTTTTCAAATCTCAGAGAATAGATTTATTGCTTGGGGCCGGTCTATTTTTCGACCTAATCTGTGTAGGCCAAATTCGAATGGCAGATAATTTACCAATTCTCCAAAAGACCAAGCTAGGTTGGGTGGCTTCACGTGGACACTATCACGTTCGCAACAGTTATTCATCTTTTGCGGCCTTTCGTAAAGTCCCTAATTTTGAGGATGATCCCTTATCAGAGATCGTCAAAAGATTCTGGGAAATCGACAATTCCTGCGGCGAATCTCCCACAACATCCGCTGACGACGAAAAATGCGAGCAGCAGCTACTGCAAGGCAACTCTAGACTTGAGTCGGGTCAGTACTCTGTAAGGTTGCCGATTAAATTTAGCACTGACACGTTAGGAGATTTTTTTCAACGCGCACTTAGACGCTTCAAGGCGCTCGAAGTCAAACTGGCAAAAAACCTTTAAGCTAAACTGAAGTACTCTGCTTTCATGCGCGAATACATCGAGCTGGGCCATATGTCACTGGCTTCCATGTTTTCCAGCAATTCTATTTGTCGCATCATTGCGTTGTGAAACCGGATAGCTCTACTACAAAATTGCGTGTGGTTTTTGACGGATCAGCCAAATCTACGTCAGGAGTATCTCTTAATGATCTGTTACATTCGGTCGATACAACCCAAGCTCTTTAACATTCTCATCAAATTTTGTCTTCTCAGAGTTGCTATGTGCGGCGATATTTGCAAGATTTATCGCTTCGTGCGAGTAGCTCACCCAGATCAATTTCTTCAGTGCATGGCTCGATCATCCCGATGAAAAAATAAGGACATACACGTTGGATACTACTACTTAGCCGGCGACCCCAGCACCGATTGCCTGCTCTTAACTTCGCGATAAGCCGATCACAAAACGAAGTATCTTATGCATGATAGCCAAGGTTTACGACCCACTCGGATTAATCTCACCCGTCGTTGCCAAACTCAAAATATTTCTTCGAGCTCTATGGAACGAAAGGTTGGACTGGGACGAATGCTTGCCGCAAGCAATGCACTACGAATGGAATCTGTTAGTTTCTCAGCTTTCAAGTGTTTGTCTATCATTTCCGCGATTCATTCTAACGTCACTGGCCACAATTGAGCTACATGGATTTTGCGACGCAAGCATGGCTGCTGATGGCGCTTGCGTATACGTCCAATCTGAGTCGCGGGTGTATATTCTTCACATTTGTTATGCTCGAAATCCTGGGTCTCTCCTTTGAAAACGCTGACAATCTCAAAGCTCGAACTCTCAGCAGCGCTTCTTTTATCCGATCCGACATCGCCAAGAAATTCAAGTTCGTCCGCAAATACCACTGCTGGAGCGACTCTACAGTAGCACTTGCTTGGATACGAGAAGCCCCTTCTAACTTCAACGTCTTTGTTACCAAGACAAGTCCAGCGGCGGACAAAGGACATGATCTGGCATCATGTGCCGTCGAAGCTAAGCCCGGCGGATATATTGTCAAGAGGAAGATAGCCAATTGAACTGTCAGAATCACCACTTTGGAAAAACGGACCTTAATTTTTACAAGCCGGCACTGCAGGTTGGCCACAAACCGTGTATCATCCATCTGATTTTCCCGAGAGGCGCTCAACACTTATTTCAACCCAACGGCTATATTTGGCAGCGTCCAGCGAATTCAGCAATTCCTTCACAAAGTTGCAACAACAACAAGTTCGTTAAGCGCACAGCTTCACTACTCAATCCGGATGATCTCAAAGGCGGAACGCATCTTTTGCTGAAAAGCATTCACATTGTGCATTTCGGCGAGGAGTACAAGTCGCTAAATTTAAGGAAGCCGCTGCCCCATAGTAGCAAGCTGCTCCATGCAACTATTCGTCATCGATACTAGCCCATTGGCGGGCTCAAAGCTGTATCGAGTATCATCAATAAATGCATAAGCTGCTTTCGAATGCGGCCCAAACTTCTTGATCAAGTAATGGCCCTTTGCCAGCCGAGATACGTCTCAATTTTCATATGTTTTGCAAAAATGGCAGTTCATTTAGAAATGGTGGAGGACTTATCGACATCATCATTTCTCGCAGCATTGAAACGCTTTATAAGCCTTCAAGGGAAACCGCATTCAATATGGACTGATAACGCAACGAACTTTCTGGGTGCTCGGAACGAGCTGAAGGAACTTTGCGAATTATTTCTAAACGATCCACAGAGAGGCGAGATTTTCAACAGCTGTACAGCGTTGGGAGTCAATTGGCATTTCATTCCTCCACGTTACCCACATTTCGGTAGATTATGGGAGTCCGCGGTAAAATCAGAAAAGTACCATTTTTATCGCGTCGTTGGAAACTCAACTCTTTCATTCAACGAGCTTCGAACCTTCATCTGTTAAATATCTGCAATGCTCAACTCCAGAACTCTTTATTCTATTTCAGAAGACCCTAACAATTTGGAGATTCTTACACCCGGCCATTTAATATGGGGCAAGGCGAACGCAACTCAGTCGCTAGCAAAAGGTGTGCCAAGTGCAGTAAGCGTTCTGGAGGAAGTGGAGCACATCCTACTTGTCCCTGCTTCAAGAGCGTGGAAAGTGAAAGACGTCTCGGCAAATTCTCAACCCGGAACCATGGTCCTGATAAAGAAGGACAACACCCCGCCACTCAAGTGGCCTCTTGATAGAGTGGACAGCGTCATCGCAGAAGGGGACGGCATTTCAAGAGTTGTCGTTGGCAGCTATATGAAATAGTAGTCTGATTTTGATAAAATTTAATTTCAAATTCATAACTTATTAAAAAATGTTATTCCAAGCCTAGAAGGTTAGATGTTTAAAAACAACAAAGATATAATTTTTTCATATTTTCCGACTAATTTTCGATCGTTACTATATGATCGGATTTTGATAAAATTTAATTCGAATTTTAGAACTAAATAAAAAATGTTATTTCCAAGCTTAGAAGCTTATATGTTGAAAAACACTAAAGATATATTTTTTTCATATTATTTTTCCACTAATTTTCCGATCGTTCCTATGGCAGCTATATGAAATCGTCGTCAGATTTTGATGAAATTTAATTCGAAATTTGAAACCAATTAAAAAATGTTATTTCCAAGCGAAGGAGGTTATATGTTTTAAATCACCAAAGATATATATATTGTTTAATTTTTTTCCCTGATAGTTCCCATAGGCGCTATAAGATAAAGTTCCGACCTTTATACTACCTGCAATAGAAATACGACTTTTGGGAAAGTTTCAGCCCAGTTGCTTTAAAACTGAGAGACTAGTTTGCGTAGAAACGGACTGACATGGCTAGATCAACTCGTCTAGTGACGCTAATCAAGAAAATATATACTATTTGGGGTCGGAATCGTCTCGTTCACTGCGTTGCAAACTTCTGACTAAAATCATTATAAACTCTGTAAGGGTATAAAAATACAAATACACTCTGTTGATGTACAAGAATTAAAAAAAAAAACCTAATATGAATGTTAAACGTGTCTTTTGTTACGTATACTTGTAGTGAGAAGGATCTTCCCTACGCATTCTGCTCAGCTCCAACTCTCGATATGCGGGAATTCCCGACCCAGCAATGGCTGGTGATGGATTCTCCAGCTTTTATCTATTCTTTCTCTGCCTTCACCATAGGAGCACATACATTTTAATATTATACATTTGAAATCAAAGATGCACATCACATGTGAATATATTTATTTCATCTGGGAAAGGTTTTTTTGTTTTTCTTTCCATTTTTAAATTTTAGTTTACACGTCTTATATCTTATAGATCAGACGCAAAGCGTTAATCGACTTGTTTTTACTCTTCGAAGTACATCAACATATATAACATTGTTCAAGATGCATTGTTTAGTTCATGAATAATATGCAGTAGTTTCTATGGGGCGGAAAGGAAGGCGTGGCCTGGTCGGCATAAAATAAAATGCGCAGTCTATGCATATATAAAACCTATATACATAGTGTGCCAAGTTTCAAGTCAGTAGCTTTATTTTTCGAGTTTATGCAAGAATATTGGGCATTGGGATCAATGTGCACTGGATCGGTGGATTGATGACTTAAATTGATTAGTAGGGCAAGTCCAAATGCATAATTATCCCATTTCTTAATTAGTTAGACTGCAAAAAGTTGTCAGATGGCTTAATATAATTTCATTTTCTTACCATCTGTTAAGCAATTTTATAAAAACACGAGGACACGAAATGCCATTTGCAACATTTAAAACATGAAGTCTAATTACCTAGATCTATAGATTTTTTTTCTAAACAATTAAGCATTTTAATAAATAAGAAGAGCTCAATGTTCTTAATTCCACTATTCCACTTTCGTGGTTAACGACCAACATCCATAGAGCTGGGTTTCTTGAAAAATGCATACATATTAATTGGTCACATTTTAAACAAAAACGAAAGTTCACTTCGTCGAAGTTTGTATACCCCTGCATGTATAAGAAATAATCAACTTTAATAAGACCTTGTGAAATTTTAAAGGATTGGTGCTGACTTCGGTGATATTAAAAAAAAATATTTCATTCTTTTTTTCAAACCATTTTTTTTACATCTACATGTAAAAGTCCGATTTTTATTAAATTGAATTGGAAACTATTAAAAATATCAAAAATTATATTATAAGATTGTTCGCAGCAGAATGCCAAAATTTCATTGTTGACTATCAGTTTGTAAATATAACGTAAAGTTTGCTAACAGCTGTGCAGCATCTGCGTTGCGCTAACAGCACCAAGTAATTTAACAGTACGCATGTAAAACCACGAAAACAAACACTGTACAACACTTACTGTTCTCTTCTCCCGTCTTGCACTAAAACTTTAAAGTACACGATCTCCAAAATGAAAACTAGGTCTTTTCTTTTAATTTAATAGAAGAGGCCGAAGTGTGCTGCAAAACAGCATCCCTTCTAAACAAAGATAATATGTCAGAAAGCCCCAAAGCTATAATTTGTTTCATATTATTTTTCCACTAATTTTCCGATCGTTCCTATGGCAGCTATATGATACCGTCGTCAGATTTTGATGATATTTAATTCGAAATTTGAAACCAATTAAAAAATGTTATTTCCAAGCGAAGGAGGTTATAAGTTTTAAGCCACCAAAGATATATATTTCTTTTAATTTTTCCCTGATAGTTCCCAACGGAGCTATAAGATATAGTTTTCTGATCCGGTTGGTTCCGACCTTTATACCACCTGCAAGAAGAAGACGACTTTTGGGAAAGTTTCAGCCCAGTTGCTTCAAAACTGAGAGACTAGTTTGTGTAGAAACGGACGGACGGACATGGCTAGATCAACTCGTCTAGTGTCGCTAATCAAAAAAATATATACTTTATGGGGTCGCAAACGTCTCGTTCACTGCGTTGCAAACTTCTGACTAAAATTATTATAAACTCTGTAAGGGTATAAAAATACAAATACTATCAGTTGGTGTACAATAATTAAAAAAAAAACCTAATATGAATGTTAAACGTGTCTTTTGTTATGTATACTTGTAGTGAGAAGGATCTTCCCTACGCACTCTGCTCTGCTCCAACTCCCGATATGCGAGAAGTTCCAATCCAGCACCCTGGCTATGGCAGGTGATGGCTTCTCCAGCATTTACCTCTTCTGTCTCTGCCTTCACCATAGGAGCACATACATTTTTATATTATACATTTGAAATCAAAGAAGCACATCACATACGAATATATTTATTTCATCTAGGCGTAGATTTTTTTTTTTTTCTTTCCATTTTTAAATTTTAGTTTACATGTCATATATCATATAGATCAGACGCAAAGCGTTAATCGCCTATTTGCCTCCCACTTACTCCTATGGTTTGCTTGCGGGTTCCTTATTTAACAATAACAATCTGTTAAACTTATGACGATGATGAAAGAGGCTATTTAAATGCTAACTGATTGTAAACCAATTCTTAAACTTTTTAATTTGTCTATTTCATCATCAGTTTTTCCTACTATCTGGAAGGACTCTTTTATTATTCCACTCCATAAAAAGGGTGCGAAGGAGGATTCCCAAAATATAGGTATTTCTAAATTGTCTTCAATTCCTATAGCATTTGAGCGCATTCTCATTTGCAACATTTATGTTCCACGCTTATATCACCGTGTCAGTATGGTTTTGTTAAGCGATGATCGACCACCACCAACCTTCTTGAATTGACATCTATTGTAATAAATGGATTTAAAAAAAAAATGCAGACTGAAGATGTTTATACAGATTTTAGTAAGGCCTTTGACACCGTAAACCACTCTAATCTTTTATTCAAATTAGATCAGCTTGGGTTTCGTAGTAATCAATTACTTGAATGGTCGGAGGGTTATATTCAATAATGCTGTTTCAAAATTAATCTACGTGACATCTGGAGTGCCTCAGGGTAGGCAAATGGGCCCTTTTCTGTTTACTTTGTTTATTAACGATCTTCCCTTAATTATACTGATGACGTTAAGCTTTGTTTATCATATAATGATATAGCGTCGGGATATAACTTACAGTCAGATATTGATTGTTTCCATGAATGGTGTGAGTACAACCATTTAAATTTGAACTGCCTTAAATGCAATGCTATGACTTTATTTAGGAATACTCTTACGTTTATCAGTAAATAAATACGCCACTCGACCCGTATGTTCAGTTAACGATTTAGGTGTAAACCAGTTTACATTCAATGATCCGTTTTATGTGATAACTATAACAACCTATATTATTGTATCCCGGTATTAAAAACTAATATTTTAACTCATTTGCTTTATTCTTAGATGTGCCTTTTATTTTCATTTGTGTCCCGTCTCTATTTGTTTTATGTATCTACCTCGCGAAGTCGAATTATTTGCCCAAATTGATTATAGGGCCCCGCGGGTACCAAACACGTGCTTGGTATCGTTGGCCCACTTGTTTTTACTCTTCGAAGTACATCAACATATATAACATTTTTCAAGATGCATTGTTTAGTTCGGATTAAGGGGATATTTACTAAAGTGATTTTATAAATATTCAAAATTTATTGGATATATTGGGCCAACTTTCATGAATAGTTTGTACATTTTTGTCCCATGATGCAGTAGTTTCTATGGGGCGGAAAGGAAGGCGTGGCCTGATCGGCATGAAATAAAATACGCAGACTATGCATATATAAAACCTATATAGTGTGCCAAGTTTCAAGTCTGTAGCTTTATTTTTCTAGTTTATGCAAGAATATTGGGCATTGGGATCAGTGTGCACTGGATCGGTGGATTGATGACTTATATTAATTAGTAGGGCAAGTCCAAATGCATTGTTTCTTATGTAGTTAGACTGCAAAAAGTTGCCAGATGGCTCAATATAATTTCATTTTCTTACCCTCTGTTAAGCAATTTTATAAAACACGAGGACACGATTTTCGAAATGCCATTTGCAGTATTTAAAACATGAAGTCTAATTACCTAGATCTATAGATTTTTTTTCTAAACAATTAAGCATTTTAATAAATAAGAAGAGCTCAATGTTCTGAATTCAATTATTCCACTTTCGTGGTTAACGACCAACATCCATAGAGCTGGGTTTCTTGAAAAATGCATACATATTAATTGGTCACATTTAAAACAATAACGAAAGTTCACTTCGGCGAAGTTTGTATACCCCTGCATGTATAAGAAATAATCAACTTTAATAAGACCTTGTGAAATTTTTGAGGATTGGAGTTGACTTCGGTGATATTAAAAATAATCTTTCATTCTTTTTTTCAAACCATTTTTTTTACATCTACATGTAGTAGTCCGATTTTTGTTAAATTGAATTCGAAACTATTAAAAATATCAAAAATTATATTATAAGATTGTTCGCAGCAGAACGCTAAAAATTTCATTGTTGACTAACAGCTTGTAAATATAACGTAAAGTTTGCTAACAGCTGTGCAGCATCTGCGTTGCGCTAATAGCACCAAGTAATTTAACAGTACGCATGTAAAACCACGAAAACAACCACTGTACAACACTTACTATTCTCTTCTTTCGTCTTGCACTAAAACTTCGAAGTACACGATCTCCAAAACGAAAGCTATTTGAATTTAATAGAAGAGGCCGAAGTGGGCTGCAAAACAGCATCTCCTCTAAACATTGGTGACCCCGACGTGATGCTATCCGGGTTTTAGTGCAAATCGCAACTTCGGTTCTAACCTTTTGCTGTCTGGCCAAACGCCGTCAGGCACATCTCTCACAAACACACACATACAGTCGTCTCCAGAAAACGGTAATCGCGATAACAGATTATCATCCGAACTTTGGCCTCGACATCTTCAGCTTGAGCATTCCTGAAAACAAAACCCTCGCAGACCCCATTTTTTTCAAATGTCAGAGAATAGATTTATTACTTGGGGCCGGTCTATTTTTCGACCTAATCTGTGTAGGCCAAATTCGAATGGCAGATAATTTACCAATTCTCCAAAAGACCAAGCTAGGTTGGGTGGCTTCACGTGGACACTATCACGTTCATCATATTTTGCCGCCTTTCGAAAAGTCCCTAATTTTGAGGATGATTCCTTATCAGAGATCGTCAAAAGATTCTGGGAAATCGACAATTCCTGCGGCGAATCTCCCACAACATCCGCTGACGACGAAATATGCGAGCAGCAGTTTCTGCAGGGCTACTCTAGACTTGAGTCGGGTCAGTACTCTGTAAGGCTGCCGACTAAATTCAGCACTGACACGTTAGGAGATTTTTTTCAACGCGCACTTAGACGCTTCAAGGCGCTCGAAGTCAAACTGGCAAAAAACCTTCAAACTAAACTGAAGTACTCTGCTTTCATGCGCGAATACATCGAGCTGGGCCATATGTCACTAGCTTCCATGTTTTCCAGCAATTCTATTTGTCGCATCATTGCGTTGAGAAACGGATAGCTCTACTACAAACTTGCGTGTGGTTTTTGACGGATCAGCCAAATCTACGTAAGGAGTATCTCTTAATGATCTGTTACATGCGGTCGATACAACCCGTCGATACAACGAAACGAAACGAAAGTTCACTTCGGCGAAGTTATAAGAAATAATCAACTTTAATAACACCATGTGAAATTTTTAAGGATTGGTGCTGACTTTCATTCTTTTTTTCAAACCATTTTTTTTTACATCTACATGTAGTAGTCCGATTTTTATTAAATAAATTATTATTATAATTATTTTATAAGATTGTTCGCAGCAGAACGCCAAAATTTCATTGTTGACTATCAGTTTGTAAATATAACGTAAAGTTTTCTAAAAGCTGTGCAGCATCTGCGTTGCGCTAACAGCACCAATTAATTTAACAGTACGCATGTAAAACCACGAAAACAAACACTGTACAACACTTACTATTCTCTTCTCTCGTCTTGCACTAAAACATCGAAGTACACGATCTCCAAAACGAAAGCTATTTTAATTTAATAGAAGAGGCCGAAGTGGACTGCAAAACAGCATCTCTAAACATTGGTGACCCCGACGTGATGCTATCCGGGTTTTAGTGAAAATCGCAACTTCAGTTCTAACCTTTTGCTGTCTGGCCAAACGCCGTCAGGCACATCTCTTACAAACACACACATACAGTCGTCTCCAGAAAACGGTAATCGCGTTTTTCTGTGCCCAAATTTGACTTTCGAAATCGTCAAGGGTGAATTTCTTGTATACGTTAGTCGTACTACAGTGAAACACATCTAAGATGCCCAATGATGTTGACAAATTGCCACCGGCAGGCAAAAAAGATGATGGATCGGCTGATATTGACTTCCTATTGGAAAGCAAAGTCTTCGCTGACTCGCCACATAGATACCTTTATGAAGTCACGCATCGCAGATGCTAACTCAACAACACTTCCTGCCTACCAGGGCAATATGAATTTTTCCTCCCAACTAAACAAGCGCAAGTCTCGGCTACCAGAATTACACAACTGTCGAGCTTCAGCAGCAGCTACGAGGATTGGCCAGATTCTATTGCCATGTACAACAGTTTCTTCGGTATCAACGAGGATTTAAGCAATGTAGAGAAATTTCAACACCTGCTCGCATGCTTTGATGGCGCGGCTCTGAACACAATCAAATCTCTGGAACCTGCCGATGCCAATTACTATAAGGCATTAGAATTACTTACAAAGCGTTTTGATAACAAGTTGCTACATTTTCAGGGCCAGGTTCGAGCTATTTTTGGACTGGCAAAAGGGATCTTCAGAAGCTCTGCGCGGTCTAAGTGAAAAAATCAACTCACACCTTCGGGCTTTTACCACCATGTCAACCATTCCTCAAATGGCCGATGAACTACTCATTCGCATTATCTCACGCAAGCTCGACCGCAACATTCAGGAAAGATGGGAGGGGTCCCTGCCATCCGACAAGCTGCCCAGCTGGACTGATATGTCAACCTTTCTGGAACGGAGATGTCGCATGCTGGAAAATCTTAACAGCGCTACGGTACCCACACCTAGCCTTCGGGTGAGCCGAAGCTCCCATAGATCAAATCGGAACTCTTTCATTGCCACAAATACCAGAAACCAATAACTTTGTACATATTCGATTCTAAGGATCTCTATATCGTAAAATGCCCACCATTCATAAATCTGTCACCAAGTTTACGTCACAAGGAAGCCAAACGTTTAAACCTGTGCTTTAATTGTCTCCGCAAAATCATGGCTTGTAGCACTGTCGCTCAGGGCATTGCAGGCACTGTCAACAGAAGCACCATTCTCTACTGCATATGTGCCCCATAGCGGCTCAATCATGTGCACCTGGCTCGCAGCTTGCAGTCGGATCCCAGCCAAGTATACCATATTTTTCGACGCCCTTAGCTTCCAGTCTCGTAGCCTTTTACCCTGAAGACAACGCTAGGAACGTGTTCAACAATTCCTCCGAGTACGTATTGCTTCCTACTGCAATCGTTTGTGCAAAAAGCCATTCAGGAGTAAATATACCAGCCGTGCTCTGTTGGATTCTGGATCCCAACTCAACTTTATCACCACGCGTCTGGCTAACCAGCTCCAGATCAAGGTTCGCCATGCAGCCTTATCGATATCAGGAATTGGCGAGTCAACGATCATATCTAACTTATCAGCTGACATTGTAGCTCAGTCCTGTGACAAGAGATTCACCACATCCTCTTCAGCAGCTATAACTCGATCGATAACAGATTATCATCCGAACTTTGGCCACATCTCCAGCTTGAGCATTCCTGAAAACATAACCCTCGCAGACACCATGTTTTTCAAATCTCAGAGAATAGATTTATTGCTTGGGACCGGTCTATTTTTCGACCTAATCTGTGTAGGCCAAATTCGAATGGCAGATAATTTACCAATTCTCCAAAAGACCAAGCTAGGTTGGGTGGCTTCACGTGGACACTATCACGTTCGCAACAGCTATTCATCTTTTGCCGCCTATCGTAAAGTCCCTAATTTTGAGGATGATTCCTTATCAGATATCGTCAAAAGATTCTGGGAAATCGACAATTCCTGCGGCGAATCTCCCACAACATCCGCTGACGACGAAATATGCGAGCAGCAGCTTCTGCAAGGCTACTCTAGACTTGAGTCGGGTCAGTACTCTGTAAGGTTGCCGTCTAAATTCAGCACTGACACGTTAGGAGATTTTTTTCAACGCGCACTTAGACGCTTCAAGGCGCTCGAAGTCAAACTGGCAAAAAACCTTCAAACTAAACTGAAGTACTCTGCTTTCATGCGCGAATACATCGAGCTGGGCCATATGTCACTGGCTTCCATGTTTTCCAGCAATTCTATTTGTCGCATCATTGCGTTGAGAAACGGATAGCTCTACTACAAAATTGAGTGTGGTTTTTGACGGATCAGCCAAATCTACGTAAGGAGTATCTCCTAATGATCTGTTACATACGGTCGATACAACCCGTCGATACAACCCAAGCTCTTTAACATTCTCATCAAATTTCATCTTCTCAGAGTTGCTATTTGCGGCGATATTTTCAAGTTTTATCGCTTCGTGCGAGTAGCTCACCCAGATCAATTTCTTCAGTGCATCCTATGGCGCGATCATCCCGATGAAGAAATAAGGACATACACGTTGGATACTACTACTTAGCCGGCGAAAACGAAAGTTCACTTCGGCGAAGTTTGTATACCCCTGCAGTTATAAGAAATAATCAACTTTAATAACACCATGTGAAATTTTTAAGGATTGGTGCTGACTTCGGTGATATTAAAAAAAATATTTCATTCTTTTTTTCAAACCATTTTTTTTACATCTACATGAAGTAGTCAGATTTTTATTAAATAAATTTTTATTATAATTATTTAATAAGATTGTTCGCAGCAGAACGCCAAAATTTCATTGTTGAATATCAGTTTGTAAATATAACGTAAAGTTTGCTAACAGCTGTGCAGCATCTGCGTTGCGCTAACAGCACCAGGTAATTAAACAGTACGCATGTAAAACGTCGAAAACAAACACTGTACAACACTTACTATTCTCTTCTCCCGTCTTGCACTAAAATTTCGAAGAACACGATCTCCAAAACGAATGCTATGTCTTTTTATTTTAATTCAATAGAAGAGGCCGAAGTTGTCTGCAAAACAGCATCTCCTTTAAACATTGGTGACCCCGACGTGATGTTATCCGGGTTTTAGTGCAAATCGCAACATCGGTTCTAACCTTTTGCTGTCTGGCCAAACGCCGTCAGGCACATCTCTCACAAACACACACATACATTACCAGAAAACGGTAATCGCGTTTTTCTGTGCCCAAATTTGACTTTCAAAATCGTCAAGGGTGAATTTCTTGTATCCGTTAGTCGTACTACAGTGAAACACATCTAAGACGCCCAATGATGTTGACAACTTGCCACCGGAAGACAAAAAAGATGATGGATCGGCTGATATTGACTTCCTATTGGAAAGCAAAGTCTTCGCTGACTCGCCACATGGATACCTTTATGAAGTCACGCATCGCAGATGCTAACTCAACAACACTTCCTGCCTACCAGGGCAATATCAATTTTTCCTCCCAGCAGCTACGAGGATTGGCCAGATTCTATTGCCATGTACAACAGTTTCGTCGGTATCAACGAGGATTTAAGCAGTGTAGAGCAATTTCAACACCTGCGCGTATGCTTTGATGGCGCGGCTCTGAACACAATAAAATCTCTGGAACCTGCCGATGCCAATTACTATAAGGCATTGGAGTTACAAAGGGATCTTCAGAAGCTCTGCGCGGTCAACCATTCCTCAAATGGCCGATGGACTACTCATTCGCATTATCTCACGCAAGCTCGACCGCAACACTCAGGAAAGATGGGAGGGGGCCCTGACATCCGACAAGCTGCCCAGCTGGACTGATATGGCAACCTTTCTGGAACGGAGATGTCGCATGCTGGAAAATCTTAACAGCGCTACGGTACCCACACCTAGCCTTCGGGTGAGCCGAAGCTCCCATAGATCAAATCGGAACTCTTTCATTGCCACAAATACCAGAAACCAACAACTTTGTACATATTCGATTCTAAGGATCTCTATATCGTAAAATGCCCACCATTCATAAATATGTCCCCAAGCTTACGTCACAAGGACGCCAAACGTTTAAACCTGTGCCTAAATGGTCTCCGGAAAGGTCATGGCTTGTAGCAATGTCGCTCAGGGCATATGTCCCCCATAGCGGCTCAATCACCTGTCTCATGTGCACCTGGCTCGCAGCTTGCAGTCGGATCCCAGCCAAGTATACCAGATTTTTCGACGCCCTTAGCATCCACTCTCGTAGCCTTTTACCCTGAAGACAACGCTAGGAACGTGTTCAACAATTCCTCCGAGTACGTATTGCTTCCTACTGCAATCGTTTGTGCAAAAAGCCATTCAGGCGTATATATACCATGCCGTGCTCTGTTGGATTCTGGATCCCAACTCAACTTTATCACCACGCGTCTGGCTAACCAGCTCCAGATCAAGGTTCACCATGCAGCCGTATCGATATCAGGAATTGGCGAGTCATCGATCGCATCTAAGTTATCAGCTGACATTGTAGCTCAGTCCCGTGACAAGAGATTCACCACGTCCTCCCCAGCAGTTATAACTCGATCGATAACAGATTATCATCCGAACTTTGGCCTCGACATCTCCAGCTTGAGCATTCCTGAAAACATAACCCTCGTAGACCCCATGTTTTTCAGTTCTCAGAAAAGAGAATTATTGCTTGGGGCCGGTCTATTTTTCAACCTAATCTGTGTAGGCCAAATTCGAATGGCAGATAATTTACCAATTCTCCAAAAGACCAAGCTAGGTTGGGTGGCTTCACATAAGATTGTTCGCAGCAGAACGCCAAAATTTCATTGTTGACTATCAGTTTGTAAATATAACGTAAAGTTTTCTAAAAGCTGTGCAGCATCTGCGTTGCGCTAACAGCACCAATTAATTTAACAGTACGCATGTATAACCACGAAAACAAACACTGTACAACACTTACTATTCTCTTCTTTCGTCTTGCACTAAAACTTCGAAGTACACGATCTCCAAAACGAAAGCTATTTTAATTTAATAGAAGAGGCCGAAGTGGGCTGCAAAACAGCATCTCCTCTAAACATTGGTGACCCCGACGTGATGCTATCCGGGTGTTAGTGCAAATCGCAACATCGGTTCTAACCTTTTGGTGTCTGGCCAAACGCCGTCAGGCACATCTCTCACAAACACACACATACAGTCGTCTCCAGAAAACGGTAATCGCGTTTTTCTGTGCCCAAATTTGAGTTTCGAAATCGTCAAGGGTGAATTTCTTGTATCCGTTAGTCGTACTACAGTGAAACACATCTAAGATGCCCAATGATGTTGACAACTTGCCACCGGAAGACAAAAAAGATGATGGATCGGCAGATATTGACTTCCTACTGGAAAGCAAAGTCTTCGCTGACTCGCCACATGGATACCTTTATGAAGTCACGCATCGCAGATGATAACTCAACAACACTTCCTGCCTACCAGGGCAATATCAATTTTTCCTCCCAACTAAACAAGCGCAAGTCTCGGCTACCAGAATTACACAACTGTCGAGCTTCAGCAGCAGCTACGAGGATTGGCCAGATTCTATTGCCATGTACAACAGTTTCGTCGGTATCAACGAGGATTTAAGCAGTGTAGAGCAATTTCAACACCTGCGCACATGCTTTGATGGCGCGGCTCTGAACACAATCAAGTCTTTGGAACCTGCCGATGCCAATTACTATAAGGCATTAGAATTACTTACAAAGCGTTTTGATAACAAGTTGCTACATTTTCAGGGCCAGGTTCGAGCTATTTTTGGACTGGCAAAAGGGATCTTCAGAAGCTCTGCGCGGTCTAAGTGAAAAAATCAACTCACACCTTCGGGCTTTTACCACCATGTCAACCATTCCTCAAATGGCCGATGGAATACTCATTCGCATTATCTCACGTAAGCTCGACCGCAACACTCAGGAAAGATGGGAGGGGGCCCTGACATCCGACAAGCTGCCCAGCTGGACTGATATGTCAACCTTTCTGGAACGGAGATGTCGCATGCTGGAAAATCTTAACAGTGCTACGGTACCCACACCTAGCCTTCAGGTGAGCCGAAGCTCCTATAGATCAAATCGGAACTCTTTCATTGCCACAAATACCAGAAACCAACAACTTTGTACATATTCGACTCTAAGGATCTCTATATCGTAAAATGCCCACCATTCATAAATATGTCCCCAAGCTTACGTCACAAGGACGTCTAACGTTTAAACCTGTGCCTAAATTGTCTCCGGAAAGGTCATGGCTTGTAGCAATGTCGCTCAGGGCATATGTTCCCCATAGCGGCTCAATCACCTGTCTCATGTGCACCTGGCTCGCAGCTTGCAGTCGGATCCCAGCCAAGTATACCAGATTTTTCGACGCCCTTAGCTTCCACTCTCGTAGCCTTTTACCCTGAAGACAACGCTAGGAACGTGTTCAACAATTCCTCCGAGTACGTATTGCTTCCTACTGCAATCGTTTGTGCAAAAAGCCATTCAGGCGTATATATACCATGCCGTGCTCTGTTGGATTCTGGATCCCAACTCAACTTTATCACCACGCGTCTGGCTAACCAGCTCCAGATCAAGGTTCACCATGCAGCCGTATCGATATCAGGAATTGGCGAGTCATCGATCGCATCTAAGTTATCAGCTGACATTGTAGCTCAGTCCCGTGACAAGAGATTCACCACATCCTCCCCAGCAGTTATAACTCGATCGATAACAGATTATCATCCGAACTTTTGCCTCGACATCTCCAGCTTGAGCATCCCTGAAAACATAACCCTCGTAGACCCCATGTTTTTCAGTTCTCGCTAACAGCACCAGGTACAACACTTACTATTCTCTTCTCCCGTCTTGCAATAAAACTTCGAAGAACACGATCTCTAAAACGAATGCTATGTCTTTTTATTTTAATTCAATAGAAGAGGCCGAAGTTGGCTGCAAAACAGCATCTCCTCTAAACATTGGTGACCCCGGTTGCAAATCGCAACATCGGTTCTAACCTTTTGCTGTCTGGCCAAACGCCGTCAGGCACATATCTCGCAAACACACACATACAGTCGTCTCCAGAAAACGGCAATCGCATTTTTCTGTGCCCAAATTTGACTTTCGAAATCGTCAAGGGTGAATTTCTTGTATCCGTTAGTCGTACTACAGTGAAACACATCTAAGATGCCCAATGTTGTTGACAACTTGCCACCGAAAGACAAAAAAGATGATGGATCGGCTGATATTGACTTCCTATTGGAAAGCAAAGTCTTCGCTGACTCGCCACATGGATACCTTTATGAAGTCACGCACCGCTGATGCTAACTCAACAACACTTCCTGCCTACCAGGGCAATATCAATTTTTCCTCCCAACTAAACAAGCGCAAGTCTCGGCTACCAGAATTACATAACTGTCGAGCTTCAGCAGCAGCTACGAGGATTGGCCAGATTCTATTGCCATGTACAACAGTTTCGTCGGTATCAACGAGGATTTAAGCAGTGTAGAGCAATTTCAACACCTGCGCACATGCTTTGATGGCGCGGCTCTGAACACAATAAAATCTCTGGAACCTGCCGATGCCAATTACTATAAGGCATTGGAGTTACAAAGGGATCTTCAGAAGCTCTGCGCGGTCAACCATTCCTCAAATGGCCGATGGACTACTCATTCGCATTATCCCACGCAAGCTCGACCGCAACACTCAGGAAAGATGGGAGGGGGCCCTGACATCCGACAAGCTGCCCAGCTGGACTGATATGGCAACCTTTCTGGAACGGAGATGTCGCATGCTGGAAAATCTTAACAGCGCTACGGTACCCACACCTAGCCTTCGGGTGAGCCGAAGCTCCCATAGATCAAATCGGAACTCTTTCATTGCCACAAATACCAGAAACCAACAACTTTGTACATATTCGATTCTAAGGATCTCTATATCGTAAAATGCCCACCATTCATAAATATGTCCCCAAGCTTACGTCACAAGGACGCTAAACGTTTAAACCTGTGCCTAAATTGTCTCCGGAAAGGTCATGGCTTGTAGCAATGTCGCTCAGGGCATATGTCCCCCATAGCGGCTCAATCACCTGTCTCATGTGCACCTGGCTCGCAGCTTGCAGTCGGATCCCAGCCAAGTATACCAGATTTTTCGACGCCCTTAGCATCCACTCTCTTAGCCTTTTACCCTGAAGACAACGCTAGGAACGTGTTCAACAATTCCTCCGAGTACGTATTGCTTCCTACTGCAATCGTTTGTGCAAAAAGCCATTCAGGCGTATATATACCATGCCGTGCTCTGTTGGCTTCTGGATCCCAACTCAACTTTATCACCACGCGTCTGGCTAACCAGCTCCAGATCAAGGTTCACCATGCAGCCGTATCGATATCAGGAATTGGCGAGTCATCGATCGCATCTAAGTTATCAGCTGACATTGTAGCTCAGTCCCGTGACAAGAGATTCACCACATCCTCCCCAGCAGTTATAACTCGATCGATAACAGATTATCATCCGAACTTTGGCCTCGACATCTCCAGCTTGAGCATTCCTGAAAACATAACCCTCGTAGACCCCATGTTTTTCAGTTCTCAGAAAAGAGAATTATTGCTTGGGGCCGGTCTATTTTTCAACCTAATCTGTGTAGGCCAAATTCGAATGGCAGATAATTTACCAATTCTCCAAAAGACCAAGCTAGGTTGGGTGGCTTCACATAAGATTGTTCGCAGCAGAACGCCAAAATTTCATTGTTGACTATCAGTTTGTAAATATAACGTAAAGTTTTCTAAAAGCTGTGCAGCATCTGCGTTGCGCTAACAGCACCAATTAATTTAACAGTACGCATGTATAACCACGAAAACAAACACTGTACAACACTTACTATTCTCTTCTTTCGTCTTGCACTAAAACTTCGAAGTACACGATCTCCAAAACGAAAGCTATTTTAATTTAATAGAAGAGGCCGAAGTGGGCTGCAAAACAGCATCTCCTCTAAACATTGGTGACCCCGACGTGATGCTATCCGGGTTTTAGTGCAAATCGCAACATCGGTTCTAACCTTTTGGTGTCTGGCCAAACGCCGTCAGGCACATCTCTCACAAACACACACATACAGTCGTCTCCAGAAAACGGTAATCGCGTTTTTCTGTGCCCAAATTTGAGTTTCGAAATCGTCAAGGGTGAATTTCTTGTATCCGTTAGTCGTACTACAGTGAAACACATCTAAGATGCCCAATGATGTTGACAACTTGCCACCGGAAGACAAAAAAGATGATGGATCGGCAGATATTGACTTCCTACTGGAAAGCAAAGTCTTCGCTGACTCGCCACATGGATACCTTTATGAAGTCACGCATCGCAGATGATAACTCAACAACACTTCCTGCCTACCAGGGCAATATCAATTTTTCCTCCCAACTAAACAAGCGCAAGTCTCGGCTACCAGAATTACACAACTGTCGAGCTTCAGCAGCAGCTACGAGGATTGGCCAGATTCTATTGCCATGTACAACAGTTTCGTCGGTATCAACGAGGATTTAAGCAGTGTAGAGCAATTTCAACACCTGCGCACATGCTTTGATGGCGCGGCTCTGAACACAATCAAGTCTTTGGAACCTGCCGATGCCAATTACTATAAGACATTAGAATTACTTACAAAGCGTTTTGATAACAAGTTGCTACATTTTCAGGGCCAGGTTCGAGCTATTTTTGGACTGGCAAAAGGGATCTTCAGAAGCTCTGCGCGGTCTAAGTGAAAAAATCAACTCACACCTTCGGGCTTTTACCACCATGTCAACCATTCCTCAAATGGCCGATGAACTACTCATTCGCATTATCTCACGCAAGCTCGACCGCAACATTCAGGAAAGATGGGAGGGGTCCCTGCCATCCGACAAGCTGCCCAGCTGGACTGATATGTCAACCTTTCTGGAACGGAGATGTCGCATGCTGGAAAATCTTAACAGCGCTACGGTACCCACACCTAGCCTTCGGGTGAGCCGAAGCTCCCATAGATCAAATCGGAACTCTTTCATTGCCACAAATACCAGAAACCAACAACTTTGTACATATTCGATTCTAAGGATCTCTATATCGTAAAATGCCCACCATTCATAAAAGCTGACTTGTAGCTCAGTCCAGTGACAAGAGATTCACCACATCCTCCCCAGCAGTTATAGCTCGATCGATAACAGATTATCATCCGAACTTTGGCCTCGACATCTCCAGCTTGAGCATTCCTGAAATCATAACCCTCGTAGACCCCATGTTTTTCAAATCTCAGATAATAGATTTATTGCTTGGTGCCGGTCTATTTTAAACCTAATCTGTGTAGGCCAAATTCGAATGGCAGATAATTTACCAATTCTCCAAAAGACCAAGCTAGGTTGGGTGGCTTCACGTGGACACTATCACGTTCGCAACAGCTATTCATTTTTTGCCGCCTTTCGTAAAGTCCCTAATTTTGAGGATGATTCCTTATCAGAGATCGTCAAAAGATTCTGGGAAATCGACAATTCCTGCGGCGAATCTCCCACAACATCCGCTGACGACGAGAGAAACCGGATAGCTCTACTAAAAACTTGCGTGTGGTTTTGGACGGATCAGCCAAATCTACGTAAGGAGTATCTCTTAATGATCTGTTACATACGGTCGATACAACCCAAGCTCTTTAACATTCTCATCAAATTTCATCTTCTCAGAGTTGCTATTTGCGGCGATATTTTCAAGTTTTATCGCTTCGTGCGAGTAGCACACCCAGATCATTTTCTTCAGTGCATCCTATGGCGCGATCATCCCGATGAAGAAATAAGGACATACACGTTGGATACTACTACTTAGCCGGCGAAAACGAAAGTTCACTTCGGCGAAAATTGTATACCCCTGCAGTTATAAGAAATAATCAACTTTAATAACACCATGTGAAAATAAAAAAAAATATACCGATGCCAATTACTATAAGGCATTAGAGTTACATACAAAGCGTTTTGATAACAAGTTGCTACGTTTTCAGGGCCATGTTAGAGCTATTTTTGGACTGGCAAAAGGGATCTTCAGAAGCTCTACGCGGTCTAAGTGACAAAATCAACTCACACCTTCGGGCTTTTACCACCTCAAATGGCCGATGGACTACGCATTCACATTATCTCACGCAAGCTCGACCGCAAAACTCAGGAAAGATGGGAGGGGGCCCTGCCATCCGACAAGCTGCCCAGCTGGACTGATATGTCAACCTTTCTGGAACGGAGATGTCGCATGCTGGAAAATCTTAACAGCGCTACGGTACCCACACCTAGCCTTCAGGTGAGCCGAAGCTCCCATAGATCAAATCGGAACTCTTTCATTGCCACAAATACCAGAAACCAACAACTTTGTACATATTCGATTCTAAGGATCTCTATATCGTAAAATGCCCACCATTCATAAATATGTCCCCAAGCTTACGTCACAAGGACGCCAAACGTTTAAACCTGTGCCTAAATTGTCTCCGGAAAGGTCATGGCTTGTAGCAATGTCGATCAGGGCATATGTCCCCCATAGCGGCTCAATCACCTGACTCATGTGCACCTGGCTCGCAGCTTGCAGTCGGATCCCAGCCAAGTATACCAGATTTTTCGACGGCCTTAGCTTCCACTCTCGTAGCCTTTTACCCTGAAGACAACGCCAGGAACGTGTTCAACAATACGTATTGCTTCCTTATGAAATCGTTCATGCAAAAAGCCATTCAGGCGTATATATACCATGCTGTGCTCTGTTGGATTCTGGATCCCAACTCAACTTTATCACCACGCGTCTGGCTAACCAGCTCCAGATCAAGGTTCACCATGCTGCCGTATCGATATCAGGAATTAGCGAGTCAACGATTGCATCTAACTTATCAGCTGACATTGTAGCTCAGTCCTGTGACAAGAGATTCACCACATCCTCCCCAGCAGTTATAGCTCGATCGATAACAGATTATCATCCGAACTTTGGCCTCGACATCTCCAGCTTGAGCATTCCTGAAAACATAACCCTCGTAGACCCCATGTTTTTCAAATCTCAGAAAATAGATTTATTACTTGGGGCCGGTCTATTTTTCGACTTAATCTGTGTAGGCCAAATTCGAATGGCAGATAATTTACCAATTCTCCAAAAGACCAAGCTAGGTTGGGTGGCTTCACGTGGACACTATCACGTTCGCAACAGCTATTCATCTTTTGCCGCCTATCGTAAAGTCCCTAATTTTGAGGATGATTCCTTATCAGAGATCGTCAAAAGATTCTGGGAAATCGACAATTCCTGCGGCGAATCTCCCACAACATCCGCTGACGACGAAATATGCGAGCAGCAGCTTCTGTAAGGCTACTCAGACTTGAGTCGGATCAGTACTCTGTAAGGTTGCCGACTAAATTCAGCACTGACACGTTAGGAGATTTTTTTCAACGCGCACTTAGCCGCTTCAAGGCGCTCGAAGTCAAACTGGCAAAAAACCTTCAAACTAAACTGAAGTACTCTGCTTTCATGCGCGAATACATCGAGCTGGGCCATATGTCACTGGCTTCCATGTTTTCCAGCAATTCTATTTGTCGCATCATTGCGTTGAGAAACGGATAGCTCTACTACAAAATTGAGTGTGGTTTTTGACGGATCAGCCAAATCTACGTAAGGAGTATCTCCTAATGATCTGTTACATACGGTCGATACAACCCGTCGATACAACCCAAGCTCTTTAACATTCTCATCAAATTTCATCTTCTCAGACTTGCTATTTGCGGCGATATTTGCAAGATTTATCGCTTCGTGCGAGTAGCTCACCCAAATCAATTTCTTCAGTGCATCCTATGGCGCGATAATCCCGATGAAGAAAAAAGGACATACACGTTGGATACTACTACTTAGCCGGCGAAAACGAAAGTTCACTTCGGCGAAGTTTGTATACCCCTGCAGTTATAAGAAATAATCAACTTTAATAACACCATGTTAAATTTTTAAGGATTGGTGCTGACTTCGGTGATATTAAAAAAAAATATTTCATTCTTTTTTTCAAACCATTTTTTTACATCTACATGTAGTAGTCCGATTTTTATTAAATAAATTATTATTATAATTATATTACAAGATTGTTCGCAGCAGAACGCCAAAATTTCATTGTTGACTATCAGTTTGTAAATATAACGTAAAGTTTGCTAACAGCTGTGCAGCATCTGCGTTACGCTAACAGCACCAGGTAATTAAACAGTACGCATGTAAAACCTCGAAAACAAACACTGTACAACACTTACTATTCTCTTCTCCCGTCTTGCACTAAAACTTCGAAGTACACGATCTCCAAAACGAAAGCTATGTCTTTTTATTTTAATTCAATAGAAGAGGGCGAAGCTGCCTGCAAAAGAGCATCTCCTCTAAACATTGGTGACCCCGACGTGATGCTATCCGGGTTTTAGTGCAAATCGCAACATCGGTTCTAACCTTTTGCTGTCTGGCCAAACGCCGTCAGGCACATCTCTCACAAACACACACATACAGTCGTCTCCAGAAAACGGTAATCGCGTTTTTCTGTACCCAAATTTGACTTTCGAAATCGTCAAGGGTGAATTTCTTGTATCCGTTAGTCGTACTACAGTGAAACACATCTAAGATGCCCAATGATGTTGACAACTTGCAACCGGCAGACAAAAAAGATGATGGATCGGCTGATATTGACTTCCTATTGGAAAGCAAAGTCTTCGCTGACTCGCCACATGGATACCTTTATGAAGTCACGCATCGCAGATGCTAACTCAACAACACTTCCGGCCTACCAGGGCAATATCAATTTTTCCTCCCAACTAAACAAGCGCAAGAATTACACAACTGTCGAGCTTCAGCAGCAGCTACGAGGATTGGCCAGATTCTATTGCCATGTACAACAGTTTCGTCGGTATCAACGAGGATTTAAGCAGTGTAGAGCAATTTCAACACCTGCGCGCATGCTTTGATGGCGCGGCTCTGAACACAATCAAGTCTTTGGAACCTGCCGATGCCAATTACTATAAGGCATTAGAATTACTTACAAAGCGTTTTGATAACAAGTTGCTACATTTACAGGGCCAGGTTCGAGCTATTTTTGGACTGGCAGAAGGGATCTTCAGAAGCTCTGCGCGGTCTAAGTGAAAAAATCAACTCACACCTTCGGGCTTTTACCACCATGTCAACCATTCCTCAAATGGCCGATGAACTACTCATTCGCATTATCTCACGCAAGCTCGACCGCAACATTCAGGAAAGATGGGAGGGGTCCCTGCCATCCGACAAGCTGCCCAGCTGGACTGATATGTCAACCTTTCTGGAACGGAGATGTCGCATGCTGGAAAATCTTAACAGCGCTACGGTACCCACACCTAGCCTTCGGGTGAGCCGAAGCTCCCATAGATTAAATCGGAACTCTTTCATTGCCACAACTACCAGAAACCAACAACTTTGTACATATTCGATTCTAAGGATCTCTATATCGTAAAATGCCCACCATTCATAAATCTGTCACCAAGTTTACGTCACAATGAAGCCAAACGTTTAAACCTGTGCCTAAATTGTCTCCGGAAAGGTCATGGCTTGTAGCAATGTCGCTTAGGGCATATGTCCCCCATAGCAGCTCAATCACCTGTCTCATGTGCACCTGGCTCGCAGCTTGCAGTCGGATCCCAGCCAAGTATACCAGATTTTTCGACGCCCTTAGCTTCCACTCTCGTAGCCTTTTACCCTGAAGACAACGCTAGGAACGTGTTCAACAATTCCTCCGAGTACGTATTGCTTCCTACTGGCGTATATATACCATGCCGTGCTCTGTTGGATTCTGGATCACAACTCAACTTTATCACCACGCGTCTGGCTAACCAGCTCCAGATCAAGGTTCACCATGCAGCCGTATCGATATCAGGAATTAGCGAGTCAACGATCGCATCTAACTTATCAGCTGACATTGTAGCTCAGTCCCGTGACAAGAGATTCACCACATCCTCCCCAGCTGTTATAGCTCGATCGATAACAGATTATCATCCGAACTTTGGCCTCGATATCTCCAGCTTGAGCATTCCTGAAAACATAACCATCGTAGACCCCATGTTTTTCAAATCTCAGAAAATAGATTTATTGCTTGGGGCCGGTCTATTTTTCGACCTAATCTGTGTAGGCCAAATTCGAATGGCAGATAATTTACCAATTCTCCAAAAGACCAAGCTAGGTTGGGTGGCTTCACGTGGACACTATCACGTTCGCAACAGCTATTCATCTTTTGCCGCCTTTCGTAAAGTCCCTAATTTTGAGGATGATTCCTTATCAGAGATCGTCAAAAGATTCTGGGAAATCGACAATTCCTGCGGCGAATCTCCCACAACATCCGCTGACGACGAGAGAAACCGGATAGCTCTATTAAAAACTTGCGTGTGGTTTTTGACGGATCAGCCAAATCTACGTAAGGAGTATCTCCTAATGATCTGTTACATACGGTCAATACAACCCGTCGATACAACCCAAGCTCTTTAACATTCTCATCAAATTTCATCTTCTCAGAGTTGCTCTTTGCGGCGATATTTTCAAGATTTATTGCTTCGTGCGAGTAGCTCACCCAGATCAATTTCTTCAGTGCATCCTATGGCGCGATCATCCCGATGAAGAAAAAAGGACATACACGTTGGATACTACTACTTAGCCGGCGAAAACGAAAGTTCACTTCGGCGAAGTTTGTATACCCCTGCAGTTATAAGAAATAATCAACTTTAATAACACCATGTGAAATTTTTAAGGATTGGTGCTGACTTCGGTGATATTAAAAAAAAATATTTCATTCTTTTTTTCAAACCATTTTTTTACATCTACATGTAGTAGTCCGATTTTTATTAAATAAATTATTATTATAATTATATTACAAGATTGTTCGCAGCAGAACGCCAAAATTTCATTGTTGACTATCAGTTTGTAAATATAACGTAAAGTTTGCTAACAGCTGTGCAGCATCTGCGTTACGCTAACAGCACCAGGTAATTAAACAGTACGCATGTAAAACCTCGAAAACAAACACTGTACAACACTTACTATTCTCTTCTCCCGTCTTGCACTAAAACTTCGAAGTACACGATCTCCAAAACGAAAGCTATGTCTTTTTATTTTAATTCAATAGAAGAGGGCGAAGCTGCCTGCAAAAGAGCATCTCCTCTAAACATTGGTGACCCCGACGTGATGCTATCCGGGTTTTAGTGCAAATCGCAACATCGGTTCTAACCTTTTGCTGTCTGGCCAAACGCCGTCAGGCACATCTCTCACAAACACACACATACAGTCGTCTCCAGAAAACGGTAATCGCGTTTTTCTGTACCCAAATTTGACTTTCGAAATCGTCAAGGGTGAATTTCTTGTATCCGTTAGTCGTACTACAGTGAAACACATCTAAGATGCCCAATGATGTTGACAACTTGCAACCGGCAGACAAAAAAGATGATGGATCGGCTGATATTGACTTCCTATTGGAAAGCAAAGTCTTCGCTGACTCGCCACATGGATACCTTTATGAAGTCACGCATCGCAGATGCTAACTCAACAACACTTCCGGCCTACCAGGGCAATATCAATTTTTCCTCCCAACTAAACAAGCGCAAGAATTACACAACTGTCGAGCTTCAGCAGCAGCTACGAGGATTGGCCAGATTCTATTGCCATGTACAACAGTTTCGTCGGTATCAACGAGGATTTAAGCAGTGTAGAGCAATTTCAACACCTGCGCGCATGCTTTGATGGCGCGGCTCTGAACACAATCAAGTCTTTGGAACCTGCCGATGCCAATTACTATAAGGCATTAGAATTACTTACAAAGCGTTTTGATAACAAGTTGCTACATTTACAGGGCCAGGTTCGAGCTATTTTTGGACTGGCAAAAGGGATCTTCAGAAGCTCTGCGCGGTCTAAGTGAAAAAATCAACTCACACCTTCGGGCTTTTACCACCATGTCAACCATTCCTCAAATGGCCGATGAACTACTCATTCGCATTATCTCACGCAAGCTCGACCGCAACATTCAGGAAAGATGGGAGGGGTCCCTGCCATCCGACAAGCTGCCCAGCTGGACTGATATGTCAACCTTTCTGGAACGGAGATGTCGCATGCTGGAAAATCTTAACAGCGCTACGGTACCCACACCTAGCCTTCGGGTGAGCCGAAGCTCCCATAGATTAAATCGGAACTCTTTCATTGCCACAACTACCAGAAACCAACAACTTTGTACATATTCGATTCTAAGGATCTCTATATCGTAAAATGCCCACCATTCATAAATCTGTCACCAAGTTTACGTCACAATGAAGCCAAACGTTTAAACCTGTGCCTAAATTGTCTCCGGAAAGGTCATGGCTTGTAGCAATGTCGCTTAGGGCATATGTCCCCCATAGCAGCTCAATCACCTGTCTCATGTGCACCTGGCTCGCAGCTTGCAGTCGGATCCCAGCCAAGTATACCAGATTTTTCGACGCCCTTAGCTTCCACTCTCGTAGCCTTTTACCCTGAAGACAACGCTAGGAACGTGTTCAACAATTCCTCCGAGTACGTATTGCTTCCTACTGGCGTATATATACCATGCCGTGCTCTGTTGGATTCTGGATCACAACTCAACTTTATCACCACGCGTCTGGCTAACCAGCTCCAGATCAAGGTTCACCATGCAGCCGTATCGATATCAGGAATTAGCGAGTCAACGATCGCATCTAACTTATCAGCTGACATTGTAGCTCAGTCCCGTGACAAGAGATTCACCACATCCTCCCCAGCTGTTATAGCTCGATCGATAACAGATTATCATCCGAACTTTGGCCTCGATATCTCCAGCTTGAGCATTCCTGAAAACATAACCATCGTAGACCCCATGTTTTTCAAATCTCAGAAAATAGATTTATTGCTTGGGGCCGGTCTATTTTTCGACCTAATCTGTGTAGGCCAAATTCGAATGGCAGATAATTTACCAATTCTCCAAAAGACCAAGCTAGGTTGGGTGGCTTCACGTGGACACTATCACGTTCGCAACAGCTATTCATCTTTTGCCGCCTTTCGTAAAGTCCCTAATTTTGAGGATGATTCCTTATCAGAGATCGTCAAAAGATTCTGGGAAATCGACAATTCCTGCGGCGAATCTCCCACAACATCCGCTGACGACGAGAGAAACCGGATAGCTCTATTAAAAACTTGCGTGTGGTTTTTGACGGATCAGCCAAATCTACGTAAGGAGTATCTCCTAATGATCTGTTACATACGGTCAATACAACCCGTCGATACAACCCAAGCTCTTTAACATTCTCATCAAATTTCATCTTCTCAGAGTTGCTCTTTGCGGCGATATTTTCAAGATTTATTGCTTCGTGCGAGTAGCTCACCCAGATCAATTTCTTCAGTGCATCCTATGGCGCGATCATCCCGATGAAGAAAAAAGGACATACACGTTGGATACTACTACTTAGCCGGCGAAAACGAAAGTTCACTTCGGCGAAGTTTGTATACCCCTGCAGTTATAAGAAATAATCAACTTTAATAACACCATGTGAAATTTTTAAGGATTGGTGCTGACTTCGGTGATATTAAAAAAAAATATTTCATTCTTTTTTTCAAACCATTTTTCTTACAACCCGACATGATGCTATCCGGGTTTTTGTGCAAATCGCAACGGTTGTAACCTTTTGCTGTCTGGCCAAACGCCGTCAGGCACATCTCTCACAAACACACACATACAGTCGTCTCCAGAAAACGGTAATAGAGTTTTTCTGTGCCCAAATTTGACTTTCGAAATCGTCAAGGGTGAATTTCTTGTATCCGTTAGTCGTACTACAGTGAAGCCCAATGAAGTTGACATCTTGCCAACGGCAGACAAAAAAGATGATGGATCGTCTGATATTGACTTCCTATTGCAGCTTCTGCAGGGCTACTCTGGACTTGAGTCGGGTCAGTACTCTGTAAGGTTGCCGACCAAATTCAGCACTGACACGTTAGGAGATTTTTTTCAACGCGCACTTAGCCGCTTCAAGGCGCTCGAAGTCAAACTGGAAAAAAACCTTCAAACTAAACTGAAGTACTCTGCTTTCATGCGCGAATACATCGAGCTGGGCCATATGTCAGTGGCTTCCATGTTTTCCCGCAATTCTATTTGTCGCATCATTGCATTGAGAAACCAGATAGCTCTACTACAAACTTGCGTGTGGTTTTTGACGGATCAGCCAAATCTACGTAAGGAGTATCTCTTAATGATCTGTTACATACGGTCGATACAAGCCGTCGATACAACCCAAGCTCTTTAACATTCTCATCAAATATCGTCTTCTCAGAGTTGCTATTTGCGGCGATATTTGCAAGATTTATCGCTTCGTGCGAGTAGCTCACCTAGATCAATTTCTTCAGTGCATCCTATGGCGCGATCATCCCGATGAAGAAATAAGGACATGCACGTTGGATACTACTACTTAGCCGGCGATCCCAGCACCGATTGCCTGCTCTTTAACTTCGCGATAAACCGATCACAAAACGAAGTATCTTATGCATGATAGCCAAGGTTTACGACCCACTCGGATTAATCTCACCCGTCGTTGCCAAACTCAAAATATTTTTTCGAGCTCTATGGAAGGAATGGTTGGACTGGACGAATGCTTGCCTCAAGCAATGCACTACGAATGGAATTTGTTAGTTTCTCAGCTTTCAAGTGTTTGTCTATCATTTCCGCGATTCATTCTAACGTCACTGGCCACAATTGAGCTACATGGGTTTTGCGACGCAAGCATGGCTGCTTATGGCGCTTGCGTATACGTCCAATCTGAGTCGCGGGTGTATATTCTTCACATTTGTTATGCTCGAAATCCTGGGTCTCTCCTTTGAAAACGCTGACAATCTCAAAGCTCGAACTCTTAGCAGCGCTTCTTTTATCCGATCCGACATCGCCAAGGAATTCAAGTTCGTCCGCAAATACCACTGCTGGAGCGACTCTACAGTAGCACTTGCTTGGATACGAGAAGCCCCTTCTAACTTCAACGTCTTTGTTTCCAACAGGGTAGCACAAATCCAGCGGCAGACAAAGGACATGATCTGGCATCATGTGCCGTCGCAGCTATACCCGGCGGATATATTGTCAAGAGGATGCAAGCCAATTGAACTGTCAGAATCACCACTTTGGAAAAACGGACCTTAATTTTTACAAGCCGGCACTGCAGGTTGGCCACAAACCGTGTATCATCCATCTGATTTTCCCGAGAGGCGCTCAACACTTATTTTAACGCAACGGCTATATTTGGCAGCTTCCTGCGAATTCAGCAATTCCTTCATAAAGTTGAACAACAACAAGTTCATTAAGCTCACAGCTTCACTACTCAATCCGGATGATCTCAAAGGCGGAACGCATCTTTTGCTGAAAAGCATTCACATTGTGCATTTCGGCGAGGAGTACAAGTCGCTAAATTTCAGGAAGCCGCTGCCCCATAGTCCCATTGCCCATTGGCGGGCTCAAAGCTGTATCGAGTATCATCAATAAATGCATACGCTGCTTTCGAATGCTGCCCAAACTTCTTGATCAAGGAATGGCCCTTTGCCAGCCGAGCTACGTCTCAATTTTCATATGTTTTGCAAAAAAAGCAGTTCATTTGGAAGTGGTGGAGGACTTATCGACATCATCAATTCTCGCAGCATTGAAACGCTTCATAAGCCTTCAAGGGAAACCGCATTCAATATGGACTGATAACGCCACGAACTTTCTGGGTGCTCGGAACGAGCTGAAGGAACTTCGCGAATTATTTCTAAACGATCCACAGAGAAGCGAAATTTTCAACAGCTATACAGCGTTGGGAGTCAATTGGCATTTCATTCCTCCACGTTCCCCACATTTCGGTAGATTATGGGAGTCCGCGGTAAAATCAGCAAAGTACCATTTTTATCGCGTCGTTGGAAACTCAACTCTTTCATTCAACGAGCTTCGAACCTTCATCTGTCAAATATCTGCAATGCTCGACTCCAGACCTCTTTATTCTATTTTTAGAAGACCCTATGGGGCAGGGCGAACGCAACTCAGTCGCTGGCAAAAGGTGTGCCAAGTGCAGTAAGCGTTCTGGAGGAAGTGGAGCACATCCTACTTGTCCCTGCTTCAAGAGCGTGGAAAGTGAAAGACGACTCGGCCAATTCTCAACCCGGAACCATGGTCCTGATAAGGGAGGACAACGCCCCGCCACTCAAGTGGCCTCTTGATAGACTGGATAGCGTCATCGCAGAAGGGGACGGCATTTCAAGAGTTGTCGTCATCCGCACCGCAAAGGGACTGGTCAGGAGAGCCATATCAAGGATCGCAGTTCTGCCAATCGAAACCAAATCGGTTGAAAGCCATCATCTTCCAACGGGGGGAGCATGTTCGCAGCAGAACGCCTAAATTTCATTGTTTACTATCAGTTAGTGAATATAACTTAAATTTTGCTAACAGCTGTGCAGCATCTGCGTTGCGCAAACTTCAAAGTACACGATCTCCAAAACGAAAACTATGTCTTTTCATTTAATAGAAGAAGCCGAAGTGGGCTGCAAAACAGCATCTCTTCTATACAAAGAGAATATGTCAAAAAGCCCCAAAGCTATAATTTGTTTCATATTATTTTTCCATTAATTTTGGAATCGTTCCTATAGCAGCTATATGAAATAGTAGTCTGATTTTGCTAAAATTTAATTTGAAATTCATAACTTAATAATAGTATATAATAATTCATAAACATAAAAAAGGTTATTTCCAAGCATAGAAGGTTAGATGTTTAAAAACAACAAAGATATAATTTTTTCATATTTTCCGACTAATTTTCGATCGTTACTATATGATATTCGAATTTTAGAACTAAATAAAAAACACGAAAGATATAATTTTTTCATATTATTTTTCCACTAATTTTCCGATCGTTCCTATGGCAGCTATATGATATCGTCGTCAGATTTTGATGCAATTTAATTTGAAATTTGAAACCAATTAAAAAATGTTATTTCCAAGCGAAGGAGATTATAAGTTTTAAATCACCAAAGATATTTATATTTTTTAATTTTTTCCCTGATAGTTCCCATCGGAGCTATAAGATATAGTTGTCCGATCTGGCTGGTTCCGACCTTTACACTACCTGCAGACGACTTATGGGAGAGTTTCAGCCCAGTTGCTTTAAAACTGAGAGACTAGTTTGCGTAGAAACGGACGGACAGACGGACGGACATGGCTAGATCAACTCGTCTAGTGACGCTAATCAAGAAAATATATACTTTATGGGGTCGGAAACGTCTCGTTCACTGCGTTGCAAACTTCCGACTATAATTATTATAAACTCTGTAAGAGTATAAAAATACAAATACAATCTGTTGGTGTACAAGAATTAAAAAAAAACGTAATATGAATGTTAAACGTGTCTTTTGTTATGTATACTTGTAGTGAGAAGGATCTTCCCTACTTATTCTGATTAGCTCCAACTCTCGATATGCGGGAGGTCCCAACACAGCACCCTGGTAATGACTGGTGATGGCTTCCCCAGCTTTTATCTCTTCTTTCTCTGCCTTCACCATAGGAGCACATATATTTTAGTATTATACATTTGAAATCAAAGAAGCACATCACATACGAATATATTTATTTCATCTAGGCGTGGATTTTTTGTTTTTCTTTCCATTTTTAAATTTTAGTTTACATGGGTTATATCTTATAGATCAGACCCAAAGCGTTAATCGCCTATTTGCCTCCCGCTTACTCCTATGGTTTGCTCGCGGGTTCCTTATTTAACAATAACAATCTGTTAAACTTATGATGTAAGCTGTTTTTTTAAGTTTTCATTGGAAAGAGGCTATTTAAATGCTAACTGATTGTAAACCAATTCTAAAACTTTTTAATTTGTCTATTTCATCATCAGTTTTTCCTACTATCTGGAAGAACTCTTTTATTATTCCACTCCATAAAAAGGGTGCGAAGGAGGATTCCCAAAATATAGGTATTTCTAAATTGTCTTCAATTCCTATAGCATTTGAGCGTATTATCCATTCTCATTTGCACATTTATGTTCCACGCTTATATCGTTATAGCGCGTTAGTATGGTTTTGTTAAGTGAGGATCGACCACCACCAATCTTCTTGAATTGACATCTATTGTAATAAATGGATTTAATAAAAAAAATGCAGACTGAAGATGTTTATACAGATTTTAGTAAGGCCTTTGACACCGTAAACCACTCTATCTTTTATTAAAATTAGATCAGCTTGGGTTTCGTAGTAATCAATTACTTGAATGTTCGGAGGGTTATATTCAATAATGCTGTTTCAAAATTAATCTACGTGACATCTGGAGTGCCTCAGGGTAGTTATATGGGCCGTTTTCTGTTTACTTTGTTTATTAACGATCTTCCCTTAATCATACTGATGACGTTAAGCTTTGTTTATCATATAATGATATAGCGTCGGGATTTAACTTACAGTCAGATATTGATTGTTTTCATGAATGGTGTGAGTACAACCTTTTAAATTTGAACTGCCTTAAATGCAATGCTATGACTTTATTTAGGGGTACTCTTATGTTTATCAGTAAATAAATACAACACTCGACCCGTATATATTCAGTTAACGATTTAGGTGTAAGCCGATTTACATTCAATGATCCGTTCTATGTGATAACTATAATAACCTATATCATGGTATCCCGGTATTAAAAACTAATATTTTAACTCATTTCCTTTATTCTTAGTTGTGCCTTTTATTTTCATTTGTGTCCCATCTCTATTTGTTTTATGTATCTACCTCGCGAAGTCGAATTATTTGCCCAAATTGATAATAGGGCCCCGCGGATAACAAACACGTGCTTAGTATCGTTGGCCCACTTGTTTTTACTCTTCGAAGTACATCAACATATATAACATTTTTCAAGATGCATTGTTTAGTTCGGATGAAGGGGATATTTACTAAAGTGATTTTATAAATATTCAAAATTTATTGGATATATTGGGCCAACTTTCATGAATATTTTGTACATTTTTGTCCCATGATGCCGTAGTTTCTATGGGGCGGAAAGGAAGGCGTGGCCTGATCAGCATGAAATAAAATACGCAGACTATGCATATATAAAACCTATATAGTGTGCCAAGTTTCAAGTCTGTAGCTTTATTTTTCTAGTTTATGCAAGAATATTGGGCATTGGGATCAGTGTGCACTGGATCGGTGGATTGATGACTTAAATTAATTAGTAGGGCAAGTCCAAATGCATTGTTTCTTATGTAGTTAGACTGCAAAAAGTTGCCAGATGGCTCAATATAATTTCATTTTCTTACCCTCTGTTAAGCAATTTTATGAAAACACGAAGACACGATTTTCGAAAAGGCATTTGCAGTATTTAAAACATGAAGTCTATTTACCTAGATCCATGGATTTTTTCTAAACAATTAAGCATTTTAATAAATAAGAAGAGCTCAATGTTCTGAATTCCACTATTACACTTTCGTGGTTAACGACCAACATCCATAGAGCTGGGATTCTTGAAAAATGCATACATGTTAATTGGTCACATTTAAAACAAAAACGAAAGTTCTCTTCGGCGAAGTTTGTATACCCCTGCAGTTATAAGAAATAATCAATTTTAATAACACCATGTGAAATTGTTAAAGATTGGTGCTGACTTCGGTGATATTAAAAAAAAATATTTCATTCTTTTTTTGAAATCATTTTTTTTACATCTACATGTAGTAGTCCGATTTTTGTTAAATTGAATTCGAAACTATTAAAAATATCAAAAATTTTATTATAAGATTGTTCTCAGCAGAACGCCAATATTTCATTGTTGACTATCAATTTGTAAATATAACGTAAATTTTGCTAACAGCTGTGCAGCATCTGCGTTGCGCTAACAGCACATATACGCATGTAAAACCTCGAAAACAAACACTGTACAACACTTACTGTTCTCTTCTCCCGTCTTGCACTAAAACTTCAAAGTACACGATCTCCAAAACGAAAACTAAGTCTTTTCATTTAATAGAAGAAGCCGAAGTGGGCTGCAAAACAGCATCTCTTCTATACAAAGAGAATATGTCAAAAAGCCCCAAAGCTATAATTTGTTTCATATTATTTTTCCATTAATTTTGGGATCGTTCCTATAGCAGCTATATGAAATAGTAGTCTGATTTTGCTAAAATTTAATTTGAAATTCATAACTTTATAATAATATATAATAATTCATAAACATAAAAAAGGTTATTTCCAAGCATAGAAGGTTAGATGTTTAAAAACAACAAAGATATAATTTTTTCATATTTTCCGACTAATTTTCGATCGTTACTATATGATATTCGAATTTTAGAACTAAATAAAAAACACGAAAGATATAATTTTTTCATATTATTTTTCCACTAATTTTCCGATCGTTCCTATGGCAGCTATATGATATCGTCGTCAGATTTTGATGCAATTTAATTTGAAATTTGAAACCAATTAAAAAATGTTATTTCCAAGCGAAGGAGGTTATAAGTTTTAAATCACCAAAGATATTTATATTTTTTAATTTTTTCCCTGATAGTTCCCATCGGAGCTATAAGATATAGTTGTCCGATCTGGCTGGTTTCGACCTTTACACTACCTGCAATAGAAAGACGACTTATGGGAAAGTTTCAGCCCAGTTGCTTTAAAACTGAGAGACTAGTTTGCGTAGAAACGGACGGACAGACGGACGGACATGGCTAGATCAACTCGTCTAGTGACGCTAATCAAGAAAATATATACTTTATGGGGTCGGAAACGTCTCGTTCACTGCGTTGCAAACTTCCGACTATAATTATTATAAACTCTGTAAGAGTATAAAAATACAAATACAATCTGTTGGTGTACAAGAATTAAAAAAAAACGTAATATGAATGTTAAACGTGTCTTTTGTTATGTATACTTGTAGTGAGAAGGATCTTCCCTACTTATTCTGATTAGCTCCAACTCTCGATATGCGGGAGGTCCCAACACAGCACCCTGGTAATGACTGGTGATGGCTTCCCCAGCTTTTATCTCTTCTTTCTCTGCCTTCACCATAGGAGCACATATATTTTAGTATTATACATTTGAAATCAAAGAAGCACATCACATACGAATATATTTATTTCATCTAGGCGTGGATTTTTTGTTTTTCTTTCCATTTTTAAATTTTAGTTTACATGGGTTATATCTTATAGATCAGACCCAAAGCGTTAATCGCCTATTTGCCTCCCGCTTACTCCTATGGTTTGCTCGCGGGTTCCTTATTTAACAATAACAATCTGTTAAACTTATGATGTAAGCTGTTTTTTTAAGTTTTCATTGGAAAGAGGCTATTTAAATGCTAACTGATTGTAAACCAATTCTAAAACTTTTTAATTTGTCTATTTCATCATCAGTTTTTCCTACTATCTGGAAGGACTCTTTTATTATTCCACTCCATAAAAAGGGTGCGAAGGAGGATTCCCAAAATATAGGTATTTCTAAATTGTTTTCAATTCCTATAGCATTTGAGCGTATTATCCATTCTCATTTGCACATTTATGTTCCACGCTTATATCGTTATAGCGCGTCAGTATGGTTTTGTTAAGCGAGGATCGACCACCACCAATCTTCTTGAATTGACATCTATTGTAATAAATGGATTTAATAAAAAAAATGCAGACTGAAGATGTTTAAGGTTAAGGCCTTTGACACCGTAAACCACTCTATCTTTTATTCAAATAAGATCAGCTTGGGTTTCGTAGTAATCAATTACTTGAATGTTCGGAGGGTTATATTCAATAATGCTGTTTCAAAATTAATCTACGTGACATCTGGAGTGCCTCAGGGTAGTTATATGGGCCCTTTTCTGTTTACTTTGTTTATTAACGATCTTCCCTAAATCATACTGATGACGTTAAGCTTTGTTTATCATATAATGATATAGCGTCGGGATTTAACTTACAGTCAGATATTGATTGTTTTCATGAATGGTGTGAGTACAACCTTTTAAATTTGAACTGCCTTAAATGCAATGCTATGACTTTATTTAGGGGTACTCTTATGTTTATCAGTAATTAAATACAACACTCGACCCGTATATATTCAGTTAACGATTTAGGTGTAAGCCGATTTACATTCAATGATCCGTTCTATGTGATAACTATAATAACCTATATCATGGTATCCCGGTATTAAAAACTAATATTTTAACTCATTTCCTTTATTCTTAGTTGTGCCTTTTATTTTCATTTGTGTCCCATCTCTATTTGTTTTATGTATCTACCTCGCGAAGTCGAATTATTTGCCCAAATTGATAATAGGGCCCCGCGGAAAACAAACACGTGCTTAGTATCGTTGGCCCACTTGTTTTTACTCTTCGAAGTACATCAACATATATAACATTTTTCAAGATGCATTGTTTAGTTCGGATTAAGGGGATATTTACTAAAGTGATTTTATAAATATTCAAAATTTATTGGATATATTGGGCCAACTTTCATGAATATTTTGTACATTTTTGTCCCATGATGCAGTAGTTTCTATGGGGCGGAAAGGAAGGCGTGGCCTGATCGGCATGAAATAAAATACGCAGACTATGCATATATAAAACCTATATAGTGTGCCAAGTTTCAAGTCTGGATTGGTGGGTTGATGACTTAAATTAATTAGTAGGGCAAGTCCAAATGCATTATTTCTTAATTAGTTAGACTGCAAAAAGTTGTCAGATGGCTTAATATAATTTCATTTTCTTACCCTCTGTTAAGCAATTTTATAAAAACACGAGGACACGATTTTCGAAATGCCATTTGCAGTATTTAAAACATGAAGTCTATTTACCTAGATCCATAGATTTTTTTTCTAAACAATTAAGCATTTTAATAAATAAGAAGAGCTCAATGTTCTGAATTCCACTATTCCACTTTCGTGGTTAACGACCAACATCCATAGAGCTGGGTTTCTTGAAAAATGCATACATATTAATTGGTCACATTTAAAACAAAAACGAAAGTTCTCTTCGGCGAAGTTTGTATACCCCTGCAGTTATAAGAAATAATCAATTTTAATAACACCATGTGAAATTGTTAAGGATTTGTGCTGACTTCGGTGATATTAAAAAAAATATTTCATTCTTTTTTTCAAACCATTTTTTTTACATCTACATGTAGTAGTCCGATTTTTATTAAATTGAATTCGAAACTATTAAAAATATCAAAAATTTTATTTTAAGATTTCAAATTTTCATTGTTGACTATCAGTTTGTAAATATAACGTAAATTTTGCTAACAGCTATGCAGCATCTGCGTTGCGCTAACAGTACCAGTTAATTAAACAGTACGCATGAAAAACCTCGAAAACAAACACTATAAAACACTTTCTATTCTCTTCTCCCGTCTTGCACTAAAACTTCGAAGTACACGATCTCCAAAACGAAAGCTAGGTCTCTTTATTTTAATTCAATAGAAGAGGCCGAAGTTGGCTGCAAAACAGCATCTCCTCTAAACATTGGTGACCCCGACGTGATGCTATCCGGGTTTTAGTGCAAATCGCAACTTCGGTTCTAACCTTTTGCTGTCTGGCCAAACGCCGTCAGGCACATCTCTCACAAACACACACATACAGTCGTCTCCAGAAAACGGTAATCGCGTTTTTCTGTGCCAAAATTTGACTTTCGAAATCGTCAAGTGTGAATTTCTTGTATCCGTTAGACGTACTACAGTAAAACACATCTAAGATGCCCAATGATGTTAACAACTTGCCACCGGCAGACAAAAAAGATGATGGATCGGCTGATATTGACTTCCTATTGGAAAGCAAAGTCTTCGCTGACTCGCCACATCCAATTCCTCCGAGTACGTATTGCTTCCTACTGCAATCGTTTGTACAAAAAGCCATTCAGGCATATATATTCCAATGCCGTGCTCTGTTGGATTCTGGATCCCAACTCAACTTTATCACCACGCGTCTGGCTAACCAGCTCCAGATCAAGGTTCACCATGCAGCCGTATCGATATCAGGAATTGGCGAGTCAACGATCACATCTAACTTATCAGCTGACATTGTAGCTCAGTCCCGTGAACTTTGGCCTAGACATCTCCAGCTTGAGCATTCCTGAAAACATAACCCTCGTAGACCCCATGTTTTTCAAATCTCAGAAAATAGATTTATTGGTTGGGGCCGGTCTATTTTTCGACCTTATCTGTGTAGGCCAAATTCGAATGGCAGATAATTTACCAATTCTCCAAAAGACCAAGCTAGCTTGGGTGGCTTCACGTGGACACTATCCCGTTCGCAACAGCTATTCATCTTTTGCCGCCTTTCATAAAGTCCCTAATTTTGAGGATGATTCTTTATCAGAGATCGTCAAAAGATTCTGGGAAATCGACAATTCCTGCGGCGAATCTCCCACAACATCCGCTGACGACGAAATATGCGAGCAGCAGCTTCTGCAAGGCTACTCTAGACTTGAGTCGGGTCAGTACTCTGTAAGGTTGCCGGCTAACTTCAGCACTGACACGTTAGGAGATTTTTTTCAACGCGCACTTAACCGCTTCAAAGCGCTCGAAGTCAAACTGGCAAAAAACCTTCAAACTAAACTGAAGTACTCTGCTTTCATGCGCGAATACATCGAGCTGGGCCATATGTCACTGGCTTCCATGTTTTCCCGCAATTCTATTTGTCGCATCATTGCGTTGAAAACCGGATAGCTCTACTACAAACTTGCGTGTGGTTTTTGACGGATCAGCCAAATCTACGTAAGGAGTATCTCCTAATGATCTGTTACATACGGTCGATACAACACGTCGATACAACCCAAGCTCTTTAACATTCTCATCAAATTTTATCTTCTCAGAGTTGCTATTTGCGGCGATATTTTCAAGATTTATCGCTTCGTGCGAGTAGCTCACCCAGATCAATTTCATGCACGTTGGATACTACTACTTAGCCGGCGATCCCAGCACCGATTGCCTGCTCTTTAACTTCGCGATAAACCGATCACAAAACGAAGTATCTTATGCATGATAGCCAAGGTTTACGACCCACTCGGATTAATCTCACCCGTCGTTGCCAAACTCAAAATATTTTTTCGAGCTCTATGGAAGGAATGGTTGGACTGGGACGAATGCTTGCCTCAAGCAATGCACTACGAATGGAATTTGTTAGTTTCTCAGCTTTCAAGTGTTTGTCTATCATTTCCGCGATTCATTCTAACGTCACTGGCCACAATTGAGCTACATGGGTTTTGCGACGCAAGCATGGCTGCTTATGGCGCTTGCGTATACGTCCAATCTGAGTCGCGGGTGTATATTCTTCACATTTGGTTTGCTCGAAATCCTGGGTCTCTCCTTTGAAAACGCTGACAATCTCAAAGCTCGAACTCTCAGCAGCGCTTCTTTCATCCGATCTTAAGTCAAACATCGCCAAGGAATTCAAGTTCGTCCGCAAATACCACTGCTGGAGCGACTCTACAGTAGCACTTGATTGGATACGAGAAGCCCCTTCTAACTTCAACGTCTTTGTTTCCAACAGGGTAGCACAAATCCAGCGGCGGACAAAAGACATGACATGGCATCATGTGCCGTCGCAGCTAAACCCGGCAGATGTATTGTCAAGAGGATGCAAGCCAATTGAGCTGTCAGAATCACCACTTTGGAAAAACGGACCTTCATTTATACAAGCCGGCACTGCAGGTTGGCCACAAACCGTGTATCATCCATCTGATCTTCCCGAGAGGGGCTCAACACTTATTTCAACGCAACGGCTATATTTGGCAGCGTCCTGCGAATTCAGCAATTCCTTCACAAAGTTGAACAACAACAAGTTCATTAAGCGCACAGCTTCACTACTCAATCCGGATGATCTCAAAGGCGGAACGCATCTTTTGCTGAAAAGCATTCACATTGTGCATTTCGGCGAGGAGTACAAGTCGCTAAATTTAAGGAAGCCGCTGCCCCATAGTAGCAAGCTGCTCCTTGCAACTATTCGTCATCGATACTAGCCCATTGGCGGGCTCAAAGCTGTATCGAGTATCATCAATAAATGCATACGCTGCTTTCGAATGCGGCCCAAACTTCTTGATCAAGTAATGGCCCTTTGCCAGCCGAGCTACGTCTTTTCATATGTTTTGCAAAAAAGGCAGTTCATTTGGAATTGGTGGAGGACTTATCGACATCATCAATTCTCGCAGCATTGAAACGCTTCATAAGCCTTCAAGGGAAACCGCATTCAATATGGACTGATAACGCCACGAACTTTCTGGGTGCTCGGAACGAGCTGAAGGAACTTCGCGAATTATTTCTAAACGATCTACAGAGAAGCGAGATTTTCAACAGCTATACAGCGTTGGGAGTCAATTGGCATTTCATTCCTCCACATTCCCCACATTTCGGTAGATTATGGGAGTCCGCGGTAAAATCAGCAAAGTACCATTTTTATCGCGTCGTTGGAAACTCAACTCTTTCATTCAACGAGCTTCGAACCTTCATCTGTCAAATATCTGCAATGCTCAACTCCAGACCTCTTTATTCTATTTCAGAAGACCTAACAATTTGGAGATTCTTACACCCGGCCATTTTATATGGGGCAGGGCGAACGCAACTCAGTCGCTGGCAAAAGGTGTGCCAAGTGCAGTAAGCGTTCTGGAGGAAGTGGAGCACATCCTACTTGTCCCTGCTTCAAGAGCGTGGAAAGTGAAAGACGACTCGGCAAATTCTCAACCCGGAACCATGGTCCTGATAAAGGAGGACAACGCCCCGCCACTCAAGTGGCCTCTTGATAGAGTGGATAGCGTCATCGCAGAAGGGGACGGCATTTCAAGAGTTGTCGTCATCCGCAGCGCAAAGGGACTGGTCAGGAGAGCCATATCAAGGATCGCCGTTCTGGCAATCGAAACCAAATCGGTTGAAAGCCATCATCTTCCAACGGGGGGAGCATGTTCGCAGCAGAACGCCTAAATTTCATTGTTTACTATCAGTTTGTAAATATAACTTAAAGTTTGCTAACAGCTCTGCAGCATCTGCGTTGCGCTAACAGCACATATTAATTTAACAGTACGCATGTAAAACCTCGAAAACAAACACTGTACAACACTTACTATTCTCTTCTCTCGTCTTGCACTAAAACTTCAAAGTACACGATCTCCAAAACGAAAGCTGTCTTTTTATTTTAATTCAATAGAAGAGGCCGAAATTGGCTGCAAAACAGCATGTCTTCTAAACATTGGTGACCCCGACGTGATGCTATCCGGGTTTTAGTGCAAATCGCAACTTCGGTTCTAACCTTTTGCTGTCTGGCCAAACGCCGTCAGGCACATCTCTTACAAACACACACATACAGTCGTCTCCAGAAAACGGTAATCGCGTTTTTCTGTGCCCAAATTTGACTTTCGAAATCGTCAAGGGTGAATTTCTTGTATCCGTTAGACGTACTACAGTGAAACACATCTAAGATGCCCAATGATGTTGACAACTTGCAACCGGCAGACAAAAAAGATGATGGATCGGCTGATATTGACTTCCTATTGGAAAGCAAAGTCTTCGATGACTCGCCACATGGATACCTTTATAAAGTCACGCATCGCAGATGCTAACTCAACAACACTTCCTGCCTACCAGGGCAATATCAATTCTTCCTTCCAACGAAACAAGCGCAAGCCTCGGCTACCAGAATTACACAACTGTCGAGCTTCAGCAGCAGCTACGAGGATTGGCCAGATTCTATTGCCATGTACAACAGTTTCGTCGGTATCAACGAGGATTTAAGCAATGTAGAGAAATTTCAACACCTGCGCGAATGCTTTGATGGCGCAGCTCTGAACACAATCAAATCTCTGGAACCTGCCGATGCCAATTACTATAAGGCGTTAGAGTTACATACAAAGCGTTTTGATAACAATTTGCTACATTTTCAGGGCCATGTTCGAGCTATTTTTGGACTGGCAAAAGGGATCTTCAGAAGCTCTGCGCGGTCTATGTGAAAAAATCAACTCACACCTTCGGGCCTTTACCACCATGTCAACCATTCCTCAAATGGCTTCTCATTCACATTATCTCACGCAAGCTCGACCGCAACACTCAGGAAGGATGGGAGGGGGCCCTGCCATCCGACAAGCTGCCCAGCTGGACTGATATGTCAACCTTTCTGGAACGGAGATGTCGCATGCTGGAAAATCTTAACAGCGCTACGGTACCCACACCTAGCCTTCGGGTGAGCCGAAGCTCCCATAGATCAAATCGGAACTCTTTCATTGCCACAAATACCAGAAACCAACAACTTTGTACATATTCGATTCTAAGGATCTCTATATCGTAAAATGCCCACCATTCATAAATCTGTCAACAAGTTTACGTCACAAGGAAGCCAAACGTTTAAACCTGTGCCTAAATTATCTCCGGAAAGGTGATGGCTTGTATCAATGTCGCTCAGGGCATATGTCCCCCATAGCGGCTCAATCTCCTGTCTCATGTGCACCTGGCTCGCAGCTTGCAGTCCTTAGCTTCCACTCTCGTAGCCTTTTACCCTAAAGACAACGCTAGGAACGTGTTCAATAATTCCTCCGAGTACGTATTGCTTCCTACTGCAATAGTTTATGCGAAAAGCCATTCAGGCGTATATATACCATGCCGTGCTCTGTTGGATTCTGGATCCCAACTCAACTTTATCACCACGCGTCTGGCTAACCAGCTCCAGATCAAGCTTCACCATGCAGCCGTATCGATATTAGGAATTGGCGATTCAACGATCGCGTCTAACTTATCAACTGACATTGTAGCTCAGTCCTGTGACAAGAGATTCACCACATCCTCCCCAACAGTTATAACTCGATCGATAACAGATTATCATCCGAACTTTGGCCTCGACATCTTCAGCTTGAGCATTCCTGAAAACATATCCCTCGCATACCCCATGTTTTTCAAATCTCAGAGAATAGATTTATTACTTGGGGCCGGTCTATTTTTCGACTTAATCTGTGTAAGCCAAATTCGAATGGCAGATAATTTACCAATTCTCCAAAAGAACAAGCTAGGTTGGGTGGCTTCACGTGGACACTATCACGTTCGCAACAGCTATTCATCTTTTGCCGCCTTTCGTAAAGTCCCTAATTTTGAGGATGATTCCTTATCAGAGATCGTCAAAAGATTCTGGGAAATCGACAATTCCTGCGGCGAATCTCCCACAACATCCGCTGACGACGAAAAATGCGAGCAGCAGCTACTGCAAGGCAACTCTAGACTTGAGTCGGGTCAGTACTCTGTAAGGTTGCCGATTAAATTCAGCACTGACACGTTAGGAGATTTTTTTCAAAGCGCACTTAGACGCGTCAAGGCGCTCGAAGTCAAACTGGCAAAAAACCTTCAAACTAAACTGAAGTACTCTGCTTTCATGCGCGAATACATCGAGCTGGACCATATGTCACTGGCTTCCATGTTTTCCAGCAATTCTATTTGTCGCATCATTGCGTTGAGAAACGGATAGCTCTACTACAAAATTGAGTGTGGTTTTTGACGGATCAGCCAAATCTACGTAAGGAGTATCTCCTAATGATCTGTTACATACGGTCGACACAACCCAAGCTCTTTAACATTCTGATCAAATTTCATCTTCTCAGAGTTGCTATTTGCGGGGAAGTTTGCAAGATTTATCGCTTCGTGCGAGTAGCTCACCCAAATCAATTTCTTCAGTGCATCCTATGGCGCGATCATCCCTATGAAGAAATAAGGACATACACGTTGGATACTACTACTTGGCCGGCGAAAACGAAAGTTCACTTCGGAGAAGTTTGTATACCCCTGCAGTTATAAGAAATAATCAACTTTAATAACACCATGTGAAATTGTTAAGGATTGGTGCTGACTTCGGTGATATTACAAAAAAATATTTCATTCTTTTTTTCAAACCATTTTTTTTACATCTACATGTAGTAGCCCGATTTTTATTAAATAAATTATTATTATAATTATATTATAAGATTGTTCGCAGCAGAACGCCAAAATTTCATTGTTGACTATCAGTTTGTAAATATAACGTAAAGTTTTCTAACAGCTGTGCAGCATCTGCGTTGCGCTAACAGCACCAATTAATTTAACAGTACGCATGTAAAACCACGAAAACAAACACTGTACAACACTTACTATTCTCTTCTCTCGTCTTGCACTAAAACTTCGAAGTACACGATCTCCAAAACGAAAGCTAGGTCTTTTTATTTTAATTCAATAGAAGAGCCCGAAGTGGGCTGCAAAACAGCATCTCCTCTAAACATTGGTGACCCCGACGTGATGCTATCCGGGTTTTAGTGCAAATCGCAACATCGGTTCTAACCTTTTGCTGTCTGGCCAAACGCCGTCAGGCACATCTCTCACAAACACACTCATACAGTCGTCTCCAGAAAACGGTAATCGCGTTTTTCTGTGCCCAAATTTGACTTTCGAAATCGTCAAGGGTGAATTTCTTGTATCCGTTAGACGTACTACAGTGAAACACATCTAAGATGCCCAATGATGTTGACAACTTGCAACCGGCAGACCAAAAAGATGATGGATCGGCTGATATTGACTTCCTATTGGAAAGCAAAGTCTTCGCTGACTCGCCACATGGATACCTTTATGAAGTCACGCATCGCAGATGCTAACTCAACAACACTTCCTGCCTACCAGGGCAATATCAATTTTTCCTTCCAACTAAACAAGCGCAAGTCTCGGCTACCAGAATTACACAACTGTCGAGCTTCAGCAGCAGCTACGAGGATTGGCCAGATTCTATTGCCATGTACAACAGTTTCGTCGGTATCAACGAGGATTTAAGCAATGTAGAGAAATTTCAACACCTGCGCGCATGCTTTGATGGCGCGGCTCTGAGCACAATCAAATCTTTGGAACCTGCCGATGCCAATTACTATAAGGCATTAGAGTTACATACAAAGCGTTTTGATAACAAGTTGCTACATTTTCAGGGCCATGTTCGAGCTATTTTTGGACTGGCAAAAGGGATCTTCAGAAGCTCTGCGCGGTCTATGTGAAAAAATCAACTAACACCTTCGGGCTTTTACCACCATGTCAACCATTCCTCAAATGGCCGATGGACTACTCATTCACATTATCTCACGCAAGCTCGACCGCAAAACTCAGGAAAGATGGAAGGGGGCCCTGCCATCCGACAAGCTGCCCAGCTGGACTGATATGTCAAAAGGAAAGGTTATAGCTTGTAGCAATGTCGCTCAGGGCATATGTCCCCCATAGCGGGTCAATTACCTGTCTCATGTGCACCTGGCTCGCAGCTTGCAGTCGGATCCCAGCCAAGTATACCAGATTTTTCGACGCCTTTAGCTTCCACTCTCGTAGCCTTTTACCCTGTAGACAACGCTAGGAACGTGTTCAACAATTCCTCCGAGTACGTATTGCTTCCTACTGAAATCGTTTATGCAAAAAGCCATTCAGGCGTATATATACCATGCCGTGCTCTGTTGGATTCTGGATCCCAACTCAACTTTATCACCACGCGTCTGGCTAACCAGCTCCAGATCAAGGTTCACCATGCAGCCGTATCGATATCAGGAATTGGCGAGTCAACGATCGCATCTAACTTATCAGCTGACATTGTAGCTCAGTCCCGTGACAAGAGATTCACCACATCCTCCCCAGCAGTTATAACTCGATCGATAACAAATTATCATCCGAACTTTGGCCTCGACATCTCCAGCTTGAGCATTCTTGAAAACATAACCCTCGTAGACCCCATGTTTTTCAAATCTCAGAAAATAGATTTATTGCTTGGGGCCGGTCTATTTTTCGACCTAATCTGTGTAGGCCAAATTCGAATGGCAGATAATTTACCAATTCTCCAAAAGACCAAGCTAGGTTGGGTGGCTTCACGTGGACACTATCACGTTCGCAACAGCTATTCACCTTTTGCCGCCTTTCGTAAAGTCCCTAATTTTGAGGATGATTCCTTATTAGAGATCGTCAAAAGATTCTGGGAAATCGACAATTCCTGCGGCGAATCTCCCACAACATCCGCTGACGACGAAATATGCGAGCAGCAGCTTCTGCAGGGCTACTCTAGACTTGAGTCGGGTCAGTACTCTGTAAGGTTGCCGACTTAATTCAGCACTGACGCTTCAAGGCGATCAAAGTCAAACTGGCAAAAAACCTTCAAACTAAACTGAAGTACTCTGCTTTCATGCGCGAATAAATCGAGCTGGGCCATATGTCACTGGCTTCCATGTTTTCCCACAATTTTATTTGTCGCATTATTGCGTTGAGAAACGGATAGCTCTACTACAAAATTGCGTGTGGTTTTTGACGGATCAGACAAATCTACGTCAGGAGTATCTTTTAATGATTTGTTACATACGGTCGATACAACCCGTCGATACAACCCAAGCTCTTTAACATTCTCATCAAATTTCGTCTTCTCAGAGTTTCTATGTACGGCGATATTTGCAAGAATTATCGCTTCGTGCGAGTAGCTCACCCAGATCAATTTCTTCAGTGCATCCTATGACGCGATCATCCCGATGAAGAAATAAGGACATGCACGTTGGATACTACTACTTAGCCGGCGATCCCAGCACCGATTGCCTGTTCTTTAACTTCGCGATAAACAGATCACAAAACGAAGTATCTTATGCATGATAGCCAAGGTTTACGACCCACTCGGATTAATCTCACCCGTCGTTGCCAAACTCAAAATATTTCTTCGAGTTCTATGGAAGGAAAGGTTGGACTGGGACGAATGCTTGCCGCAAGCAATGCACTACGAATGGAATTTGTTAGTTTCTCAGCTTTCAAGTGTTTGTCTATCATTTCCGCGATTCATTCTAACGTCACTGGCCACAATTGAGCTACATGGGTTTTGCGACGCAAGCATGGCTGCTTAAGGCGCTTGCGTATACGTCCAATCTGAGTCGCGGGTGTATATTCTTCACATTTGCTATGCTCGAAATCCTGGGTCTCTCCTTTGAAAACGCTGACAATCTCAAAGCTCGAACTCTCAGCAGCGCTTCTTTCATCCGATCTTATGTCAAACATCGCCAAGGAATTCAAGTTCGTCCGCAAATACCACTGCTGGAGCGACCCGGCAGATATATTGTCAAGAGGATGCAAGCCAATTGAGCTGTCAGAATCACCACTTTGGAAAAACGGACCTTAATTTTTACAAGCCGGCACTGCAGGTTGGCCACAAACCGTGTATCATCCATCTGATTTTCCCGAGAGGCGCTCAACACTTATTTCAACGCAACGGCTATATTTGGCAGGTTCCTGCGAATTCAGCAGTTGCAACAACAACAAGTTCATTAAGCTCACAGCTTCACTACTCAATCCGGATGATCTCAAAGGCGGAACGCATCTTTTGCTGAAAAGCATTTACATTGTGCATTTCGGCGAGGAGTACAAGTCGCTAAATTTCAGGAAGCCGCTGCCCCATAGTAGCAAGCTGATCCTTGCAACTATTCGTCAACGATACTAGCCCATTGGCGGGCTCAAAGCTGTATCGAGTATCATCAATAAATGCATACGCTGCTTTCGAATGCGGCCCAAACTTCTCGATCAAGTAATGGCCCCTCTGCCAGCCGACCGCGTCCAGCCAAACCCAGTATTTTATGTAACTGGCATTGACTTTTGCGGTCCATTTAACCAAAATCGGAAGTAGCAACCGCGTGGAAGTAGAAAATGCTACGTCTCAATTTTCATATGTTTTGCAAAAAAGGCAGTTCATTTGGAATTGGTGGAGGACTTATCGACATCATCAATTCTCGCAGCATTGAAACGCTTCATAAGCCTTCAAGGGAAACCGCATTCAATATGGACTGATAACGCCACGAACTTTCTGGGTGCTCGGAACGAGCTGAAGGAACTTCGCGAATTATTTCTAAACGATCTACAGAGAAGCGAGATTTTCAACAGCTATACAGCGTTGGGAGTCAATTGGCATTTCATTCCTCCACATTCCCCACATTTCGGTAGATTATGGGAGTCCGCGGTAAAATCAGCAAAGTACCATTTTTATCGCGTCGTTGGGAACTCAACTCTTTCATTCAACGAGCTTCGAACCTTCATCTGTCAAATATCTGCAATGCTCAACTCCAGACCTCTTTATTCTATTTCAGAAGACCCTAACAATTTGGAGATTCTTACACCCGGCCATTTTATATGGGGCAGGGCGAACGCAACTCAATCGCTGGCAAAAGGTGTGCCAAGTGCAGTAAGCGTTCTGGAGAAAGTGGAGCACATCCTACTTGTCCCTGCTTCAAGAGCGTGGAAAGTGAAAGACGACTCGGCAAATTCTCAACCCGGAACCATGGTCCTGATAAAGGAGGACAACGCCCCGCCACTCAAGTGGCCTCTTGATAGAGTGGATAGCGTCATCGCAGAAGGGGACGGCATTTCAAGAGTTGTCGTCATCCGCAGCGCAAAGGGACTGGTCAGGAGAGCCATATCAAGGATCGCCGTTCTGCCAATCGAAACCAAATCGGTTGAAAGCCATCATCTTCCAACGGGGGGAGCATGTTCGCAGCACAACGCCTAAATTTCATTGTTTACTATCAGTTTGTGAATATAACTTAAAGTTTGCTAACAGCTGTGCAGCATCTGCGTTGCGCTAACAGCACATATTAATTTAATAGTACGCATGTAAAACCTCGAAAACAAGCACTGTTCAACACTTACTGTTCTCTTCTCCCGTCTTGCACTAAAACTTCAAAGTACACGATCTCTAAAACGAAAACTAGGTCTTTTATTTTAATGTAATAGAAGAGGCCGAAGTGGGCTGCAAAACAGCATCCTTTCTAAACAAAGATAATATGTCAAAATGCCCCAAAGCTATAATTTGTTTCATATTATTTTTCCATTAATTTTGGGATCGTTCCTATGGCAGCTATATGAAATAGTAGTCTGATTTTGATAAAATTTAATTTGAAATTCATAACTTAATAATAATATATAATAATTCATAAACATAAAAAAGGTTATTTCCAAGCATAGAAGGTTAGATGTTTAAAAACAACAAATATATAATTTTTTCATATTTTCCGACTAATTTTCGATCGTTACTATATGATATTCGAATTTTAGAACTAAATAAAAAACACGAATGATATAATTTTTTCATATTATTTTTCCACTAATTTTCCGATCGTTCCTATGGCAGCTATATGATATCGTCGTCAGATTTTGATGAAATTTAATTTGAAATTTGAAACCAATTAAAAAATGTTATTTCCAAGCGAAGGAGGTTATAAGTTTTAAATCACCAAAGATATTTATATTTTTTAATTTTTTCCCTGATAGTTCCCATCGGAGCTATAAGATATAGTTGTCCGATCCGGCTGGTTCCGACTTTTATACTACCTGCAATAGAATGACGACTTTTGGGAAAGTTTCAGCCCAGTTGCTTTAAAACTGAGAGACTAGTTTGCGTAGAAACGGACGGACAGACGGACGGACATGGCTAGATCAACTCGTCTAGTGATGCTAATCAAGAAAATATATACTTTATGTGGTCGGAAACGTCTCGTTCACTGCGTTGCAAACTTCCGACTATAATTATTATAAACTCTGTAAGAGTATAAAAATACAAATACAATCTGTTGGTGTACAAGAATTAAAAAAAAAACGTAATATGAATGTTAAACGTGTCTTTTGTTATGTAAACTTGTAGTGAGAAGAATCTCCCCTACGCATTCAGCTCCAACTCTCGACATGCGGGAGGTCCCAACCCAGCACCCCGGTAATGGCTGGTGATGGCTTCCCCAGCTTTTATCTCTTCTTTCTCCGCCTTCACCATAGGAGCACATATATTTTAGTATTATACATTTGAAATCAAAGAAGCACATCACATACGAATATATTTATTTCATCTAGGCGTGGATTTTTTGTTTTTCTTTCCATTTTTAAATTTTAGTTTACATGGGTTATATCTTATAGATCAGACCCAAAGCGTTAATCGCCTATTTGCCTCCCGCTTACTCCTATGGTTTGCTCGCGGGTTCCTTATTTAACAATAACAATCTGTTAAACTTATGATGTAAGCTGTTTCTTTAAGTTTTCAGTGGAAAGAGGCTATTTAAATGCTAACTGATTGTAAACCAATTCTTAAACTTTTTAATTTGTCTATTTCATCATCAGTTTTTCCTACTATCTGGAAGGACTCTTTTATTATTCCACTCCATAAAAAGGGTGCGAAGGAGGATTCCCAAAATATAGGTATTTCTAAACTGTCTTCAATTCCTATACCATTTGAGCGTATTATCCATTCTCATTTGCAACATTTATGTTCCACGCTTATATCGTTATAGCGCGTCAGTATGGTTTTGTTAAGCGAAGATCGACCACCACCAGTCTTCTTGAATTGACATCTATTGTAATAAATGGATTTAATAAAAAAAATGCAGACTGAAGATGTTTATACAGATTTTAGTAAGGCCTTTGACACCGTAAACCACTCTATCTTTTATTCAAATTAGATCAGCTTGGGTTTCGTAGTAATCAATTACTTGAATGTTCGGAGGGTTATATTCAATAATGCTGTTTCAAAATTAATCTACGTGACATCTGGAGTGCCTCAGGGTAGTTATATGGGCCCTTTTCTGTTTACTTTGTTTATTAACGATCTTCCCTAAATCATACTGATGACGTTAAGCTTTGTTTATCATATAATGATATAGCGTCGGGATTTAACTTACAGTCAGATATTGATTGTTATCATGAATGGTGTGAGTACAACCTTTTAAATTTGAACTGCCTTAAATGCAATGCTAGGGGTACTCTTATGTTTATCAGTAAATAAATACGACACTCGACCCGTATATATTCAGTTAACGATTTAGGTGTCAGCCGATTTATATTCAATGATCCGTTCTATGTGATAACTATAATAACCTATATCATGGTATCCCGGTATTAAAAACTAATATTTTAACTCATTTCCTTTAATTTTAGTTGTGCCTTTTATTTTCATTTGTGTCCCGTCTCTATTTGTTTTATGTATCTACCTCGCGAAGTCGAATTATTTGCCCAAATTGATAATAGGGCCCCGCGGGTAACAAACACGTGCTTAATATCGTTGGCCCACTTGTTTTTACTCTTCGAAGTACATCAACATATATAACATTTTTCAAGATGCATTGTTTAGTTCGGATTAAGGGGATATTTACTAAAGTGATTTTATAAATATTCAAAATTTATTGGATATATTGGGCCAACTTTCATGAATATTTTGTACATTTTTGTCCCATGATGCAGTAGTTTCTATGGGGCGGAAAGGAAGGCGTGGCCTGATCGGCATGAAATAAAATACGCAGACTATGCATATATAAAACCTATATAGTGTGCCAAGTTTCAAGTCTGTAGCTTTATTTTTCTAGTTTATGCAAGAATATTGGGCATTGGGATCAGTGTGCACTGGATTGGTGGATTGATGACTTAAATTAATTAGTAGGGCAAGTCCAAATGCATTATTTCTTAATTAGTTAGACTGCAAAAAGTTGTCAGATGGCTTAATATAATTTCATTTTCTTACCCTCTGTTAAGCAATTTTATAAAAACACGAGGACACGATTTTCGAAATGCCATTTGCAGTATTTAAAACATGAAGTCTATTTACCTAGATCCATAGATTTTTTTCTAAACAATTAAGCATTTTAATAAATAAGAAGAGCTCAATGTTCTGAATTCCACTATTCCACTTTCGTGGTTAACGACCAACATCCATAGAGCTGGGTTTCTTGAAAAATGCATCATATTAAGTGGTCACATTTAAAACAAAAACGAAAGTTCTCTTCGGCGAAGTTTGTATACCCCTGCAGTTATAAGAAATAATCAACTTTAATAACACCATGTGAAATTGTTAAGGATTGGTGCTGACTTCGGTGATATTAAAAAAAATATTTCATTCTTTTTTTCAAACCATTTTTTTTACATCTACATGTAGTAGTCCGATTTTTATTAAATTGAATTTGAAACTATTAAAAATATCAAAAATTTTATTTTAAGATTGTTCGCAGCAGAACGCCAAAATTTCATTGTTGACTATCAGTTTGTAAATATAACGTAAATTTTGCTAACAGCTGTGCACCATCTGCGTTGCGCTAACAGCACCAGTTAATTAAACAGTACGCATGAAAAACCTCGAAAACAAACACTGTAAAACACTTTCTATTCTCTTCTCCCGTCTTGCACTAAAACTTCGAAGTACACGATCTCCAAAACGAAAGCTAGGTCTCTTTATTTTAATTCAATAGAAGAGGCCGAAGTTGGCTGCAAAACAGCATCTCCTCTAAACATTGGTGACCCCGACGTGATGCTATCCGGGTTTTAGTGCAAATCGCAACTTCGGTTCTAACCTTTTGCTGTCTGGCCAAACGCCGTCAGGCACATCTCTCACAAACACACTCATACAGTCGTCTCCAGAAAACGGTAATCGCGTTTTTCTGTGCCCAAATTTGACTTTCGAAATCGTCAAGTGTGAATTTCTTGTATCCGTTAGACGTACTACAGTGAAACACATCTAAGATGCCCAATGATGTTGACAACTTGCCACCGGCAGACAAAAAAGATGATGGATCGGCTGATATTGACTTCCTATTGGAAAGCAAAGTCTTCGCTGACTCGCCACATTCAATTCCTCCGAGTACGTATTGCTTCCTATTGCAATCGTTTGTGCAAAAAGCCATTCAGGCGTATATATACCATGCCGTGCTCTGTTGGATTCTGGATCCCAACTCAACTTTATCACCACGCGTCTGGCTAACCAGCTCCAGATCAGGGTTCACCATGCAGCCGTATCGATATCAGGAATTGGCGAGTCAACGATCACATCTAACTTATCAGCTGACATTGTAGCTCAGTCCCGTAAACTTTGGCCTAGACATCTCCAGCTTGAGCATTCCTGAAAACATAACCCTCGTAGACCCCATGTTTTTGAAATCTCAGAAAGTAGATTTATTGCTTGGGGCCGGTCTATTTTTCGACCTAATCTGTGTAGGCCAAATTCGAATGGCAGATAATTTACCAATTCTCCAAAAGACCAAGCTAGCTTGGGTGGCTTCACGTGGACACTATCACGTTCGCAACAGCTATTCATCTTTTGCCGCCTTTCGTAAAGTTCCTAATTTTGAGGATGATTCTTTATCAGAGATCGTCGAAAGATTCTGGGAAATCGACAATTCCTGCGATGAATCTCCCACAACATCCGCTGACGACGAAAAATGCGAGCAGCAACTACTGCAAGGCTACTCTAGACTTGAGTCGGGTCAGTACACTGTAAGGTTGCCGACTAAATTCAGCACTGATACGTTAGGAGATTTTTTTCAACGCGCACTTAGACGCTTCAAAGCGCTAGAAGTCAAACTGGCAACCTTCAAACTAAACTGAAGTACTCTGCTTTCATGCGCGAATACATCGAGCTGGGCCATATGTCACTGGCTGCCATGTTTTCCCGCAATTCTATTTGTCGCATCATTGCGTTGAGAAACCGGATAGCTCTACTACAAAATTGCGTGTGGTTTTTGACGGATCAGCCAAATCTACGTAAGGAGTATCTCTTAATGATCTGTTACAGCAGCTTCTGCAGGGCTACTCTAGACTTGAGTCGGGTCAGTACTCTGTAAGGTTGCCGACTAAATTCAGCACTGACACGTTAGGAGATTTTTTTCAACGCGCACTTAGACGCTTCAAGGCGCTCGAAGTCAAATTGGAAAAAAACCTTCAAACTAAACTGAAGTACTCTGCTTTCATGCGCGAATACATCTCCTCTATACAAAGATAATAGGTCACAAAGCCCCAAAGCTATAATTTGTTTCATATTATTTTTCCATTAATTTTCCGATCGTTTCTATGGCAGCTATATGATATCGTCGTCAGATTTTGATGATATTTAATTCAAAATTTGAAACCAATTAAAAAATGTTATTTCCGAGCGAAGGAGGTTATAAGTTTTAAACCATAAAGATATATATATTTTTTAATTTTTCCCTGATAGTTCCCAACGGAGCTATAAGATATAGTTTTCCGATCCGGCTGGTTCCAACCTTTATACTACCTGCAATAGAATGACGACTTTTGGGAAAGTTTCAGCCCAGTTGCTTTAAAACTGAGAGACTAGTTTGCGTAGAAACGGACGGACAGACGGACGGACATGGCTAGATCAACTCGTCTAGTGATGCTAATCAAGAAAATATATACTTTATGTGGTCGGAAACGTCTCGTTCACTGCGTTGCAAACTTCCGACTATAATTATTATAAACTCTGTAAGAGTATAAAAATACAAATACAATCTGTTGGTGTACAAGAATTAAAAAAAAAACGTAATATGAATGTTAAACGTGTCTTTTGTTATGTAAACTTGTAGTGAGAAGAATCTCCCCTACGCATTCAGCTCCAACTCTCGACATGCGGGAGGTCCCAACCCAGCACCCCGGTAATGGCTGGTGATGGCTTCCCCAGCTTTTATCTCTTCTTTCTCCGCCTTCACCATAGGAGCACATATATTTTAGTATTATACATTTGAAATCAAAGAAGCACATCACATACGAATATATTTATTTCATCTAGGCGTGGATTTTTTGTTTTTCTTTCCATTTTTAAATTTTAGTTTACATGGGTTATATCTTATAGATCAGACCCAAAGCGTTAATCGCCTATTTGCCTCCCGCTTACTCCTATGGTTTGCTCGCGGGTTCCTTATTTAACAATAACAATCTGTTAAACTTATGATGTAAGCTGTTTCTTTAAGTTTTCAGTGGAAAGAGGCTATTTAAATGCTAACTGATTGTAAACCAATTCTTAAACTTTTTAATTTGTCTATTTCATCATCAGTTTTTCCTACTATCTGGAAGGACTCTTTTATTATTCCACTCCATAAAAAGGGTGCGAAGGAGGATTCCCAAAATATAGGTATTTCTAAACTGTCTTCAATTCCTATACCATTTGAGCGTATTATCCATTCTCATTTGCAACATTTATGTTCCACGCTTATATCGTTATAGCGCGTCAGTATGGTTTTGTTAAGCGAAGATCGACCACCACCAGTCTTCTTGAATTGACATCTATTGTAATAAATGGATTTAATAAAAAAAATGCAGACTGAAGATGTTTATACAGATTTTAGTAAGGCCTTTGACACCGTAAACCACTCTATCTTTTATTCAAATTAGATCAGCTTGGGTTTCGTAGTAATCAATTACTTGAATGTTCGGAGGGTTATATTCAATAATGCTGTTTCAAAATTAATCTACGTGACATCTGGAGTGCCTCAGGGTAGTTATATGGGCCCTTTTCTGTTTACTTTGTTTATTAACGATCTTCCCTAAATCATACTGATGACGTTAAGCTTTGTTTATCATATAATGATATAGCGTCGGGATTTAACTTACAGTCAGATATTGATTGTTATCATGAATGGTGTGAGTACAACCTTTTAAATTTGAACTGCCTTAAATGCAATGCTAGGGGTACTCTTATGTTTATCAGTAAATAAATACGACACTCGACCCGTATATATTCAGTTAACGATTTAGGTGTCAGCCGATTTATATTCAATGATCCGTTCTATGTGATAACTATAATAACCTATATCATGGTATCCCGGTATTAAAAACTAATATTTTAACTCATTTCCTTTAATTTTAGTTGTGCCTTTTATTTTCATTTGTGTCCCGTCTCTATTTGTTTTATGTATCTACCTCGCGAAGTCGAATTATTTGCCCAAATTGATAATAGGGCCCCGCGGGTAACAAACACGTGCTTAATATCGTTGGCCCACTTGTTTTTACTCTTCGAAGTACATCAACATATATAACATTTTTCAAGATGCATTGTTTAGTTCGGATTAAGGGGATATTTACTAAAGTGATTTTATAAATATTCAAAATTTATTGGATATATTGGGCCAACTTTCATGAATATTTTGTACATTTTTGTCCCATGATGCAGTAGTTTCTATGGGGCGGAAAGGAAGGCGTGGCCTGATCGGCATGAAATAAAATACGCAGACTATGCATATATAAAACCTATATAGTGTGCCAAGTTTCAAGTCTGTAGCTTTATTTTTCTAGTTTATGCAAGAATATTGGGCATTGGGATCAGTGTGCACTGGATTGGTGGATTGATGACTTAAATTAATTAGTAGGGCAAGTCCAAATGCATTATTTCTTAATTAGTTAGACTGCAAAAAGTTGTCAGATGGCTTAATATAATTTCATTTTCTTACCCTCTGTTAAGCAATTTTATAAAAACACGAGGACACGATTTTCGAAATGCCATTTGCAGTATTTAAAACATGAAGTCTATTTACCTAGATCCATAGATTTTTTTCTAAACAATTAAGCATTTTAATAAATAAGAAGAGCTCAATGTTCTGAATTCCACTATTCCACTTTCGTGGTTAACGACCAACATCCATAGAGCTGGGTTTCTTGAAAAATGCATCATATTAAGTGGTCACATTTAAAACAAAAACGAAAGTTCTCTTCGGCGAAGTTTGTATACCCCTGCAGTTATAAGAAATAATCAACTTTAATAACACCATGTGAAATTGTTAAGGATTGGTGCTGACTTCGGTGATATTAAAAAAAATATTTCATTCTTTTTTTCAAACCATTTTTTTTACATCTACATGTAGTAGTCCGATTTTTATTAAATTGAATTTGAAACTATTAAAAATATCAAAAATTTTATTTTAAGATTGTTCGCAGCAGAACGCCAAAATTTCATTGTTGACTATCAGTTTGTAAATATAACGTAAATTTTGCTAACAGCTGTGCACCATCTGCGTTGCGCTAACAGCACCAGTTAATTAAACAGTACGCATGAAAAACCTCGAAAACAAACACTGTAAAACACTTTCTATTCTCTTCTCCCGTCTTGCACTAAAACTTCGAAGTACACGATCTCCAAAACGAAAGCTAGGTCTCTTTATTTTAATTCAATAGAAGAGGCCGAAGTTGGCTGCAAAACAGCATCTCCTCTAAACATTGGTGACCCCGACGTGATGCTATCCGGGTTTTAGTGCAAATCGCAACTTCGGTTCTAACCTTTTGCTGTCTGGCCAAACGCCGTCAGGCACATCTCTCACAAACACACTCATACAGTCGTCTCCAGAAAACGGTAATCGCGTTTTTCTGTGCCCAAATTTGACTTTCGAAATCGTCAAGTGTGAATTTCTTGTATCCGTTAGACGTACTACAGTGAAACACATCTAAGATGCCCAATGATGTTGACAACTTGCCACCGGCAGACAAAAAAGATGATGGATCGGCTGATATTGACTTCCTATTGGAAAGCAAAGTCTTCGCTGACTCGCCACATTCAATTCCTCCGAGTACGTATTGCTTCCTATTGCAATCGTTTGTGCAAAAAGCCATTCAGGCGTATATATACCATGCCGTGCTCTGTTGGATTCTGGATCCCAACTCAACTTTATCACCACGCGTCTGGCTAACCAGCTCCAGATCAGGGTTCACCATGCAGCCGTATCGATATCAGGAATTGGCGAGTCAACGATCACATCTAACTTATCAGCTGACATTGTAGCTCAGTCCCGTAAACTTTGGCCTAGACATCTCCAGCTTGAGCATTCCTGAAAACATAACCCTCGTAGACCCCATGTTTTTGAAATCTCAGAAAGTAGATTTATTGCTTGGGGCCGGTCTATTTTTCGACCTAATCTGTGTAGGCCAAATTCGAATGGCAGATAATTTACCAATTCTCCAAAAGACCAAGCTAGCTTGGGTGGCTTCACGTGGACACTATCACGTTCGCAACAGCTATTCATCTTTTGCCGCCTTTCGTAAAGTTCCTAATTTTGAGGATGATTCTTTATCAGAGATCGTCGAAAGATTCTGGGAAATCGACAATTCCTGCGATGAATCTCCCACAACATCCGCTGACGACGAAAAATGCGAGCAGCAACTACTGCAAGGCTACTCTAGACTTGAGTCGGGTCAGTACACTGTAAGGTTGCCGACTAAATTCAGCACTGATACGTTAGGAGATTTTTTTCAACGCGCACTTAGACGCTTCAAAGCGCTAGAAGTCAAACTGGCAACCTTCAAACTAAACTGAAGTACTCTGCTTTCATGCGCGAATACATCGAGCTGGGCCATATGTCACTGGCTGCCATGTTTTCCCGCAATTCTATTTGTCGCATCATTGCGTTGAGAAACCGGATAGCTCTACTACAAAATTGCGTGTGGTTTTTGACGGATCAGCCAAATCTACGTAAGGAGTATCTCTTAATGATCTGTTACAGCAGCTTCTGCAGGGCTACTCTAGACTTGAGTCGGGTCAGTACTCTGTAAGGTTGCCGACTAAATTCAGCACTGACACGTTAGGAGATTTTTTTCAACGCGCACTTAGACGCTTCAAGGCGCTCGAAGTCAAATTGGAAAAAAACCTTCAAACTAAACTGAAGTACTCTGCTTTCATGCGCGAATACATCTCCTCTATACAAAGATAATAGGTCACAAAGCCCCAAAGCTATAATTTGTTTCATATTATTTTTCCATTAATTTTCCGATCGTTTCTATGGCAGCTATATGATATCGTCGTCAGATTTTGATGATATTTAATTCAAAATTTGAAACCAATTAAAAAATGTTATTTCCGAGCGAAGGAGGTTATAAGTTTTAAACCATAAAGATATATATATTTTTTAATTTTTCCCTGATAGTTCCCAACGGAGCTATAAGATATAGTTTTCCGATCCGGCTGGTTCCAACCTTTATACTACCTGCAATAGAATGACGACTTTTGGGAAAGTTTCAGCCCAGTTGCTTTAAAACTGAGAGACTAGTTTGCGTAGAAACGGACGGACAGACGGACGGACATGGCTAGATCAACTCGTCTAGTGATGCTAATCAAGAAAATATATACTTTATGTGGTCGGAAACGTCTCGTTCACTGCGTTGCAAACTTCCGACTATAATTATTATAAACTCTGTAAGAGTATAAAAATACAAATACAATCTGTTGGTGTACAAGAATTAAAAAAAAAACGTAATATGAATGTTAAACGTGTCTTTTGTTATGTAAACTTGTAGTGAGAAGAATCTCCCCTACGCATTCAGCTCCAACTCTCGACATGCGGGAGGTCCCAACCCAGCACCCCGGTAATGGCTGGTGATGGCTTCCCCAGCTTTTATCTCTTCTTTCTCCGCCTTCACCATAGGAGCACATATATTTTAGTATTATACATTTGAAATCAAAGAAGCACATCACATACGAATATATTTATTTCATCTAGGCGTGGATTTTTTGTTTTTCTTTCCATTTTTAAATTTTAGTTTACATGGGTTATATCTTATAGATCAGACCCAAAGCGTTAATCGCCTATTTGCCTCCCGCTTACTCCTATGGTTTGCTCGCGGGTTCCTTATTTAACAATAACAATCTGTTAAACTTATGATGTAAGCTGTTTTTTTAAGTTTTCATTGGAAAGAGGCTATTTAAATGCTAACTGATTGTAAACCAATTCTAAAACTTTTTAATTTGTCTATTTCATCATCAGTTTTTCCTACTATCTGGAAGAACTCTTTTATTATTCCACTCCATAAAAAGGGTGCGAAGGAGGATTCCCAAAATATAGGTATTTCTAAATTGTCTTCAATTCCTATAGCATTTGAGCGTATTATCCATTCTCATTTGCACATTTATGTTCCACGCTTATATCGTTATAGCGCGTTAGTATGGTTTTGTTAAGTGAGGATCGACCACCACCAATCTTCTTGAATTGACATCTATTGTAATAAATGGATTTAATAAAAAAAATGCAGACTGAAGATGTTTATACAGATTTTAGTAAGGCCTTTGACACCGTAAACCACTCTATCTTTTATTAAAATTAGATCAGCTTGGGTTTCGTAGTAATCAATTACTTGAATGTTCGGAGGGTTATATTCAATAATGCTGTTTCAAAATTAATCTACGTGACATCTGGAGTGCCTCAGGGTAGTTATATGGGCCGTTTTCTGTTTACTTTGTTTATTAACGATCTTCCCTTAATCATACTGATGACGTTAAGCTTTGTTTATCATATAATGATATAGCGTCGGGATTTAACTTACAGTCAGATATTGATTGTTTTCATGAATGGTGTGAGTACAACCTTTTAAATTTGAACTGCCTTAAATGCAATGCTATGACTTTATTTAGGGGTACTCTTATGTTTATCAGTAAATAAATACAACACTCGACCCGTATATATTCAGTTAACGATTTAGGTGTAAGCCGATTTACAACGATCACATCTAACTTATCAGCTGACATTGTAGCTCAGTCCCGTAAACTTTGGCCTAGACATCTCCAGCTTGAGCATTCCTGAAAACATAACCCTCGTAGACCCCATGTTTTTGAAATCTCAGAAAGTAGATTTATTGCTTGGGGCCGGTCTATTTTTCGACCTAATCTGTGTAGGCCAAATTCGAATGGCAGATAATTTACCAATTCTCCAAAAGACCAAGCTAGCTTGGGTGGCTTCACGTGGACACTATCACGTTCGCAACAGCTATTCATCTTTTGCCGCCTTTCGTAAAGTTCCTAATTTTGAGGATGATTCTTTATCAGAGATCGTCGAAAGATTCTGGGAAATCGACAATTCCTGCGGTGAATCTCCCACAACATCCGCTGACGACGAAAAATGCGAGCAGCAACTACTGCAAGGCTACTCTAGACTTGAGTCGGGTCAGTACACTGTAAGGTTGCCGACTAAATTCAGCACTGATACGTTAGGAGATTTTTTTCAACGCGCACTTAGACGCTTCAAAGCGCTAGAAGTCAAACTGGCAACCTTCAAACTAAACTGAAGTACTCTGCTTTCATGCGCGAATACATCGAGCTGGGCCATATGTCACTGGCTGCCATGTTTTCCCGCAATTCTATTTGTCGCATCATTGCGTTGAGAAACCGGATAGCTCTACTACAAAATTGCGTGTGGTTTTTGACGGATCAGCCAAATCTACGTAAGGAGTATCTCTTAATGATCTGTTACAGCAGCTTCTGCAGGGCTACTCTAGACTTGAGTCGGGTCAGTACTCTGTAAGGTTGCCGACTAAATTCAGCACTGACACGTTAGGAGATTTTTTTCAACGCGCACTTAGACGCTTCAAGGCGCTCGAAGTCAAATTGGAAAAAAACCTTCAAACTAAACTGAAGTACTCTGCTTTCATGCGCGAATACATCTCCTCTATACAAAGATAATAGGTCACAAAGCCCCAAAGCTATAATTTGTTTCATATTATTTTTCCATTAATTTTCCGATCGTTCCTATGGCAGCTATATGATATCGTCGTCAGATTTTGATGATATTTAATTCAAAATTTGAAACCAATTAAAAAATGTTATTTCCGAGCGAAGGAGGTTATAAGTTTTAAACCACCAAAGATATATATATTTTTTAATTTTTCCCTGATAGTTCCCAACGGAGCTATAAGATATAGTTTTCCGATCCGGCTGGTTCCAACCTTTATACTACCTGCAAGAGAAAGGCGACTTTTGGGAAAGTTTCAGCCCAGTTGCTTTAAAACTGAGAGACTAGTTTGCGTAGAAACGGACGGACAGACGGACGGACATGGCTAGATCAACTCGTCTAGTGACGCTAATCAAGAAAATATATACTTTATGGGGTCGGAAACGTCTCGTTCACTGCGTTGCAAACTTCTGACTAAAATCATTATAAGCTCTGTAAGGGTATAAAAATACAAATACAATCTGTTGGTGTACAAGAATTAAAAAAAAACGTAATATGAATGTTAAACGTGTCTTTTGTTATGTAAACTTGTAGTGAGAAGAATCTCCCCTACGCATTCAGCTCCAACTCTCGACATGCGGGAAGTCCCAACCCAGCACCCCGGTAATGGCTGGTGATGGCTTCCCCAGCTTTTATCTCTTCTTTCTCCGCCTTCACCATAGGAGCACATATATTTTAGTATTATACATTTGAAATCAAAGAAGCACATCACATACGAATATATTTATTTCATCTAAGCGTGGATTTTTTGTTTTTCTTTCCATTTTTAAATTTTAGTTTACATGGGTTATATCTTATAGATCAGACCCAAAGTGTTAATCGCCTATTTGCCTCCCGCTTACTCCTATGGTTTGCTCGCGGGTTCCTTATTTAACAATAACAATCTGTTAAACTTATGATGTAAGCTGTTTCTTTAAGTTTTCAGTGGAAAGAGGCTATTTAAATGCTAACTGATTGTAAACCAATTCTTAAACTTTTTAATTTGTCTATTTCATCATCAGTTTTTCCTACTATCTGGAAGGACTCTTTTATTATTCCACTCCATAAAAAGGGTGCGAAGGAGGATTCCCAAAATATAGGTATTTCTAAATTGTCTTCAATTCCTATACCATTTGAGCGTATTATCCATTCTCATTTGCAACATTTATGTTCCACGCTTATATCGTTATAGCGCGTCAGTATGGTTTTGTTAAGCGAAGATCGACCACCACCAATCTTCTTGAATTGACATCTATTGTAATAAATGGATTTAATATAAAAAAAATGCAGACTGAAGGTGTTTATACAGATTTTAGTAAGGCCTTTGACACCGTAAACCACTCTATCTTTTATTCAAATTAGATCAGCTTGGGTTTCGTAGTAATCAATTACTTGAATGTTCGGAGGGTTATATTCAATAATGCTGTTTCAAAATTAATCTACGTGACATCTGGAGTGCCTCAGGGTAGTTATATGGGCCCTTTTCTGTTTACTTTGTTTATTAACGATCTTCCCTTAATCATACTGATGACGTTAAGCTTTGTTTATCATATAATGATATAGCGTCGGGATTTAACTTACAGTCAGATATTGATTGTTATCATGAATGGTGTGAGTACAACCTTTTAAATTTGAACTGCCTTAAATGCAATGCTAGGGGTACTCTTATGTTTATCAGTAAATAAATACGACACTCGACCCGTATATATTCAGTTAACGATTTACGTGTAAGCCGATTTATATTCAATGATCCGTTCTATGTGATAACTATAATAACCTATATCATGGTATCCCGGTATTAAAAACTAATATTTTAACTCATTTCCTTTAATTTTAGTTGTGCCTTTTATTTTCATTTGTGTCCCATCTCTATTTGTTTTATGTATCTACCTCGCGAAGTCGAATTATTTGCCCAAATTGATAATAGGGCCCCGCGGGTAACAAACACGTGCTTAATATCGTTGGCCCACTTGTTTTTACTCTTCGAAGTACATCAACATATATAACATTTTTCAAGATGCATTGTTTAGTTCGGATTAAGGGGATATTTACTAAAGTGATTTTATAAATATTCAAAATTTATTGGATATATTAGGCCAACTTTCATGAATATTTTGTACATTTTTGTCCCATGATGCAGTAGTTTCTATGGGGCGGAAAGGAAGGCGTGGCCTGATCGGCATGAAATAAAATACGCAGACTATGCATATATAAAACCTATATAGTGTGCCAAGTTTCAAGTCTGTAGCTTTATTTTTCTAGTTTATGCAAGAATATTGGGCATTGGGATCAGTGTGCACTGGATTGGTGGATTGATGACTTAAATTAATTAGTAGGGCAAGTCCAAATGCATTATTTCTTAATTAGTTAGACTGCAAAAAGTTGTCAGATGGCTTAATATAATTTCATTTTCTTACCGTCTGTTAAGCAATTTTATAAAAACACGAGGACACGATTTTCGAAATGCCATTTGCAGTATTTAAAACATGAAGTCTATTTACCTAGATCCATAGATTTTTTTCTAAACAATTAAGCATTTTAATAAATAAGAAGAGCTCAATGTTCTGAATTCCACTATTCCTCTTTCGTGGTTAACGACCAACATCCATAGAGCTGGGCTTCTTGAAAAATGCATACATATTAATTGGTCACATTTAAAACAAAAACGAAAGTTCTCTTCGGCGAAGTTTGTATACCTCTGCAGTTATAAGAAATAATCAACTTTAATAACACCATGTGAAATTGTTAAGGATTGGTGCTGACTTCGGTGATATTAAAAAAAATATTTCATTCTTTTTTTCAAACCATTTTTTTTACATCTACATGTAGTAGTCCGATTTTTATTAAATTGAATTTGAAACTATTAAAAATATCAAAAATTTTATTTTAAGATTGTTCGCAGCAGAACGCCAAAATTTCATTGTTGACTATCAGTTTGTAAATATAACATAAATTTTGCGAACAGCTGTGCAGCATCTGCGTTGCGCTAACAGCACCAGTTAATTAAACAGTACGCATGAAAAACCTCGAAAACAAACACTGTAAAACACTTTCTATTCTCTTCTCCCGTCTTGCACTAAAACTTCGAAGTACACGATCTCCAAAACGAAAGCTAAGTCTCTTTATTTTAATTCAATAGAAGAGGCCGAAGTTGGCTGCAAAACAGCATCTCCTCTAAACATTGGTGACCCCGACGTGATGCTATCCGGGTTTTAGTGCAAATCGCAACTTCGGTTCTAACCTTTTGCTGTCTGGCCAAACGCCGTCAAGCACATCTCTCACAAACACACTCATACAGTCGTCTCCAGAAAACGGTAATCGCGTTTTTCTGTGCCCAAATTTGACTTTCGAAATCGTCAAGTGTGAATTTCTTGTATCCGTTAGACGTACTACAGTGAAACACATCTAAGATGCCCAATGATGTTGACAACTTGCCACCGGCAGACAAAAAAGATGATGGATCGGCTGATATTGACTTCCTATTGGAAAGCAAAGTCTTCGCTGACTCGCCACATTCAATTCCTCCGAGTACGTATTGCTTCCTATTGCAATCGTTTGTGCAAAAAGCCATTCAGGCGTATATATACCATGCCGTGCTCTGTTGGATTCTGGATCCCAACTCAACTTTATCACCACGCGTCTGGCTAACCAGCTCCAGATCAGGGTTCACCATGCAGCCGTATCGATATCAGGAATTGGCGAGTCAACGATCACATCTAACTTATCAGCTGACATTGTAGCTCAGTCCCGTAAACTTTGGCCTAGACATCTCCAGCTTGAGCATTCCTGAAAACATAACCCTCGTAGACCCCATGTTTTTGAAATCTCAGAAAGTAGATTTATTGCTTGGGGCCGGTCTATTTTTCGACCTAATCTGTGTAGGCCAAATTCGAATGGCATATAATTTACCAATTCTCCAAAAGACCAAGCTAGGTTGGGTGGCTTCACGTGGACACTATCACGTTCATCATCTTTTGCCCCTTTCGTAAAGTCCCTAATTTTGAGGATGATTCTTTATCAGAGATCGTCGAAAGATTCTGGGAAATCGACAATTCCTGCGGTGAATCTCCCACAACATCCGCTGACGACGAAAAATGCGAGCAGCAACTACTGCAAGGCTACTCTAGACTTGAGTCGGGTCAGTACACTGTAAGGTTGCCGACTAAATTCAGCACTGACACGTTAGGAGATTTTTTTCAACGCGCACTTAGACGCTTCAAAGCGCTAGAAGTCAAACTGGCAACCTTCAAACTAAACTGAAGTACTCTGCTTTCATGCGCGAATACATCGAGCTGGGCCATATGTCACTGGCTTCCATGTTTTCCCGCAATTCTATTTGTCGCATCATTGCGTTGAGAAACCGAAAAGCTCTACTACAAAATTGCGTGTGGTTTTTGACGGATCAGCCAAATCTACGTAAGGAGTATCTCTTAATGATCTGTTACAGCAGCTTCTGCAGGGCTACTCTAGACTTGAGTCGGGTCAGTACTCTGTAAGGTTGCCGACTAAATTCAGCACTGACACGTTAGGAGATTTTTTTCAACGCGCACTTAGACGCTTCAAGGCGCTCGAAGTCAAATTGGAAAAAAACCTTCAAACTAAACTGAAGTACTCTGCTTTCATGCGCGTATACATCGAGCTGGGCCATATGTCACTGGCTTCCATGTTTTCCCGCAATTCTATTTGTCGCATCATTGCGTTGAGAAACCGAAAAGCTCTACTACAAAATTGCGTGTGGTTTTTGACGGATCAGCCAAATCTACGTAAGGAGTATCTCTTAATGATCTGTTACAGCAGCTTCTGCAGGGCTACTCTAGACTTGAGTCGGGTCAGTACTCTGTAAGGTTGCCGACTAAATTCAGCACTGACACGTTAGGAGATTTTTTTCAACGCGCACTTAGACGCTTCAAGGCGCTCGAAGTCAAATTGGAAAAAAACCTTCAAACTAAACTGAAGTACTCTGCTTTCATGCGCGTATACATCGAGCTGGGCCATACGTCACTGGATTCTATGTTTTCCCGCAATTCTATTTGTCGCATCACTGCGTTAAGAAACCGGATAGCTCTACTACAAAATTGCGTGTGGTTTTTGACGGTGTGGTACATACGGTCGATACAACCCGTCGATACAACCCAAGCTCTTTAACATTCTCATCAAATTTCATCTTCTCAGAGTTGCTATTTGCGGCGATATTTTCAAGATTTATCGCTTCGTGCGAGTAGCTCACCCAGATCAATTTCTTCAGTGCATCCTATGGCGCGATCATCCCGATGAAGAAAAAAGGACATACACGTTGGATACTACTACTTAGCCGGCGAAAACGAAAGTTCACTTTGTATACCCCTGCAGTTTTAAGAAATAATCAACTTTAATAACGCCATGTGAAATTTTTAAGGATTGGTGCTGACTTCGGTGATATTAAAAAAAAATATTTCATTCTTTTTTTCAAACCATTTTTCTTACAACCCGACATGATGCTATCCGTGTTTTTGTGCAAATCGCAATGGCTCTAACCTTTTGCTATCTGTCCAAACGCCGTCAGGCACATCTCTCACAAACACACACATACACTCGTCTCCAGAAAACGGTAATCGAGTTTTTCTGTGCCCAAATTTGACTTTCGAAATCGTCAAGGGTGAATTTCTTGTATCCGTTAGTCGTACTACAGTGAAGCCCAATGAAGTTGACATCTTGCAACCGGCAGACAAAAAAGATGATGGATCGTCTGATATTGACTTCCTATTGCAGCTTCTGCAGGGCTACTCTAGACTTGAGTCGGGTCAGTACTCTGTAAGGTTGCCGACTAAATTCAGCACTGACACGTTAGGAGATTTTTTTCAACGCGCACTTAGACGCTTCAAGGCGCTCGAAGTCAAATTGGAAAAAAACCTTCAAACTAAACTGAAGTACTCTGCTTTCATGCGCGTATACATCGAGCTGGGCCATATGTCACTGGCTTCCATGTTTTCCCGCAATTCTATTTGTCGCATCATTGCGTTGAGAAACGGATAGCTCTGCGTGTGGTTTTTGACGGATCAGCCAAATCTACGTAAGGAGTATCTCTTATTGATCTGTTACATACGGTCGATACAACCCGTCGATACAACCCAAGCTCTTTAACATTCTCATCAAATTTCATCTTCTCAGAGTTGCTATTTGCGGCGATATTTGCAAGATTTATCGCTTCGTGCGAGTAGCTCACCCAGATCAATTTTTCAGTGCATCCTATGGCGCGATCATCCCGATGAAGAAATAAGGACATGCACGTTGGATACTACTACTTAGCCGGCGATCCCAGCACCGATTGCCTGCTCTTTAACTTCGCGATAAACAGATCACAAAACGAAGTATCTTATGCATGATAGCCAAGGTTTACGACCCACTCGGATTAATCTCACCCGTCGTTGCCAAACTCAAAATATTTCTTCGAGCTCTATGGAACGAAAGGTTGGACTGGGACGAATGCTTGCCGCAAGCAATGCACTACGAATGGAATTTGTTAGTTTCTCAGCTTTCAAGTGTTTGTCTATCATTTCCGCGATTCATTCGAACGTCACTGGCCACAATTGAGCTACATGGGTTTTGCGACGCAAGCATGGCTGCTTACGGCGCTTGCGTATACGTCCAATCTGAGTCGCGGGTGTATATTCTTCACATTTGCTATGCTCGAAATCCTGGGTCTCTCCTTTGAAAACGCTGACAATCTCAAAGCTCGAACTCTCAGCAGCGCTTCTTTCATCCGATCTTATGCCAAACATCGCCAAGGAATTCAAGTTCGTCCGCAAATACCACTGCTGGACTCTACAGTAGCACTTGCTTGGATACGAGAAGCCCCTTCTAACTTCAACGTCTTTGCTTCCAACAGGGTAGCACAAATCCAGCGGCAGACAAAGGACATGATCTGACATCATGTGCCGTCGCAGCTATACCCGGCGGATATATTGTCAAGAGGATGCAAGCCAATTGAACTGTCAGAATCACCACTTTAGAAAAACGGACCTTAATTTTTACAAGCCGGCACTACAGGTTGGCCACAAACCGTGTATCATCCATCTGATCTTCCCGAGAGGCGCTCAACACTTATTTCAACGCAACGGCTTTATTTGGCAGCGTCCTGCGAATTCAGCAATTCCTTCACAAAGTTGCAACAACAACAAGTTCATTAAGCGCACAGCTTCACTACTCAATCCGGATGATCTCAAAGGCGGAACGCATCTTTTGCTGAAAAGCATTTACATTGTGCATTTCGGCGAGGAGTACAAGTCGCTAAATTTAAGGAAGCTGCTGCCCCATAGTAGCAAGCTGCTCCTTGCAACTATTCGTCAACGATACTAGCCCATTGGCGGGCTCAAAGCTGTATCGAGTATCATCAATAAATGCATATGCTGCTTTCGAATGCGGCCCAAACTTCTTGATCATGTAATGGCCCTTTGCCAGCCGAGCTACGTCTCAATTTTCATATGTTTTGCAAAAAAGGCAGTTCATTTGGAATTGGTGGAGGACTTATCGACATCATCATTTCTCGCAGCATTGAAATGCTTCATAAGCCTTCAAGGGAAACCGCATTCAATATGGACTGATAACGCCACGAACTTTCTGGGTGCTCGGAACGAGCTGAAGGAACTTCGCGAATTATTTCTAAACGATCCACAGAGAAGCGAGATTTTCAACAGCTATACAGAGTCGGGAGTCAATTGGCATTTCATTCCTCCACGTTCCCCACATTTCGGTAGATTATGGGAGTCCGCGGTAAAATCAGCAAAGTACCATTTTTATCGCGTCGTTGGAAACTCAACTCTTTCATTCAACGAGCTTCGAACCTTCATCTGTCAAATATCTGCAATGCTCAACTCCAGACCTCTTTATTCTATTTCAGAAGACCCTAACAATTTGGAGATTCTTACACCCGGCCATTTCAAATGGGGCAAGGCGAACGCAACTCAGTCGCTAGCAAAAGGTGTGCCAAGTGCAGTAAGCGTTCTGGAGGAAGTGGAGCACATCCTACTTGTCCCTGCTTCAAGAGCGCGGAAAGTGAAAGACGACTCGGAAAATTCTGAACCCGGAACCATGGTCCTGATAAAGGAGGACAACGCCCCGCCACTCAAGTGGCCTCTTGATAGAGTGGACAGCGTCATCGCAGAAGGGGACGGCATATCAAGTGATGTCGTCATCCGCACCGCAAAGGGACTGGTCAGGAGAGCAATATCAAGGGTCGCCGTTCTGCCAATCGAAACCAAATCGGTTGAAAGCCATCATCTTCGGGGGGGAGCATATTCGCAGCAGAACGCCTAAATTTCATTGTTTACTATCAGTTTGTGAATATAACTTAAAGTTTGCTAACAGCTGTGCAGCATCTGCGTTGCGCTAACAGCACATATTAATTTAATAGTACGCTTGTAAAACCTCGAAAACAAACACTGTACAACACTTACTGTTCTCTTCTCCCGTCTTGCACTAAAACTTCAAAGTACACGATCTCCAAAACGAAAACTATGTCTTTTCATTTAATAGAAGAAGCCGAAGTGGGCTGCAAAACAGCATCTCTTCTATACAAAGAGAATATGTCAAAAAGCCCCAAAGCTATAATTTGTTTCATATTATTTTTCCATTAATTTTGGGATCGTTCCTATAGCAGCTATATGAAATAGTAGTCTGATTTTGCTAAAATTTAATTTGAAATTCATAACTTAATAATAATATATAATAATTCATAAACATAAAAAATATTATTTCCAAGCATAGAAGGTTAGATGTTTAAAAACAACAAAGATATAATTTTTTCATATTTTCCGACTAATTTTCGATCGTTACTATATGATATTCGAATTTTAGAACTAAATAAAAAACACGAAAGATATAATTTTTTCATATTATTTTTCCACTAATTTTCCGATCGTTCCTATGGCAGCTATAAGATATCGTCGTCAGATTTTGATGAAATTTAATTTGAAATTTGAAACCAATTAAAAAATGTTATTTCCAAGCGAAGGAGGTTATAAGTTTTAAATCACCAAAGATATTTATATTTTTTAATTTTTTCCCTGATAGTTCCCATCGGAGCTATAAGATATAGTTGTCCGATCCGGCTGGTTCCGACCTTTATACTACCTGCAATAGAATGACGACTTTTGGGAAAGTTTCAGCCCAGTTGCTTTAAAACTGAGAGACTAGTTTGCGTAGAAACGGACGGACAGACGGACGGACATGGCTAGATCAACTCGTCTAGTGATGCTAATCAAGAAAATATATACTTTATGGGGTCGGAAACGTCTCGTTCACTGCGTTGCAAACTTCCGACTATAATTATTATAAACTCTGTAAGAGTATAAAAATACAAATACAATCTGTTGGTGTACAAGAATTAAAAAAAAACGTAATATGAATGTTAAACGTGTCTTTTGTTATGTATACTTGTAGTGAGAAGGATCTTCCCTACTTATTCTGATTAGCTCCAACTCTCGATATGCGGGAGGTCCCAACACAGCACCCTGGTAATAGCTGGTGATGGCTTCCCCAGCTTTTATCTCTTCTTTCTCTGCCTTCACCATAGGAGCACATATATTTTAGTATTATACATTTGAAATCAAAGAAGCACATCACATACGAATATATTTATTTCATCTAGGCGTGGATTTTTTGTTTTTCTTTCCATTTTTAAGTTTAAGTTTACATGGGTTACATCTTATAGATCAGACGCGAAGCGTTAATCGCCTATTTGCCTCCCGCTTACTCCTATGATTTGCTTGCGGGTTCCTTATTTCACAATAACAATCTGTTAAACTTATGATATAAGCTGGATAGTTTTCAGTGGAAAGAGGCTATTTAAATGCTAACTGATTGTAAACAAATTCTTAAACTTTTTAATTTGTCTATTTCATCATCAGTTTTTCCTACTATCTGGAACGACTCTTTTATTATTCCACTCCATAAAAAGGGTGCGAAGGAGGATTCCCAAAATATGGGTATTTCTAAATTGTCTTCAATTCCTATAGCATTTGAGCGTATTATCCATTCTCATTTGCAACATTTATGTTCCGCGCTTATATCGTTATAGCGCGTCAGTATGGTTTTGTTAAGCGAAGATCGACCACCACAAATTTTCTTGAATTGACTGAATTCTTAGTTGTGCCTTTTATTTTCATTTGTGTCCCGTCTCTATTTGTTTTATGTATCTACCTCGCGAAGTCGAATTATTTGCCCAAATTGATAATAGGGCCCCGCGGGTAACAAACACGTGCTTAGTATCGTTGGCCCACTTGTTTTTACTCTTCGAAGTACATCAACATATATAACATTTTTCAAGATGCATTGTTTAGTTCGGATTAAGGGGATATTTACTAAAGTGATTTTATAAATATTCAAAATTTATTGGATATATTGGGCCAACTTTCATGAATATTTTGTACATTTTTGTCCCATGATGCAGTAGTTTCTATGGGGCGGAAAGGAAGGCGTGGCCTGATCGGCATGAAATAAAATACGCAGACTATGCATATATAAAACCTATATAGTGTGCCAACTTTCAAGTCTGTAGCTTTATTTTTCTAGTTTATGCAAGAATATTGGGCATTGGGATCAGTGTGCACTGGATTGGTGGATTGATGACTTAAATTAATTAGTAGGGCAAGTCCAAATGCATTGTTTCTTATGTAGTTAGACTCCAAAAAGTTGTCAGATGGCTCAATATAATTTCATTTTCTTACCCTCTGTTAAGCAATTTTATAAAAACACGAGGACACGATTTTCGAAATGCCATTTGCAGTATTTAAAACATGAAAACTATTTACATAGATCCATAGATTTTTTTCTAAACAATTAAGCATTTTAATAAATAAGAAGAGCTCAATGTTCTTAATTCCACTATTCCACTTTCGTGGTTAACAGACCAACATCCACAGAGCTGGGTTTCTTGAAAAATGCATACATATTAATTGGTCACATTTAAAACAATAACGAAAGTTCACTTCGGCGAAGTTTGTATACCCCTGCATGTATAAGAAATAATCAACTTTAATAACACCATGTGAAATTGTTAAGGATTGGTGCTGACTTCGGTGATATTAAAAAAAAATATTTCATTCTTTTTTTCAAACCATTTTTTTAAGTCTACATGTAGTAGTCCGATTTTTATTAAATTGAATTCGAAACTATTAAAAATATCAAAAATTATATTATAAGATTGTTCCCAGCTGAACACCAAAATTTCATTGTTGACTATCAGTTTGTAAATATAACGTACATTTTGCTAACAGCTGTGCAGCATCTGCGTTGCGCTAACAGCACCAGTTAATTAAACAGTACGCATGAAAAACCTCGAAAACAAACACTGTAAAACACTTTCTATTCTCTTCTCCCGTCTTGCACTAAAACTTCGAAGTACACGATCTCCAAAACGAAAGCTAGGTCTTTTTATTTTAATTCAATAGAAGAGGCCGAAGTTGGCTGCAAAACAGCATCTCCTCTATACAAAGATAATAGGTTAAAATGCCCCAAAGCTATAATTTGTTTCATATTATTTTTCCATTAATTTTCCGATCGTTCCTATGGCAGCTATATGATATCGTCATCAGATTTTGATGAAATTTAATACGAAATTTGGAACCAATTAAAAAATATTATTTCCGCCTCGTTCACTGCGTTGCAAACTTCTGACTAAAATCATTATAAACTCTGTAAAGGTAAAAAAAATACAACTACAATCTGTTGGTGTACAAGAATTAAAAAAAACGTAATATGAATGTTAAACGAGTCTTTTGTTATGAATACTTGTAGTGAGAAGGATCTTCCCTACGTATTCTGCTCAGCTCCAACTCTCGATATGCGGGAAGTCCCAACCCAGCACCCCGGTAATGGCTGGTGATGGCTTCTCCAGCTTTTATCTCTTCTTTCTCTGCCTTCACCATAGGAGCACATATATTTTAATATTATACATTTGAAATCAAAGAAGCACATCACATACGAATATATTTATTTCATCTAGGCGGGGTTTTTTGTTTTCCTTTCCATTTTTAAATTTTAGTTTACATGTCTTATATCTTATAGATCAGACGCAAAGCGTTAATCGCCTATTTGCCTCCCGCTTACTACTATGGTTTGCTCGCGGGTTCCTTATTTAACAATAAAAATCTGTTAAACTTATGATATAAGCTGGATAGTTTTTAGTGGAAAGAGGCTATTTAAATGTTAACTGATTGTAGACCAATTCTTATACTTTTTAATTTGTCTATTTCATCATCAGTTTTTCCTACTATCTGGAAGGACTCTTTTATTATTCCACTCCATAAAAAGGGTGCGAAGGAGGATTCCCAAAATATAGGTATTTCTAAATTGTCTTCAATTCCTATAGCATTTGAGCGTATTATCCATTCTCATTTGCAACATTTATGTACCACGCTTTTATCACCGTGTCAGTATGGTTTTGTTAAGCGATGATCGGCCACCACAAACCTTCTTGAATTGACATCTATTGTAATAAATGGATTTAATATAAAAAAAATGCAGACTGAAGGTGTTTATACAGATTTTAGTAAGGCCTTTGACACCGTAAACCACTCTATCTTTTATTCAAATTAGATCAGCTTGGGTTTCGTAGTAATCAATTACTTGAATGTTCGGAGGGTTATATTCAATAATGCTGTTTCAAAATTAATCTACGTGACATCTGGAGTGCCTCAGGGTAGTTATATGGGCCCTTTTCTGTTTACTTTGTTTATTAACGATCTTCCCTTAATCATACTGATGACGTTAAGCTTTGTTTATCATATAATGATATAGCGTCGGGATTTAACTTACAGTCAGATATTGATTGTTTTCATGAATGGTGTGAGTACAACCTTTTAAATTTGAAATCAGTAAATAAATACGACACTCGACCCGCATATATTCAGTTAACGATTTAGGTGTAAGCCGATTTACATTCAATGATCCGTTCTATGTGATAACTATAACAACCTATATCATGGTATCCCATGTAACGAACTGATTTCTTTGGTTTCTGCACGCTACGGTATTTGTGCGGCTAGCTCAGTAGATTGTGTGTGTTCGTCCCACCAAATTTATATAAACGTGACCGCCCAGTAGTTCTGTCAAAAAGCACAGAATTCTCGGGTTCGGAGTGGGCTTATTGCGGGTATAATTGCAGTCGGCTTTGAGGTAGCATCTTGCGACCCCCGCTCGCCTCTCTGCGGCTGAGGTCGCTGGGTATTTCCCGCCTGCTGGCAGCACTCGACGCTCCTGACACCTACTCTCCCGCATACCCAGCAGAACAACAGGCGTTGGAGTCGACATCCTCGTGCCCAGTGTCCGTACCTTTTTTTCAAAGTCCAAAGTCCGGCGGCGTCCCGCTACTCCTTTTTGCACACGGCACTCTCGCTCCGCCCGCCAAGTCTCCGCTCTCTCCGTCTCCATTGTTGGTCTTCAAACTCTCTTGGTCTCCGAACCCTCTTGCTCTCCAAACTCTCTCGCCCTCCAAACTCTTGTCTCCAACCTCTCTTCCTCTCCAAACTCTCACGTTCTCCAAACTCTCACGTTCTCCGTCCTCGATCTCCAAACTCTCTCGTTCTCCGTCCTCGATCTCCAAACTCTCTCGTTCTCCGTCCTCGATCTCCAAACCCTCTCGTTCTCCGTCCTCGATCTCCAAACTCTCTCGTTCTCCGTCCTCGCTCTTCGCTGCGCCGCCACTACGCGAATTTGCCGCGTACCTGGTGAGGGCCGGCCATCTGCTGCTGGGATTTGTGTGGAATTATTCAACTCCTCACAATATAATGATATAGCGTCGGGATTTAACTTACAGTCAGATATTGATTGTTTTCATGAATGGTGTGAGTACAACCTTTTAAATTTGAACTGCCTTCAATGCAATGCTATGACTTTATTTAGGGGTACTCTTACGTTTATCAGTAAATAAATACGCCACTCGACCCAGTTAACGATTTAGGTGTAAGCCGATTTACATTCAATGATCCATTCTATGTGATACCTATAACAACCTATATCATGGTATCCCATTAACTCATTTGCTTTATTCTTAGTTGTGCCTTTTATTTTCACCTACCTCGTGAAGTCGAATTATTTGCCCAAATTTATAATAGGGCCCCACGGGTAACAAACACGTGCTTGGTATCGTTGGCCCACTTGTTTTTACTCTTCGAACTACATCAACATATATAACATTGTTCAAGATGCATCGTTTAGTTCATGAATATTTTGTACATTTTTGTCCCATGATGCAGTAGTTTCTATGGGGCGGAAAGGAAGGCGTGGCCTGATCGGCATAAAATAAAATGCGCAGTCTATGCATATATAAAACCTATATACATAGTGTGCCAAGTTTCAAGTCTGTAGCTTTATTTTTCGAGTTTATGCAAGAATATTGGGCATTGGGATCAGTGTGCACTGGATCGGTGGATTGATGACTTAAATTGATTAGTAGGGCAAGTCCAAATGCATAATTATCCCATTTCTTAATTAGTTAGACTGCAAAAAGTTGTCAGATGGCTTAATATAATTTCATTTTCTTACCCTCTGTTAAGCAATTTTATAAAAACACGAGGACACGATTTTCGAAATGCCATTTGCAACATTTAAAACATGAAGTCTATTTAAACAATTAAGCATTTTAATAAATAAGAAGAGCTCAATGTTCTGAATTCCACTATTCCACTTTTGTGGTTAACAGACCAACATCCATAGAGCTGGGTTTCTTGAAAAATGCATACATATTAATTGGTCACATTTTAAACAAAAACGAAAGTTCACTTCGGCTAAGTTTGTATACCCCTGCATGTATAAGAAATAATTAACTTCAATAACACCATGTGAAATTGTTAAGGATTGGTGCTGACTTCGGTGATATTAAAAAAAAATATTTCATTCTCTTTTTCAAACCATTTTTTTTTTACATCTACATGTAGTAGTCCGATTTTTATTAAATTGAATTTGAAACTATTAAAAATATCAAAAATTATATTATATGATTGTTCGCAGCAGAATGCCAAAATTTCATTGTTGACTATCAGTTTGTAAATAAAACGTAAAGCTTGCTAACAGCTGTGCAGCATCTGCGTTGCGCTAACAGCACCAACAACGCAGTGCGCATGTAAAACCTCGAAAACAAACACTGTACAACACTTACTATTCTCTTCTCTCATCTTGCACTAAAACTTCGAAGTACACGATCTCCAAAACGAAAGCTAGGTCTTTTTATTTTAATTCAATAGAAGAGGCCGAAGTTGGCTGCAAAACAGCATCTCCTATAAACATTGGTGACCCCGACGTATGCTATCCGGGTTTTAGTGCAAATTGCAACTTCGGTTCTAACCTTTTGCTGTCTGGCCAAACGCCGTCAGGCACATCTCTCACAAACACACACATACAGTCGTCTCCAGAAAACGGTAATCGCGTTTTCCTGTGACCAAATTTGACTTTTGAAATCGTCAAGGGTGAATTTCTTGTATCCGTTAGTCGTACTACAGTGAAACAATACCCAATAATTTTGACAACTTGCCACCGGCAGACAAAAAAGATGATGGATCGGCTGATTATGACTTCTATAAGGGCAAGTGCGCATCCATTCAGCGCCAACTAAAGGCAATGGGCAACCATTTCAGCAGCGGCGACTTGAGCACCTACTATGAAGCCGACTTAATAGTTCGTATAGACACAGCTAATAAAATGAAGGACGACTTCGAAATGTGGTAAGATAAACTGGAAAGGGTGGACCTGCTCTTCACATTTGTTATGCTCGAAATCCTGGGTCTCTCCTTTGAAAACGCTGACAATCTCAAAGCTCGAACTCTCAGAAGCGCTTCTTTCATCCGATCTTATTCAAACATCACCTGGAGCGACTTTACAGTAGCACTTGCTTGGATACGAGAAGCCCCTTCTAAGCCCCTTCAGATATATTGTCAAGAGGATGATAGCCAATTGAACTGTCAGAATCACCACTTTTGAAAAACGGACCTTCATTTATACAAGCCGGCACTGCAGGTTAGCCATAAACCGTGTATCACCCATCTGATCTTCCCGAGAGGCGCTCAATACTTATTTCAACGCAACGGCTGGATTGGGCAGCGTCCTGCAAATTCAGCAATTCCTTCACAAAGTTGTAACAACAACAAGTTCATTAAGCGCACAGCTTCACACTCAATCCGGATGATCTCAAAGGCGGAACGTATCTTTTGCTGAAAAGCATTCATTGTGCATTTCGGCGAGGAGTTCAAGGCGCTAAATTTAAGAAACCCGCTGCCCCATAGCAGCTAGCTGCTCCTTGCAACTATTCGTCAACGATACTAGCTCATTGGCGGGCTCAAAGCTGTATCGAGTATCTTCAATAAATGCATACGGTGCTTTCGAATGCGGCCCAAACTTCTCGATCAAGTAATGGCCCCTCTGCCAGCCGACCGCGTCTAGCTAAACCCAGTATTTTATGTAACTGGCATTGACTTTCGACTCGGCAAATTCTCAACGCGGAACCATGGTCCTGATAAAGGGACAACGCCCCGCCACTCAAGTGGCCTCTTGATAGAGTGGACAGCGTCATCGCAGATGGGGACGGCATTTCAAGAGTTGTCGTCATCCGCAGCGCAAAGGGACTGGTCAGGAGAGCCATATCAAGGATCGCCGTTCTGCCAATCGAAACCAAATCATCTTCCAACGGGGGGATCATGTTCGCAGCAGAACGCCTAAATTTCATTGTTTACTATCAGTTTGTGAATATAACTTAAAGTTTGCTAACAGCTGTGCAGCATCTGCGTTGCGCTAACAGCACATATTAATTTAACAGTACGCATGTAAAACCTCGAAAACAAACACTGTACAACACTTACTATTCTCTTCTCCCGTCTTGCACTAAAACTTCAAAGTACACGATCTCCAAAACGAAAACTAGGTCTTTTCTTTTTATTTAATAGAAGAAGCCGAAGTGGGCTGCAAAACAGCATCTCTTCTATACAAAGAGAATATGTCAAAAAGCCCCAAAGCTATAATTTGTTTCATATTATTTTTCCATTAATTTTGGGATCTTTCCTATAGCAGCTATATGAAATAGTAGTCTGATTTTGATAAAATTTAATTTGAAATTCATAACTTAATAATAATATATAATAATTCATAAACATAAAAAATGTTATTTCCAAGCCTAGAAGGTTAGATGTTTAAAAACAACAAAGATATAATTTTTTCATATTTTCCGACTAATTTTCGATCGTTACTATATGATATTCGAATTTTAGAACTAAATAAAAAATGTTATTTCCAAGCTTAGAAGCTTAGAAAAACACCAAAGATATAATTTTTTCATATTATTTTTCCACTAATTTTCCGATCGTTCCTATGGCAGCTATATGATATCGTCGTCAGATTTTGATGAAATTCAATTCGAAATTTGAAACCAATTAAAAAATGTTATTTTCAATCGAAGGAGGTTATAAGTTTTAAGCCACCAAAGATATATATATATTTTTTAATTTTTTCCCTGATAGTTCCCAACGGAGCTATAAGATATAGTCCGGCTGGTTCCGACCTTTATACTACCTGCAATAGAAAGACGACTTTTGGGAAAGTTTCAGCCCAGTTGCTTTAAAACTGAGAGACTAGTTTGCGTAGAAACGGACGGGCAGACGGACGGACATGGCTAGATCAACTCGTCTAGTGACGCTAATCAAGAAAATATATAACTTATGGGGTCACTGCGTAGCAAACTTCTGACTAAAATCATTAGAAACTCTGTAAGGGTATAAAAATACAAATACACTCTGTTGGTGTACAAGAATTTTAAAAAAATTACGTAATATGAATGTTAACCGTGTCTTTTGTTATGTATACTTGTAGTGAAAAGGATCTTCCCTACGCATTCTGCTCACCTCCAACTCTCGATATGCGGGAGGTCCCAACCCAGCACCCTGGCAATGGCTGGTGATGGCTTCTCCAGCTTTTATCTCTTCTTTCTCTGACTTCACCATAGGAGCACATATATTTTAATATTATACATTTGAAATCAAAGAAGCACATCGCATACGAATATATTTATTGGCGTGCTTTTTTGTTTTTCTTTCCATTTTTAAATTTTAGTTTACATTTCAGACGCAAAGCGTTAATCGCCTATTTGCCCCCGCTTACTCCTATGGTTTGCTCGAGGGTTCCTTATTTAACAATAACAATCTGTTAAACTTATTATGTAAGCTGTTTTTTTAAGTTTTCAGTGGAAAGAGGCTATTTAAATGCTAACTGATTGTAAACCAATTCTTAAACTTTTTTATTTGTCTATTTCATCATCAGTTTTTCCTACTATCTGGAAGGACTCTTTTATTATTCCACTCCATAAAAAGGGTGCGAAGGAGGATTCCCAATATAGCATTTGAGCGTATTATCCATTCTCATTTGCAACATTTATGTTCCACGCTTATATCGTTATACCGTGTCAGTATGGTTTTGTTAAGCGAAGATCGACCACCACCAACCTTCTTGAATTGAAATCTATTGTAATAAATGGATTTAATAAAAAAAATGCAGACTGAAGATATTTATACAGATTTTAGTAAGGCCTTTGACACCGTAAACCACTCTATTCTTTTATTCAAATTAGATCAGCTTGGGTTTCGTAGTAATCAATTACTTGAATGTTTGGAGGGTTATATTCAATAATGCTGTTTCCAATATAATCTACGTGACATCTGGAGTGCCTATGGGCCCTTTTCTGTTTACTTTGTTTATTAACGATCTTCCCTTAATCATACTGATGACGTTAATCTTTGTTTATCATACAATGATATAGTGTCGGGATTTAACTCACAGTCAGATATTGATTGTTTTCATGAATGGTGTGAGTACAACCTTTTAAATTTGAACTGCCTTAAATGCAATGCTATGACTTTATTTAGGGGTACTCTTACGTTTATCAGTAAATAAATACGCCACTCGACCCGTATATATTCAGTTAACGATTTAGGTGTAAGCCGATTTACATTCAATGATCCGTTCTATGTGATAACTATAACAACCTTTATCATGGTATCCCATTAACTCATTTGCTTTATTCTTAGTTGTGCCTTTTATTTTCATTTGTGTCCCGTCTCTATTTGTTTTATGTATCTACCTCGTGAAGTCGAATTATTTGCCCAAATTTATAATAGGGCCCCACGGGTAACAAACAAGTGCTTGGTATCGTTGGCCCACTTGTTTTTACTCTTCGAAGTACATCAACATATATAACATTGTTCAAGATGCATTGTTTAGTTCATGAATATTTTGTACATTTTTGTCCCATGATGCAGTAGTTTCTATGGGGCGGAAAGGAAGGCGTGGCCTGATCGACATAAAATAAAATGCGCAGTCTATGCATACATAAACCCTATATACATAGTGTGCCAAGTTTCAAGTCTGTAGCTTTATTTTTCGAGTTTATGCAAGAATATTGGGCATTGGGATCAGTGTGCACTGGATCGGTGGATTGATGACTTAAATTGATTAGTAGGGCAAGTCCAAATGCATAATTATCCCATTTCTTAATTAGTTAGACTGCAAAAAGTTGTCAGATGGCTTAATATAATTTCATTTTCTTACCCTCTGTTAAGCAATTTTATAAAAACACGAGGACACGATTTTCGAAATGCCATTTGCAACATTTAAAACATGAAGTCTATTTACCCAGATCCATAGATTTTTTTCTAAACAATTAAGCATTTTAATAAATAAGAAGAGCTCAATGTTCTGAATTCCACTATTCCATTTTTGTGGTTAACAGACCAACATCCATAGAGCTGGGTTTCTTGAAAAATGCATACATATTAATTGGTCACATTTTAAACAAAAACGAAAGTTCACTTCGGCGAAGTTTGTATACCCCTGCATGTATAAGAAATAATCAACTTCAATAACACCATGTGAAATTGTTAAGGATTGGTGCTGACTTCGGTGATATTAAAAAAAAATATTTCATTCTCTTTTTCAAACCATTTTTTTTTTACATCTACATGTAGTAGTCCGATTTTTATTAAATTGAATTCGAAACTATTAAAAAAATCAAAAATTATATTATAAGATTGTTCGCAGCAGAATGCCAAAATTTCATTGTTGACTATCAGTTTGTAAATAAAACGTAAAGCTTGCTAACAGCTGTGCAGCATCTGCGTTGCGCTAACAGCACCAACAACGCAGTACGCATGTAAAACCTCGAAAACAAACACTGTACAACACTTACTATACTCTTCTCTCGTCTTGCACTAAAACTTCGAAGTACACGATCCCCAAAACGAAAGCTAGGTCTTTTTATTTTAATTCAATAGAAGAAGCCGAAGTTGGCTGCAAAACAGCATCTCCTCTAAATATTGGTGACCCCGACTTAACACAAACCGTGTATCACCCATCTGATCTTCCCGAGAGGCGCTCAATACTTATTTCAACGCAACGGCTGGATTGGGCAGCGTCCTGCAAATTCAGCAATTCCTTCACAAAGTTGTAACAACAACAAGTTCATTAAGCGCACAGCTTCACACTCAATCCGGATGATCTCAAAGGCGGAACGTATCTTTTGCTGAAAAGCATTCACATTGTGCATTTCGGCGAGGAGTTCAAGGCGATAAATTTAAGAAACCCGCTGTCCCGTAGTAGCAAGCTGCTCCTTGCAACTATTCGTCAACGATACTAAGCTCAAAGCTGTATCGAGTATCATCAGTAAATGCATACGCTGCTTTCGAATGCGGCCCAAACTTCTCGATCAAGTAATGGCCCCTCTGCCAGCCGAGCGCGTCCAGCCAAACCCAGTATTTTATGTAACTGGCATTGACTTTTGCGGTCCACTTAACCAAAATCGGAAGTAGAAACCGCGCGGAAGTAGAAAATGCTACGTCTCAATTTTCATATGTTTTGCAAAAAAGGCAGTTCATTTGGAATTGGTGGAGGACTTATCGACATCATAATTTCTCGCAGCATTGAAACGCTTCATAAGCCTTTAAGGGAAACCGCATTCAATATGGACTGATAACGCCACGAACTTTCTGGGTGCTCGGAACGAGCTGAAGGAACTTCGCGAATCCACAGAGAAGCGAGATTTTCAACAGCTATACAGCGTTGGGAGTCGATTGGCATTTCATTCCTCCACGTTCCCCACATTTCGGTAGATTATGGGAGTCCGCGGTAAAATCAGCAAAGTACCATTTTTATCGCGTCGTTGGAAACTCAACTCTTTCATTCAACGAGCTTCGAACCTTCATCTGTCAAATATCTGCAATGCTCAACTCCAGACCTCTTTATTCTATTTCAGAAGACCCTAACAATTTGGAGATTCTTACACCCGGCCATTTCATATGGGGCAAGGCGAACGCAACTCAGTCGCTAGCAAAAGGTGTGCCAAGTGCAGTAAGCGTTCTAGAGGAAGTGGAGCACATCCTACTTGTCCCTGCTTCAAGAGCGTGGAAAGTGAAAGACGACTCGGCAAATTCTGAACCCGGAACCATGGTCCTGATAAAGGAGGACAACGCCCCGCCACTCAAGTGGCCTCTTAATAGAGGGGACAGCGTCATTTCATAGTTTACTATCAGTTTGTGAATATAACTTAACATTTGCTAACAGCTGTGCAGCATCTGCGTTGCGCTAACAGCACATATTAATTAAACAGTACGCATGTAAAACCTCGAAAACAAACACTGTACAACACTTACTATTCTCTTCTCCCGTCTTGCACTAAAACTTCAAAGTACACGATCTCCAAAACGAAAACTAGGTCTTTTCTTTTTATTTAATAGAAGAAGCCGAAGTGGGCTGCAAAACAGCATCTCTTCTATACAAAGAGAATATGTCAAAAAGCCCCAAAGCTATAATTTGTTTCATATTATTTTTCCATTAATTTTGGGATCTTTCCTATAGCAGCTATATGAAATAGTAGTCTGATTTTGATAAAATTTAATTTGAAATTCATAACTTAATAATAATATATAATAATTCATAAACATAAAAAATGTTATTTCCAAGCCTAGAAGGTTAGATGTTTAGAAACAACAAAGATATAATTTTTCAATATTTTCCGACTAATTTTCGATTGTTACTATATGATATTCGAATTTTAGGACTAAATAAAAAACATGAAAGATATAATTTTATCATATTATTTTTGCACTAATTTTCCGATCGTTCCTATGGCAGCTATATGATATCGTCGTCAGATTTTGATGAAATTTAATTCGAAATTTGAAACCAATTAAAAAATGTTATTTCCAAGCGAAGGAGGTTATAAGTTTTAAATCACCAAAGATATTTATATTTTGTAATTTTTTCCCTGATAGTTCCCATCGGAGCTATAAGATATAGTTGTCCGATCTGGCTGGTTCCGACCTTTACACTACCTGCAGACGACTTATGGAAAAGTTTCAGCCCAGTTGCTTTAAAACTGAGAGACTAGTTTGCGTAGAAACGGACGGTCAGCGGACGGACATGGCTAAATCAACTCGTCTAGTGACGCTAATTAAGAAAATATATACTTTATGGGGTCGGAAACGTCTCGTTAACTGCGTTCCAAACTTCTGACTAAAGTCATTATAAACTCTGTAGGGGTATAAAAATACAAATACACTCTGTTGGTGTACAAGAATTAAAAAAAAAACGTAATATGAATGTTAAACGTGTCTTTTGTTATGTATACTTGTAGTGAGAAGAATCTTCCCTAAGCATTCTGCTCAGCTCCAACTCTCAATATGCCGTGCCAACCCAGCACCCTGGCAATGGCTGGTGATGGCTTCTCCATCTTTTATCTATTCTTTCTCTGCCTTCACCATAGGAGCACATATATTTTAATATTATACATTTGAAATCAAAGAAGCACATCACATACGAATATATTTATTTCATCTAGGAGTCGTTTTTTTTTGTTTTCCTTTCCATTTTAAAATTTAAGACGCAAAGCGTTAATCGCCTATTTGCCTCCCGCTTACTCCTATGGTTTGCTTGCGGGTTCCTTATTTAACAATAACAATCTGTTAAACTTATGATGTGAGCTGTTTTTTTCCTACTAACTGGAAGGACTCTTTTATTATTCCACTCCATAAAAAGGGTGCGAAGGAGGATTACCAAAATATAAATATTTCTAAATTGTATTCAATTCCTATAGCATTTGAGCGTATTATCCATTCTCATTTGCAACATTTATGTTCCACGCTTATATCACCGTGTCAGTATGGTTTTTTTAAGCGATGATCGACCACCACCAACCTTCTTGAATTGACATCTATTGTAATAAATGGATTTAATAAAAAAAATGCAGACTGAAGATATTTATACAGATTTTAGTAAGGCCTTTGACACCGTAAACCACTCTATTCTTTTATTCAAATTAGATCAGCTTGGGTTTCGTAGTAATCAATTACTTGAATGTTTGGAGGGTTATATTCAATAATGCTGTTTCCAATATAATCTACGTGACATCTGGAGTGCCTATGGGCCCTTTTCTGTTTACTTTGTTTATTAACGATCTTCCCTTAATCATACTGATGACGTTAATCTTTGTTTATCATACAATGATATAGCGTCGGGATTTAACTCACAGTCAGATATTGATTGTTTTCATGAATGGTGTGAGTACAACCTTTTAAATTTGAACTGCCTTAAATGCAATGCTATGACTTCATTTAGGGGTACTCTTACGTTTATCAGTAAATAAATACGCCACTCGACCCGTATATATTCAGTTAACGATTTAGGTGTAAGCCGATTTACATTCAATGATCCGTTCTATGTGATAACTATAACAACCTTTATCATGGTATCCCATTAACTCATTTGCTTTATTCTTAGTTGTGCCTTTTATTTTCATTTGTGTCCCGTCTCTATTTGTTTTATGTATCTACCTCGTGAAGTCGAATTATTTGCCCAAATTTATAATAGGGCCCCACGGGTAACAAACAAGTGCTTGGTATCGTTGGCCCACTTGTTTTTACTCTTCGAAGTACATCAACATATATAACATTGTTCAAGATGCATTGTTTAGTTCATGAATATTTTGTACATTTTTGTCCCATGATGCAGTAGTTTCTATGGGGCGGAAAGGAAGGCGTGGCCTGATCGACATAAAATAAAATGCGCAGTCTATGCATACATAAACCCTATATACATAGTGTGCCAAGTTTCAAGTCTGTAGCTTTATTTTTCGAGTTTATGCAAGAATATTGGGCATTGGGATCAGTGTGCACTGGATCGGTGGATTGATGACTTAAATTGATTAGTAGGGCAAGTCCAAATGCATAATTATCCCATTTCTTAATTAGTTAGACTGCAAAAAGTTGTCAGATGGCTTAATATAATTTCATTTTCTTACCCTCTGTTAAGCAATTTTATAAAAACACGAGGACACGATTTTCGAAATGCCATTTGCAACATTACAAAAAAAAATGAAGTCTATTTACCCAGATCCATAGATTTGTTTTCTAAACAATTAAACATTTTAATAAATAAGAAGAGCTCAATGTTCTGAATTCCACTATTCCTCTTTCGTGGTTAACGACCAACATCCATAGAGCTGGGCTTCTTGAAAAATGCATACATATTAATTGGTCACATTTTAAACAAAAACGAAAGTTCACTTCGGCGAAGTTTGTATACCCCTGCATGTATAAGAAATAATCAACTCCAATAACACCATGTGAAATTGTTAAGGATTGGTGCTGACTTCGGTGATATTAAAAAAAAATATTTCATTCTCTTTTTCAAACCATTTTTTTTTACATCTACATGTAGTAGTCCGATTTTTATTAAATTGAATTCGAAACTATTAAAAATGTCAAAAATTATATTATAAGATTGTTCGCAGCAGAATGTCAAAATTTCATTCTCTTCTCTTGTCTTGCACTAAAACTTCGAAGTACACAATCTCCAAAACGAAAGCTAGGTCTTTTTATTTTAATTCAATAGAAGAGGCCAAAGTTGGCTGAAAAACAGCATCTCCTCTAAACATTGGTGACCCCGACGTATGCTATCCGGGTTTTAGTGCAAATTGCAACTTCGGTTCTAACCTTTTCCTGTCTGGCCAAACGCCGTCAGGCACATCTCTCACAAACACACACATACAGTCGTCTCCAGAAAACGGTAATCTCGTTTTCCTGTGCCCAAATTTGACTTTCGAAATCGTCAAGGGTGAATTTCTTGTATCCGTTGGTCGTACTACAGTGAAACACATCTAAGATACCCAATGATGTTGACAACTTGGCAACGACAGACAAAAAAGATGATGGATCGGCTGATATTGACTTCTATAAGGCCAAGTGCGCATCCATTCAGCGCCAACTAAAGGCAATTAGCAACCATTTCAGCAGCGGCGACTTGAGCACCTACTATGAAGCCGACTTAATAGTTCGTATAGACACAGCTAATAAAATGAAGGACGACTTTGAAATGTGGTACGATAAACTGGAAAGGGTGGACCTGCTCTTCACATTTGTTAAATCCTGGGTCTCTCTTTGTAAACGCTGACAATCTCAAAGCTCGAACTCTCAGCAGCGCTTCTTTCATCCGATCTTATATCAAACATCGACAAGGAATTCAAGTTCGTCTGCTGGAGCGACTCTACAGTAGCACTTGCTTGGATACGAGAAGCCCCTTCTAACTTCAACGTCTTTGTTTCCAACAGAGTAGCACAAATCCAGCGGCGGACAATGGACATGATCTGGCATCATGTGCCGTCGCAGCTAAACCCGGCGGATATATTGTCAAGAGGATGATAGCCAATTGAACTGTCAGAATCACCACTTTTGAAAAACGGACCTTCATTTATACAAGCCGGCACTGCAGGTTAGCCACAAACCGTGTATCACCCATCTGATCTTCCCGAGAGGCGCTCAATACTTATTTCAACGCAACGGCTGGATTGGGCAGCGTCCTGCAAATTCAGCAATTCCTTCACAAAGTTGTAACAACAACAAGTTCATTAAGCGCACAGCTTCACACTCAATCCGGATGATCTCAAAGGCGGAACGTATCTTCTGCTGAAAAGCATTCACATTGTGCATTTCGGCGAGGAGTTCAAGGCGATAAATTTAAGAAACCCGCTGCCCCATATTAGCAAGCTGCTCCTTGCAACTATTCGTCAACGATACTAAGCTCAAAGCTGTATCGAGTATCATCAATAAATGCATACGCTGCTTCCGAATGCAGCCCAAACTTCTCGATCAAGTAATGGCCCCTCTGCCAGCCGAGCGCGTCCAGCCAAACCCAGTATTTTATGTAACTGGCATTGACTTTTGCGGTCCACTTAACCAAAATCGGAAGTAGAAACCGCGCGGAAGTAGAAAATGCTATGTCTCAATTTTCATATGTTTTGCAAAAAAGGCAGTTCATTTGGAATTGGTAGAGGACTTATCGACATCATCATATCTCGCAGCATTGAAACGCTTCATAAGCCTTCAAGGGAAACCACATTCAATATGGACTGATAACGCCACGAACTTTCTGGGTGCTCGGAACGAGCTGAAGGAACTTCGCGAATTATTTCTAAACGATCCACAGAGAGGCGAGATTTTCAACAGCTGTACAGCGTTGGGAGTCAATTGGCGTTTCATTCCTCCACGTTCCCCACATTTCGATAGATTATGGGAGTCCGCGGTCAAATCAATGCTCAACTCCAGACCTCTTTATTCTATTTTAGAAGACCCTAACAATTTGGAGATTCTTACACCCGGCCATTTCATATGGGGCAAGGCGAACGCAACTCAGTCGCTAGCAAAAGGTGTGCCAAGTGCAGTAAGCGTTCTGGAGGAAGTGGAGCACATCCTACTTGTCCCTGCTTCAAGAGCGTGAAAAGTGAAAGACGACTCGGCAAATTCTCAACCCGGAACCATGGTCCTGATAAAGGAGGACAACGCCCCGCCACTCAAGTGGCCTCTTCATAGAGTGGATAGCGTCATCGCAGATGGGGACGGCATTTCAAGAGTTGTCGTCATCCGCAGCGCAAAGGGACTGGTCAGGAGAGCCATATCAAGGATCGCCGTTCTGCCAATCGAAACCAAATCGGTTGAAAGCCATCATCTTCCAACGGGGGGAGCATGTTCGCAGCAGAACGCCTAAATTTCATCAGTTTGTGAATATAACTTAAAGTTTGCTAACAGCTGTGCAGCATCTGCGTTGCGCTAACAGCACATATTAATTTAATAGTACGCATGTAAAACCTCGAAAACAAGCACTGTACAAAACTTATTATTCTCTTCTCCCGTCTTGCACTAAAACTTCAAAGTACACGATCTCCAAAACGAAAACTAGGTCTTTTCTTTTTATTTAATAGAAGAGGCCGAAGTGGGCTGCAAAACAGCATCTCTTCTATACAAAGAGAATATGTCAAAAAGCCCCAAAGCTATAATTTGTTTCATATTATTTTTCCATTAATTTTGGGATCGTTCCTATAGCAGCTATATGAAATAGTAGTCTGATTTCGCTAAAATTTAATTTGAAATTCATAACTTAATAATAATATATAATAATTCATAAACATAAAAAATGTTATTTCCAAGCATAGAAGGTTAGATGTTTAAAAACAACAAAGATATAATTTTTTCATATTTTCCGACTAATTTTCGATCGTTACTATATGATATTCGAATTTTAGAACTAAATAAAAAACACGAAAGATATAATTTTATCATATTGTTTTTGCACTAATTTTCCGATCGCTCCTATGGCAGCTATATGATATCGTCGTCAGATTTTGATGAAATTTAATTCGAAATTTGAAACCAATTAAAAAATGTTATTTCCAAGCGAAGGAGGCTATAAGTTTTAAATCACCAAAGATATTTATATTTTGTAATTTTTTCCCTGATAGTTCCCATCGGAGCTATAAGATATAGTTGTCCGATCCGGCTGATTCCGTTTCAGCCCAGTTGCTTTAAAACTGAGAGACTAGTTTGCGTAGAAACGGACGTACAGACGGACGGACATGGCTAGATCAACTCGTCTAGTGACGCTAATTAAGAAAATATATACTTTATGGGGTCGGAAACGTCTCGTTCACTGCGTTGCAAACTTCTGACTAAAATCATTATAAACTCTGTAAGGGTATAAAAATACAAATACAATCTGTTGGTATACAAGAATTAAAAACAAAACGTAATATGAATGTTAAACGTGTCTTTTGTTATGTATACTTGTAGTGAAAAGGATCTTCCCTACGCATTCTGCTCACCTCCAACTCTCGATATGCGGGAGGTCCCAACCCAGCACCCTGGCAATGGCTGGTGATGGCTTCTCCAGCTTTTATCTATTCTTTCTCTGACTTCACCATAGGAGCACATATATTTTAATATTATACATTTGAAATCAAAGAAGCACATCACATACAAATATATTTATTGGCGTGTTTTTTTGTTTTTCTTTCCATCTTTAAATTTTAGTTTACATGTTTTACATCTTATAGATCAGACGCAAAGCGTTAATCGCCCATTTACCTCCCGCTTACTCCTATGGTTTGCTTGCGGGTTCCTTATTTAACAATAACAATCTGTTAAACTTATGACGTAAGCTGGATAGTTTTCAGTGGAAAGGGGCTATTTAAATGCTAACTGATTGTAAACCAATTCTTAAACTTTTTAATTTGTCTATTTCATCATCAGTTTTTCCTACTATCTGGAAGGACTCTTTTATTATTCCACTCCATAAAAAGGGGGAGAGGGGGTTTCCTAAAATATAGGTATTTCTAAATTGTCTTCAATTCCTATAGCAGTTGAGCGTATTATCCATTCTCATTTGCAACATTTATGTTCCACGCTTATATCACCGTGTCAGTATGGTTTTGTTAAGCGATGATCGACCACCACCAACCTTATTGAATTGTGGAATTAATAAAAAAAATGCAGACTGAAGATGTTTATACAGATTTTAGTAAGGCCTTTGACACCGTAAGCCACTCTATTCTTTTATTCAAATTAGATCAGCTTGGGTTTTGTTGTAATCAATTACTTGAATGGTCGGAGGGTTATATTCAATAATGCTGTTTCAAAATTAATCTACGTGACATCTGGAGTGCCTCAGGATAGTTATATGGGCCCTTTTCTGTTTACTTTGTTTATTAACGATCTTCCCTTAATCATACTAATGACGTTAAGCTTTGTTTATCATATAATGATACAGCGTCGGGATTTAACTTACAGTCAGATATTGATTGTTTTCATGAATGGTGTGAGTACAACCTATTAGATTTGAACTGCCTTAAATGCAATGCTATGACTTTATTTAGGGGTACTCTTACGTTTATCAGTAAATAAATACGCCACTCGACCCGTATATATTCAGTTAACGATTTAGGTAAAAGCTGATTTACATTCAATGATCCGTTCTATGTGATACCTATAACAACCTATATCATGGTATCCCATTAACTCATTTGCTTTATTCTTAGTTGTGCCTTTTATTTTCATTTGTGTCCCGTCTCTATTTGTTTTATGTATCTACCTCGTGAAGTCGAATTATTTGCCCAAATTGATAATAGGGCCCCACGGGTAACAAACACGTGCTTGGTATCGTTGGCCCACTTGTTTTTACTCTTTGAAGTACATCAACATATATAACATTGTTCAAGATGCATTGTTTAGTTCATGAATATTTTGTACATTTTTGTCCCATGATGCAGTAGTTTCTATGGGGCGGAAAGGAAGGCGTGGCCTGATCGGCATAAAATATTATACTATTTCATTCAACCAGGCCTTCGAATCATTCCCACCCAGATCAATTTCACGCAGCCCAAATCAAACGGATGCTGTAAACATCCAGTCCGCTAACGTAAACAAAAGATCCCCAAAGCAAGCCCCGAGTCCGTTGACGTAAACAAAAAGATCCCCAAAGCGGTCCCTAAAACTCCGCTAATGTAAACACCAATTTCCGGCCAAGATTGGACTTCAAATTTAATTGGCAAATGGCATCATCCTATTTTCCGACTCTCATTAGCCATTCTCTTTATCAATTTTTGGGGATAAATTCTCTTAAGGCGAGGTTTGATTATTGATCATTGAACTAGAGACCAGGCAGTCCGTTTTTTGAGATCCGAATCGAGCAGTAGTGCTAATCGAGTAAAAGTAAACGAGCAGGGAATTAACTAAGTTCGACCTATTGAAAAATTGTATTAGAGATTAAGTGATTAATAAATAAAAATAAATTTTTTTTAATTAAATCGCAAGTGAGAAATTTAATTGGCGCCCAACGTGGGCCGAGCGATTAATAAATTCTAAAAAAGCAAGCTTTAAAATAAAAACAAAAAAGTTTTAAAGTGAAAAAAGGAATTTAGCGCGGCCAAAAAAACCCGATACAACCGACGTATAAATAAAAAATTTGTGTTGATCAAAAAACTAAGGTGGAAATTAATTAATGAAATAATCCCCTTAAAATCTCAAACTAGAAAATAGTGATTGTAACATATATTCACTGCTCGGACAATATAAAAATCAAAAAGCAACACAAAATTTTTCATAAAAAAAAAACAAAGACATTCAAATAAAACAGGCTGAAGGGCAATCCCTCGCCAAATACTGGAAAAGAAGGAAGACCCAATTTAAAAACATAATTAAAGAAGGAAGACCCCAATCAGGATCATCATTCGGGATAAGGACGACCCCAACAGCAAAAATAACAACGGAAAGAAAAAAATAAGGAAGATTCGTGAGCGATACTATTTTTTTTATTATTATTATCATACATTTTTTATTATTATTATTTTATAAAAAAATTGTAAGAAAGGAAATATAAATATACAAAGTGGAAGAGTTAATTTCTAATTTCGAAAAAGTTCTCAAAATGTCAGAACCTTCAACAAGCCAGACTGGAGCAAATAAAAGACTCCACATGAATCCGCCCCAAGAAAATACAATCAGACAATAACAAACAACACAATGTTAAATGTAGGTGAGTTAATTAAGCAAATTGTAAATTTTGAATTAAATCCATTAAAGGAGGTGATCGTTAACTTAAGATCGCAGCTTTCTCACAAAATTAAAACGGTTGAGGATTATCAGACAGAGATTGTAGATCCGAATATAAAATGCGACACATCTTATGAGATCATCAAATCTGTTAGGGAATATAAAGGTGAAGAGGATAAATATGTAAGCTGGACAGAATCGGCAGAAGTAGCCATGGGGCAATATGCCAGGGGGAGTGAAAGATTTTATTCTGCCTTATCTATATTACGAAACAAAATAACAGGAATGGCAAACGACGCCTTAACCCATAACGGTACTGTACTAAATTTCGATGCCATAATGGCCAGACTTGACTTCGTCTTTAGCGACAAACGACCAATTCACATTATTGAACATGAGTTAAGTGTATTGAGTCAGGGAAAATTATCCATAATGGATTATTATGGTACAGTTAATAGAAAATTAACTCTGCTAATTAATAAAACTATTATGACCCACGGTAGAAACAAACCTATAACAGCGGAAATGAATGAGAAACATTGGAAGACAGCTCTTAGAGTTTTCATTACCGGCCTCAACGGCCAAATTTCAGATACTATTTTCTCAATGAATCCACCTGACCTACCAAATGCAATGGTCATAGTTCAGGAATTGGAAAGCAACAACATGAGGGCTCATTTCGCAAATAGTTTCTCTACTACTCAGAGAAAACATAGCGAGCCAAACTCTAGTGGAATTGGACAAACACATTTCAACCACAAGACAAGACAGCAAAACAATAGTTACAGTAACCAGAGAAAGAATAATAATTTAAGGTTTAATTATGACAACTACCAGAACAAAAATACTTACGTTTATTATAATAAGAATAAAAATAATTCTTGGAACCAAGGTAGATTTAATAATAACCAACAAAAACAGTGGAACACCTAAAGGTAGCCACAAAATAACCCGGAACCAATGGAGGTAGACGAGTCTATACAGGTTCAGAATAAGGCTTACAACGGCTATAATTAAGGCTATAATAAATATCAAAATAATAATTATAGTCAGAACAAGTGGGATCAAACAAAAAAATTTGAGACCCAGAACACTCAGCAAGGCGAAACCCAAAAAAAAAGGGTACCAGCTGGAACTGTTAACCAACCGGCTAACAAGACGATGAGATTAAATAACATTGAGGAGAACCATTTTTTAGACAAAAGTCAGGAGTAGGCTTACCCTACTTAATTAGAAATGATCCAAAAATAAATAAAAAATTAAAAATAATTATTGACACTGGGGCAACCTTGTATTATATAAGAACAGGAATTTATAAAAATAAGAGCGAGCTTCCAATTTACAAAAGAGTATCTACAGTGAATGGATATTTAATAATTAGATATTATCATATGATAACTATTTTTGATACGCGATATACTTTTTATGAAATAGATGTACTAGACTCAGATTTACTGGTCGGCTATAACCTATTAAAAAAAATAGGAGCGGTAATTGATACAGCTAAGGGAGTAATTAAATATAATGGAATAGAAGAAAAATTAAATTATGATAATGGAAACATTTTAAACCAACATTCTTTAACAGAAGAAAACACCATTCTTCCATTAAAAGAATTTATATTTAAAAAATACTTTGATGAAAAAGCTCAAATCAGATCCGAATCTGAAATGGGTAATCAAAGCGAATCTAGTTTGGGATATACAAATCCTGAACACGCCGTCGTTGAAAAATCCGACAAAAATAAAAGTTTGGAATTCAAAAATTCCGAACACGCCGTCGTTGAAATATCCGACAAAAATAAAAGTTTGGGAATTAAAAATCCTGAACGCGCTGTCGTTGAGAAATCCGACAAAAATAAAAGTTTGGAATTTAAAAATTCTGAACACGCCGTCGTTGAACTACCCGACAATCAAAAAATAAACAACATAAAAATATCATCTGCAGATCAAAGAAAAGATCTGGAGAACTAAATATTAAATATTATCAATGAAGAACATTCCAAAATAAATTTGATAGGGCCATTTACAGCAAACAATACCCTTATGCTCAATCAGCTTCAGATTTTGTAAATTCTGAAATATATCGAATGTTAAATGAAGAAATTATAAGTAGAAGTCCTTATAATTCACCAGCACTAGTAGTACCAAAAAAGGGTTTCAATGAAGACGGAACTCCAAAACTCAGACTCGTAATTGATTATAAAAACTTAATGAAAATACAATACCAGATAGATATCCAATGCAGGACCCTTCAGTGATTTTGTCAAATCTTGGGAAAGCCAAATACTTTTCAACAATTGACTTGGAATCTGGATTTCTTCAGATTCTCATGAACGAACCAGACATTCAGAAAACCTCTTTTTCAATAAACAACGGGAAATACGAATTCCTAAGAATGCCTTTCGCTTTGACCAACGCTCCAAGAATATTCCAATGAGCGATGGATGATATTTTAAGAGAACAAGTGGGTAAAACATGTCACGTTTATATGGATGACATAATTATATTTTCAAAAACAATTGAACAACATTACAAAGATTTAATTCTCATTATTAAAATTTTGCTGAACGCAAACATGAAAATTTCAATTGAAAATCAAAGTTCATTACATTACAAACCAATTTTCTCGGTTACGTTGTTTCTCACAATGTGATACAAACCGATCCCAAAAAAATGTATACTATCGTAAAATATCCGATACCTAAAAATATTCGAGAGCTTAGAAGCTTCCTAGGCCTTACAGGATATTACACAAAATTTGTGCAAAATTACGCAAAATATTTAGAAGGCCAAAACGGCAAAGTATCAAAAAAGGAATCACGTAAAACTTTAATGCAGTTTGATGATTCAGCTGTAAGAGCTTTTAACGAGCTCAAAGAAAATTAAATTGCACAAGTATAACTAGTACAACCAGACTATAATAAAAAATGTACTCTAACAACGGACGCATCTCACTGAGCAATTGGTGCTGTTCTTTCTCAGGAAGGAAAACCAATTACATTTATTTCAAAAACTCTGTTAAAAACCGAACAATTATACGCAACCAATAAAAAGGAACTTTTAGCCATTGTATGGGCTTTTAAAAATCTTCGAAATTACTTATATGGGGTTAACAACATCGAGATCTATACCGATCATCAACCTCTTTCAAAAACCCTTAAACCAGTTTAAGCAACAATTGCTAATAGCAACGGGGAGGTATACAATACATGAGTCGATTAGTGTATTCGGAAATAATAGACATATAATAGAGTATGACACTCCAGAAAATTTAGTATTAATCTTAAGGGAATATATTCCACCTAATATAATAATAGGAGTTTACTGTACTCTAGAAGATTTTTACAGAATTCAAAAACCACTTAAGGACAATTTTATAAATAAATTTTTATACACTAAGACATTTGTCCAGGATTTCGAGAACGCTTAAGACAGATCTCTTATTATTACAGAAACTCATTGTAGAGCTCATAGAGGGCTTGATGAAAATTATAAACAAATAACTAGACTCTATTATTGGCCAAATTTATACAAAAAGCTTAAGGAGTTTATAAAGAATTGCACTATCTGCAATCAAAACAAATGCAACAGACACCCAGTACAGATTCCTATCGGTCAAGCACCAATTCCAGAAAGAGAAGGTGAGAATTTGCATCTTGACATATTTTACGCCCAAAATCTTATATTCATTATTTGTATAGATTCGTATTTGAAATACTTAGTGGTAAAAAAAATCCCTAATAAACTTAATATAGAAAATAAAGTTTTAGAAATTTTACAACAATTTCCATTAGCCAAATCTTTGATGATAGATAACGAACCAAGTTTTTCTTCATCCCAACTTAAATCTTTTGGCACAAAGAAATGGGATATCTTTATTCTTTGCAGATCCTCGACATAGTACGTCTACCGGACAAATAGAAAGGGCACACTCTACTTTAACAGAAATTGTTCGCTGCATTAAAGATGAGCTTAATTTAATTCATTATCCCGAAATTAAAATTAGAGCAGCACAAAAATACAATTTAACAATTCATTCAATAACCAATCATCGACCTTTTGATATATTATTTAATAAAATCAAACACGATGATATTCCTAAATTATTGCAGCAAGCCCAGAAAATGTGTCATTTTCACAATAAAGATAGACAAAGTAAGAATTATCACGTAGGAGAGGTAATTTAAGAAAAGAAACACGGGGAAAGGAACAAGCTTAATTCTAGATATAAAAAACAAGTAGTTAAGGAAAATCTCCCAAATAAAGTTATTATAAATAACAGAAACCGTATGATTCATAAAGATAATATTAAATAACTTGTTTCAAATTACAGATAATGATTTCAATAATGTACTTATTATTGCTGGTGGCTACAACCAAATCCGAAATTATGGATTACACGAACCATGATTTCCTTCTTTACAAGGATACCAAAGATGTTCTTATTTATGAATCACACGCAGATTTATTTCATATAACTAATATAAGTCTTTATAGAGAAATAACTAATCTTGAAACAGAATTTCTAAAGGGTCACGAAATATCCCACGATTTAAAAATTATCAAAATACTTATCTCTCAAGTTATACCCAGTAGATCAAAAAGAGGCATTAATGAATGGAAATGGATAGCGGGAACACCAGATCATGATGATTTCATAAAAGTCCAAAATTTAATCGATGATTTAATACAAAATAATAACGCTCAATTCATTATTATTTCTAAAATATTTAAAGAGCTAAGATCTTTGTCTGAACAATTCAAAACAGCCTTTAAAAATCAAGAAATTCCACATAGAAAATATCGTCTGCGCTTGCTTACTTACGATCTTATGAATTTAATGCACACAATTACACTTGCACGAAGATAGACCTGTTCTTATAACCGACCTTTTAGATATATCTGAATTTAAAATCGCTTTGCATCAAGATCCTATTATTATTTTCATAAAATACCCTATTATTACCGATCGTTGCGACGTTTACAATTCAAGATCCATTTCACACAATGATGGAAAATTATTAATTGATAATCACGTCGCAAAATGTAGAAATAAGTACTATGTAATGTCTAATTTTAAGACAGAAATATGTAATAATTATTGCACACTTAACCCAGAAGGCTCTTGTTTCACTAGATTACTAAATGGAGAAAAAAACTTTGGTACCAAAATCCGAGAAAAACATAAAAAGTAGATGTAATCCAAGATGGATCCATTTTTGTAAGTGGAAAAAATACAGTTAATGACACTCATTTAAATGGGTCGTATTTAATAACTTTTAATGGCACCACTAAAATTAATAATTTTAGTATCCGAATATATTTTATAATATATTATTTATATAATACAAGGCCAAGTGCGCATCCATTCAGCGCCAACTAAAGGCAATGGGCAACCATTTCAGCAGTGGCGACTTGAGCACCTACTATGAATCCGACTTAATAGTTCGTATAGACAGAGCTAATAAAATGAAGGACGACTTTGAAATGTGGTAAGATAATCTGGAAAGGGTGGACCTGCTCGAGCTCTCTTCAAATACACGCTCCGAGTTCGCAACTTCCTATTGGAAAGCAAAGTCTTCGCTGACTCGCCACATGGATACCTTTATGAAGTCACGCATCGCAGATGCTAACTCAACAACACTTCCTGCCTACCTGGGCAATATCAATTTTTCCTCCCAACTAAACAAGCGCAAGTCTCGGCTACCAGAATTACACTTGACCAGGTTCAGCGGCAGCTACGAGGATTGACCAGATTTTATTGCCGTCGGTATCAACGAGGATTTAAGCAATGTAGAAAAATTTCAACACCTGCGCGCTTGCTTTGGCGCGGCTCTGAGCACAATCAAACCTTTGGAACCTGCCGATGCCAATTACTATAAGGCATTAGAGCTACTTACAAAGCGTTTTGATAACAAGTTGCTACATTTTCAGGGCCTTGTTCGAGCTATTTTTGGACTGGCAAAAGGGATCTTCAGAAGCTCTGCGCGGTCTAATGGAAAAATCAACTCACACCTTCGGGCTTTTACCACCATGTCAACCATTCCTCAAATGGCCGAAAGCTCGACCGCAACACTCAGGAAAGATGGGAGGGGGCCCTACCATCCGACAAGCTGCCCAGCTGGACTGATATGTCAACCTTTCTGGAACGGAGATGTCGCATGCTGGAAAATCTTAACAGCGCTACGGTACCCACACCTAGCCTTCAGGTGAGCCGAAGCTCCCATAGATCAAATCGGAACTCTTTCATTGCCACAAATACCAGAAACCAACAACTTTGTACATATTCGATTCTAAGGATCTTTATATCGTAAAATGCCCACCATTCATAAATCTGTCCCCAAGTTTACGTCACAAGGAAGCCAAACGTTTAAATTTGTGCCTAAATTGTCTCCGGAAAGGTCATGGCTTGTAGCACTATCGCTCAGGGCATTGCAGGCACTGTCAACAGAAGCACCATTCTCTACTACATATGTTCCCCATAGCGGCTCAATCACCTGTCTCATGTGCACCTGGCTCGCAGCTTGCAGTCGAATCCCAGCCAAGTATACCTTAGCTTCCACTCTCGTAGCCTTTTACCGTGAAGACAACGCTAGGAACGTGTTCAACAAGTCCTCCGAGTACGTATTGCTTCCTACTGCAATCGTTTATGCAAAAAGCCATTCAGGCGTATATATACCACGCGGTGCTCTGTTGGATTCTGGATCCCAACTCAACTTTATCACCACGCGTCTGGCTAACCAGCTCCAGATCAAGGTTTACCATGCAGCCGTATCGATATCAGGAATTGGCGAGTCAACGATCGCATCTAACTTATCAGCTGAAATTGCAGCTCAGTCCTTTGACAAGAGATTAACCACATCCTCCCCAGCAGTTATAACTCGATCGATAACAGATTATTTTCCGAACTTTGGCCTAGACATCTCCAGCTTAATCATTCCTGAAAACATGACCCTCGTAGACCCCATGTTTTTCAAATCTCAGAAAATAGATTTATTGCTTGGGGCCGGTCTATTTTTCGACCTAATCTGTGTAGGCCAAATTCGAATGGCAGATAATTTACCAATTCTCCAAAAGACCAAGCTAGGTTGGGCGGCTTCACGTGGACACTATCACGTTCGCAACAGCTATTCATCTTTTGCCGCCTTTCGTAAAGTCCCTAATTTTGAGGATGATTCTTTATCAGAGATCGTCAAAAGATTCTGGGAAATCGACAATTCCTGCGGCGAATCTCCCACAACATCCGCTGACGACGAAAAATGCGAGCAGCAGCTACTGCAAGGCAACTCTAGACTTGAGTCGGGTCAGTACACTGTAAGGTTGCCGACTAAATTCAGCACTGACACGTTAGGAGATTTTTTTCAACGCGCACATAGACGCTTCAAAGCGCTCGAAGTCAAACTGGCAAAAAACCTTCAAATTAAACTGAAGTACTCTGCTACTCTGCTTTCATGCGCGAATACATCGAGCTGGGCCATATGTCACTGGCTTCCATGTTTTCCCGCAATTCAATTTGTCGCATCATTGCGATGAGAAACCAGATAGCTCTACTACAAAATTGCGTGTGGTTTTTGACGGATCAGCCAAACCTTCGTAAGGAGTATCTCTTAATGATCTGTTACAGCAGCTTCTACAGGGCTACTCTAGACTTGAGTCGGGTCAGTACTCTGTAAGGTTGCCGATTAAATTCAGCACTGACACGTTAGGAGATTTTTTTCAACGCGCACTTAGACGCTTCAAGGCGCTCGAGGTCAAAGTGGCAAAAAACCTTCAAGCTAAACTGAAGTACTCTGCTTTAATGCGCGAATACATCGAGCTGGGCCATATGTCACTGGCTTCCATGTTTTCCCGCAATTCTAATTGTCGCATCGCGTTGCGAAACCGGATAGCTCTACTACAAAATTGCGTGTGGTTTTTGACGGATCAGCCAAATCTACGTCAGGAGTATCTCTTAATGATCTGTTACATTCGGTCGATACAACCCAAGCTCTTTAACATTCTCATCAAATTTTGTCTTCTCAGAGTTGCTATGTGCGGCGATATTTGCAAGATTTATCGCTTCGTGCGAGTGGCTCACCCAGATCAATTTCTTCAGTGCATCCTATGGCTCGATCATCCCGATGAAGAAATAAGGACATATACGTTGGATACTACTACTTAGCCGGCGACCCCAGCACCGATTGCCTGCTCTTAACTTCGCGATAAACCGTTCACAAAACGAAGTATCTTATGCATGATAGCCAAGGTTTACGACCCACTCGGATTAATCTCACCCGTCGTTGCCAAACTCAAAATATTTCTTCGAGCTCTATGGAAGGAAAGGTTGGACTGGGACGAATGCTTGCCGCAAGCAATGCACTACGAATGGAATCTGTTAGTTTCTCAGCTTTCAAGTGTTTGTCTATCATTTCCGCGATTCATTCTAACGCCACTGGCCACAATTGAGCAACATGGGTTTTGCGACGCCGTGTATCAACCATCTGATTTTCCCGAGAGGCGCTCAACACTTATTTCAACGCAACGGCTGGATTGGGCAGCGTCCTGCAAATTCAGCAATTCCTTCACAAAGTTGTAACAACAACAAGTTCATTAAGCGCACAGCTTCACACTCAATCCGGATGATCTCAAAGGCGGAACGTATCTTTTGCTGAAAAGCATTCACATACAAGGCCAAGTGCGCATCCATTCAGCCCCAACTAAAGGCAATGGGCAACCATTTCAGCAGTGGCGACTTGAGCACCTACTATGAAGCCGACTTAATAGTTCGTATAGACAGAGCTAATAAAATGAAGGACGACTTTGAAATGTGGTAAGATAAACTGGAAAGGGTGGACCTGCTCGAGCTCTCTTCAAATACACGCTCCGAGTTCGCAACTTCCTATTGGAAAGCAAAGTCTTCGCTGACTCGCCACATGGATACCTTTATGAAGTCACGCATCGCAGATGCTAACTCAACAACACTTCCTGCCTACCTGGGCAATATCAATTTTTCCTCCCAACTAAACAAGCGCAAGTCTCGGCTACCAGAATTACACTTGACCAGGTTCAGCGGCAGCTACGAGGATTGACCAGATTTTATTGCCGTCGGTATCAACGAGGATTTAAGCAATGTAGAAAAATTTCAACACCTGCGCGCATGCTTTGGCGCGGCTCTGAGCACAATCAAACCTTTGGAACCTGCCGATGCCAATTACTATAAGGCATTAGAGCTACTTACAAAGCGTTTTGATAACAAGTTGCTACATTTTCAGGGCCTTGTTCGAGCTATTTTTGGACTGGCAAAAGGGATCTTCAGAAGCTCTGCGCGGTCTAAGTGAAAAAATCAACTCACACCTTCGGGCTTTTACCACCATGTCAACCATTCCTCAAATGGCCGAAAGCTCGACCGCAACACTCAGGAAAGATGGGAGGGGGCCCTACCATCCGACAAGCTGCCCAGCTGGACTGATATGTCAACCTTTCTGGAACGGAGATGTCGCATGCTGAAAATCTTAACAGCGCTACGGTACCCACACCTAGCCTTCAGGTGAGCCGAAGCTCCCATATATCAAATCGGAACTCTTTCATTGCCACAAATACCAGAAACCAACAACTTTGTACATATTCGATTCTAAGGATCTTTATATCGTAAAATGCCCACCATTCATAAATCTGTCCCCAAGTTTACGTCACAAGGAAGCCAAACGTTTAAATTTGTGCCTAAATTGTCTCCGGAAAGGTCATGGCTTGTAGCACTATCGCTCAGGGCATTGCAGGCACTGTCAACAGAAGCACCATTCTCTACTACATATGTTCCCCATAGCGGCTCAATCACCTGTCTCATGTGCACCTGGCTCGCAGCTTGCAGTCGAATCCCAGCCAAGTATACCTTAGCTTCCACTCTCGTAGCCTTTTACCGTGAAGACAACGCTAGGAACGTGTTCAACAAGTCCTCCGAGTACGTATTGCTTCCTACTGCAATCGTTTATGCAAAAAGCCATTCAGGCATATATATACCACGCGGTGCTCTGTTGGATTCTGGATCCCAACTCAACTTTATCACCACGCGTCTGGCTAACCAGCTCCAGATCAAGGTTTACCATGCAGCCGTATCGATATCAGGAATTGGCGAGTCAACGATCGCATCTAACTTATCAGCTGAAATTGCAGCTCAGTCCTTTGACAAGAGATTAACCACATCCTCCCCAGCAGTTATAACTCGATCGATAACAGATTATTTTCCGAACTTTGGCCTAGACATCTCCAGCTTAATCATTCCTGAAAACATGACCCTCGTAGACCCCATGTTTTTCAAATCTCAGAAAATAGATTTATTGCTTGGGGCCGGTCTATTTTTCGACCTAATCTGTGTAGGCCAAATTCGAATGGCAGATAATTTACCAATTCTCCAAAAGACCAAGCTGGGTTGGGCGGCTTCACGTGGACACTATCACGTTCGCAACAGCTATTCATCTTTTGCCGCCTTTCGTAAAGTCCCCAATTTTGAGGATGATTCTTTATCAGAGATCGTCAAAAGATTCTGGGAAATCGACAATTCCTGCGGCGAATCTCCCACAACATCCGCTGACGACGAAAAATTCGAGCAGCAGCTACTGCAAGGCAACTCTAGACTTGAGTCGGGTCAGTACACTGTAAGGTTGCCGACTAAATTCAGCACTGACACGTTAGGAGATTTTTTTCAACGCGCACTTAGACGCTTCAAAGCGCTCGAAGTCAAACTGGCAAAAAACCTTCAAATTAAACTGAAGTACTCTGCTTTCATGCGCGAATACATCGAGCTGGGCCATATGTCACTGGCTTCCATGTTTTCCCGCAATTCAATTTGTCGCATCATTGCGATGAGAAACCAGATAGCTCTACTACAAAATTGCGTGTGGTTTTTGACGGATCAGCCAAATCTTCGTAAGGAGTATCTCTTAATGATCTGTTACAGCAGCTTCTGCAGGGCTACTCTAGACTTGAGTCGGGCCAGTACTCTGTAAGGCTACCGATTAAATTCAGCACTGACACGTTAGGAGATTTTTTTCAACGCGCACTTAGACGCTTCAAGGCGCTCGAAGTCAAACTGGCAAAAAACCTTCAAGCTAAACTAAAGTACTCTGCTTTAATGCGCGAATACATCGAGATGGGCCATATGTCACTGGCTTCCATGTTTTCCCGCAATTCTAATTGTCGCATCATTGCGTTGCGAAACCGGATAGCTCTACTACAAAATTGCGTGTGGTTTTTGACGGATCAGCCAAATCTACGTCAGGAGTATCTCTTAATGATCTGTTACATTCGGTCGATACAACCCAAGCTCTTTAACATTCTCATCAAATTTTGTCTTCTCAGAGTTGCTATGTGCGGCGATATTTGCAAGATTTATCGCTTCGTGCGAGTAGCTCACCCAGATCAATTTCTTCAGTGCATCCTATGGCTCGATCATCCCGATGAAGAAATAAGGACATATACGTTGAATACTACTACTTAGCCGGCGACCCCAGCACCGATTGCCTGCTCTTAACTTCGCGATAAACCGTTCACAAAACGAAGTATCTTATGCATGATAGCCAAGGTTTACGACCCACTCGGATTAATCTCACCCGTCGTTGCCAAACTCAAAATATTTCTTCGAGCTCTATGGAAGGAAAGGTTGGACTGAGACGAATGCTTGCCGCAAGCAATGCACTACGAATGGAATCTGTTAGTTTCTCAGCTTTCAAGTGTTTGTCTATCATTTCCGCGATTCATTCTAACGCCACTGGCCACAATTGAGCTACATGGGTTTTGCGACGCCGTGTATCAACCATCTGATCTTCCCGAGAGGCGCTCAACACTTATTTCAACGCAACGGCTGGATTGGGCAGCGTCCTGCAAATTCAGCAATTCCTTCACAAAGTTGTAACAACAACAAGTTCATTAAGCGCACAGCTTCACACTCAATCCGGATGATCTCAAAGGCGGAACGTATCTTTTGCTGAAAAGCATTCTAATTGTGCATTTCGGCGAGGAGCTCAAGGCGCTAAATTTAAGAAACCCTCTGCCCCATAGTAGCACGCTGCTCCTTGCAACTATTCGTCAACGATACTAGCCCATTGGCGGTCTCAAAGCTGTATCGAGTATCATCAATAAATGCATACGCTGCTTCCGAATGCGGCCCAAACTTCTCGATCAAGTAATGGCCCCTCTGCCAGCCGAGCGCGTCCAGCCAAACCCAGTATTTTATGTAACTGGCATTGAATTTTGCGGTCCACTTAACCAAAATCGGAAGTAGAAACCGCGCGGAAGTAGAAAATGCTTCGTCTCAATTTTCATATGTTTTGCAAAAAAGGCAGTTTATTTGGAATTGGTGGAGGACTTATCGACATCATAATTTCTCGCAGCATTGAAACGCTTCATAAGCCTTCAAGGGAAACCGCATTCAATATGGACTGATAACGCCACGAACTTTCTGGGTGCTCGGAACGAGCTGAAGGAATTTCGCGAATCCACAGAGAAGCGAGATTTTCAACAGCTATACAGCGTTGGGAGTCAATTGGCATTTCATTCCTCCACGTTCCCCACATTTCGGTAGATTATGGGAGTCCGCGGTAAAATCAGCAAAGTACCATTTTTATCGCGTCGTTGGAAACTAAACTCTTTCAGTCAACGAGCTTCGAACCTTCATCTGTCAAATATCTGCAATGCTCAACTCCAGACCTCTTTATTCTATTTCAGAAAACCCTAACAATTTGGAGATTCTTACACCCGGCCATTTTATATGGGGCAAGGCGAACGCAACTCAGTCGCTGGCAAAAGGTATGCCAAGTGCAGTAAGCGTTCTGGAGGAAGTGGAGCACATCCTACTTGTCCCTGCTTCAAGAGCGTGGAAAGTGAAAGACGACTCGGCAAATTCTCAACCCGGAACCATGGTCCTGATAAAGGAGGTAGAGTGGACAGCGTCATCGCAGAAGGGGACGGCATTTCAAGAGTTGTCGTCATCCGCAGCGCAAAGGGACTGGTCAGGAGAGCCATATCAAGGATCGCCGTTCTGCCAATCGAAACCAAATCGGTTGAAAGCCATCATCTTCCAACGGGGGGAGCATATTCGCAGCAGAACGCCTAAATTTCATCGTTTACTATCAGTTTGTAAATATAACTTAAAGTTTGCTAACAGCTGTGCAGCATCTGCGTTGCGCTAACAGCACCAGTTAATTAAACAGTACGCATGTAAAACCTCGAAAACAAACACTGTACAACACTTACTATTCTCTTCTCCCGTGTTGCACTAAAACTTCAAAGTACACGATCTCTAAAACGAAAACTAGGTCTTTTATTTTAATGTAATAGAAGAGGCCGAAGTGGGCTGCAAAACAGCATCCTTTCTAAACAAAGATAATATGTCAAAATGCCCCAAAGCTATAATTTGTTTCATATTATTTTTCCATTAATTTTGGGATCGTTCCTATGGCAGCTATATGAAATAGTAGTCTGATTTTGATAAAATTTAATTTGAAATTCATAACTTATTAAAAAATGTTATTTCCCAGCCTAGAAGGTTAGATGTTTAAAAACAATAAAGATATAATTTTTTCATATTTTCCGACTAATTTTCGATCGTTACTATATGATATAGTCATCGGATTTTGATAAAATTTAATTCGAATTTTAGAACTAAATAAAAAATGTTTTTTCCAAACTTAGAAGCTTATATGTTAAAAAACACCAAAGATATAATTTTTTCATATTATTTTTCCACTAATTTTCCGATGGTTCCTATGGCAGCTATATGATATCGTCGTCAAAATTTTGATGAAATTTAATTCGAAATTTGAAACCAATTAAAAAATGTTATTTCCAAACGAAGGAGGTTATAAGTTTTAAATCACCAAAGATTTATATATTTTTTAATTTTTTCCCTGATAGTTCCCATCGGAGCTATAAGATATAGTTGTCCGATCTGGCTGGTTCCGACCTTTATACTACCTGCAATAGAAAGACGACGTATGGGAAAGTTTCAGTCCAGTTGCTTTAAAACTGAGAGACTAGTTTGCGTAGAAACGGACGGACAGACGGACGGACATGGCTAGATCAACTCGTCTAGTGACACTAATCAAGAAAATATATACTTTATGGGGTCGGAAACGTCTCGTTCACTGCGTTGCAAACTTCTGACTAAAATATTATAACCTCTGCAAGGGTATAAAAATACAAATACAATTTGTTGGTGTATAGGAATTAAAAAAATGTAATATGAATGTTAAACGTGTCTTTTGTTGTGTATACTTGTAGTGGGAAGGATCTTCCCTACGCATTCTGCTCAGCTCCAACTCTCGAAATTCCGGAAGTCCCAACCCAGCACCTTGGCATTGGCTGGTGATGGCTTCTCCAGCTTTCTCTGTGCGAGCGGCCTGATTTACCTCTTCTTTCTCTGCCTTCACCATATAGAATATTATTATTATGGAATATTTTTTTATTATAAATTTGAAATCAAAAAAGCAAATCACATACGAATATATTTATTTCATCTTGGCGTGGTTTCTGTGTTTTTCTTTCCATTTTTAAATTTTAGTTTACATGTCATATATCTTATAGATCAGAGGCAAAGCGTTAATCGCCTATTTGCTTCCCGCTTACTCCTATGCTTTGCTCGCAGGTTCCTTAAATAACAATAACACTCTGTAAAACTTATGACGTAAGCTGGATAGTTTTCAGTGAAAAGAGGCTATTTAAATGCTAACTAATTGTAAACCGATTCTTAAACTTTTTAATTTGTCTATTTCATCATCAGTTTTTGCTTTGCACGTGCTTGGTATCGTTGGCCCACTTGTTTTTACTCTTTGAAGTACATCAACATATATAACATTGTTCAAGATGCATTGTTTAGTTCATGAATATTTTGTACATTTTTGTCCCATGATGCAGTAGTTTCTATGGGGCGGAAAGGAAGGCGTGGCCTGACCGGCATAAAATAAAATGCGCAGTCTATGCATATATAAAACCTATATACATAGTGTGCCAAGTTTCAAGTCTGTAGCTTTATTTTTCGAGTTTATGCAAGAATATTGGGCATTGGGATCAGTGTGCACTGGATCGGTGGATTGATGACTTAAATTGATTAGTAGGGCAAGTCCAAATGCATAATTATCCCATTTCTTAATTAGTTAGACTGCAAAAAGTTGTCAGATGGCTTAATATAATTTCATTTTCTTACCCTCTGTTAAGCAATTTTATAAAAACACGAGGACACGATTTTCGAAATGCCATTTGCAACATTTAAAACATGAAGTCTATTTAAACAATTAAGCATTTTAATAAATAAGAAGACCTCAATGTTCTGAATTCCACTATTCCACTTTTGTGGTTAACAGACCAACATCCATAGAGCTGGGTTTCTTGAAAAATGCATACATATTAATTGGTCACATTTTAAACAAAAACGAAAGTTCACTTCGGCTAAGTTTGTATACCCCTGCATGTATAAGAAATAATCAACTTCAATAACACCATGTGAAATTGTTAAGGATTGGTGCTGACTTCGGTGATATTAAAAAAAAATATTTCATTCTCTTTTTCAAACCATTTTTTTTTTACATCTACATGTAGTAGTCCGATTTTTATTATATTGAATTCGAAACTATTAAAAAAATCAAAAATTATATTATAAGATTGTTCGCAGCAGAATGCCAAAATTTCATTGTTGACTATCAGTTTGTAAATAAAACGTAAAGTTTGCTATTAGCTGTGCAGCATCTGCGTTGCGCTAACAGCACCAACAACGCAGAACGCATGTAAAACCTCGAAAACAAACACTGTACAACGCTTACTATTCTCTTCTCTCGTCTTGCACTAAAACTTCGAAGTACACGATCCCCAAAACGAAAGCTAGGTCTTTTTATTTTAATTCAATAGAAGAGGCCGAAGTTGGCTGCAAAACAGCATCTCCTCTAAACATTGGTGACCCCGACGTAATGCTATCCGGGTTTTAGTACAAATTGCAACTTCGGTTCTAACCATTTGCTGTCTGGCCAAACGCCGTCAGGCACATCTCTCACAAACACACACATACAGTCGTCTCCAGAAAACGGTAATCGCGTTTTCCTGTGACCAAATTTGACTTTTGAAATCGTCAAGGGTGAATTTCTTGTATCCGTTAGTCGTACTACAGTGAAACAATACCCAATAATTTTGACAACTTGCCACCGGCAGACAAAAAAGATGATGGATCGGCTGATATTGACTTCTATAAGGCCAAGTGCGCATCAATTCAGCGCCAACTAAAGGCAATTGGCGACCATTTCAGCAGCGGCGACTTGAGCACCTACTATGAAGCCGACTTAATAGTTCGTATAGACACAGCTAATAAAATGAAGGACGACTTTGAAATGTGGTACGATAAACTGGAAAGGGTGGACCTGCTCTTCACATTTGTTAAATCCTGGGTCTCTCTTTGAAAACGCTGACAATCTCAAAGCTCGAACTCTCAGCAGCGCTTCTTTCATCCGATCTTATGTCAAACATCGACAAGGAATTCAAGTTCGTCTGCTGGAGCGACTCTACAGTAGCACTTGCTTGGATACGAGAAGCCCCTTCTAACTTCAACGTCTTTGTTTCCAACAGGGTAGCACAAATCCAGCGGCGGACAATGGACATGATCTGGCATCATGTGCCGTCGCAGCTAAACCCGGCGGATATATTGTCAAGAGGATGATAGCCAATTGAACTGTCAGAATCACCACTTTTGAAAAACGGACCTTCATTTATACAAGCCGGCACTGCAGGTTAGCCACAAACCGTGTATCACCCATCTGATCTTCCCGAGAGGCGCTCAATACTTATTTCAACGCAACGGCTGGATTGGGCAGCGTCCTGCAAATTCAGCAATTCCTTCACAAAGTTGTAACAACAACAAGTTCATTAAGCGCACAGCTTCACACTCAATCCGGATGATCTCAAAGGCGGAACGTATCTTTTGCTGAAAAGCATTCACATTGTGCATTTCGGTGAGGAGTTCAAGGCGATAAATTTAAGAAACCCGCTGCCCCATATTAGCAAGCTGCTCCTTGCAACTATTCGTCAACGATACTAAGCTCAAAGCTGTATCGAGTATCATCAATAAATGCATACGCTGCTTCCGAATGCGGCCCAAACTTCTCGATCAAGTAATGGCCCCTCTGCCAGCCGAGCGCGTCCAGCCAAACCCAGTATTTTATGTAACTGGCATTGACTTTTGCGGTCCACTTAACCAAAATCGGAAGTAGAAAGTAGAAAATGCTACGTCTCAATTTTCATATGTTTTGCAAAAAAGGCAGTTCATTTGGAATTGGTGGAGGACTTATCGTCATCATCATTTCTCGCAGCATTGAAACGCTTCATAAGCCTTCAAGGGAAACCGCATTCAATATGGACTGATATCGCCACGAACTTTCTGGGTGCTCGGAACGAGCTGAAGGAACTTCGCGAATTATTTCTAAACGATCCACAGAGAGGCGAGATTTTCAACAGCTGTACAGCGTTGGGAGTCAATTGGCGTTTCATTCCTCCACGTTCCCCACATTTCGATAGATTATGGGAGTCCGCGGTCAAATCAATGCTCAACTCCAGACCTCTTTATTCTATTTTAGAAGACCCTAACAATTTGGAGATTCTTACACCCGGCCATTTCATATGGGGCAAGGCGAACGCAACTCAGTCGCTAGCAAAAGGTGTGCCAAGTGCAGTAAGCGTTCTGGAGGAAGTGGAGCACATCCTACTTGTCCCTGCTTCAAGAGCGTGGAAAGTGAAAGACGACTCGGCAAATTCTCAACCCGGAACCATGGTCCTGATAAAGGAGGACAACGCCCCGCCACTCAAGTGGCCCCTTCATAGAGTGGATAGCGTCATCGCAGATGGGGACGGCATTTCAAGAGTTGTCGTCATCCGCAGCGCAAAGGGACTGGTCAGGAGAGCCATATCAAGGATCGCCGTTCTGCCAATCGAAACCAAATCGGTTGAAAGCCATCATCTTCCAACGGGGGGATCATGTTCGCAGCAGAACGCCTAAGTTTCATCAGTTTGTGAATATAACTTAAAGTTTGCTAACAGCTGTGCAGCATCTGAGTTGCGCTAACAGCACATATTAATTTAATAGTACGCATGTAAAACCTCGAAAACAAGCACTGTACAAAACTTATTATTCTCTTCTCCCGTCTTGCACTAAAACTTCAAAGTACACGATCTCCAAAACGAAAACTAGGCCTTTTCTTTTTATTTAATAGAAGAGGCCGAAGTGGGCTGCAAAACAGCATCTCTTCTATACAAAGAGAATATGTCAAAAAGCCCCAAACCTATAATTTGTTTCATATTATTTTTCCATTAATTTTGGGATCGTTCCTATGGCAGCTATATGAAATAGTAGTCTGATTTTGCTAAAATTTAATTTGAAATTCATAACTTAATAATAATATATAATAATTCATAAACATAAAAAAGGTTATTTCCAAGCATAGAAGGTTAGATGTTTAAAAACAACAAAGATATAATTTTTTCATATTTTCCGACTAATTTTCGATCGTTACTATATGATATTCGAATTTTAGAACTAAATAAAAAACACGAAAGATATAATTTTTTCATATTATTTTTGCACTAATTTTCCGATCGTTCCTATGGCAGCTATATGATATCGTCGTCAGATTTTGATGAAATTTAATTCGAAATTTGAAACCAATTAAAAAATGTTATTTCCAAGCGAAGGAGGTTATAAGTTTTAAATCACCAAAGATATTTATATTTTGTAATTTTTTCCCTGATAGTTCCCATCGGAGCTATAAGATATAGTTGTCCGATCCGGCTGATTCCGTTTCAGCCCAGTTGCTTTAAAACTGAGAGACTAGTTTGCGTAGAAACGGACGTACAGACGGACGGACATGGCTAGATCAACTCGTCTAGTGACGCTAATTAAGAAAATATATACTTTATGGGGTCGGAAACGTCTCGTTCACTGCGTTCCAAACTTCTGACTAAAATCATTATAAACTCTGTAAGGGTATAAAAATACAAATACACTCTGTTGGTGTACAAGAATTAAAAACAAAACGTAATATGAATGTTAAACGTGTCTTTTGTTATGTATACTTGTAGTGAAAAGGATCTTCCCTACGCATTCTGCTCACCTCCAACTCTCGATATGCGGGAGGTCCCAACCCAGCACCCTGGCAATGGCTGGTGATGGCTTCTCCAGCTTTTATGTATTCTTTCTCTGACTTCACCATAGGAGCACATTTATTTTAATATTATACATTTGAAATCAAAGAAGCACATCACATACGAATATATTTATTGGCGTGTTTTTTTGTTTTTCTTTCCATCTTTAAATTTTAGTTTAAATGTTTTACATCTTATAGATCAGACGCAAAGCGTTAATCGCCCATTTACCTCCCGCTTACTCCTATGGTTTGCTTGCGGGTTCCTTATTTAACAATAACAATCTGTTAAACTTATGACGTAAGCTGGATAGTTTTCAGTGGAAAGGGGCTATTTAAATGCTAACTGATTGTAAACCAATTCTTAAACTTTTTAATTTGTCTATTTCATCATCAGTTTTTCCTACTATCTGGAAGGACTCTTTTATTATTCCACTCCATAAAAAGGGTGCGAAGGAGGATTCCCAAAATATAGGTATTTCTAAATTGTCTTCAATTCCTATAGCATTTGAGCGTATTATCCATTCTCATTTGCAACATTTATGTTCCACGCTTATATCACCGTGTCAGTATGGTTTTGTTAAGCGATGATCGACCACCACCAACCTTCTTGAATTGACATCTATTGTAGTAAATGAATTTAATAAAAAAAATGCAGACAGAAGATGTTTATACAGATTTTAGTAAGGCCTTTGACACCGTAAACCACTCTAATCTTTTATTCAAATTAGTTCAGCTTGGGTTTCGTAGTAATCAATAATGCTGTTTCAAAATTAATCTACGTGACATCTAGAGTGCCTCAGGGTAGTTATATGGGCCCTTTTCTGTTTACTTTGTTTATTAACGATCTTCCCTTAATCATACTGATGACGTTAAGCTTTGTTTATCATATAATGATACAGCGTCGGGATTTAACTTACAGTCAGATATTGATTGTTTTCATGAATGGTGTGAGTACAACCTTTTAAATTTGAACTGCCTTAAATGCAATGCTATGACTTTATTTAGGGGTACTCTTACGTTTATCAGTAAATAAATACGCCACTCGACCCGTATATGTTCAGCTAACGATTTAGGAGTAAACCGATTTACATTCAATGATCCGTTTTATGTGATAACTATAACAACCTATATCATGGTTTCCCGGTATTAAAAACTAATATTTTAACTCATTTGCTTTATTCTTAGTTGTGCCTTTTATTTCCATTTGTCTCCCGTCTCTATTTGTTTTATGTATCAACCTCGTGAAGTCGAATTATTTGCCCAAAGTGATAATAGGGCCCCGCGGGTAACAAACACATGCTTGGTATCGGCGGCCCACTTGTTTTTACTCTTCGAAGTACATCAGCATATATAAAATTTTTCAAGATGCATTGTTTAGTTAGGATTAAGGGGTTATTTACTAAAGTGATTTTATAAATATTCAAAGTTAATTGGATATATTGGGCCAATTTTCATGAATATTTTGTACATTTTTGTCCCATGATGCAGTAGTTTCTATGGGGCGGAAAGGAAGGCGTGGCCTGATCGGCATAAAATAAAATGCGCAGACTATGCATATATAAAACCTATATACATAGTGTGCCAAGTTTCAAGTCTGTAGCTTTATTTTTCTAGTGTGTGCAAGAATATTGGGCATTGGGATCAGTGTGCACTGGATCGGTGGATTGATGACTTAAATTGACTAGTAGGGCAAGTCCAAATGCATAATTATCCAATTATCCCATTTCTTACAATATAATTTCATTTTCTTACCCTGTTAAGCAATTTTATAAAAACACGAGGACACGATTTTCGAAATGCCATTTGCAACATTTAAAACATGAAGTCTATTTACCCAGATCCATAGATTTTTTTCTAAACAATTAAGCATTTTAATAAATAAGAAGAGCTCAATGTTCTGAATTCCGCTATTCCACTTTCGTGGTTAACAGACCAACATTCATAGAGCTGGGTTTCTTGAAAAATGCATACATATTAATTGGTCACATTTTAAACAAAAACGAAAGTTCACTTAACGCATGTAAAACCTCGAAAACAAACACTGTACAACACTTACTACTCTCTTCTCTCGTCTTGCACTAAAACTTCGAAGTACACGATCTCCAAAACGAAAGCTAGGTTTTTTTTTTGAATTCAATAGAAGAGGCCGAAGTTGGCTGCAAAACAGCATCTCCTCTAAACATTGGTGACCCCGACGTAATGCTATCCGGGTTTCAGTGCAAATTGCAACTTCGGTTCTAACCTTTTGCTGTCTGGCGAAACGCCGTCAGGCACATCTCTCACAAACACACACATACAGTCGTCTCCAGAAAACGGTAATCGCGTTTTCCTGTGCCCAAATTTGACTTTCGAAATCGTCAAGGGTGAATTTCTTGTATCCGTTAGTCGTACTACAGTGAAACATATCTAAGATACCCAATAATGTTGACAACTTGGCAACGACAGACGAAAAAGATGATGGATCGGCTGATATTGACTTCTATGGGGCCAAATGCGCATCCATTCAGCGCCAACTAAAGGCAATGGGCAACCATTTCACCAGCGGCGACTTGAGCACCTACTATGAAGCCGACTTAATAGTTCGTATAGACACAGCTAATAAAATGAAGGACGACTTCGAAATGTGGTAAGATAAGCTGGAAAGGGTGGACCTGCTCTTCACATTTGTTATGCTTGAAATCCTGGGTCTCTCCTTTGAAAACGCTGACAATCTCAAAGCTCGAACTCTCAGCAGCGCTTCTTTCATCCGATCTTATGTCAAACATCACCAAGGAATTCAAGTTCGTCCACAAATACCACTGCTGGAGCGACTCTACAGTAGCACTTGCTTGGATACGAGAAGCCCCTTCTAACTTCAACGTCTTTGTTTCCAACAGGGTAGCACAAATCCAGCGGCGGACAATGGACATGATCTGGCATCATGTGCCGTCGCAGCTAAACCCGGCGGATATATTGTCAAGAGGATGATAGCCAATTGAACTGTCAGAATCACCACTTTTGAAAAACGGACCTTCATTTATACAAGCCGGCACTGCAGGTTAGCCACAAACCGTGTATCACCCATCTGATCTTCCCGAGAGGCGCTCAATACTTATTTCAACGCAACGGCTGGATTGGGCAGCGTCCTGCAAATTCAGCAATTCCTTCACAAAGTTGTAACAACAACAAGTTCATTAAGCGCACAGCTTCACACTCAATCCGGATGATCTCAAAGGCGGAACGTATCTTTTGCTGAAAAGCATTCACATTGTGCATTTCGGCGAGGAGTTCAAGGCGATAAATTTAAGAAACCCGCTGCCCCATAGTAGCAAGCTGCTCCCTGCAACTATTCGTCAACGATACTAAGCTCAAAGCTGTATCGAGTATCATCAATAAATGCATACGCTGCTTTCGAATGCGGCCCAAACTTCTCGATCAAGTAATGGCCCCTCTGCCGAGCGCGTCCAGCCAAACCCAGTATTTTATGTAACTGGCATTGACTTTTGCGGTCCACTTAACCAAAATCGGAAGTAGAAAGTAGAAAATGCTACGTCTCAATTTTCATATGTTTTGCAAAAAAGGCAGTTCATTTGGAATTGGTGGAGGACTTATCGACATCATAATTTCTCGCAGCATTGAAACGCTTCATAAGCCTTTAAGGGAAACCGCATTCAATATGGACTGATAACGCCACGAACTTTCTGGGTGCTCGGAACGAGCTGAAGGAACTTCGCGAATTATTTCTAACCGATAAACAGAGAAGCGAGATTTTCAACAGCTATACAAAAGGTGTGCCAAGTGCAGTAAGCGTTCTGGAGGAAGTGAAGCACATCCTACTTGTCCCTGCTTCAAGAGCGTGGAAAGTGAAAGACGACTCGGCAAATTCTCAACCCGGAACCATGGTCCTGATAAAGGAGGACAACGCCCCGCCACTCAAGTGGCCTCTTGATAGAGTGGATAGCGTCATCGCAGAAGGGTTCGGCATTTCAAGAGTTGTCGTCATCCGCAGCGCAAAGGGACTGGTCAGGAGAGCCATATCAAGGATCGCCGCATCTGCGTTGCGCTAACAGCACATATTAATTTAACAGTACGCATCTAAAACCTGGAAAACAAACACTACCACACTTATTATTCTCTTCTCCCGTCGTGCACTAAAACTTCAAAGTACACGATCTCCAAAACGAAAACTAGGTCTTTTCTTTTTATTTAATAGAAGAGGCCGAAGTGGGCTGCAAAACAGCATCTCTTCTATACAAAGAGAATAGGTCAAAAAGCCCCAAAGCTATAATTTGTTTCATATTATTTTTCCATTAATTTTGGGATCGTTCCTATAGGAGCTATATGAAATAGTAGTCTGATTTTGATAAAATTTAATTTGAAATTCATAACTTAATAATAATATATAATAATTCATAAACATAAAAAATGTTATTTCCAAGCATAGAAGGTTAGATGTTTAAAAACAACAAAGATATAATTTTTTCATTTTTTCCGACCAATTTTCGATCGTTACTATATGATATTCGAATTTTAGAACTAAATAAAAAACACGAAAGATATAATTTTTTCATATTATTTTTCCACTAATTTTCCGATCGTTGCTATGGCAGCTATATGATATCGTCGTCAGATTTTGATGAAATTTAATTCGAAATTTGAAACCAATTAAAAAATGTTATTTCCAAGCGAAGGAGGCTATAAGTTTTAAACCACCAAAGATAAATATATTTTTTAATTTTTTCCCTGATAGTTCCCATCGGAGCTATAAGATATAGTTGTCCGATCTGGCTGGTTCCGACCTTTACACTACCTGCAATAGAAAGACGACTTATGGGAAAGTTTCAGCCCAGTTGCTTTAAAACTGAGAGACTAGTTTGCGTAGAAACGGACGGACAGCGGACGGACATGGCTAGATCAACTCGTCTAGTGACGCTAATTAAGAAAATATATACTTTATGGGGTCGGAAACGTCTCGTTATCTGCGTTCCAAACTTCTGACTAAAATCATTATAAACTCTGTAAGGGTATAAAAATACAAATACACTCTGTTGGTGTACAAGAATTAAAAAAAAAAAGTAATATGAATGTTAAACGTGTCTTTTGTTATGTATACTTGTAGTGAAAAGGATCTTCCCTACGCATTCTGCTCACCTCCAACTCTCGATATGCGGGAGGTCCCAACCCAGCACCATGGCAATGGCTGGTGATGGCTTCTCCAGCTTTTATCTCTTCTTTCTCTGACTTCACCATAGGAGCACATTTATTTTATACGCCTCTCGACCCGCATATATTCCGTTAACGATTTAGGTGTCTTCTGGACCCTAAACTAAATTTGACTGTCACATAATGTCCACTTTTAACAAAGCCATGAGTGTTCTTGGGTTTATAAAGCGTCGGTCAAAAGAATTTGATGACCCTTATACGACCAAATTATTATTTACCTCCCTTGTCCGTCCTATTTTGGAAGTTTGTTCGTCGGTTTGGAGTCCTCAATATCAAGTGCGCATCGTCCGTATTGAGTCGGTAAAAATTTTTTTTTTTTTGCCCTTCGTAGTTTCAACTGGGATTAAAACGTAAGGCTACCTTCCTACCAGAGTAGATTGTAATTGCTTAATTTACCTACACTTTCTACGATTTTTATACAAAATCTTACCTCCTGTGTCCCGTCTCTATTTGTTTTATGTATCACCTCCCAAAGTCGAATTTTTTGCCCAAATTGATAATAGGGCCCCGCGGGTAACAAACACGTGCTTGGTATTGTTGGCCCACTTGTTTTTACTCTTCGAAGTACATCAACATATATAACATTGTTCAAAATGCATTGTTTAGTTTCTATGGGGCGGAATGGAAGGCGTGGCCTGATCGGCATAAAATATTATACTATTTCATTCAACCAGGCCTTCGAATCATTCCCACCCAGATCAATTTCACGCAGCCCAAATCAAAAGGATGCTGTAAACATCCAGTCTGCTAACGTAAACAAAAGATCCCCAAAGCAAGCCCCGAGTCCGTTGACGTAAACAAAAAGATCCCCAAAGCGGTCCCTAAAACTCCGCTAATGTAAACACCAATTTCCGGCCAAGATTGGACTTCAAATTTATTTGGCAAATGGCATCATCCTATTTTCCGACTCTCTTGAGCCATTCTCTTTATCAATTTTTGGGAATAAATTCTCTTAAGCCGAGGTTTGATTATTGATCATTGAACTAGAGATTCAGTAGTCGATCTGTAGTGCTAATCGAGAAAAAGTAAACGAGTAGTGAATTAACTAAGTTCGACCTATTAAAAAATTGTAGTAGAGATTAAGTGATTAAAAAATTAAAATAAATTTTTTTAATTAAATCACAAGTGAGAAACTTAATTGGCGCCCAACGTGGGGCCGTGCGATTAAAAAATTCTAAAAAAGCAAAGCTTTAAAATAATAACAAAAACGTTTTAAAGTGAAAAAAGGAATTTAGCGCGGCCAAAAAAACCCGATACAACCGACGATAAATAAAAAGTTTGTGTTGATCAAAAAACTAAGGTGGAAATTAATTAATGAAATAATCCCCTTAAAATCTCAAACTACAAAATAGTGATCGTAACATAAATTCACTGCTCGGACAATATAAAAATCAAAAAGCAACAAAAAAATTTTCATACAAAAAAAATAAAAAATAAACATTGTGAAAAACAATTTTATAAAATCTTCAAAATCAACAACAAAGACATTTAAATAAAACAGGCTGAAGGGCAATCCCTCGCCAAATACTGGAAAAGAAGGAAGACCCAATTTAAAAACATAATTAAAGAAGGAAGACCCCAATCAGGATCATCATTCGGGATATGGACGACCCCAACAGCAAAAATAACAACGAGAAGAAAAAAATAAGGACGATTCGTGAGCGATACTATTTTTTTTATTATTATTATCATACATTTTTTATTATTATTATTTTATAAAAAAAATTGTAAGAAAGGAAATATAAATATACAAAGTGGAAGAGTTAATTTCTAATTTCGAAAAAGTTCTCAAAATGTCAGAACCTTCAACAAGCCAGACTGGAGCAAATAAAAGACTCCACATGAATCCGCCCCAAGAAAATACAAGCCATCAGACAATAACAAACAACACAATGTTAAATGTAGGAGACTTAATTAAGCAAATTGTAAATTTTGAATTAAATCCATTAAAGGAGGAGATCGTTAACTTAAGACCGCAGCTTTCTCACAAAATTAAAACGGTTAAGGATTATCAGACAGAGATTTTAGATCCGAATATAAAATGCGACACATCTTATGAGATCATCAAATCTGTTAGGGAATATAAAGGTGAAGAGGATAAATATGTAAGGTGGACAGATTCGGCAGAAGTAGCCATGGGGCAATATGCCAGAGGGAGTGAAAGATTTTATTCTGCCTTATCTATATTACGAAACAAAATAACAGGAATGGCAAACGACGCCTTAACCCATAACGGTACTGTACGAAATTTCGATGCCATAATGGCCAGACTTGACTTCGTCTTTAGCGACAAACGACCAATTCACATTATTGAACAGGAGTTAAGTGTATTGAGTCAGGGAAAATTATCCATAATGGATTATTATGGTACAGTTAATAGAAAATTAGCTCTGCTAATTAATAAAACTATTATGACCCACGGTAGAAACAAACCTATAACAGCGGAAATGAATGAGAAACATAGGAAGACAGCTCTTAGAGTTTTCATTACCGGCCTCAACGGCCAAATTTCAGATACTATTTTCTCAATGAATCGACCTGACCTACCAAATGCAATGGTCATAGTTCAGGAATTGGAAAGCAACAACATGAGGGCTCATTTCGCAAATAGTTTCTCTACTACTCAGAGAAAACATAGCGAGCCAAACTCTAGTGGAAATGGACAAACACATTTCAACCACAAGACAAGACAGCAAAACAATAGTTACAGTAACCAGAGAAACAATAATAATTTAAGGTTTAATCATGACAACTACCAGAACAAAAATACTTACGGTTATTATAATCAGAATAAAAAGAATTCTTGGAACCAAGGTAGATTTAATAATAACCAACAAAAACAGTGGAACACCTAAAGGTAGCCACAAAATAACCCGGAACCAATGGAGGTAGACGAGTCTATCCAGGTTCAGAATAAGGCTAACAACGGCTATATTTAAGGCTATAATAAATATCAAAATAATAATTATAGTCAGAACAAGTGGGATCAAACAAAAAAATTTGAGACCCAGAACACTCAGCAAGGCCAAGCCCAAAATAAAAGGGTACCAGCTGGAACTGTTAACCAACCGGCTAACAAGACGATGAGATTAAATATCATTGAGGAGAACCATTTTTTAGACAAAAGTCAGGAGTAGGCTTACCCTACTTAATTAGAAATGATCCAAAAATAAATAAAAAATTAAAAATAATTATTGACACTGGGGCAACCTTGTATTATATAAGAACAGGAATTTATAAAAATAAGAGCGAGCTTCCAATTTACAAAAGAGTATCTACAGTGAATGGATATTCAATAATTAAATATTATCATATGATAACTATTTTTGATACGCGATATACTTTTTATGAAATAGATGTACTAGACTCAGATTTACTGGTCGGCTATAACCTATTAAAAAAAATAGGAGCGGTAATTGATACAGCTAAGGGAGTAATTAAATATAATGGAATAGAAGAAAAATTAAATTATGATAACGGAAACATTTTAAACCAACATTCTTTAACAGAAGAAAACACCATTCTTCCATTAAAAGAATTTATATTAAAAAAATACTTTGATGAAAAAGCCCAAATCAGATTCGAATCTGAAATAGGTAATCAAAGCGAATCTAGTTTGGGATATACAAATCCTGAACACACAAAAATTCCGAACACGCCGTCGTTGAAATATCCGACAAAAATAAAAGTTTGGGAATTAAAAATCCTGAACGCGCTGTCGTTGAGAAATCCGACAAAAATAAAAGTTTGGAATTCAAAAATTCTGAACACGCCATCGTTGAACTACCCGAGAATCATCTGCAGATCAAAGAAAAGATCTGGAGAACGAAATATTAAATATTATCAATGAAGAACATTCCAAAATAATTTGATATGCTCAATCAGCTTCAGATTTTGTAAATTCTGAAATAAATCGAATGTTAAATGAAGAAATTATAAGGCCAAGTAGAAGTCCATATAATTCACCAGTACTAGTAGTACCAAAAAAGTGTTTCAATGAAGACGGAACTCCAAAACTCAGACTCGTAATTGATTATAAAAAACTTAATGAAAATACAATACCAGATAGATATCCAATGCAGGACCCTTCAGTGATTTTGTCAAATCTTGGGAAAGCCAAATACTTTTCAACAATTGACTTGGAATCTGGATTTCATCAGATTCTCATGAACGAACCAGACATTCAGAAAACCTCTTTTTCAATAAACAACGGGAAATACGAATTCCTAAGAATGCCTTTCGCTTTGACCAACGCTCCAAGAATATTCAAATGAGCGATGGATGATATTTTAAGAGAACAAGTGGGTAAAACATGTCAAGTTTATATGGATGACATAATTATATTTTCAAAAACAATTGAACAACATTACAAAGATTTAATTCTGATTATTAAAATTTTGCTGAACGCAAACATGAAAATTTCAATTGAAAAATCAAAGTTTTTTACATTACAAACCAATTTTCTCGGTTACGTTGTTTCTCACAATGTGATAAAAACCGATCCCAAAATTTTATACTATCGTAAAATATCCGATACCTAAAAATATTCGAGAGCTTAGAAGCTTCCTAGGCCTTACAGGATATTACAGAAAATTTGTGCAAAATTACGCAAAATATTTAGAAGGCCAAAACGGCAAAGTATCAAAAAAGGCATCACGTAAAACTTTAATACAGTTTGATGATTCAGCTGCAAGAGCTTTTAGCGAACTCAAAGAAAATTTAATTGCACAAGTAGAACTAGTACAACCAGACTATAATAAAAAAATTTACTTTAACAACGGACGCATCTCACTAAGCAATTGGTGCTGTTCTATCTCATGAAGGAAAACCAATTACATTTATTTCAAAAACTCTGTTAAAAACCGAACAACTATACGCAACCAATAAAAAGGAACTTTTAGCCATTGTATGGGCTTTTAAAAATCTTCGAAATTACTTATATGGGGTTAACAACATCGAGATCTATACCGATCATCAACCTCTTTCAAAAACCCTTTAACAAGTTTAAGCAACAATTGCTAATAACAACGGGGAGGTATACAATACATGAGTCGATTAGTGTATTCGGAAATAATAGACATATAATAGTGTATGACACTCCAGAAAATTTAGTATCAATCTTAAGGGAATATATTCCACCTAATATAACAATAGGAGTTCACTGTAATCTAGAAGATTTTTACAGAATTCAAAAACCACTTAAGGACAATTTTATAAATAAATTTTTATACACTAAGACATTTGTCCAGGATTTCGAGAACGCTGAAGACAGATCTCTTATTATTACAGAAACTCATTGTAGAGCTCATAGAGGGCTTGATGAAAATTATAAACAAATAACTAGACTCTATTATTGGCCAAATTTATACAAAAAGCTTAAGGAGTTTATAAAGAATTGCACTATCTGCAATGAAAACAAATGCAACAGACACCCAGTACAGATTCCTATCGGTCAAGCACCAATTCCAGAAAGAGAAGGTGAGAATTTGCATCTTGACATATTTTACGCCCAAAATCTTATATTCATTATTTGTATAGATTCGTATTTGAAATACTTAGTGGTAAAAGAAATCCCTAATAAACTTAATATAGAAAATAAAGTTTTAGAAATTTTACAACAATTTCCATTAGCCAAATCTTTGATGATAGATAACGAACCAAGTTTTTCTTCATCCCAACTTAAATCTTTTGGCACAAAGAAATGGGATATCTTTATTCTTTGCAGATCCTCGACATAGTACGTCTACCGGACAAATAGAAAGGGCACACTCTACTTTAACAGAAATTGTTCGCTGCATTAAAGATGAGCTTAATTTAATTCATTATCCCGAAATTAAAATTAGAGCAGCACAAAAATACAATTTAACAATTCATTCAATAACCAATCATCGACCTTTTGATATATTATTTAATAAAATCAAACACGATGATATTCCTAAATTATTGCAGCAAGCCCAGAGAAAATGTGGCATTTTCACAATAAAGATAGACAAAGTAAGAATTATCACGTAGGAGAGGTAATTTACGAAAAGAAACACGGGGAAAGGAACAAGCTTAATTCTAGATATAAAAAACAAGTAGTTAAGGAAAATCTCCCAAATAAAGTTATTATAAATAACAGAAACCGTATGATTCATAAAGATAATATTAAATAACTTGTTTCAAATTACAGATAATGATTTCAATAATGTACTTATTATTGCTGGTGGCTACAACCAAATCCGAAATTATGGATTACACGAACCATGATTTCCTTCTTTACAAGGATACCAAAGATGTTCTTATTTATGAATCACACGCAGATTTATTTCATATAACTAATATAAGTCTTTATAGAGAAATAACTACTCTTGAAACAGAATTTCTAAAGGGTCACGAAATATCCCACGATTTAAAAATTATCAAAATACTTATCTCTCAAGTTATACCCAGTAGATCAAAAAGAGGCATTAATGAATGGAAATGGATAGCGGGAACACCAGATCATGATGATTTCATAAAAGTCCAAAATTTAATCGATGATTTAATACAAAATAATAACGCTCAATTCGTTATTATTTCTAAAATTTCACAAAATGATGGAAAATTATTAATTGATAATCACGTCGCAAAATGTAGAAATAAGTACTATGTAATGTCTAATTTTAAGACAGAAATATGCAATAATTATTGCACACTTAACCCAGAAGGCTCTTGTTTCACTAGATTACTAAATGGAGAAAAAAACTTTGGTACCAAAATCCGAGAAAAAAATAAAAAGTAGATGTAATCCAAGATGGATCCATTTTTGTAAGTGGAAAAAATACAGTTAATGACACTCATTTAAATGGGTCGTATTTAATAACTTTTAATGGCACCACTAAAATTAATAATTTTAGTATCCGAATATATTATATAATATATTATTTATATAATACAAGGCCAAGTGCGCATCCATTCAGCGCCAACTAAAGGCAATGAGCAACCATTTCAGCAGTGGCGACTTGAGCACCTACTATGACGCCGACTTAATAGTTCGTATAGACAGAGCTAATAAAATGAAGGACGACTTTGAAATGTGGTAAGATAAACTGGAAAGGGTGGACCTGCTCGAGCTCTCTTCAAATACACGCTCCGAGTTCGCAACTTCCTATTGGAAAGCAAAGTCTTCGCTGACTCGCCACATGGATACCTTTATGAAGTCACGCATCGCAGATGCTAACTCAACAACACTTCCTGCCTACCTGGGCAATATCAATTTTTCCTCCCAACTAAACAAGCGCAAGTCTCGGCTACCAGAATTACACTTGACCAGGTTCAGCGGCAGCTACGAGGATTGACCAGATTCTATTGCCGTCGGTATCAACGAGGATTTAAGCAATGTAGAAAAATTTCAACACCTGCGCGCATGCTTTGGCGCGGCTCTGAGCACAATCAAATCTTTGGAACCTGCCGATGCCAATTACTATAAGGCATTAGAGCTACTTACAAAGCGTTTTGATAACAAGTTGCTACATTTTCAGGGCCTTGTTCGAGCTATTTTTGGACTGGCAAAAGGGATCTTCAGAAGCTCTGCGCGGTCTAAGTGAAAAAATCAACTCACACCTTCGGGCTTTTAACACCATGTCAACCATTCCTCAAATGGCCGAAAGCTCGACCGCAACACTCAGGAAAGATGGGAGGGGGCCCTACCATCCGACAAGCTGCCCAGCTGGACTGATATGTCAACCTTTCTGGAACGGAGATGTCGCATGCTGGAAAATCTTAACAGCGCTACGGTACCCACACCTAGCCTTCAGGTGAGCCGAAGCTCCCATAGATCAAATCGGAACTCTTTCATTGCCACAAATACCAGAAACCAACAACTTTGTACATATTCGATTCTAAGGATCTTTATATCGTAAAATGCCCACCATTCATAAATCTGTCCCCAAGTTTACGTCACAAGGAAGCCAAACGTTTAAATTTGTGCCTAAATTGTCTCCGGAAAGGTCATGGCTTGTAGCACTATCGCTCAGGGCATTGCGGGCACTGTCAGCAGAAGCACCATTCTCTACTGCATATGTCCCCCATAGCGGCTCAATCACCTGTCTCATGTGCACCTGGCTCGCAGCTTGCAGTCGAATCCCAGCCAAGTATACCTTAGCTTCCACTCTCGTAGCCTTTTACCGTGAAGACAACGCTAGGAACATGTTTAACAAGTCCTCCGAGTACGTATTGCTTCCTACTGCAATCGTTTATGAAAAAAGCCATTTAGGCGTATATATACCACGCGGTGCTCTGTTGGATTCTGGATCCCAACTAAACTTTATCACCACGCGTCTGGCTAACCAGCTCCAGATCAAGGTTTACCATGGAGCCGTATCGATATCAGGAATTGGCGAGTCAACGATCGCATCTAACTTATCAGCTGAAATTGCAGCTCAGTCCTTTGACAAGAGATTAACCACATCCTCCCCAGCAGTTATAACTCGATCGATAACAGATTATTTTCCGAACTTTGGCCTAGACATCTCCAGCTTAATCATTCCTGAAAACATGACCCTCATAGACCCCATGTTTTTCAAATCTCAGAAAATAGATTTATTGCTTGGGGCCGGTCTATTTTTCGACCTAATCTGTGTAGACCAATTCTCCAAAAGACCAAGCTAGGTTGGGCGGCTTCACGTGGACACTATCACGTTCGCAACAGCTATTCATCTATTGCCGCCTTTCGTAAAGTCCCTAATTTTGAGGATGATTCTTTATCAGAGATCGTCAAAAGATTCTGGGAAATCGACAATTCCTGCGGCGAATCTCCCACAACATCCGCTGACGACGAAAAATGCGAGCAGCAGCTACTGCAAGGCAACTCTAGACTTGAGTCGGGTCAGTGTAAGGTTGCCGACTAAATTCAGCACTGACACGTTAGGAGATTTTTTTCAACGCGCACTTAGACGCTTCAAGGCGCTCGAAGGCAAACTGGCAAAAACCCTCAAGCTAAACTAAAGTACTCTGCTTTAATGCGCGAATACATCGAGCTGGGCCATATGTCACTGGCTTTCATGTTTTCCCGCAATTCTAATTGTCGTATCATTGCGTTGCGAAACCGGATAGCTCTACTACAAAATTGCGTGTGGTTTTTGACGGATCAGCCAAATCTACGTCAGGAGATACAAATACGTCAGGAGAAGTAAGAATTATCACGTAGGAGAGGTAATTTACGAAAAGAAACACGGGGAAAGGAACAAGCTTAATTCTAGATATAAAAAACAAGTAGTTAAGGAAAATCTCCCAAATAAAGTTATTATAAATAACAGAAACCGTATGATTCATAAAGATAATATTAAATAACTTGTTTCAAATTACAGATAATGATTTCAATAATGTACTTATAATTGCTGGTGGCTACAACCAAATCCGAAATTATGGATTACACGAACCATGATTTCCTTCTTTACAAGGATACCAAAGATGTTCTTATTTATGAATCACACGCAGATTTATTTCATATAACTAATATAAGTCTTTATAGAGAAATAACTACTCTTGAAACAGAATTTCTAAAGGGTCACGAAATATCCCACGATTTAAAAATTATCAAAATACTTATCTCTCAAGTTATACCCAGTAGATCAAAAAGAGGCATTAATGAATGGAAATGGATAGCGGGAACACCAGATCATGATGATTTCATAAAAGTCCAAAATTTAATCGATGATTTAAGACAAAATAATAACGCTCAATTCGTTATTATTTCTAAAATTTCACAAAATGATGGAAAATTATTAATTGATAATCACGTCGCAAAATGTAGAAATAAGTACTATGTAATGTCTAATTTTAAGAAAGAAATATGCAATAATTATTGCACACTTAACCCAGAAGGCTCTTGTTTCACTAGATTACTAAATGGAGAAAAAAACTTTGGTACCAAAATCCGAGAAAAAAATAAAAAGTAGATGTAATCCAAGATGGATCCATTTTTGTAAGTGGAAAAAATACAGTTAATGACACTCATTTAAATGGGTCGTATTTAATAACTTTTAATGGCACCACTAAAATTAATAATTTTAGTATCCGAATATATTATATAATATATTATTTATATAATACAAGGCCAAGTGCGCATCCATTCAGCGCCAACTAAAGGCAATGGGCAACCATTTCAGCAGTGGCGACTTGAGCACCTACTATGACGCCGACTTAATAGTTCGTATAGACAGAGCTAATAAAATGAAGGACGACTTTGAAATGTGGTAAGATAAACTGGAAAGGGTGGACCTGCTCGAGCTCTCTTCAAATACACGCTCCGAGTTCGCAACTTCCTATTGGAAAGCAAAGTCTTCGCTGACTCGCCACATGGATACCTTTATGAAGTCACGCATCGCAGATGCTAACTCAACAACACTTCCTGCCTACCTGGGCAATATCAATTTTTCCTCCCAACTAAACAAGCGCAAGTCTCGGCTACCAGAATTACACTTGACCAGGTTCAGCGGCAGCTACGAGGATTGACCAGATTCTATTGCCGTCGGTATCAACGAGGATTTAAGCAATGTAGAAAAATTTCAACACCTGCGCGCATGCTTTGGCGCGGCTCTGAGCACAATCAAATCTTTGGAACCTGCCGATGCCAATTACTATAAGGCATTAGAGCTACTTACAAAGCGTTTTGATAACAAGTTGCTACATTTTCAGGGCCTTGTTCGAGCTATTTTTGGACTGGCAAAAGGGATCTTCAGAAGCTCTGCGCGGTCTAAGTGAAAAAATCAACTCACACCTTCGGGCTTTTAACACCATGTCAACCATTCCTCAAATGGCCGAAAGCTCGACCGCAACACTCAGGAAAGATGGGAGGGGGCCCTACCATCCGACAAGCTGCCCAGCTGGACTGATATGTCAACCTTTCTGGAACGGAGATGTCGCATGCTGGAAAATCTTAACAGCGCTACGGTACCCACACCTAGCCTTCAGGTGAGCCGAAGCTCCCATAGATCAAATCGGAACTCTTTCATTGCCACAAATACCAGAAACCAACAACTTTGTACATATTCGATTCTAAGGATCTTTATATCGTAAAATGCCCACCATTCATAAATCTGTCCCCAAGTTTACGTCACAAGGAAGCCAAACGTTTAAATTTGTGCCTAAATTGTCTCCGGAAAGGTCATGGCTTGTAGCACTATCGCTCAGGGCATTGCAGGCACTGTCAACAGAAGCACCATTCTCTACTGCATATGTCCCCCATAGCGGCTCAATCACCTGTCTCATGTGCACCTGGCTCGCAGCTTGCAGTCGAATCCCAGCCAAGTATACCTTAGCTTCCACTCTCGTAGCCTTTTACCGTGAAGACAACGCTAGGAACATGTTTAACAAGTCCTCCGAGTACGTATTGCTTCCTACTGCAATCGTTTATGAAAAAAGCCATTTAGGCGTATATATACCACGCGGTGCTCTGTTGGATTCTGGATCCCAACTAAACTTTATCACCACGCGTCTGGCTAACCAGCTCCAGATCAAGGTTTATCATGCAGCCGTATCGATATCAGGAATTGGCGAGTCAACGATCGCATCTAACTTATCAGCTGAAATTGCAGCTCAGTCCTTTGACAAGAGATTAACCACATCCTCCCCAGCAGTTATAACTCGATCGATAACAGATTATTTTCCGAACTTTGGCCTAGACATCTCCAGCTTAATCATTCCTGAAAACATGACCCTCGTAGACCCCATGTTTTTCAAATCTCAGAAAATAGATTTATTGCTTGGGGCCGGTCTATTTTTCGACCTAATCTGTGTAGGCCAAATTCGAATGGCAGATAATTTACCAATTCTCCAAAAGACCAAGCTAGGTTGGGCGGCTTCACGTGGACACTATCACGTTCGCAACAGCTATTCATCTTTTGCCGCCTTTCGTAAAGTCCCTAATTTTGAGGATGATTCTTTATCAGAGATCGTCAAAAGATTCTGGGAAATCGACAATTCCTGCGGCGAATCTCCCACAACATCCGCTGACGACGAAAAATGCGAGCAGCAGCTACTGCAAGGCAACTCTAGACTTGAGTCGGGTCAGTGTAAGGTTGCCGACTAAATTCAGCACTGACACGTTAGGAGACTTTTTTCAACGCGCACTTAGACGCTTCAAGGCGCTCGAAGGCAAACTGGCAAAAAACCCTCAAGCTAAACTAAAGTTCTCTGCTTTAATGCGCGAATACATCGAGCTGGGCCATATGTCTCTGGCTTCCATGTTTTCCCGCAATTCTAATTGTCGCATCATTGCGTTGCGAAACCGGATAGCTCTACTACAAAATTGCGTGTGGTTTTTGACGGATCAGCCAAATCTACGTCAGGAGTATCTCTTAATGATCAGTTACATTCGGTCGATACAACCCAAGCTCTTTAACATTCTCATCAAATTTTGTCTTCTCAGAGTTGCTATGTGCGGTGATATTTGCAAGATTTATCGCTTCGTGCGAGTAGCTCACCCAGATCAATTTCTTCAGTGCATCCTATGGCTCGATCATCCCTATGAAGAAATAAGGACATACACGTTGGATACTACTACTTAGCCGGCGATCCCAGCACCGAATGCCTGCTCTTAACTTCGCGATAAACCGATCACAAAACGAAGTATCTTATGCATGATAGCCAAGGTTTACGACCCACTCGGATTAATCTCACCCGTCGTTGCCAAACTCAAAATATTTCTTCGAGCTCTATGGAAGGAATGGTTGGACTGGGACGAATGCTTGCCGCAAGCAACGCACTACGAATGGAATCTGTTAGTTTCTCAGCTTTCAAGTGTTTGTCTATCATTTCCGCAATTCATTCTAACGCCACTGGCCACAATTGAGCTACATGGGTTTTGCGACGCAAGCATGGCTGCTTATGGCGCTTGCGTATACGTCCAATCTGAGTCGCAGGGTGTATATTCTTCACATTTGTTATGCTCGAAATCTTGGGTCTCTCCTTTGAAAACGCTGACAATCCGATCTTATGTCAAACATCACCAAGGAATTCAAGTTCGTCCGCAAATACCACTGCTGGAGCGACTCTACAGTAGCACTTGCTTGGATACGAGAAGCCCCTACTAACTTCAACGTCTTTGTTTCCAACAGGGTAGCACAAATCCAGCGGCGGACAAAGGACATGATCTGCCATCATGTGCCGTCGCAGCTAAACCCGTCAGATATATTGTCAAGAGGATGATAGCAAATTGAACAGTCAGAATCACCACTTTGGAAAAACGGACCTTCATTTATACAAGCCGGCACTACAGGTTGGCCACAAACCGTGTATCAACCATCTGATCTTCCCGAGAGGCGCTCAACACTTATTTTAACGCAACGGCCGGATTGGGCAGTGTCCTGCAAATTCAGCAATTCCTTCACAAAGTTGCAACAACAACAAGTTCATTAAGCGCACAGCTTCACACTCAATCCGGATGATCTCAAAGGCGGAACGTATCTTTTGTGCATTTCGGCGAGGAGTTCAAGGCGCTAAATTTAAGAAACCCGCTGCCCCATAGTAGCAAGCTGCTCCTTGCAACTATTCGTCAATGATACTAAGCTCAAAGCTGTATCGAGTATCATCAATAAATGCATACGCTGCTTTCGAATGCGGCCAAACTTATAATGGCCCCTCTGCCAGCCGAGCGCGTCCAGCCAAACCCAGTATTTTATGTAACTGGCATTAACTTTTGCGGTCCACTTAACCAAAATCGGAAGTAGAAACCGCGCGGAAGTAGAAAAGGCTACGTCTCAATTATCATATGTTTTGCAAAAAAGGCAGTTCATTTGGAATTGGTGGAGGACTTATCGACATCATCATTTCTCGCAGCATTGAAAAGCTTCATAAGCCTTCAAGGGAAACCGCATTCAATATGGACTGATAACGCCACGAACTTTCTGGGTGCTCGGAATGAGCTGAAGGAACTTCGCGAATTATTTCTAAACGATTCACAGAGAAGCGAGATTTTTAACAGCTATACAGCGTTGGGAGTCAATTGGCATTTCATTCCTCCACGTTCCCCTCATTTCGGTAGTTTATGGGAGTCCGCGGTTAAATCAGGAAAGTACCATTTTTATCGCGTCGTTGGAAACTCAACTCTTTCATTCAACGAGCTTCGAACCTTCATCTGTCAAATATCTGCAATGCTCGACTCCAGACCTCTTTATTTTATTTCAGAAGACCCTAACAATTTGGAGATTCTTACACCCGTCCATTTTATATGGGGCAGGGCGAACGCAACTCAGTCGCTGGCAAAAGGTGTGCCAAGTGCAGTAAGCGTTCTGGAGGAAGTGGAGCACATCCTACTTGTCCCTGCTTCAAGAGCGTGGAAAGTGAAAGACGACTCGGCAAATTCTCAACCCGGAACCATGGTCCTGATAAAGGAGGACAACGCCCCGCCACTCAAGTGGCCTCTTGATAGAGTGGACAGCGTCATCGCAGAAGGGGACGGCATTTCAAGAGTTGTCGTCATCCGCACCGCAAAGGGACTGGTCAGGAGAGCCATATCAAGGATCGCCGTTCTGCCAATCGAAACCAAATCAGTTGAAAGCCATCATCTTTCAACGGGGGGAGCATATTCGCAGCAGAACGCCTAAATTTCATCGTTTACTATCAGTTTGTGAATATAACTTAAAGTTTGCTAACAGCTGTGCAGCATCTGCGTTGCGCTAACAGCACCAGTTAATTAAACAGTACGCATGTAAAACCTCGAAAACAAACACTGTACAACACTATTCTCTTCTCCCGTGTTGCACTAAAACTTCAAAGTACACGATCTCCAAAACGAAAACTAGGTCTTTTATTTTAATTTAATAGAAGAGGCCGAAGTGGGCTGCAAAACAGCATCCTTTCTAAACAAAGATAATATGTCAAAAAGCCCCAAAGCTATAATGTGTTTCATATTATTTTTCCATTAATTTTGGGATCGTTAAATTAAATAGTAGTCTGATTTTGATAAAATTTAATTTGAAATTCATAACTTATTAAAAAATGTTATTTCCAAGCCTAGAAGGTTAGATGTTTAAAAACAATAAAGATATATTTTTTTTCATAATTTCCGACTAATTTTCGATCGTTACTATATGATATAGTCATCGGATTTTGATAAAATTTAATTCGAATTTCAGAACTAAATAAAAAATGTTTTTTCCAAACTTAGAAGCTTATATGTTAAAAAACACCAAAGATATAATTTTTTCATATTACTTTTTAACTAATTTTCCGATCGTTCCTATGGCAGCTATATGATATAGTCGTCCGCTTTTGATAAGATTTAATTCGAAATTTGAAACCAATTAAAAAATGTTATTTCCAAGCGAAGGAGGTTATAAGTTATAAATCACCAAAGATATATATATTTTTTAATTTTTTCCCTAATAGTTCCCATCGGAGCTATAAGATATAGTTGTCCGATCTGGCTGGTTCCGACCTTTATACTACCTGCAATAGAAAGACGACGTATGGGAAAGTTTCAGTCCAGTTGCTTTAAAACTGAGAGACTAGTTTGCGTAGAAACGGACGGACATGGCTAGATCAACTCGTCTAGTGACGCTAATCAAGAAAATATATACTTTATGGGGTCGGAAACGTCTCGTTCACTGCGTTGCAAACTTCTGACTAAAATATTATAATCTCTGCAAGGGTATAAAAATACAAATACAATCTGTTGGTGTATAGGAATTAAAAAAATGTATTATGAATGTTAAACGTGTCTTTTGTTGTGTATACTTGTAGTGGGAAGGATCTTTCCTACGCATTCTGCTCAGCTCCAACTCTCGATATTCCGGAAGTCCCAACCCAGCACCTTGGCATTGGCTGGTGATGGCTTCTCCAGCTTTCTCTGTGCGAGCGGCCTGTTTTACCTCTTCTTTCTCTGCTTTCACCATATAGAATATTATTATTATTATTTATTATTATAAATTTTAAATCAAAAAAGCAAATCACATACAAATATATTTATTTCATCTTGGCGTGGTTTCTGTGTTGTTGTCTCCATTTTTAAATTTTTATTTACATATCTCATATCTTATAGATCAGAGGCAAAGCGTTAATCGCCTATTTGCTTCCCGCTTACTCCTATGGTTTGCTCGCGGGTTCCTTAAATAACAATAACACTCTATTAAACTTATGACGTAAGCTGAATAGTTTTCAGTGAAAAGAGGCTATTTAAATGCTAACTGATTGTAAACCGATTCTTAAACTTTTTAATTTGTCTATTTCATCATCAGTTTTTCCTACTATCTGGAAGGACTCTTTTTTTATTCCACTTCATAAAAAGGGTGCGAAGGGGGATTCCTAAAATATAGGTATTTCTAAATTGTCTTCAATTCCTATAGCATTTGAGCGTATTATCCATTCTCATTTGCAACATTTATGTCCCACGCTTATATCGTTATACCGTGTCAGTATGGTTTTGTTAAGCGAAGATCGACCACCACCAACCTTCTTGAATTGAGATCTATTGTAATAAATGGGTAGCCATATGGGCCATTTTCGGTTTACTTTGTTTATTAACGATCTTCCCTTAATCATACTGATGACGTTAAGCTTTGTTTATAATATAATGATATAGCGTCGGGATTTAACTTACAGTCAGATATTGATTGTTTTCATGAATGGTGTGAGTACAACCTTTTAAATTTGAACTGCCTTAAATGCAACGTTATGACTTTTTATAGGGGTACTCTTACGTTTATCACTAAATAAATACGCCACTCGACCCGTATATATTCAGTTAACAATTTAGGTGTTAACCGATTTACATTCAATGATCCATTCTATGTGATAACTATAACAACCTATATCATGGTTTCCCGATATTAAAAACTAATATTTTAACTCATTTGCTTTATTTTTAGTTGTGCCTTTTATTTTCATTTGTGTCCCGTCTCTATTTGTTTTATGTATCTACCTCGTGAAGTCGAATTTTTTGCCCAAATTGATAATAGGGCCCCGCGGGTAACAAACACGTGCTTGGTATCGTTGGCCCACTTGGTTTTACTCTTCGAAGTACATCAACATATATAACATTGTTCAAGATGCATTGTTTAGTTCATTAATATTTTGTACATTTTTGTCCCATGATGCAGTAGTTTCTATGGGGCGGAAAGGAAGGCGTGGCCTGATCGGCATAAAATAAAATGCGCAGACTATGCATATATAAAACCTATATAGTGTGCCAAGTTTCAAGTCTGTAGCTTTATTTTTCTAGTTTATGCAAGAATATTGGGTAAGGGCATATGCATAATTATCCAATTATCCCATTTCTTAATTAGTTAGACTGCAAAAAGATGTCAGATGGCTCAATATAATTTCCTTTTCTTTCCCTCTGTTAAGCAATTTTATAAAAACATTCCCAATGCCGTTTATGTCTATATTGCAGTTAACAAAATAGCGAGGACACGATTTTCGAAATGCCATTTGCAATATTTAAAACATGAGGTCTACCTACATAGATCCAAAGATTTTTTTTTAAACAATTAAGCATTTTAATAAATAAGAAGAGCACAATGTTCCAAATTCGATCATTCCACTTTCGTGGTTAACAGACCAACGCTAATTGTACGAACATCCATATAGCTGGGTTTCTTGAAATATGCATACATATTAATTGGACACATTTTAAACAAAAACGAAAGTTCACTTCGGCGAAGTTTGTATACCCCTGCAGTTATAAGAAATTATCAACTTTAATAACACCGTGTAAAATTTTTAAGGATTGTTGCTCACTTCGGTGATATTAAAAAAAATTATTTCATTCTTTTTTTCAAACCATTTTTTTTTACATCTACATTTAGTAGTCCGTTTTTTATTTAAAATAAAAAATTTTATTATAAGATTGTTCGCAGTAGAACGCCAAAATTTCATCGTTTACTATCAGTTTGTAAATATAACTTAAAGTTTGCTAACTGCTGTGCAGCATCTGCGTTGCGCTAACAGCACCAGTTAATTAAACAGTACGCATGTAAAACCTCGAAAACAAACACTGTACAACACTTACTCTTCTCTCGTCTTGCACTAAAACTTCAAAGTACACGAGGTCAAAAGCCCCAAAGCTATAATTTGTTTCATATTATTTTTCCACTAATTTTGCGATCGTTCCTATGACAGCTATATGACATAGTCGTCCGCTTTTGATAAGATTTAATTCGAAATTCAAAACCAATTCAAAAATGTTATTTCCAAACGAAGGAGGTTATAAGTTTTAAATCACCAAAGATTTATATACTTTATCATTTTTTCCCTGATAGTTCCCATCGGAGCTATAAGATATAGTTGTCCGATCTGGCGGGTGCCGACCTTTACACTACCTGCAATAGAAAGACGACTTATGGGAAAGTTTCAGCCCAGTTGCTTTAAAACTGAGAGACTAGTTTGCGTAAAAACGGACGGACAGACGGACGGACATGGCTAGATCAACTCGTCTAGTGACGCTAATCAAGAAAATATATACTTTATGGGGTCGGAAACGTCTCGTTCACTGCGTTGCAAACTTCTGACTAAAATATTATAACCTCTGCAAGGGTATAAAAATACAAATACAATCTGTTGGTGTATAGGAATTAAAAAAATGTAATATGAATGTTAAACGTGTCTTTTGTTGTGTATACTTGTAGTGGGAAGGATCTTCCTTACGCATTCTGCTCAGCTCCAACTCTCGATATTCCGGAAATCCCAACCCAGCACCTTGGCAATGGCTGGTGATGGCTTCTCCAGTTTTCTCTGTGCGAGCGGCCGGTTTTACCTCTTCTTTCTCTGCCTTCACCATATAGAATATTATTATTATGGAATATTTTATTATTATAAATTTGAAATCAAAAAAGCAAATCACATACGAATATATTTATTTCATCTTGGCGTGGTTTCTGTGTTTTTCTTTCCATTTTTAAATTTTAGTTTACATGTCTTATATCTTATAGATCAGAGGCAAAGCGTTAATCGCCTATTTGCTTCCCGCTTACTCCTACGGTTTGCTCGCAGGTTCCTTGAATAACAATAACACTCTGTTAAACTTATGACGTAAGCTGGATAGTTTTCAGTGAAAAGAGGCTATTTAAATGCTAACTGATTGTAAACCGATTCTTAAACTTTTTAATTTGTCTATTTCATCATCAGTTTTTCCTACTATCTGGAAGGACTCTTTTTTTATTCCACTCCATAAAAAGGGTGCGAAGGGGGATTCCTAAAATATAGGTATTTCTAAATTGTCTTCTATTCCTATAGCATTTGAGCGTATTATCATTCTCATTTGCAACATTTATGTCCCACGCTTATATCGTTATACCGTGTCAGTATGGTTTTGTTAAAGGAAGGCGTGGCCTGATCGGCATAAAATAAAATGCGCAGACTATGCATATATAAAACCTATATAGTGTGCCAAGTTTCAAGTCTGTAGCTTTATTTTTCTAGTTTATGCAAGTATATTGGGCAAGTCCATATGCATAATTATCCAATTATCCCATTTCTTAATTAGTTAGACTGCAAAAAGATGTCAGATGGCTCAATATAATTTCCTTTTCTTTCCCTCTGTTAAGCAATTTTATAAAAACATTCCCAAATGCCGTTCATGTCTATATTGCAGTTAACAAAATAGCGAGGACACGATTTTCGAAATGCCATTTGCAATATTTAAAACATGAGGTCTACCTACATAGATCCAAAGATTTTTTTTTAAACAATTAAGCATTTTAATAAATAAGAAGAGCCCAATGTTCCAAATTCGATCATTCCACTTTCGTGGTTAACAGACCAACGCTAATTGTACGAACATCCATATAGCTGGGTTTCTTGAAATATGCATACATATTAATTGGACACATTTTAAACAAAAACGAAAGTTCACTTCGGCGAAGTTTGTATACCCCTGCAGTTATAAGAAATTATCAACTTTAATAACACCGTGTGAAATTTTTAAGGATTGTTGCTGACTTCAGTGATATTAAAAAAAATTATTTCATTCTTTTTTTCAAACCATTTTTTTTTTACATCTACATTTAGTAGTCCGTTTTTTATTAAAAATAAAAAATTTTATTATAAGATTGTTCGCAGTAGAACGCCAAAATTTCATCGTTTACTATCAGTTTGTAAATATAACTTAAAGTTTGCTAACTGCTGTGCAGCATCTGCGTTGCGCTAACAGCACCAGTTAATTAAACAGTACGCATGTAAAACCTCGAAAACAAACACTGTACAACACTTACTCTTCTCTCGTCTTGCACTAAAACTTCAAAGTACACGAGGTCAAAAGCCCCAAAGCTATAATTTGTTTCATATTATTTTTCCACTAATTTTGCGATCGTTCCTATGACAGCTATATGATATAGTCGTCCGCTTTTGATAAGATTTAATTCGAAATTCAAAACCAATTCAAAAATGTTATTTCCAAACGAAGGAGGTTATAAGTTTTAAATCACCAAAGATTTATATATTTTTTAATTTTTTCCCTGATAGTTCCCATCGGAGCTATAAGATATAGTTGTCCGATCTGGCTGGTTCCGACCTTTACACTACCTGCAATAGAAAGACGACTTATGGGAAAGTTTCAGACCAGTTGCTTTAAAACTGAGAGACTAGTTTGCGTAGAACGGACGGACATGGCTAGATCAACTCGTCTAGTGACGCTAATCAAGAAAATATATACTTTATGTGGTCGGAAACGTCTCGTTCACTGCGTTGCAAACTTCTGACTAAAATATTATAACCTCTGCAAGGGTATAAAAATACAAATACAATCTGTTGGTGTATAGGAATTAAAAAAATGTAATATGAATGTTAAACGTGTCTTTTGTTGTGTATACTTGTAGTGGGAAGGATCTTCCCTACGCATTCTGCTCAGCTCCAACTCTCGATATTCCGGAAATCCCAACCCAGCACCTTGGCAATGGCTGGTGATGGCTTCTCCAGCTTTCTCTGTGCGAGCGGCCGGTTTTACCTCTTCTTTCTCTGCCTTCACCATATAGAATATTATTATTATGGAATATTTTATTATTATAAATTTGAAATCAAAAAAGCAAATCACATACGAATATATTTATTTCATCTTGGCGTGGTTCTGTGTTTTTCTTTCCATTTTTAAATTTTAGTTCACATGTCTTATATCTTATAGATCAGAGGCAAAGCGTTAATCGCCTATTTGCTTCCCGCTTACTCCTATGCTTTGCTCGCGGGTTCCTTAAATAACAATAACACTCTGTTAAACTTATGACGTAAGCTGGATAGTTTTCAGTGAAAAGAGGCTATTTAAATGCTAACTGATTGTAAACCGATTCTTAAACTTTTTAATTTGTCTATTTCATCATCAGTTTTTCCTACTATCTGGAAGGACTCTTTTATTATTCCACTCCATAAAAAAGGGGGAGAGGGGGGTTTCCTAAAATATAGGTATTTCTAAATTGTCTTCAATTCCTATAGCATTTGAGCGTATTATCCATTCTCATTTGCAACATTTATGTTCCACGCTTATATCGTTATACCGTGTCAGTATGGTTTTGTTAAGCGAAGATCGACCACCACCAACCTTCTTGAATTGACATCTATTGTAATAAATGGATTTAATAAAAAAAATGCAGACTGAAGATGTTTATAAAGATTTTAGTAAGGCCTTTGACACCGTAAACCACTCTCTTCTTTTATTCAAATTAGATCAGCTTGGGTTTCGTAGTAATCAATTAACTTGTATTTCAAGTTACTTGAATGGTCAGAGGGTTATATTCAATAATGCTTTTTCAAAATTAATCTACGTGACATCTGGAGTACCTCAGGTTAGGTATTTGGGCCCTTTTCTGTTTACTTTGTTTATTAACGATCTTCCCTTAAGCATACTGATGACGTTAAGCTTTGTTTATAAAATAATGATATAGCGTCGGGATTTAACTTACAGTCAGATATTGATTGTTTTCATGAATGTTGTGAGTATAACCTTTTAAATTTGAACTGCTTTAAATGCAACGTTATGACTTTTTATAGGCGTACTCTTATGTTTATCAGTTACTTTCTTAAAAATACGCCTCTCGACCCGCATATATTCAGTTAACGATTTAGATGTCTTCTGGACCCTAAACATAAATTTGACTGTCACTAAATGTCCACTGTTAACAAAGCCATGAGTGTTCTTGGGTTTATAAAGCGTCGGTCAAAAGAATTTGATGACCCTTATACGACCAAATTATTATTTACCTCCCTTGTCCGTCCTATTTTGGAATTTTGTTCGTCGGTTGGAGTCCTCAATATCAAGTGCGCATCGTCCGTATTGAGTCGATAAAAAAAATTTTTTTTGTTTGCCCTTCGTAGTTTCAACTGGGATTAAAACGTAAGGCTACCTTCCTACCAGAGTAGATTGTAATTGCTTAATTTACCTACACTTTCTACGATTTTTATACAAAATCTTACCTCCTGTGTCCCGTCTCTATTTGTTTTATGTATCTACCTCCCAAAGTCGAATTTTTTGCCCAAATTGATAATAGGGCCCCGCGGTTAACAAACACGTGCTTGGTATCGTTGGCCCTCTTGTTTTTACTCTTCGAAGTACATCAATATATATAACATTGTTCAAGATGCATTGTTTAGTTCGGATTAAGGGGATATTTACTAAAGTGATTTTATAAATATTTAAAATTTATTGGATATATTGGGCCAATTTTCATGAATGTTTTGTAAATTTTTGTCCCATGGCGCATTAGTTTCTATGGGGCGGAAAGGAAGGCATCAAATAAAATGCGCAGACCTATAAAAAACCTATATAGTGTGCCAAGTTTCAAGTCTGTAGCTTTATTTTTCTAGTTTATGCAAGAATATTGGGCATTGGGCCAGTGTGCACTGGATTAGTAGGGCAAGTCCATATGCATAATTATCCAATTATCCCATTTTTTAATTAGTTAGACTGCAAAAAGATGTCAGATGGCTCAATATAATTTCCTTTTCTTTCCCTCTGTTAAGCAATTTTATAAAAACATTCCCAAATGCCGTTTATGTCTATATTGCAGTTAACAAAATAGCGAGGACACGATTTTCGAAATGCCATTTGCAATATTTAAAACATGAAATATGCATACATATTAATTGGACACATTTTAAACAAAAACGAAAGTTCACTTCGGCGAAGTTTGTATACCCCTTGCAGTTATAAGAAATAATCAACTTTAATAACACCGTGTGAAATTTTTAAGGATTGTTGCTCACTTCGGTGATATTAAAAAAAATTATTTCATTCTTTTTTTCAAACCATTTTTTTTTTTAAAATAAAAAATTTTATTATAAGATTGTTCGCAGTAGAACGCCAAAATTTCATCGTTTACTATCAGTTTGTAAATATAACTTAAAGTTTGCTAACAGCTGTGCAGCATCTGCGTTGCGCTAACAGCACCAGTTAATTAAACAGTACGCATGTAAAACCTCGAAAACAAACACTGTACAACACTTACTATTCTCTTCTCCCGTGTTGCACTAAAACTTCAAAGTACACGATCTCCAAAACGAAAACTAGGTCTTTTATTTTAATTTAATAGAAGAGGCCGAAGTGGGCTGCAAAACAGCATCCTTTCTAAACAAAGATAATATGTCAAAAAGCCCCAAAGCTATAATTTGTTTCATATTATTTTTCCATTAATTTTGGGATCGTTCCTATGGCAGCTAAATTAAATAGTAGTCTGATTTTGATAAAATTTAATTTGAAATTCATAACTTATTAAAAAATGTTATTTCCAAGCCTAGAAGGTTAGATGTTTAAAAACAATAAAGATATATTTTTTTTCATAATTTCCGACTAATTTTCGATCGTTACTATATGATATAGTCATCGGATTTTGATAAAATTTAATTCGAATTTCAGAACTAAATAAAAAATGTTTTTTCCAAACTTAGAAGCTTATATGTTAAAAAACACCAAAGATATAATTTTTTCATATTACTTTTTAACTAATTTTCCGATCGTTCCTATGGCAGCTATATGATATAGTCGTCCGCTTTTGATAAGATTTAATTCGAAATTTGAAACCAATTAAAAAATGTTATTTCCAAGCGAAGGAGGTTATAAGTTATAAATCACCAAAGATATATATATTTTTTAATTTTTTCCCTAATAGTTCCCATCGGAGCTATAAGATATAGTTGTCCGATCTGGCTGGTTCCGACCTTTACACTACCTGCAATAGAAAGACGACTTATGGGAAAGTTTCAGCCCAGTTGCTTTAAAACTGAGAGACTAGTTTGCGTAGAACGGACGGACATGGCTAGATCAACTCGTCTAGTGACGCTAATCAAGAAAATATATACTTTATGGGGTCGGAAACGTCTCGTTCACTGCGTTGCAAACTTCTGACTAAAATATTATAATCTCTGCAAGGGTATAAAAATACAAATACAATCTGTTGGTGTATAGGAATTAAAAAAATGTAATATGAATGTTAAACGTGTCTTTTGTTGTGTATACTTGTAGTGGGAAGGATCTTTCCTACGCATTCTGCTCAGCTCCAACTCTCGATATTCCGGAAGTCCCAACCCAGCACCTTGGCATTAGCTGGTGATGGCTTCTCCAGCTTTCTTTGTGCGAGCGGCCTGTTTTACCTCTTCTTTCTCTGCTTTCACCATATAGAATATTATTATTATGGAATATTTTATTATTATAAATTTTAAATCAAAAAAGCAAATCACATACAAATATATTTATTTCATCTTGGCGTGGTTTCTGTGTTGTTGTTTCCATTTTTAAATTTTAGTTTACATATCTCATATCTTATAGATCAGAGGCAAAGCGTTAATCGCCTATTTGCTTCCCGCTTACTCCTATGCTTTGCTCGCGGGTTCCTTAAATAACAATAACACTCTATTAAACTTATGACGTAAGCTGAATAGTTTTCAGTGAAAAGAGGCTATTTAAATGCTAACTGATTGTAAACCGATTCTTAAACTTTTTAATTTGTCTATTTCATCATCAGTTTTTCCTACTATCTGGAAGGACTCTTTTTTTATTCCACTCCATAAAAAGGGTGCGAAGGGGGATTCCTAAAATATAGGTATTTCTAAATTGTCTTCAATTCCTATAGCATTTGAGCGTATTATCCATTCTCATTTGCAACATTTATGTCCCACGCTTATATCGTTATACCGTGTCAGTATGGTTTTGTTAAGCGAAGATCGACCACCACCAACCTCCTTGAATTGACATCTATTGTAATAAATGGGTAGCCATATGGGCCATTTTCTGTTTACTTTGTTTATTAACGATCTTCCCTTAATCATACTGATGACGTTAAGCTTTGTTTATAATATAATGATATAGCGTCGGGATTTAACTTACAGTCAGATATTGATTGTTTTCATGAATGGTGTGAGTACAACCTTTTAAATTTGAACTGCCTTAAATGCAACGTTATGACTTTTTATAGGGGTACTCTTACGTTTATCACTAAATAAATACGCCACTCGACCCGTATATATTCAGTTAACAATTTAGGTGTTAACCGATTTACATTCAATGATCCATTCTATGTGATAACTATAACAACCTATATCATGGTTTCCCGATATTAAAAACTAATATTTTAACTCATTTGCTTTATTTTTAGTTGTGCCTTTTATTTTCATTTGTGTCCCGTCTCTATTTGTTTTATGTATCTACCTCGTGAAGTCGAATTTTTTGCCCAAATTGATAATAGGGCCCCGCGGGTAACAAACACGTGCTTGGTATCGTTGGCCCACTTGTTTTTACTCTTCGAAGTACATCAACATATATAACATTGTTCAAGATGCATTGTTTAGTTCATTAATATTTTGTACATTTTTGTCCCATGATGCAGTAGTTTCTATGGGGCGGAAAGGAAGGCGTGGCCTGATCGGCATAAAATAAAATGCGCAGACTATGCATATATAAAACCTATATAGTGTGCCAAGTTTCAAGTCTGTAGCTTTATTTTTCTAGTTTATGCAAGAATTTTGGGCAAGTCCATATGCATAATTATCCAATTATCCCATTTCTTAATTAGTTAGACTGCAAAAAGATGTCAGATGGCTCAATATTATTTCCTTTTCTTTCCCTCTGTTAAGCAATTTTATAAAAACATTCCCAATGCCGTTTATGTCTATATTGCAGTTAACAAAATAGCGAGGACATGATTTTCGAAATGCCATTTGCAATATTTAAAACATGAGGTCTACCTACATAGATCCAAAGATTTTTTTTTTAAACAATTAAGCATTTTAATAAATAAGAAGAGCACAATGTTCCAAATTCGATCATTCCACTTTCGTGGTTAACAGACCAACGCTAATTGTACGAACATCCATATAGCTGGGTTTCTTGAAATATGCATACATATTAATTGGACACATTTTAAACAAAAACGAAAGTTCACTTCGGCGAAGTTTGTATACCCCTGCAGTTATAAGAAATTATCAACTTTAATAACACCGTGTGAAATTTTTAAGGATTGTTGCTGACTTCAGTGATATTAAAAAAAATTATTTCATTCTTTTTTTCAAACCATTTTTTTTTACATCTACATTTAGTAGTCCGTTTTTTATTAAAAATAAAAAATTTTATTATAAGATTGTTCGCAGTAGAACGCCAAAATTTCATCGTTTACTATCAGTTTGTAAATATAACTTAAAGTTTGCTAACTGCTGTGCAGCATCTGCGTTGCGCTAACAGCACCAGTTAATTAAACAGTACGCATGTAAAACCTCGAAAACAAACACTGTACAACACTTACTCTTCTCTCGTCTTGCACTAAAACTTCAAAGTACACGAGGTCAAAAGCCCCAAAGCTATAATTTGTTTCATATTATTTTTCCACTAATTTTGCGATCGTTCCTATGACAGCTATATGACATAGTCGTCCGCTTTTGATAAGATTTAATTCGAAATTCAAAACCAATTCAAAAATGTTATTTCCAAACGAAGGAGGTTATAAGTTTTAAATCACCAAAGATTTATATACTTTATCATTTTTTCCCTGATAGTTCCCATCGGAGCTATAAGATATAGTTGTCCGATCTGGCTGGTTCCGACCTTTACACTACCTGCAATAGAAAGACGACTTATGGGACAGTTTCAGCCCAGTTGCTTTAAAACTGAGAGACTAGTTTGCGTAAAAACGGACGGACAGACGGACGGACATGGCTAGATCAACTCGTCTAGTGACGCTAATCAAGAAAATATATACTTTATGGGGTCGGAAACGTCTCGTTCACTGCGTTGCAAACTTCTGACTAAAATATTATAACCTCTGCAAGGGTATAAAAATACAAATACAATTTATTGGTGTATAGGAATTAAAAAAATGTAATATGAATGTTAAACGTGTCTTTTGTTGTGTATACTTGTAGTGGGAAGGATCTTCCTTACGCATTCTGCTCAGCTCCAACTCTCGATATTCCGGAAATCCCAACCCAGCACCTTGGCAATGGCTGGTGATGGCTTCTCCAGTTTTCTCTGTGCGAGCGGCCGGTTTTACCTCTTCTTTCTCTGCCTTCACCATATAGAATATTATTATTATGGAATATTTTATTATTATAAATTTGAAATCAAAAAAGCAAATCACATACAAATATATTTATTTCATCTTGGCGTGGTTTCTGTGTTTTTCTTTCCATTTTTAAATTTTAGTTTACATGTCTTATATCTTATAGATCAGAGGCAAAGCGTTAATCGCCTATTTGCTTCCCGCTTACTCCTACGGTTTGCTCGCAGGTTCCTTGAATAACAATAACACTCTGTTAAACTTATGACGTAAGCTGGATAGTTTTCAGTGAAAAGAGGCTATTTAAATGCTAACTGATTGTAAACCGATTCTTAAACTTTTTAATTTGTCTATTTCATCATCAGTTTTTCCTACTATCTGGAAGGACTCTTTTATTATTCCACTCCATAAAAAGGGTGCGAAGGGGGATTCCTAAAATATAGGTATTTCTAAATTGTCTTCTATTCCTATAGCATTTGAGCGTATTATCCATTCTCATTTGCAACATTTATGTCCCACGCTTATATCGTTATACCGTGTCAGTATGGTTTTGTTAAAGGAAGGCGTGGCCTGATCGGCATAAAATAAAATGCGCAGACTATGCATATATAAAACCTATATAGTGTGCCAAGTTTCAAGTCTGTAGCTTTATTTTTCTAGTTTATGCAAGAATATTGGGCAAGTCCATATGCATAATTATCCAATTATCCCATTTCTTAATTAGTTAGACTGCAAAAAGATGTCAGATGGCTCAATATTATTTCCTTTTCTTTCCCTCTGTTAAGCAATTTTATAAAAACATTCCCAATGCCGTTTATGTCTATATTGCAGTTAACAAAATAGCGAGGACATGATTTTCGAAATGCCATTTGCAATATTTAAAACATGAGGTCTACCTACATACATAGATCCAAAGATTTTTTTTTTAAACAATTAAGCATTTTAATAAATAAGAAGAGCACAATGTTCCAAATTCGATCATTCCACTTTCGTGGTTAACAGACCAACGCTAATTGTACGAACATCCATATAGCTGGGTTTCTTGAAATATGCATACATATTAATTGGACACATTTTAAACAAAAACGAAAGTTCACTTCGGCGAAGTTTGTATACCCCTGCAGTTATAAGAAATTATCAACTTTAATAACACCGTGTGAAATTTTTAAGGATTGTTGCTGACTTCAGTGATATTAAAAAAAATTATTTCATTCTTTTTTTCAAACCATTTTTTTTTACATCTACATTTAGTAGTCCGTTTTTTATTAAAAATAAAAAATTTTATTATAAGATTGTTCGCAGTAGAACGCCAAAATTTCATCGTTTACTATCAGTTTGTAAATATAACTTAAAGTTTGCTAACTGCTGTGCAGCATCTGCGTTGCGCTAACAGCACCAGTTAATTAAACAGTACGCATGTAAAACCTCGAAAACAAACACTGTACAACACTTACTCTTCTCTCGTCTTGCACTAAAACTTCAAAGTACACGAGGTCAAAAGCCCCAAAGCTATAATTTGTTTCATATTATTTTTCCACTAATTTTGCGATCGTTCCTATGACAGCTATATGATATAGTCGTCCGCTTTTGATAAGATTTAATTCGAAATTCAAAACCAATTCAAAAATGTTATTTCCAAACGAAGGAGGTTATAAGTTTTAAATCACCAAAGATTTATATATTTTTTAATTTTTTCCCTGATAGTTCCCATCGGAGCTATAAGATATAGTTGTCCGATCTGGCTGGTTCCGACCTTTACACTACCTGCAATAGAAAGACGACTTATGGGAAAGTTTCAGACCAGTTGCTTTAAAACTGAGAGACTAGTTTGCGTAGAACGGACGGACATGGCTAGATCAACTCGTCTAGTGACGCTAATCAAGAAAATATATACTTTATGTGGTCGGAAACGTCTCGTTCACTGCGTTGCAAACTTCTGACTAAAATATTATAACCTCTGCAAGGGTATAAAAATACAAATACAATCTGTTGGTGTAAAGGAATTAAAAAAATGTAATATGAATGTTAAGCGTGTCTTTTGTTGTGTATACTTGTAGTGGGAAGGATCTACCCTACGCATTCTGCTCAGCTCCAACTCTCGATATTCCGGAAATCCCAACCCAGCACCTTGGCAATGGCTGGTGATGGCTTCTCCAGCTTTCTCTGTGCGAGCGGCCGGTTTTACCTCTTCTTTCTCTGCCTTCACCATATAGAATATTATTATTATGGAATATTTTATTATTATAAATTTGAAATCAAAAAAGCAAATCACATACGAATATATTTATTTCATCTTGGCGTGGTTCTGTGTTTTTCTTTCCATTTTTAAATTTTAGTTTACATGTCTTATATCTTATAGATCAGAGGCAAAGCGTTAATCGCCTATTTGCTTCCCGCTTACTCCTATGGTTTGCTCGCAGGTTCCTTGAATAACAATAACACTCTGTTAAACTTATGACGTAAGCTGGATAGTTTTCAGTGAAAAGAGGCTATTTAAATGCTAACTGATTGTAAACCGATTCTTAAACTTTTTAATTTGTCTATTTCATCATCAGTTTTTCCTACTATCTGGAAGGACTCTTTTTTTATTCCACTTCATAAAAAGGGTGCGAAGGGGGATTCCTAAAATATAGGTATTTCTAAATTGTCTTCAATTTCTATAGCATTTGAGCGTATTATCCATTCTCATTTGCAACATTTATCTTCCACGCTTATATCGTTATACCGTGTCAGTATGGTTTTGTTAAGCGAAGATCGACCACCACCAACCTTCTTGAATTGACATCTATTGTAATAAATGGATTTAATAAAAAAAATGCAGACTGAAGATGTATATACAGATTTTAGTAAGGCCTTTGACACCGTAAACCACTCTCTTCTTTTATTCAAATTAGATCAGCTTGGGTTTCGTAGTAATCAATTAACTTGTATTTCAAGTTACTTGAATGGTCAGAAGGTTATATTCAATAATGCTGTTTCAAAATTAATCTACGTGACATCTGGAGTGCCTCAGGTTAGGTATTTGGGCCCTTTTCTGTTTACTTTGTTTATTAACTATCTTCCCTTAATCATACTGATGACGTTAAGCTTTGTTTATAATATAATGATATAGCGTCGGGATTTAACTTACAGTCAGATATTGATTGCTTTCATGAATGTTGTGAGTACAACCTTTTAAATTTGAACTGCCTTAAATGCAACGTTATGACTTTTTTTTAGGGGTACTCTTATGTTTATCAGTTACTTTCTTAAAAATACGCCTCTCGACCCGCATATATTCAGTTAACGATTTAGGTGTCTTCTGGACCCCAAACTAAATTTGACTGTCACATAATGTCCACTTTTAACAAAGCCATGAGTGTTCTTGGGTTTATAAAGCGTCGGTCAAAAGAATTTGATGACCCTTATACGACCAAATTATTATTTACCTCCCTTGTCCGTCCTATTTTGGAATTTTGTTCGTCGGTTTGGAGTCGTCAATATCAAGTGCGCATCGTCCGTATTGAGTCGGTAAAAAAAATTTTTTTGTATGCCCTTCGTAGTTTCAACTGGGATTAAAACGTAAGGCTACCTTCCTACCAGAGTAGATTGTAATTGCTTAATTTACCTACACTTTCTACGATTTTTATACAAAATCTTACCTCCTGTGTCCCGTCTCTATTTGTTTTATGTATCACCTCCCAAAGTCGAATTTTTTGCCCAAATTGATAATAGGGCCCCGCGGTTAACAAACACGTGCTTGGTATCGTTGGCCCTCTTGTTTTTACTCTTCGAAGTACATCAACATATATAACATTGTTCAAGATGCATTGTTTAGTTCGGATTAAGGGGATATTTACTAAAGTGATTTTATAAATATTTAAAATTTATTGGATATATTGGGCCAATTTTCATGAATATTTTGTAAATTTTTGTCCCATGGTGCATTATTTCCATAGGGCAGAAAGGAAGGCATAACATAAAATGCGCAGACTATGCATATATAAAACCTATTTAGTGTGCCAAGTTTCAAGTCTGTAGCTTTATTTTTCTAGTTTATGCAAGAATATTGGGCATTGGGCCAGTGTGCACTGGATTAGTAGGGCAAGTCCATATGCATAATTATCCAATTATCCCATTTCTTAATTAAAATATAATAAAAATAATAAATTCTTAAATGAAAAATTAAAAAAAGATGTCAGATGGCTCAATATAATTTCCTTTTCTTTCCCTCTGTTAAGCAATTTTATAAAAACATTCCCAAATACCGTTTATGTCTATATTGCAGTTAACAAAATAGCGAGGACACGATTTTCGAAATGCCATTTGCAATATTTAAAACATGAGGTCTACCTACATAGATCCAAAGATTTTTTTTCTAAACAATTAAGCATTTTAATAAATAAGAAGAGCCCAATGTTCCAAATTCGATCATTCCACTTTCGTGGTTAACAGACCAACGCTAATTGTACGAACATCCATATATGTATGTAGCTGGGTTACTTGAAATATGCATACATATTAATTGGACACATTTTAAACAAAAACAAAAGTTCACTTCGGCGAAGTTTGTATACCCCTTTAGCCCAGTTGCTTTAAAACTGAGAGACTAGTTTGCGTAGAAACGGACGGACAGACGGACGGACATGGCTAGATCAACTCGTCTAGTGACGCTAATGAAGAAAATATATACTTTATGGGGTCGGAAACGTCTCGTTCACTGCGTTGCAAACTTCTGACTAAAATATTATAACCTCTGCAAGGGTATGAAAATACAAATACAATCTGTTGGTGTATAGGAATTAAAAAAATGTAATATGAATGTTAAACGTGTCTTTTGTTGTGTATACTTGTAGTGGGAAGGATCTTCCCTACGCATTCTGCTCAGCTCCAACTCTCGATATTCCGGAAATCCCAACCCATCACCTTGGCAATGGCTGGTGATGGCTTCTCCAGCTTTCTCTGTGCGAGCGGCCGGTTTTACCTCTTCTTTCTCTGCCTTCACCATATAGAATATTATTATTATGGAATATTTTATTATTATAAATTTGAAATCAAAAAAGCAAATCACATACGAATTTATTTATTTTATCTGATTGTAAACCGATTCTTAAACTTTTTAATTTGTCTATTTCATCATCAGTTTTTCCTACTATCTGGAAGGACTCTTTTATTATTCCACTCCATAAAAAAGGGGGAGAGGGGGGTTTCCTAAAATATAGGTATTTCTAAATTGTCTTCAATTCCTATAGCATTTGAGCGTATTATCCATTCTCATTTGCAACATTTATGATTCACGCTTATATCGTTATACCGTGTCAGTATGGTTTTGTTAAGCGAAGATCGACCACCACCAACCTTCTTGAATTGACATCTATTGTAATAAATGGATTTAATAAAAAAAATGCAGACTGAAGATGTTTATACAGATTTTAGTAAGGCCTTTGACACCGTAAACCACTCTATTCGTTTATTCAAATTAGATCAGCTTGGGTTTCGTAGTAATCAATTAACTTGTATTTCAAGTTACTTGAATGGTCAGAGGGTTATATTCAATAATGTTGTTTCAAAATTAATCTACGTGATATCTGGAGTGCCTCAGGTTAGGTATTTGGACCCTTTTCTGTTTACTTTGTTTATTAACGATCTTCCCTTAAGCATACTGATGACGTTAAGCTTTGTTTATAATATAATGATATAGCGTCGGGATTTAACTTACAGTCAGATATTGATTGTTTTCATGAATGTTGTGAGTACAACCTTTTAAATTTGAACTGCTTTAAATGCAACGTTATTACTTTTTATAGGGGTACTCTTATGTTTATCAGTTACTTTCTTAAAAATACGCCTCTCGGCCCGCATATATTCAGTTAACGATTAAGGTGCCTTCTGGACCCTAAACTTAAATTTGACTGTCACATAATGTCCACTGTTAACAAAGCCATGAGTGTTCTTGGGTTTATAAAGCGTCGGTCAAAAGAATTTGATGACCCTTATACGACCAAATTATTATTTACCTCCCTTGTTCGTCCTATTTTGGAATTTTGTTCGTCGGTTTGGAGTCCTCAATATCAAGTGCGCATCGTCCGTATTGAGTCGGTAAAAAAAATTTTTTTTGTTTGCCCTTCGTAGTTTTAACTGGGATTAAAACGTAAGGCTACCTTCCTACCAGAGTAGATTTTAATTGCTTAATTTACCTACACTTTTAAATCGTAGAACAATGCTTTTTACGATTTTTATACAAAATCTTACCTCTTGTGTCCCGTCTCTATTTGTTTTATGTATCTACCTCCCAAAGTCGAATTTTTTGCCCCAATTATCCCATTTCTTAATTAAAAAATAATAAAAATAATAAATTCTTAAATGAAAAATTAAAAAAAGATGTCAGATGGCTCAATATAATTTCCTTTTCTTTCCCTCTGTTAAGCAATTTTATAAAAACATTCCCAAATGCCGTTTATGTCTATATTGCAGTTAACAAAATAGCGAGGACACGATTTTCGAAATGCCATTTGCAATATTTAAAACATGAGGTCTACCTACATAGATCCAAAGATTTTTTTTTTAAACAATTAAGCATTTTAATAAATGAGAAGAGCCCAATGTTCCAAATTCGATCATTCCACTTTCGTGGTTAACAGACCAACGCTAATTGTACGAACATCCATATATGTAGCTGGGTTACTTGAAATATGCATACATATTAATTGGACACATTTTAAACAAAAACGAAAGTTCACTTCGGCGAAGTTTGTATACCCCTGCAGTTATAAGAAACAATCAACTTTAATAACACCGTGTGAAATTTTTAAGGATTGTTGCTGACTTCGGTGATATTAAAAAAAAATTATTTCATTTTTTTTTTTCTAACCATTTTTTTTACATCTACATTTAGTAGTCCGTTTTTTATTAAAAATAAAAAATTTTATTATAAGATTGTTCGCAGTAGAACGCCAAAATTTCATCGTTTACTATTAGTTTGTAAATTTAACTTAAAGTTTGCTAACTGCTGTGCAGCATCTGCGTTGCGCTAACAGCACCAGTTAATTAAACAGTACGCATGTAAAACCTCGAAAACAAACACTGTACAACACTTACTATACTCTTCTCTCGTCTTGCACTAAAACTTCAAAGTACACGATCTCCAAAACGAAAGCTAGGTCTTTTTATTTTAGTTAATTAGAACAGGCCGAAGTAGGCTGCAAAACAGCATCCCCTCTAAACAATTATCTTTGTTTAGAGGTCAAAAAGCCCCAAAGCTATAGTTTGTTTCATATTATTTTTCCACTAATTTTGCGATCGTTCCTATGACAGCTATATGATATAGTCGTCCGATTTAGATAAAATTTAATTCGAAATTCAAAACCAATTCAAAAATGTTATTTCCAAACGAAGGAGGTTATAAGTTTTAAATCACCAAAGATTTATATATTTTTTAATTTTTTCCCTGATAGTTCCCATCGGAGTTATAAGATATAGTTGTCCGATCTGGCTGGCACTACCTGCAATGGAAAGTCGACTTATGGGAAAGTTTCAGCCCAGTTGCTTTAAAACTGAGAGACTAGTTTGCGTAGAAACGGACGGGCAGACGGACGGACATGGCTAGATCAACTCGTCTAGTGACGCTAATGAAGAAAATATATACTTTATGGGGTCGGAAACGTCTCGTTCACTGCGTTGCAAACTTCTGACTAAAATATTATAACCTCTGCAAGGGTATAAAAATACAAATACAATCTGTTGGTGTATAGGAATTAAAAAAATGTAATATGAATGTTAAACGTGTCTTTTGTTGTGTATACTTGTAGTGGGAAGGATCTTCCCTACGCATTCTGCTCAGCTCCAACTCTCGATATTCCGGAAATCCCAACCCATCACCTTGGCAATGGCTGGTGATGGCTTCTCCAGCTTTCTCTGTGCGAGCGGCCGGTTTTACCTCTTCTTTCTCTGCCTTCACCATATAGAATATTATTATTATGGAATATTTTATTATTATAAATTTGAAATCAAAAAAGCAAATCACATACGAATTTATTTATTTTATCTTGGCGTGGTTTCTGCGTTTTTCTTTCCATTTTTAAATTTTGGTTTACATGTCTTATATCTTATAGATCAGAGGCAAAGCGTTAATCGCCTATTTGCTTCCCGCTTACTCCTATGGTTTGCTCGCGGGTTCCTTAAATAACAATAACACTCTGTTAAACTTATGAAGTAAGCTGGATAGTTTTCAGTGAAAAGAGGCTATTTAAATGCTTACTGATTGTAAACCGATTCTTAAACTTTTTAATTTGTCTATTTCATCATCAGTTTTTCCTACTATCTGGAAGGACTCTTTTATTATTCCACTCCATAAAAAAGGGGGAGAGGGGGGTTTCCTAAAATATAGGTATTTCTAAATTGTCTTCAATTCCTATAGCATTTGAGCGTATTATCCATTCTCATTTGCAACATTTATGTTCCACGCTTATATCGTTATACCGTGTCAGTATGGTTTTGTTAAGCGAAGATCGACCACCACCAACCTTCTTGAATTGACATCTATTGTAATAAATGGATTTAATAAAAAAAATGCAGACTGAAGATGTTTATACAGATTTTAGTAAGGCCTTTGACACCGTAAACCACTCTATTCTTTTATTCAAATTAGATCAGCTTGGGTTTCGTAGTAATCAATTAACTTGTATTTCAAGTTACTTGAATGGTCAGAGGGTTATATTCAATAATGTTGTTTCAAAATTAATCTACGTGATATCTGGAGTGCCTCAGGTTAGGTATTTGGACCCTTTTCTGTTTACTTTGTTTATTAACGATCTTCCCTTAAGCATACTGATGACGTTAAGCTTTGTTTATAATATAATGATATAGCGTCGGGATTTAACTTACAGTCAGATATTGATTGTTTTCATGAATGTTGTGAGTACAACCTTTTAAATTTGAACTGCTTTAAATGCAACGTTATTACTTTTTATAGGGGTACTCTTATGTTTATCAGTTACTTTCTTAAAAATACGCCTCTCGACCCGCATATATTCAGTTAACGATTAAGGTGCCTTCTGGACCCTAAACTTAAATTTGACTGTCACATAATGTCCACTGTTAACAAAGCCATGAGTGTTCTTGGGTTTATAAAGCGTCGGTCAAAAGAATTTGATGACCCTTATACGACCAAATTATTATTTACCTCCCTTGTTCGTCCTATTTTGGAATTTTGTTCGTCGGTTTGGAGTCCTCAATATCAAGTGCGCATCGTCCGTATTGAGTCGGTAAAAAAAATTTTTTTTGTTTGCCCTTCGTAGTTTTAACTGGGATTAAAACGTAAGGCTACCTTCCTACCAGAGTAGATTTTAATTGCTTAATTTACCTACACTTTTAAATCGTAGAACAATGCTTTTTACGATTTTTATACAAAATCTTACCTCTTGTGTCCCGTCTCTATTTGTTTTATGTATCTACCTCCCAAAGTCGAATTTTTTGCCCCAATTATCCCATTTCTTAATTAAAAAATAATAAATTCTTAAATGAAAAATTAAAAAAAGATGTCAGATGGCTCAATATAATTTCCTTTTCTTTCCCTCTGTTAAGCAATTTTATAAAAACATTCCCAAATGCCGTTTATGTCTATATTGCAGTTAACAAAATAGCGAGGACACGATTTTCGAAATGCCATTTGCAATATTTAAAACATGAGGTCTACCTACATAGATCCAAAGATTTTTTTTTTAAACAATTAAGCATTTTAATAAATGAGAAGAGCCCAATGTTCCAAATTCGATCATTCCACTTTCGTGGTTAACAGACCAACGCTAATTGTACGAACATCCATATATGTAGCTGGGTTACTTGAAATATGCATACATATTAATTGGACACATTTTAAACAAAAACGAAAGTTCACTTCGGCGAAGTTTGTATACCCCTGCAGTTATAAGAAACAATCAACTTTAATAACACCGTGTGAAATTTTTAAGGATTGTTGCTGACTTCGGTGATATTAAAAAAAAATTATTTCATTTTTTTTTTTCTAACCATTTTTTTTACATCTACATTTAGTAGTCCGTTTTTTATTAAAAATAAAAAATTTTATTATAAGATTGTTCGCAGTAGAACGCCAAAATTTCATCGTTTACTATTAGTTTGTAAATTTAACTTAAAGTTTGCTAACTGCTGTGCAGCATCTGCGTTGCGCTAACAGCACCAGTTAATTAAACAGTACGCATGTAAAACCTCGAAAACAAACACTGTACAACACTTACTATACTCTTCTCTCGTCTTGCACTAAAACTTCAAAGTACACGATCTCCAAAACGAAAGCTAGGTCTTTTTATTTTAGTTAATTAGAACAGGCCGAAGTAGGCTGCAAAACAGCATTTCCTCTAAAAAATGATCTTTGTTTACAGGTCAAAAAGCCCCAAAGCTATAATTTGTTTCATATTATTTTTCCACTAATTTTGCGATCGTTCCTATGACAGCTATATGATATAGTCGTCCGATTTTGATAAAATTTAATTCGAAATTCGAAACCAATGCAAAAATGTTATTTCCAAACGAAGGAGGTTATAAGTTTTAAATCACCAAAGATTTATATATTTTTTAATTTTTTCCCTGATAGTTCCCATCGGAGTTATAAGATATAGTTGTCCGATCTGGCTGGCACTACCTGCAATGGAAAGTCGACTTATGGGAAAGTTTCAGCCCAGTTGCTTTAAAACTGAGAGACTAGTTTGCGTAGAACGGACGGACATGGCTAGATCAACTCGTCTAGTGACGCTAATCAAGAAAATATATACTTTATGGGGTCGGAAACGTCTCGTTCACTGCGTTGCAAACTTCTGACTAAAATATTATAACCTCTGCAAGGGTATAAAAATACAAATACAATCTGTTGGTGTATAGGAATTAAAAAAATGTAATATGAATGTTAAACGTGTCTTTTGTTGTGTATACTTGTAGTGGGAAGGATCTTCCCTACGCATTCTGCTCAGCTCCAACTCTCGATATTCCGGAAATCCCAACCCATCACCTTGGCAATGGCTGGTGATGGCTTCTCCAGCTTTCTCTGTGCGAGCGGCCGGTTTTACCTCTTCTTTCTCTGCCTTCACCATATAGAATATTATTATTATGGAATATTTTATTATTATAAATTTGAAATCAAAAAAGCAAATCACATACGAATTTATTTATTTTATCTTGGCGTGGTTTCTGCGTTTTTCTTTCCATTTTTAAATTTTGGTTTACATGTCTTATATCTTATAGATCAGAGGCAAAGCGTTAATCGCCTATTTGCTTCCCGCTTACTCCTATGCTTTGCTCGCGGGTTCCTTAAATAACAATAACACTCTGTTAAACTTATGACGTAAGCTGGATAGTTTTCAGTGAAAAGAGGCTATTTAAATGCTAACTGATTGTAAACCGATTCTTAAACTTTTTAATTTGTCTATTTCATCATCAGTTTTTCCTACTATCTGGAAGGACTCTTTTATTATTCCACTCCATAAAAAAGGGGGAGAGGGGGGTTTCCTAAAATATAGGTATTTCTAAATTGTCTTCAATTCCTATAGCATTTGAGCGTATTATCCATTCTCATTTGCAACATTTATGTTCCACGCTTATATCGTTATACCGTGTCAGTATGGTTTTGTTAAGCGAAGATCGACCACCACCAACCTTCTTGAATTGACATCTATTGTAATAAATGGATTTAATAAAAAAAATGCAGACTGAAGATGTTTATACAGATTTTAGTAAGGCCTTTGACACCGTAATCCACTCTATTCTTTTATTCAAATTAGATCAGCTTGGGTTTCGTAGTAATCAATTAACTTGTATTTCAAGTTACTTGAATGGTCAGAGGGTTATATTCAATAATGTTGTTTCAAAATTAATCTACGTGATATCTGGAGTGCCTCAGGTTAGGTATTTGGACCCTTTTCTGTTTACTTTGTTTATTAACGATCTTCCCTTAAGCATACTGATGACGTTAAGCTTTGTTTATAATATAATGATATAGCGTCGGGATTTAACTTACAGTCAGATATTGATTGTTTTCATGAATGTTGTGAGTACAACCTTTTAAATTTGAACTGCTTTAAATGCAACGTTATTACTTTTTATAGGGGTACTCTTATGTTTATCAGTTACTTTCTTAAAAATACGCCTCTCGACCCGCATATATTCAGTTAACGATTTAGGTGCCTTCTGGAACCTAAACTTAAATTTGACTGTCACATAATGTCCACTGTTAACAAAGCCATGAGTGTTCGTGGGTTTATAAAGCGTCGGTCAAAAGAATTTGATGACCCTTATACGACCAAATTATTATTTACCTCCCTTGTCCGTCCTATTTTGGAATTTTGTTCGTCGGTTTGGAGTCCTCAATATCAAGTGCACATCGTCCGTATTGAGTCGGTAAAAAAAAATTTTTTTGTTTGCCCTTCGCAGTTTCAACTGGGATTAAAACGTAAGGCTACTTTCCTACCAGAGTAGATTATAATTGCTTAATTTACCTACACTTGTAAATCGTAGAACAATGCTTTTTACGATTTTTATACAAAATCTTACCTCTTGTGTCCCATCTCTATTTGTTTTATGTATCTACCTCCCAAAGTCGAATTGATAATAGGGCCCCGCGGTTAACAAACACGTGCTTGGTATCGTTGGCCCACTTGTTTTTACTCTTCGAAGTACATCAACATATATAACATTGTTCAAGATGCATTGTTAAGTTCGGATTAAGGGGATATTTACTAAAGTGATTTTATAAATATTTAAAATTTATTGGAGATATTGGGCCAATTTTCATGAATATTTTGTAAATTTTTGTCCCATGGTGCATTATTTCCATGGGGCGGAAAGGAATGCATAACATAAAATGCGCAGACTATGCATATATAAAACCTATATAGTGTGCCAAGTTTCAAGTCTGTAGCTTTATTTTTCTAGTTTATGCAAGAATATTGGGCATTGGGCCAGTGTGCACTGGATTAGTAGGGCAAGTCCATATGCATAATTATCCAATTATCCCATTTCTTAATTAGTTACACTGCAAAAAGATGTCAGATGGCTCAATATAATATTCTTTTCTTTCCCTCTGTTAAGCAATTTTATAAAAACATTCCCAAATGCCTATATTGCACTTAACAAAATAGCGAGGACACGATTTTCGAAATGCCATTTGCAATATTTAAAACATGAGGTCATTCCACTTTCGTGGTTAACAGACCAACGCTAATGGTACGAACATCCATATAGCTGGGTTTCTTGAAATATGCGTACATATTAATTGGACACATTTTAAATAAAAACGAAAGTTCACTTCGGCGAAGTTTGTATACCCCTGCAGTTATAAGAAACAATCAACTTTAATAACACCGTGTGAAATTTTTAAGGATTGTTGCTGACTTCGGTGATATTAAAAAAAATTAATTCATTCTTTTTTTCAAACCATTTTTTTTTACATCTACATTTAGTAGTCCGTTTTTTATTAAAAATAAAAAATTATATTGTAAGATTGTTCGCAGTAGAACGCCTAAATTTCATCGTTTACTATCAGTTTGTAAATATAACTTAAAGTTTGCTAACTGCTGTGCAGCGTCTGCGTTGCGCTAACAGCACCAGTTAAACAGTACGCATGTAAAACCTCGAAAACAAACACTGTACAGCACTTACTATAGTCTTCTCTCGTCTTGCACTAAAACTTCGAAGTACACGATCTCCAAAACGAAAGCTAGGTCTTTTTATTTTAATTAATTAGAACAGGTCGAAGTAGGCTGCAAAACAGCATCTCCTCTAAACAATTATCTTTGTTTAAAGGTCAAAAAGCCCAAAAGCTATAATTTGTTTTATATTATTTTTCCACTAATTTTGCGATCGTTCCTATGACAGCTATATGATATAGTCGTCCGATTTTGATAAAATTTAATTCGAAATTCGAAACCAATGCAAAAATGTTATTTCCAAACGAAGGAGCTTATAAGTTTTAAATCACCAAAGATATATATATTTTTTAATTTTTTCCCTGATAGTTCCCATCGGAGCTATAAGATATAGTTGTCCGATCTGGCTGGTTCCGACCTTTACACTACCTGCAATAGAAAGACGACTTATGGGAAAGTTTCAGCCCAGTTGCTATAAAACTGAGATACTAGTTTGCGTAGAAACGGACGGACAGACGGACGGACATGGCTAGATCAACTCGTCTAGTGACGCTAATCAAGAAAATATATACTTTATGGGGTCGGAAACGTCTCGTTCACTGCGTTGCAAACTTCTGACTAAAATATTATAACCTCTGCAAGGGTATAAAAAAACAAATACAATCTGTTGGTGTATAGGAATTAAAAAAATTTAATATGAATGTTAAACGTGTCTTTTGTTGTGTATACTTGTAGTGGGAAGGATCTTCCCTACGCATTCTGCTCAGCTCCAACTCTCGATATTCCGGAAGACCCAACCCTGCACCTTGGCAATGGCTGGTGATGGCTTCTCCAGCTTTCTCTGTGCGAGCGGCCGGTTTTACCTCTTCTTTCTCTGCCTTCACCATATAGAATATTATTATTATGGAATATTTTATTATTATAAATTTGAAATCAAAGAAGCAAATCACATACGAATATATTTATTTCATCTTGGCGTGGTTTCTGTGTTTTTCTTTCCATTTTTAAATTTAGTTTACATGTCTTATATCTTATAGATCAGAGGCAAAGCGTTAATCGCCTATTTGCTTCCCGCTTACTCCTATGGTTTGCTCGCAGGTTCCTTAAATAAAAATTACACTCTGTTAAACTTATGACGTAAGCTGGATAGTTTTCAGTGAAAAGATTACTGATTGTAAACCGATACTTAAACTTTTTAATTTGTCTATTTCATCATCAGTTTTTCCTACTATCTGGAAGGACTCTTTTATTATTCCACTCCATAAAAAAGGGGGAGAGGGGGGTTTCCTAAAATATAGGTATTTCTAAATTGTCTTCAATTCCTATAGCATTTGAGCGTATTATCCATTCTCATTTGCAACATTTAGGTTCCACGCTTATATCGTTATACCGTGTCAGTATGGTTTTGTTAAGCGAAGATCGACCACCACCAACCTTCTTGAATTGACATCTATTGTAATAAATGGATTTAATAAAAAAAATGCGGACTGAAGATGTATATACAGATTTTAGTCAGGCCTTTGACACCGTAAACCACTCTCTTCTTTTATTCAAATTAAATCAGCTTGGGTTTCGTAGTAATCAATTAACTTGTATTTCAAGTTACTTGAATGGTCAGAGGGTTATATTCAATAATGCTATTTCAAAATTAATCTACGTGACATCTGGAGTGCCTCAGGTTAGGTATTTGGGCCCTTTTCTGTTTACTTTGTTTATTAACGATCTTCCCTTAAGCATACTGATGACGTTAAGCTTTGTTTATAATATAATGATATAGCGTCGGGATTTAACTTACAGTCAGATATTGATTGTTTTCATGAATGTTGTGAGTACAACCTTTTAAATTTGAACTGCTTTAAATGCAACGTTATGACTTTTTATAGGGGTGCTCTTATGTTTATCAGTTACTTTCTTAAAAATACGCCTCTCGACCCGCATATATTCAGTTAACGATTTAGGTGCCATCTGGACCCTAAACTTAAATTTGACTGTCACTTTATGTCCACTGTTAACAAAGCCATGAGTGTTCTTGGGTTTATAAAGCGTCGGTCAAAAGAATTTGATGACCCTTATACGACCAAATTATTATTTACCTCCCTTGTCCGTCCTATTTTGGAATTTTGTTCGTCGAGTCCTCAATATCAAGTGCACATCGTCCGTATTGAGTCGGTAAAAAAAAATTTTTTTGTTTGCCCTTCGCAGTTTCAACTGGGATTAAAACGTAAGGCTACTTTCCTACCAGAGTAGATTATAATTGCTTAATTTACCTACACTTGTAAATCGTAGAACAATGCTTTTTACGATTTTTATACAAAATCTTACCTCTTGTGTCCCATCTCTATTTGTTTTATGTATCTACCTCCCAAAGTCGAATTGATAATAGGGCCCCGCGGTTAACAAACACGTGCTTGGTATCGTTGGCCCACTTGTTTTTACTCTTCGAAGTACATCAATATATATCATTGTTCAAGATTCATTGTTAAGTTCGGATTAAGGGGATATTTACTAAAGTGATTTATAAATATTTAAAATTTATTGGAGACATTGGGCCAATTTTCATGAATATTTTGTAAATTTTTGTCCCATGGTGCATTATTTCCATGGGGCGGAAAGGAATGCATAACATAAAATGCGCAGACTATGCATATATAAAACCTATATAGTGTGCCAAGTTTCAAGTCTGTAGATTTATTTTTCTAGTTTATGCAAGAATATTGGGCATTGGGCCAGTGTGCACTGGATTAGTAGGGCAAGTCCATATGCATAATTATCCAATTATCCCATTTCTTAATTAGTTACACTGCAAAAAGATGTCAGATGGCTCAATATAATTTCCTTTTCTTTCCCTCTGTTAAGCAATTTTATAAAAACATTCCCAAATGCCTATATTGCACTTAACAAAATAGCGAGGACACGATTTTCGAAATGCCATTTGCAATATTTAAAACATGAGGTCATTCCACTTTCGTGGTTAACAGACCAACGCTAATGGTACGAACATCCATATAGCTGGGTTTCTTGAAATATGAAATATATTGGACACATTTTAAACAAAAACGAAAGTTCACTTCGGCGAAGTTTGTATACCCCTGCAGTTATAAGAAACAATCAACTTTAATAACACCGTGTGAAATTTTTAAGGATTGTTGCTGACTTCGGTGATATTAAAAAAAATTATTTCATTCTTTTTTTCAAACCATTTTTTTTTACATCTACATTTAGTAGTCCGTTTTTTATTAAAAATAAAAAATTATATTATAAGATTGTTTGCAGTAGAACGCCTAAATTTCATCGTTTACTATCAGTTTGTAAATATAACTTAAAGTTTGCTAACTGCTGTGCAGCGTCTGCGTTGCGCTAACAGCACCAGTTAAACAGTACGCATGTAAAACCTCGAAAACAAACACTGTACAGCACTTACTATACTCTTCTCTCGTCTTGCACTAAAACTTCGAAGTACACGATCTCCAAAACGAAAGCTAGGTCTTTTTATTTTAATTAATTAGAACAGGCCGAAGTAGGCTGCAAAACAGCATCCCCTCTAAACAATTATCTTTGTTTAGAGGTCAAAAAGCCCCAAAGCTATAGTTTGTTTCATATTATTTTTCCACTAATTTTGCGATCGTTCCTATGACAGCTATATGATATAGTCGTCCGATTTAGATAAAATTTAATTCGAAATTCAAAACCAATTCAAAAATGTTATTTCCAAACGAAGGAGGTCACCAAGATTTATATATTTTTTAATTCTTTCCCTGTAAGTTCCCATCGGAGCTATAAGATATAGTTGTCCGATCTGGCTGGTTCCGACCTTTACACTACCTGCAATAGAAAGACGACTTATGGGAAAGTTTCAGCCCAGTTGCTTTAAAACTAAGAGACTAGTTTGCGTAGAAACGGACGGACAGACGGACGGACATGGCTAGATCAACTCGTCTAGTGACGCTAATCAAGAAAATATATACTTTATGGGGTCGGAAACGTCTCGTTCACTGCGTTGCAAACTTCTGACTAAAATATTATAACCTCTGCAAGGGTATAAAAATACAAATACAATCTGTTGGTGTATAGGAATTAAAAAAATGTAATATGAATGTTAAACGTGTCTTTTGTTGTGTATACTTGTAGTGGGAAGGATCTTCCCTACGCATTCTGCTCAGCTCCAACTCTCGATATTCCGGAAGTCCCAACCCAGCACCTTGGCAATGGCTGGTGATGGCTTCTCCACTTTCTCTGAGCGAGCGGCCGGTTTTACCTCTTCTTTCTCTGCCTTCACCATATAGAATATTACTATTATGGAATATTTTATTATAATAAATTTGAAATCAAAGAAGCAAATCACATACGAATATATTTATTTCATCTTGGCGTGGTTTCTGTGTTTTTCTTTCCATTTTTAAATTTAGTTTACATGTCTTATATCTTATAGATCAGAGGCAAAGCGTTAATCGCCTATTTGCTTCCCGCTTACTTCTATCGTTTGCTCGCAGGTTCCTTAAATAACAATAACACTCTGTTAAACTTATGACGTAAGCTGGATAGTTTTCAGTGAAAATATTACTGATTGTAAACCGATACTTAAACTTTTTAATTTGTCTATTTCATCATCAGTTTTTCCTACTATCTGGAAGGGCTCTTTTATTATTCCATTCCATAAAAAAGGGGGAGAGGGGGGTTTCCTAAAATATAGGTATTTCTAAATTGTCTTCAATTCCTATAGCATTTGAGCGTATTATCCATTCTCATTTGCAACATTTATGTTCCACGCTTATATCGTTATACCGTGTCAGTATGGTTTTGTTAAGCGAAGATCGACCACCACCAACCTTCTTGAATTGACATCTATTGTAATAAATGGATTTAATAAAAAAAATGCAGACTGAAGATGTTTATACAGATTTTAGTAAGGCCTTTGACACCGTAAACCACTCTATTCTTTTATTCAAATTAGATCAGCTTGGGTTTCGTAGTAATCAATTAACTTGTATTTCAAGTTACTTCTTCAAATTAGAGGGTTATATTCAATAATGCTGTTTCAAAATTAATCTACGTGACATCTGGAGTGCGTCAGGTTAGGTATTTGGGCCCTTTTCTGTTTACTTTGTTTATTAACGATCTTCCCTTAAGCATACTGATGACGTTAAGCTTTGTTTATAATATAATGATATAGCGTCGGTATTTAACTTACAGTCAGATATAGATTGTTTTCATGAATGTTGTGAGTACAACCTTTTAAATTGGAACTGCTTTAAATGCAACGTTATGGCTTTTTATAGGGGTACTCTTATGTTTATCAGTTACTTTCTTAAAAATACACCTCTCGACCCGCATATATTCAGTTAACGATTTAGGTGCCTTCTGGATCCTAAACTTAAATTTGACTGTCACTTAATGTCCACTGTTAACAAAGCCATGAGTGTTCTTGGGTTTATAAAGCGTCGGTCAAAAGAATTTGATGACCCTTATACGACCAAATTATTATTTACCTCCCTTGTCCGTCCTATTTTGGAAGTTTGTTCGTCGGTTTGGAGTCCTCAATATCAAGTGCACATCGTCCGTATTGAGTCGGTAAAAAAAAATTTTTTTGTTTGCCCTTCGCAGTTTCAACTGGGATTAAAACGTAAGGCTACTTTCCTACCAGAGTAGATTATAATTGCTTAATTTACCTACACTTGTAAATCGTAGAACAATGCTTTTTACGATTTTTATACAAAATCATACCTCTTGTGTCCCGTCTCTATTTGTTTTATGTATCTACCTCCCAAAGTCGAATTGATAATAGGGCCCCGCGGTTAACAAACACGTGCTTGGTATCGTTGGCCCACTTGTTTTTACTCTTCGAAGTACATCAACATATATAACATTGTTCAAGATGCATTGATAAGTTCGGATTAAAGGGATATTTACTAAATATTTAAAATTTATTGGATATATTGGGCCAATTTTCATGAATGTTTTGTAAATTTTTGTCCCATGGCGCATTAGTTTCTATGGGGCGGAAAGGAAGGCATTAAATTAAATGCGCAGACTATGCATATATAAAACCTATATAGTGTGCCAAGTTACAAGTCTGTAGCTTTATTTTTCTAGTTTATGCAAGAATATTGGGCATTGGGCCAGTGTGCACTGGATTAGTAGGGCAAGTCCATATGCATAATTATCCAATTATCCCATTTCTTAATTAAAAAATAATAAAAATAATAAATTCTTAAATGAAAAATTAAAAAAAGATGTCAGATGGCTCAATATAATTTCCTTTTCTTTCCCTCTGTTAAGCAATTTTATAAAAACATTCCCAAATGCCGTTTATGTCTATATTGCAGTTAACAAAATAGCGAGGACACGATTTTCGAAATGCCATTTGCAATATTTAAAACATGAGGTCTACCTACATAGATCCAAAGATTTTTTTTCTAAACAATTAAGCATTTTAATAAATAAGAAGAGCCCAATGTTCCAAATTCGATCATTCCACTTTCGTGGTTAACAGACCAACGCTAATTGTACGAACATCCATATATGTAGCTGGGTTACTTGAAATATGCATACATATTAATTGGACACATTTTAAACAAAAACGAAAGTTCACTTCGGCGAAGTTTGTATACCCCTGCAGTTATAAGAAACAATCAACTTTAATAACACCGTGTGAAATTTTTAAGGATTGTTGCTGACTTCGGTGATATTAAAAAAAATTATTTCATTCTTTTTTTCAAACCATTTTTTTTACATCTACATTTAGTAGTCCGTTTTTTATTAAAAATAAAAAATTTTATTATAAGATTGTTCGCAGTAGAACGCCAAAATTTCATCGTTTACTATCAGTTTGTAAATATAACTTAAAGTTTGCTAACTGCTGTGCAGCATCTGCGTTGCGCTAACAGCACCAGTTAATTAAACAGTACGCATGTAAAACCTCGAAAACAAACACTGTACAACACTTACTATACTCTTCTCTCGTCTTGCACTAAAACTTCGAAGTACACGATCTCCAAAACGAAAGCTAGGTCTTTTTATTTTAATTAATTAGAACAGGCCGAAGTAGGCTGCAAAACAGCATCTCCTCTAAACAATTATCTTTGTTTAGAGGTCAAAAAGCCCCAAAGCTATAGTTTGTTTCATATTATTTTTCCACTAATTTTGCGATCGTTCCTATGACAGCTATATGATATAGTCGTCCGATTTAGATAAAATTTAATTCGAAATTCAAAACCAATTCAAAAATGTTATTTCCAAACGAAGGAGGTCACCAAGATTTATATATTTTTTTAATTTTTTCCCTGATAGTTCCCATCGGAGCTATAAGATATAGTTGTCCGATCTGGCTGGTTCCGACCTTTACACTACCTGCAATAGAAAGACGACTTATGGGAAAGTTTCAGCCCAGTTGTTATAAAACTGAGATACTAGTTTGCGTAGAAACGGACGGACAGACGGACGGACATGGCTAGATCAACTCGTCTAGTGACGCTAATGAAGAAAATATATACTTTATGGGGTCGGAAACGTCTCGTTCACTGCGTTGCAAACTTCTGACTAAAATATTATAACCTCTGCAAGGGTATGAAAATACAAATACAATCTGTTGGTGTATAGGAATTAAAAAAATGTAATATGAATGTTAAACGTGTCTTTTGTTGTGTATACTTGTAGTGGGAAGGATCTTCCCTACGCATTGTGCTCAGCTCCAACTCTCGATATTCCGGAAGTCCCAACCCTGCACCTTGGCAATGGCTGGTGATGGCTTCTCCAGCTTTCTCTGTGCGAGCGGCCGGTTTTACCTCTTCTTTCTCTGCCTTCACCATATAGAATATTATTATTATGGAATATTTTATTATTATAAATTTGAAATCAAAGAAGCAAATCACATACGAATATATTTATTTCACCTTGGCGTGGTTTCTGTGTTTTTCTTTCCATTTTTAAATATTAGTTTACATGTCTTATATCTTATAGATCGAGGCAAAGCGTTAATCGCCTATTTGCTTCCCGCTTACTCCTATGGTTTGCTCGCAGGTTCCTTAAATAGCAATAACACTCTGTTAAAGTTATGACGTAAGCTGGATAGTTTTCAGTGAAAAGATTACTGATTGTAAACCGATACTTAAACTTTTTAATTTGTCTATTTCATCATCAGTTTTTCCTACTATCTAGAAGGGCTCTTTTATTATTCCACTCCATAAAAAAGGGGGAGAGGGGGGTTTCCTAAAATATAGGTATTTCTAAATTGTCTTCAATTCCTATAGCATTTGAGCGTATTATCCATTCTAATTTGCAACATTTATGTTCCACGCTTATATCGTTATACCGTGTCAGTATGGTTTTGTTAAGCGAAGATCGACCACCACCAACCTTCTTGAATTGACATCTATTGTAATAAATGGATTTAATAAAAAAAATGCAGACTGAAGATGTTTATACAGATTTTAGTAAGGCCTTTGACACCGTAAACCACTCTATTCTTTTATTCAAATTAGATCAGCTTGGGTTTCGTAGTAATCAATTAACTTGTATTTCAAGATACTTGAATAGTCAGGGGGTTATATTCAAGAATGCTGTTTCAAAATTAATCTACGTGACATCTGGAGTGCCTCAGGTTAGGTATTTGGACCCTTTTCTGTTTACTTTGTTTATTAACGATCTTCCCTTAAGCATACTGATGACGTTAAGCTTTGTTTATAATATAATGATATAGCGTCGGGATTTAACTTACAGTCAGATATTGATTGTTTTCATGAATGTTGTGAGTACAACCTTTTAAATTTGAACTGCTTTAAATGCAACGTTATGAATTTTTATAGGGGTACTCTTATGTTTATCAGTTACTTTCTTAAAAATACACCTCTCGACCCGCATATATTCAGTTAACGATTTAGGTGCCTTCTGGATCCTAAACTTAAATTTGACTGTCACTTAATGTCCACTGTTAACAAAGCCATGAGTGTTCTTGGGTTTATAAAGCGTCGGTCAAAAGAATTTGATGACCCTTATACGACCAAATTATTATTTACCTCCCTTGTCCGTCCTATTTTGGAATTTTGTTCGTCGGTTTGGAGTCCTCAATATCAAGTGCACATCGTCCGTATTGAGTCGGTAAAAAACAATTTTTTTGTTTGCCCTTCGTAGTTTTAACTGGGATTAAAACGTAAGGCTACTTTCCTACCAGAGTAGATTATAATTGCTTAATTTACCTACACTTGTAAATCGTAGAACAATGCTTTTTACGATTTTTATACAAAATCATACCTCTTGTGTCCCGTCTCTATTTGTTTTATGTATCTACCTCCCAAAGTCGAATTGATAATAGGGCCCCGCGGTTAACAAACACGTGCTTGGTATCGTTGGCCCACTTGTTTTTACTCTTCGAAGTACATCAACATATATAACATTGTTCAAGATTCATTGTTAAGTTCGGATTAAGGGGATATTTACTAAAGTGATTTTATAAATATTTAAAATTTATTGGAGATATTGGGCCAATTTTCATGAATATTTTGTAAATTTTTGTCCCATGGTGCATTATTTCCATGGGGCGGAAAGGAATGCATAACATAAAATGCGCAGACTATGCATATATAAAACCTATATAGTGTGCCAAGTTTCAAGTCTGTAGCTTTATTTTTCTAGTTTATGCAAGAATATTGGGCATTGGGCCAGTGTGCACTGGATTAGTAGGGCAAGTCCATATGCATAATTATCCAATTATCCCATTTCTTAATTAGTTACACTGCAAAAAGATGTCAGATGGCTCAATATAATTTCCTTTTCTTTCCCTCTGTTAAGCAATTTTATAAAAACATTCCCAAATGCCTATATTGCACTTAACAAAATAGCGAGGACACGATTTTCGAAATGCCATTTGCAATATTTAAAACATGAGGTCATTCCACTTTCGTGGTTAACAGACCAACGCTAATGGTACGAACATCCATATAGCTGGGTTTCTTGAAATATGCGTACATATTAATTGGACACATTTTAAACAAAAACGAAAGTTCACTTCGGCGAAGTTTGTATACCCCTGCAGTTATAAGAAACAATCAACTTTAATAAAACCGTGTGAAATTTTTAAGGATTGTTGCTGACTTTGGTGATATTAAAAAAAATTATTTCATTCTTTTTTTCAAACCATTTTTTTTTTACATCTACATTTAGTAGTCCGTTTTTTATTAAAAATAAAAAATTATATTATAAGATTGTTCGCAGTAGAACGCCTAAATTTCATCGTTTACTATCAGTTTGTAAATATAACTTAAAGTTTGCTAACTGCTGTGCAGCGTCTGCGTTGCGCTAACAGCACCAGTTAAACAGTACCCATGTAAAACCTCGAAAACAAACACTGTACAACACTTACTATACTCTTCTCTCGTCTTGCACTAAAACTTCGAAGTACACGATCTCCAAAACGAAAGCTAGGTCTTTTTATTTTAATTAATTAGAACAGGCCGAAGTAGGCTGCAAAACAGCATCTCCTCTAAACAATTATCTTTGTTTAGAGGTCAAAAAGCCCCAAAGCTATAATTTGTTTTATATTATTTTTCCACTAATTTTGCGATCGTTCCTATGACAGCTATATGATATAGTCGTCCGATTTTGATAAAATTTAATTCGAAATTCGAAACCAATGCAAAAATGTTATTTCCAAACGAAGGAGGTTATAAGTTTTAAATCACCAAAGATATATATATTTTTTAATTTTTTCCCTGATAGTTCCCATCGGAGCTATAAGATATAGTTGTCCGATCTGGCTGGTTCCGACCTTTACACTACCTGCAATAGAAAGACGACTTATGGGAAAGTTTCAGCCCAGTTGCTTTAAAACTAAGAGACTAGTTTGCGTAGAAACGGACGGACAGACGGACGGACATGGCTAGATCAACTCGTCTAGTGACGCTAATCAAGAAAATATATACTTTATGGGGTCGGAAACGTCTCGTTCACTGCGTTGCAAACTTCTGACTAAAATATTATAACCTCTGCAAGGGTATAAAAATACAAATACAATCTGTTGGTGTATAGGAATTAAAAAAATTTAATATGAATGTTAAACGTGTCTTTTGTTGTGTATACTTGTAGTGGGAAGGATCTTCCCTACGCATTCTGCTCAGCTCCAACTCTCGATATTCCGGAAGTCCCAACCCAGCACCTTGGCAATGGCTGGTGATGGCTTCTCCAGCTTTCTCTGTGCGAGCGGCCGGTTTTACCTCTTCTTTCTCTGCCTTCACCATATAGAATATTATTATTATGGAATATTTTATTATTATAAATTTGAAATCAAAGAAGCAAATCACATACGAATATATTTATTTCATCTTGGCGTGGTTTCTGTGTTTTTCTTTCCATTTTTAAATTTAGTTTACATGTCTTATATCTTATAGATCAGAGGCAAAGCGTTAATCGCCTATTTGCTTCCCGCTTACTCCTATGCTTTGCTCGCGGGTTCCTTAAATAACAATAACACTCTGTTAAACTTATGACGTAAGCTGGATAGTTTTCAGTGAAAAGAGGCTATTTAAATGCTAACTGATTGTAAACCGATTCTTAAACTTTTTAATTTGTCTATTTCATCATCAGTTTTTCCTACTATCTGGAAGGGCTCTTTTATTATTCCACTCCATAAAAAAGGGGGAGAGGGGGGTTTCCTAAAATATAGGTATTTCTAAATTGTCTTCAATTCCTATAGCATTTGAGCGTATTATCCATTCTCATTTGCAACATTTATGTTCCACGCTTATATCGTTATACCGTGTCAGTATGGTTTTGTTAAGCGAAGATCGACCACCACCAACCTTCTTGAATTGACATCTATTGTAATAAATGGATTTAATAAAAAAAATGCAGACTGAAGATGTTTATACAGATTTTAGTAAGGCCTTTGACACCGTAAACCACTCTATTCTTTTATTCAAATTAGATCAGCTTGGGTTTCGTAGTAATCAATTAACTTGTATTTCAAGATACTTGAATAGTCAGGGGGTTATATTCAAGAATGCTGTTTCAAAATTAATCTACGTGACATCTGGAGTGCCTCAGGTTAGGTATTTGGACCCTTTTCTGTTTACTTTGTTTATTAACGATCTTCCCTTAAGCATACTGATGACGTTAAGCTTTGTTTATAATATAATGATATAGCGTCGGGATTTAACTTACAGTCAGATATTGATTGTTTTCATGAATGTTGTGAGTACAACCTTTTAAATTTGAACTGCTTTAAATGCAACGTTATGAATTTTTATAGGGGTACTCTTATGTTTATCAGTTACTTTCTTAAAAATACACCTCTCGACCCGCATATATTCAGTTAACGATTTAGGTGCCTTCTGGATCCTAAACTTAAATTTGACTGTCACTTAATGTCCACTGTTAACAAAGCCATGAGTGTTCTTGGGTTTATAAAGCGTCGGTCAAAAGAATTTGATGACCCTTATACGACCAAATTATTATTTACCTCCCTTGTCCGTCCTATTTTGGAATTTTGTTCGTCGGTTTGGAGTCCTCAATATCAAGTGCACATCGTCCGTATTGAGTCGGTAAAAAACAATTTTTTTGTTTGCCCTTCGTAGTTTTAACTGGGATTAAAACGTAAGGCTACTTTCCTACCAGAGTAGATTATAATTGCTTAATTTACCTACACTTGTAAATCGTAGAACAATGCTTTTTACGATTTTTATACAAAATCATACCTCTTGTGTCCCGTCTCTATTTGTTTTATGTATCTACCTCCCAAAGTCGAATTGATAATAGGGCCCCGCGGTTAACAAACACGTGCTTGGTATCGTTGGCCCACTTGTTTTTACTCTTCGAAGTACATCAACATATATAACATTGTTCAAGATTCATTGTTAAGTTCGGATTAAGGGGATATTTACTAAAGTGATTTTATAAATATTTAAAATTTATTGGAGATATTGGGCCAATTTTCATGAATATTTTGTAAATTTTTGTCCCATGGTGCATTATTTCCATGGGGCGGAAAGGAATGCATAACATAAAATGCGCAGACTATGCATATATAAAACCTATATAGTGTGCCAAGTTTCAAGTCTGTAGCTTTATTTTTCTAGTTTATGCAAGAATATTGGGCATTGGGCCAGTGTGCACTGGATTAGTAGGGCAAGTCCATATGCATAATTATCCAATTATCCCATTTCTTAATTAGTTACACTGCAAAAAGATGTCAGATGGCTCAATATAATTTCCTTTTCTTTCCCTCTGTTAAGCAATTTTATAAAAACATTCCCAAATGCCTATATTGCACTTAACAAAATAGCGAGGACACGATTTTCGAAATGCCATTTGCAATATTTAAAACATGAGGTCATTCCACTTTCGTGGTTAACAGACCAACGCTAATGGTACGAACATCCATATAGCTGGGTTTCTTGAAATATGCGTACATATTAATTGGACACATTTTAAACAAAAACGAAAGTTCACTTCGGCGAAGTTTGTATACCCCTGCAGTTATAAGAAACAATCAACTTTAATAACACCGTGTGAAATTTTTAAGGATTGTTGCTGACTTCGGTGATATTAAAAAAAATTATTTCATTCTTTTTTTCAAACCATTTTTTTTTACATCTACATTTAGTAGTCCGTTTTTTATTAAAAATAAAAAATTATATTATAAGATTGTTCGCAGTAGAACGCCTAAATTTCATCGTTTACTATCAGTTTGTAAATATAACTTAAAGTTTGCTAACTGCTGTGCAGCGTCTGCGTTGCGCTAACAGCACCAGTTAAACAGTACCCATGTAAAACCTCGAAAACAAACACTGTACAACACTTACTATACTCTTCTCTCGTCTTGCACTAAAACTTCGAAGTACACGATCTCCAAAACGAAAGCTAGGTCTTTTTATTTTAATTAATTAGAACAGGCCGAAGTAGGCTGCAAAACAGCATCTCCTCTAAACAATTATCTTTGTTTAGAGGTCAAAAAGCCCCAAAGCTATAATTTGTTTTATATTATTTTTCCACTAATTTTGCGATCGTTCCTATGACAGCTATATGATATAGTCGTCCGATTTTGATAAAATTTAATTCGAAATTCGAAACCAATGCAAAAATGTTATTTCCAAACGAAGGAGGTTATAAGTTTTAAATCACCAAAGATATATATATTTTTTAATTTTTTCCCTGATAGTTCCCATCGGAGCTATAAGATATAGTTGTCCGATCTGGCTGGTTCCGACCTTTACACTACCTGCAATAGAAAGACGACTTATGGGAAAGTTTCAGCCCAGCTGCTTTAAAACTAAGAGACTAGTTTGCGTAGAAACGGACGGACAGACGGACGGACATGGCTAGATCAACTCGTCTAGTGACGCTAATCAAGAAAATATATACTTTATGGGGTCGGAAACGTCTCGTTCACTGCGTTGCAAACTTCTGACTAAAATATTATAACCTCTGCAAGGGTATAAAAATACAAATACAATCTGTTGGTGTATAGGAATTAAAAAAATTTAATATGAATGTTAAACGTGTCTTTTGTTGTGTATACTTGTAGTGGGAAGGATCTTCCCTACGCATTCTGCTCAGCTCCAACTCTCGATATTCCGGAAGTCCCAACCCAGCACCTTGGCAATGGCTGGTGATGGCTTCTCCAGCTTTCTCTGTGCGAGCGGCCGGTTTTACCTCTTCTTTCTCTGCCTTCACCATATAGAATATTACTATTATGGAATATTTTATTATAATAAATTTGAAATCAAAGAAGCAACTCACATACGAATATATTTATTTCATCTTGGCGTGGTTTCTGTGTTTTTCTTTCCATTTTTAAATTTAGTTTACATGTCTTATATCTTATAGATCAGAGGCAAAGCGTTAATCGCCTATTTGCTTCCCGCTTACTCCTATGGTTTGCTCGCAGGTTCCTTAAATAACAATAACACTCTGTTAAACTTATGACGTAAGCTGGATAGTTTTCAGTGAAAAGATTACTGATTGTAAACCGATACTTAAACTTTTTAATTTGTCTATTTCATCATCAGTTTTTCCTACTATCTGGAAGGGCTCTTTTATTATTCCACTCCATAAAAAAGGGGGAGAGGGGGGTTTCCTAAAATATAGGTGTTTCTAAATTGTCTTCAATTCCTATAGCATTTGAGCGTATTATCCATTCTCATTTGCAACATTTGTGTTCCACGCTTATATCGTTATACCGTGTCAGTATGGTTTAGTTAAGCGAAGATCGACCACCACCAACCTTCTTGAATTGACATCTATTGTAATAAATGGATTTAATAAAAAAATGCAGACTGAAGATGTTTATACAGATTTTAGTAAGGCCTTTGACACCGTAAACCACTCTATTGTTTTATTCAAATTAGATCAGCTTGGGTTTCGTAGTAATCAATTAACTTGTATTTCAAGTTACTTGAATGGTCAGTGGGTTATATTCAATAATGCTGTTTCAAAATTAATCTACGTGACATCTGGAGTGCCTCAGGTGAGGTATTTGGACCCTTTTCTGTTTACTTTGTTTATTAACGATCTTCCCTTAAGCATACTGATGACGTTAAGCTTTGTTTATAATATAATGATATAGCGTCGGTATTTAACTTACAGTCAGATATTGATTGTTTTCATGAATGTTGTGAGTACAAACTTTTAAATTTGAACTGCTTTAAATGCAACGTTATGACTTTTTATAGGGGTACTCTTATGTTTATCAGTTACTTTCTTAAAAATACACCTCTCGACCCGCATATATTCAGTTAACGATTTAGGTGCCTTCTGGATCCTAAACTTAAATTTGACTGTCACTTAATGTCCACTGTTAACAAAGCCATGAGAGTTCTTGGGTTTATAAAGCGTCGGTCAAAAGAATTTGATGACCCTTATACGACCAAATTATTATTTACCTCCCTTGTCCGTCCTATTTTGGAATTTTGTTCGTCGGTTTGGAGTCCTCAATATCAAGTGCACATCGTCCGTATTGAGTCGGTAAAAAACAAATTTTTTTTTTGCCCTTCGTAGTTTTAACTGGGATTAAAACGTAAGGCTACTTTCCTACCAGAGTAGATTATAATTGCTTAATTTACCTACACTTGTAAATCGTAGAACAATGCTTTTTACGATTTTTATACAAAATCATACCTCTTGTGTCCCGTCTCCATTTGTTTTATGTATCTACCTCCCAAAGTCGAATTTTTGCCCAAATTGATAATAGGGCCCCGCGGTTAACAAACACGTGCTTGGTATCGTTGGCCCACTTGTTTTTACTCTTCGAAGTACATCAACATATATAACATTGTTCAAGATGCATTGTTAAGTTCGGATTTAGGGGATATTTACTAAAGTGATTTTATAAATACTTAAAATTTATTGGATATATTGGGCCAATTTTCATGAATATTTTGTAAATTTTTGTCCCATGGCGCATTAGTTTCTATGGGGTGGAAAGGAAGGCATAAAATTAAATGCGCAGACTATGCATATATAAAACCTATATAGTGTGCCAAGTTACAAGTCTGTAGCTTTATTTTTCTAGTTTATGCAAGAATATTGGGCATTGGGCCAGTGTGCACTGGATTAGTAGGGCAAGTCCATATGCATAATTATCCAATTATCCCATTACTTAATTAGTTACACTGCAAAAAGATGTCAGATGGCTCAATATAATTTCCTTTTCTTTCCCTCTGTTAAGCAATTTTATAAAAACATTCCCAAATGCCGTTTATGTCTATATTGCAGTTAACAAAATAGCGAGGACACGATTTTCGAAATGCCATTTGCAATATTTAAAACATGAGGTCTACCTACATAGATCCAAAGATTTTTTTTCTAAACAATTAAGCATTTTAATAAATAAGAAGAGCCCGATGTTCCAAATTCGATCATTCCACTTTCGTGGTTAACAGACCAACGCTAATTGTACGAACATCCATATATGTAGCTGGGTTACTTGAAATATGCATACATATTAATTGGACACATATTAAACAAAAACGAAAGTTCACTTCGGCGAAGTTTGTATACCCCTGCAGTTATAAGAAATAATCAACTTTAATAACACCGTGTGAAATTTTTAAGGATTGTTGCTCACTTCGGTGATATTAAAAAAAATTATTTCATTCTTTTTTTCAAACCATTTTTTTTTACATCTACATTTAGTAGTCCGTTTTTTATTGAAAATAAAAAATTTTATTTTAAGATTGTTCGCAGTAGAACGCCAAAATTTCATCGTTTACTATCAGTTTGTAAATATAACTTAAAGTTTGCTAACTGCTGTGCAGCATCTGCGTTGCGCTAACAGCACCAGTTAATTAAACAGTACGCATGTAAAACCTCGAAAACAAACACTGTACAACACTTACTATACTCTTCTCTCGTCTTGCACTAAAACTTCGAAGTACACGATCTCCAAAACGAAAGCTAGGTCTTTTTATTTTAATTAATTAGAACAGGCCGAAGTAGGCTGCAAAACAGCATCTCCTCTAAACAATTATCTTTGTTTAGAGGTCAAAAAGCCCCAAAGCTATAGTTTGTTTCATATTATTTTTCCACTAATTTTGCGATCGTTCCTATGACAGCTATATGATATAGTCGTCCGATTTAGATAAAATTTAATTCGAAATTCAAAACCAATTCAAAAATGTTATTTCCAAACGAAGGAGGTCACCAAGATTTATATATTTTTTAATTTTTTCCCTGATAGTTCCCATCGGAGCTATAAGATATAGTTGTCCGATCTGGCTGGTTCCGACCTTTACACTACCTGCAATAGAAAGACGACTTATGGGAAAGTTTCAGCCCAGTTGCTATAAAACTGAGATACTAGTTTGCGTAGAAACGGACGGACAGACGGACGGACATGGCTAGATCAACTCGTCTAGTGACGCTAATCAAGAAAATATATACTTTATGGGGTCGGAAACGTCTCGTTCACTGCGTTGCAAACTTCTGACTAAAATATTATAACCTCTGCAAGGGTATAAAAAAACAAATACAATCTGTTGGTGTATAGGAATTAAAAAAATTTAATATGAATGTTAAACGTGTCTTTTGTTGTGTATACTTGTAGTGGGAAGGATCTTCCCTACGCATTCTGCTCAGCTCCAACTCTCGATATTCCGGAAGACCCAACCCTGCACCTTGGCAATGGCTGGTGATGGCTTCTCCAGCTTTCTCTGTGCGAGCGGCCGGTTTTACCTCTTCTTTCTCTGCCTTCACCATATAGAATATTATTATTATGGAATATTTTATTATTATAAATTTGAAATCAAAGAAGCAAATCACATACGAATATATTTATTTCATCTTGGCGTGGTTTCTGTGTTTTTCTTTCCATTTTTAAATTTAGTTTACATGTCTTATATCTTATAGATCAGAGGCAAAGCGTTAATCGCCTATTTGCTTCCCGCTTACTCCTATGGTTTGCTCGCAGGTTCCTTAAATAAAAATTACACTCTGTTAAACTTATGACGTAAGCTGGATAGTTTTCAGTGAAAAGATTACTGATTGTAAACCGATACTTAAACTTTTTAATTTGTCTATTTCATCATCAGTTTTTCCTACTATCTGGAAGGGCTCTTTTATTATTCCACTCCATAAAAAAGGGGGAGAGGGGGGTTTCCTAAAATATAGGTATTTCTAAATTGTCTTCAATTCCTATAGCATTTGAGCGTATTATCCATTCTCATTTGCAACATTTATGTTCCACGCTTATATCGTTATACCGTGTCAGTATGGTTTTGTTAAGCGAAGATCGACCACCACCAACCTTCTTGAATTGACATCTATTGTAATAAATGGATTTAATAAAAAAAATGCAGACTGAAGATGTTTATACAGATTTTAGTAAGGCCTTTGACACCGTAAACCACTCTATTCTTTTATTCAAATTAGATCAGCTTGGGTTTCGTAGTAATCAATTAACTTGTATTTCAAGTTACTTCTTCAAATTAGAGGGTTATATTCAATAATGCTGTTTCAAAATTAATCTACGTGACATCTGGAGTGCGTCAGGTTAGGTATTTGGGCCCTTTTCTGTTTACTTTGTTTATTAACGATCTTCCCTTAAGCATACTGATGACGTTAAGCTTTGTTTATAATATAATGATATAGCGTCGGTATTTAACTTACAGTCAGATATAGATTGTTTTCATGAATGTTGTGAGTACAACCTTTTAAATTGGAACTGCTTTAAATGCAACGTTATGGCTTTTTATAGGGGTACTCTTATGTTTATCAGTTACTTTCTTAAAAATACGCCTCTCGACCCGCATATATTCCGTTAACGATTTAGGTGTCTTCTGGACCCTAAACTAAATTTGACTGTCACATAATGTCCACTTTTAACAAAGCCATGAGTGTTCTTGGGTTTATAAAGCGTCGGTCAAAAGAATTTGATGACCCTTATACGACCAAATTATTATTTACCTCCCTTGTCCGTCCTATTTTGGAAGTTTGTTCGTCGGTTTGGAGTCCTCAATATCAAGTGCACATCGTCCGTATTGAGTCGGTAAAAAACAATTTTTTTGTTTGCCCTTCGTAGTTTTAACTGGGATTAAAACGTAAGGCTACTTTCCTACCAGAGTAGATTATAATTGCTTAATTTACCTACACTTGTAAATCGTAGAACAATGCTTTTTACGATTTTTATACAAAATCATACCTCTTGTGTCCCGTCTCTATTTGTTTTATGTATCTACCTCCCAAAGTCGAATTGATAATAGGGCCCCGCGGTTAACAAATACGTGCTTGGTATCGTTGGCCCACTTGTTTTTACTCTTCGAAGTACATCAACATATATAACATTGTTCAAGATGCATTGATAAGTTCGGATTAAAGGGATATTTACTAAATATTTAAAATTTATTGGATATATTGGGCCAATTTTCATGAATGTTTTGTAAATTTTTGTCCCATGGCGCATTAGTTTCTATGGGGCGGAAAGGAAGGCATTAAATTAAATGCGCAGACTATGCATATATAAAACCTATATAGTGTGCCAAGTTACAAGTCTGTAGCTTTATTTTTCTAGTTTATGCAAGAATATTGGGCATTGGGCCAGTGTGCACTGGATTAGTAGGGCAAGTCCATATGCATAATTATCCAATTATCCCATTTCTTAATTAAAAAATAATAAAAATAATAAATTCTTAAATGAAAAATTAAAAAAAGATGTCAGATGGCTCAATATAATTTCCTTTTCTTTCCCTCTGTTAAGCAATTTTATAAAAACATTCCCAAATGCCGTTTATGTCTATATTGCAGTTAACAAAATAGCGAGGACACGATTTTCGAAATGCCATTTGCAATATTTAAAACATGAGGTCTACCTACATAGATCCAAAGATTTTTTTTCTAAACAATTAAGCATTTTAATAAATAAGAAGAGCCCAATGTTCCAAATTCGATCATTCCACTTTCGTGGTTAACAGACCAACGCTAATTGTACGAACATCCATATATGTAGCTGTGTTACTTGAAATATGCATACATATTAATTGGACACATTTTAAACAAAAACGAAAGTTCACTTCGGCGAAGTTTGTATACCCCTGCAATTATAAGAAACAATCAACTTTAATAACACCGTGTGAAATTTTTAATGATTGTTGCTGACTTCGGTGATATTAAAAAAAATTATTTCATTCTTTTTTTCAAACCATTTTTTTTACATCTACATTTAGTAGTCCGTTTTTTATTAAAAATAAAAAATTTTATTATAAGATTGTTCGCAGTAGAACGCCAAAATTTCATCGTTTACTATCAGTTTGTAAATCTAACTTAAAGTTTGCTAACTGCTGTGCAGCATCTGCGTTGCGCTAACAGCACCAGTTAATTAAACAGTACGCATGTAAAACCTCGAAAACAAACACTGTACAACACTTACTATACTCTCCTCTCGTCTTGCACTAAAACTTTGAAGTACACGATGTCCAAAACGAAAGATAGATCTTTTTATTTTAATTAATTAGAACAGGCCGAAGTAGGCTGCAAAACAGCATCTCCTCTAAACAATTATCTTTGTTTAGAGGTCAAAAAGCACCAAAGCTATAGTTTGTTTCATATTATTTTTCCACTAATTTTGCGATCGTTCCTATGACAGCTATATGATATAGTCGTCCGATTTAGATAAAATTTAATTCGAAATTCAAAACCAATTCAAAAATGTTATTTCCAAACGAAGGAGGTCACCAAGATTTATATATTTTTTAATTTTTTCCCTGATAGTTCCCATCGGAGCTATAAGATATAGTTGTCCGATCTGGCTGGTTCCGACCTTTACACTACCTGCAATAGAAAGACGACTTATGGGAAAGTTTCAGCCCAGTTGCTATAAAACTGAGATACTAGTTTGCGTAGAAACGGACGGACAGACGGACGGACATGGCTAGATCAACTCGTCTAGTGACGCTAATCAAGAAAATATATACTTTATGGGGTCGGAAACGTCTCGTTCACTGCGTTGCAAACTTCTGACTAAAATATTATAACCTCTGCAAGGGTATAAAAATACAAATACAATCTGTTGGTGTATAGGAATTAAAAAAATTTAATATGAATGTTAAACGTGTCTTTTGTTGTGTATACTTGTAGTGGGAAGGATCTTCCCTACGCATTCTGCTCAGCTCCAACTCTCGATATTCCGGAAGTCCCAACCCAGCACCTTGGCAATGGCTGGTGATGGCTTCTCCAGCTTTCTCTGTGCGAGCGGCCGGTTTTACCTCTTCTTTCTCTGCCTTCACCATATAGAATATTACTATTATGGAATATTTTATTATAATAAATTTGAAATCAAAGAAGCAACTCACATACGAATATATTTATTTCATCTTGGCGTGGTTTCTGTGTTTTTCTTTCCATTTTTAAATTTAGTTTACATGTCTTATATCTTATAGATCAGAGGCAAAGCGTTAATCGCCTATTTGCTTCCCGCTTACTCCTATGGTTTGCTCGCAGGTTCCTTAAATAACAATAACACTCTGTTAAACTTATGACGTAAGCTGGATAGTTTTCAGTGAAAAGATTACTGATTGTAAACCGATACTTAAACTTTTTAATTTGTCTATTTCATCATCAGTTTTTCCTACTATCTGGAAGGGCTCTTTTATTATTCCACTCCATAAAAAAGGGGGAAAGGGGGGTTTCCTAAAATATAGGTGTTTCTAAATTGTCTTCAATTCCTATAGCATTTGAGCGTATTATCCATTCTCATTTGCAACATTTGTGTTCCACGCTTATATCGTTATACGTGTCAGTATGGTTTAGTTAAGCGAAGATCGACCACCACCAACCTTCTTGAATTGACATCTATTGTAATAAATGGATTTAATAAAAAAATGCAGACTGAAGATGTTTATACAGATTTTAGTAAGGCCTTTGACACCGTAAACCACTCTATTGTTTTATTCAAATTAGATCAGCTTGGGTTTCGTAGTAATCAATTAACTTGTATTTCAAGTTACTTCTTCAAATTAGAGGGTTATATTCAATAATGCTGTTTCAAAATTAATCTACGTGACATCTGGAGTGCGTCAGGTTAGGTATTTGGGCCCTTTTCTGTTTACTTTGTTTATTAACGATCTTCCCTTAAGCATACTGATGACGTTAAGCTTTGTTTATAATATAATGATATAGCGTCGGTATTTAACTTACAGTCAGATATAGATTGTTTTCATGAATGTTGTGAGTACAACCTTTTAAATTGGAACTGCTTTAAATGCAACGTTATGGCTTTTTATAGGGGTACTCTTATGTTTATCAGTTACTTTCTTAAAAATACGCCTCTCGACCCGCATATATTCAGTTAACGATTTAGGTGTCTTCTGGACCCTAAACTAAATTTGACTGTCACATAATGTCCACTTTTAACAAAGCCATGAGTGTTCTTGGGTTTATAAAGCGTCGGTCAAAAGAATTTGATGACCCTTATACGACCAAATTATTATTTACCTCCCTTGTCCGTCCTATTTTGGAAGTTTGTTCGTCGGTTTGGAGTCCTCAATATCAAGTGCACATCGTCCGTATTGAGTCGGTAAAAAACAATTTTTTTGTTTGCCCTTCGTAGTTTTAACTGGGATTAAAACGTAAGGCTACTTTCCTACCAGAGTAGATTATAATTGCTTAATTTACCTACACTTGTAAATCGTAGAACAATGCTTTTTACGATTTTTATACAAAATCATACCTCTTGTGTCCCGTCTCTATTTGTTTTATGTATCTACCTCCCAAAGTCGAATTGATAATAGGGCCCCGCGGTTAACAAATACGTGCTTGGTATCGTTGGCCCACTTGTTTTTACTCTTCGAAGTACATCAACATATATAACATTGTTCAAGATGCATTGATAAGTTCGGATTAAAGGGATATTTACTAAATATTTAAAATTTATTGGATATATTGGGCCAATTTTCATGAATGTTTTGTAAATTTTTGTCCCATGGCGCATTAGTTTCTATGGGGCGGAAAGGAAGGCATTAAATTAAATGCGCAGACTATGCATATATAAAACCTATATAGTGTGCCAAGTTACAAGTCTGTAGCTTTATTTTTCTAGTTTATGCAAGAATATTGGGCATTGGGCCAGTGTGCACTGGATTAGTAGGGCAAGTCCATATGCATAATTATCCAATTATCCCATTTCTTAATTAAAAAATAATAAAAATAATAAATTCTTAAATGAAAAATTAAAAAAAGATGTCAGATGGCTCAATATAATTTCCTTTTCTTTCCCTCTGTTAAGCAATTTTATAAAAACATTCCCAAATGCCGTTTATGTCTATATTGCAGTTAACAAAATAGCGAGGACACGATTTTCGAAATGCCATTTGCAATATTTAAAACATGAGGTCTACCTACATAGATCCAAAGATTTTTTTTCTAAACAATTAAGCATTTTAATAAATAAGAAGAGCCCAATGTTCCAAATTCGATCATTCCACTTTCGTGGTTAACAGACCAACGCTAATTGTACGAACATCCATATATGTAGCTGTGTTACTTGAAATATGCATACATATTAATTGGACACATTTTAAACAAAAACGAAAGTTCACTTCGGCGAAGTTTGTATACCCCTGCAATTATAAGAAACAATCAACTTTAATAACACCGTGTGAAATTTTTAAGGATTGTTGCTGACTTCGGTGATATTAAAAAAAATTATTTCATTCTTTTTTTCAAACCATTTTTTTTACATCTACATTTAGTAGTCCGTTTTTTATTAAAAATAAAAAATTTTATTATAAGATTGTTCGCAGTAGAACGCCAAAATTTCATCGTTTACTATCAGTTTGTAAATCTAACTTAAAGTTTGCTAACTGCTGTGCAGCATCTGCGTTGCGCTAACAGCACCAGTTAATTAAACAGTACGCATGTAAAACCTCGAAAACAAACACTGTACAACACTTACTATACTCTTCTCTCGTCTTGCACTAAAACATTGAAGTACACGATCTCCAAAACGAAAGATAGATCTTTTTATTTTAATTAATTAGAACAGGCCGAAGTAGGCTGCAAAACAGCATCTCCTCTAAACAATTATCTTTGTTTAGAGGTCAAAAAGCCCCAAAGCTATAGTTTGTTTCATATTATTTTTCCACTAATTTTGCGATCGTTCCTATGACAGCTATATGATATAGTCGTCCGATTTAGATAAAATTTAATTCGAAATTCAAAACCAATTCAAAAATGTTATTTCCAAACGAAGGAGGTCACCAAAGATTTATATATTTTTTAATTTTTTTCCTGATAGTTCCCATCGGAGCTATAAGATATAGTTGTCCGATCTGGCTGGTTCCGACCTTTACACTACCTGCAATAGAAAGTCGACTTATGGGAAAGTTTCAGCCCAGTTGCTATAAAACTGAGAGACTAGTTTGCGTAGAAACGGACGGACAGACGGACGGACATGGCTAGATCAACTCGTCTAGTGACGCTAATCAAGAACATATATACTTTATGGGGTCGGAAACGTCTCGTTCACTGCGTTGCAAACTTCTGACTAAAATATTATAACCTCTGCAAGGGTATAAAAATACAAATACAATCTGTTGGTGTATAGGAATTAAAAAAAATGTGATATGAATGTTAAACGTGTCTTTTGTTGTGTATACTTGTAGTGGGAAGGATCTTCCCTACGCATTCTGCTCAGCTCCAACTCTCGATATTCCGGAAGTCCCAACCCAGCACCTTGGCAATGGCTGGTGATGGCTTCTCCAGCTTTCTCTGTGCGAGCGACCGGTTTTACCTCTTCTTTCTCTGCCTTCACCATATAGAATATTATTATTATGGAATATTTTATTATTATAAATTTGAAATCAAAAAAGCAAATCACATACGAATATATTTATTTCATCTTGGCGTGGTTTCTGTGTTTTTCTTTCCATTTTTAAATATTAGTTTACATGTCTTATATCTTATAGATCGAGGCAAAGCGTTAATCGCCTATTTGCTTCCCGCTTACTCCTATGGTTTGCTCGCGGGTTCCTTAAATAACAATAACACTCTGTTAAACTTATGACGTAAGCTGGATAGTTTTCAGTGAAAAGATTACTGATTGTAAACCGATACTTAAACTTTTTAATTTGTCTATTTCATCATCAGTTTTTCCTACTATCTGGAAGGGCTCTTTTATTATTCCACTCCATAAAAAAGGGGGAGAGGGGTTTCCTAAAATATAGGTATTTCTAAATTGTCTTCGATTCCTATAGCATTTGAGCGTATTATCCATTCTCATTTGCAATATTTATGTTCCACGCTTATATCGTTATACCGTGTCAGTATGGTTTTGTTAAGCGAAGATCGACCACCACCAACCTTCTTGAATTGACATCTATTGTAATAAATGGATTTAATAAAAAAATGCAGACTGAAGATGTTTATACAGATTTTAGTAAGGCCTTTGACACCGTAAACCACTCTATTCTTTTATTCAAATTAGATCAGCTTGGGTTTCGTAGTAATCAATTAACTTGTATTTCAAGTTACTTCTTCAAATTAGAGGGTTATATTCAATAATGCTGTTTCAAAATTAATCTACGTGACATCTGGAGTGCGTCAGGTTAGGTATTTGGGCCCTTTTCTGTTTACTTTGTTTATTAACGATCTTCCCTTAAGCATACTGATGACGTTAAGCTTTGTTTATAATATAATGATATAGCGTCGGTATTTAACTTACAGTCAGATATAGATTGTTTTCATGAATGTTGTGAGTACAACCTTTTAAATTGGAACTGCTTTAAATGCAACGTTATGGCTTTTTATAGGGGTACTCTTATGTTTATCAGTTACTTTCTTAAAAATACGCCTCTCGACCCGCATATATTCAGTTAACGATTTAGGTGTCTTCTGGACCCTAAACTAAATTTGACTGTCACATAATGTCCACTTTTAACAAAGCCATGAGTGTTCTTGGGTTTATAAAGCGTCGGTCAAAAGAATTTGATGACCCTTATACGACCAAATTATTATTTACCTCCCTTGTCCGTCCTATTTTGGAAGTTTGTTCGTCGGTTTGGAGTCCTCAATATCAAGTGCGCATCGTCCGTATTGAGTCGGTAAAAATTTTTTTTTTTTTGCCCTTCGTAGTTTCAACTGGGATTAAAACGTAAGGCTACCTTCCTACCAGAGTAGATTGTAATTGCTTAATTTACCTACACTTTCTACGATTTTTATACAAAATCTTACCTCCTGTGTCCCGTCTCTATTTGTTTTATGTATCTACCTCCCAAAGTCGAATTTTTTGCCCAAATTGATAATCGGGCCCCGCGGTTAACAAACACGTGCTTGGTATCGTTGGCCCTCTTGTTTTTACTCTTCGAAGTACATCAACATATATAACATTGTTCAAGATGCATTGATAAGTTCGGATTAAGGGGATATTTACTAAAGTGATTTTATAAATATTTAAAATTTATTGAATATATTGGGCCAATTTTCATGAATATTTTGTAAATTTTTGTCCCATGGTGCATTATTTCCATAGGGCGGAAAGGAAGGCATAACATAAAATGCGCAGACTATGCATATATAAAACCTATATAGTGTGCCAAGTTTCAAGTCTGTAGATTTATTTTTCTAGTTTATGCAAGAATATTGGGCATTGGGCCAGTGTGCACTGGATTAGTAGGGCAAGTCCATATGCATAATTATCCAATTATCCCATTTCTTAATTAGTTAGACTGCAAAAAGATGTCAGATGGCTCAATATAATTTCCTTTTCTCTTCCTCTGTTAAGCAATTTTATAAAAACATTCCCAAATGCCGTTTATGTCTATATTGCAGTTAACAAAATAGCGAGGACACGATTTTCGAAATGCTATTTGCAATATTTAAAACATGAGGTCTACCTACATAGATCCAAAGATTTTTTTTCTAAACAATTAAGCATTTTAATAAATAAGAAGAGCCCAATGTTCCAAATTCGATCATTCCACTTTCGTGGTTAACAGACCAACGCTAATTGTACGAACATCCATATATGTAGCTGGGTTACTTGAAATATGCATACATATTAATTGGACACATTTTAAACAAAAACGAAAGTTCACTTCGGCGAAGTTTGTATACCCCTGCAGTTATAAGAAACAATCAACTTTAATAACACCGTGTGAAATTTTTAAGGATTTTTGCTGACTTCGGTGATATTAAAAAAAATTATTTCATTCATTTTTCAAACCATTTTTTTTTTACATCTACATTTAGTAGTCCGTTTTTTATTAAAAATAAAAAATTATATTATAAGATTGTTCGCAGTAGAACGCCTAAATTTCATCGTTTACTATCAGTTTGTAAATATAACTTAAAGTTTGCTAACTGCTGTGCAGCGTCTGCGTTGCGCTAACAGCACCAGTTAATTAAACAGTACGCATGTAAAACCTCGAAAACAAACACTGTACAACACTTACTATACTCTTCTCTCGTCTTGCACTAAAACATTGAAGTACACGATCTCCAAAACGAAAGATAGATCTTTTTATTTTAATTAATTAGAACAGGCCGAAGTAGGCTGCAAAACAGCATCTCCTCTAAACAATTATCTTTGTTTAGAGGTCAAAAAGCCCCAAAGCTATAGTTTGTTTCATATTATTTTTCCACTAATTTTGCGATCGTTCCTATGACAGCTATATGATATAGTCGTCCGATTTAGATAAAATTTAATTCGAAATTCGAAACCAATGCAAAAATGTTATTTCCAAACGAAGGAGGTTATAAGTTTTAAATCACCAAAGATTTATATATTTTTTAATTTTTTCCCTGATAGTTCCCATCGGAGCTATAAGATATAGTTGTCCGATCTGGCTGGTTCCGACCTTTACACTACCTGCAATAGAAAGACGACTTATGGGAAAGTTTCAGCCCAGTTGCTTTAAAACTGAGAGACTAGTTTGCGTAGAAACGGACGGACAGACGGACGGACATGGCTAGATCAACTCGTCTAGTGACGCTAATCAAGAAAATATATACTTTATGGGGTCGGAAACGTCTCGTTCACTGCGTTGCAAACTTCTGACTAAAATATTATAACCTCTGCAAGGGTATAAAAATACAAATACAATCTGTTGGTGTATAGGAATTAAAAAAATGTAATATGAATGTTAAACGTGTCTTTTGTTGTGTATACTTGTAGTGGGAAGGATCTTCCCTACGCATTCTGCTCAGCTCCAACTCTCGATATTCCGGAAGTCCCAACCCAGCACCTTGGCAATGGCTGGTGATGGCTTCTCCAGCTTTCTCTGTGCGAGCGGCCGGTTTTACCTCTTCTTTCTCTGCCTTCACCATATAGAATATTATTATTATGGAATATTTTATTATTATAAATTTGAAATCAAAAAAGCAAATCACATACGAATATATTTATTTCATCTTGGCGTGGTTTCTGTGTTTTTCTTTCCATTTTTAAATATTAGTTTACATGTCTTATATCTTATAGATCGAGGCAAAGCGTTAATCGCCTATTTGCTTCCCGCTTACTCCTATGGTTTGCTCGCGGGTTCCTTAAATAACAATAACACTCTGTTAAACTTATGACGTAAGCTGGATAGTTTTCAGTGAAAAGATTACTGATTGTAAACCGATACTTAAACTTTTTAATTTGTCTATTTCATCATCAGTTTTTCCTACTATCTGGAAGGGCTCTTTTATTATTCCACTCCATAAAAAAGGGGGAGAGGGGGGTTTCCTAAAATATAGGTATTTCTAAATTGTCTTCGATTCCTATAGCATTTGAGCGTATTATCCATTCTCATTTGCAATATTTATGTTCCACGCTTATATCGTTATACCGTGTCAGTATGGTTTTGTTAAGCGAAGATCGACCACCACCAACCTTCTTGAATTGACATCTATTGTAATAAATGGATTTAATAAAAAAAATGCAGACTGAAGATGTTTACACAGATTTTAGTAAGGCCTTTGACACCGTAAACCACTCTATTCTTTTATTCAAATTAGATCAGCTTGGGTTTCTTAGTAATCAATTAACTTGTATTTCAAGTTACTTCTTCAAATTAGAGGGTTATATTCAATAATGCTGTTTCAAAATTAATCTACGTGACATCTGGAGTGCGTCAGGTTAGGTATTTGGGCCCTTTTCTGTTTACTTTGTTTATTAACGATCTTCCCTTAAGCATACTGATGACGTTAAGCTTTGTTTATAATATAATGATATAGCGTCGGTATTTAACTTACAGTCAGATATAGATTGTTTTCATGAATGTTGTGAGTACAACCTTTTAAATTGGAACTGCTTTAAATGCAACGTTATGACTTTTTAGAGGGGTACTCTTATGTTTATCAGTTACTTTCTTAAAAATACGCCTCTCGACCCGCATATATTCAGTTAACGATTTAGGTGTCTTCTGGACCCTAAACTAAATTTGACTGTCACATAATGTCCACTTTTAACAAAGCCATGAGTGTTCTTGGGTTTATAAAGCGTCGGTCAAAAGAATTTGATGACCCTTATACGACCAAATTATTATTTACCTCCCTTGTCCGTCCTATTTTGGAAGTTTGTTCGTCGGTTTGGAGTCCTCAATATCAAGTGCGCATCGTCCGTATTGAGTCGGTAAAAATTTTTTTTTTTTGCCCTTCGTAGTTTCAACTGGGATTAAAACGTAAGGCTACCTTCCTACCAGAGTAGATTGTAATTTCTTAATTTACCTACACTTTCTACGATTTTTATACAAAATCTTACCTCCTGTGTCCCGTCTCTATTTGTTTTATGTATCTACCTCCCAAAGTCGAATTTTTTGCCCAAATTGATAATCGGGCCCCGCGGTTAACAAACACGTGCTTGGTATCGTTGGCCCTCTTGTTTTTAGTCTTCGAAGTACATCAACATATATAACATTGTTCAAGATGCATTGATAAGTTCGGATTAAGGGGATATTTACTAAAGTGATTTTATAAATATTTAAAATTTATTGAATATATTGGGCCAATTTTCATGAATATTTTGTAAATTTTTTTCCCATGGTGCATTATTTCCATAGGGCGGAAAGGACGGCATAACATAAAATGCGCAGACTATGCATATATAAAACCTATATAGTGTGCCAAGTTTCAAGTCTGTAGATTTATTTTTCTAGTTTATGCAAGAATATTGGGCATTGGGCCAGTGTGCACTGGATTAGTAGGGCAAGTCCATATGCATAATTATCCAATTATCCCATTTCTTAATTAGTTAGACTGCAAAAAGATGTCAGATGGCTCAATATAATTTCCTTTTCTCTCCCTCTGTTAAGCAATTTTATAAAAACATTCCCAAATGCCGTTTATGTCTATATTGCAGTTAACAAAATAGCGAGGACACGATTTTCGAAATGCCATTTGCAATATTTAAAACATGAGGTCTACCTACATAGATCCAAAGATTTTTTTTCTAAACAATTAAGCATTTTAATAAATAAGAAGAGCCCAATGTTCCAAATTCGATCATTCCACTTTCGTGGTTAACAGACCAACGCTAATTGTACGAACATCCATATATGTAGCTGGGTTACTTGAAATATGCATACATATTAATTGGACACATTTTAAACAAAAACGAAAGTTCACTTCGGCGAAGTTTGTATACCCCTGCAGTTATAAGAAACAATCAACTTTAATAACACCGTGTGAAATTTTTAAGGATTGTTGCTGACTTCGGTGATATTAAAAAAAATTATTTCATTCATTTTTCAAACCATTTTTTTTTTACATCTACATTTAGTAGTCCGTTTTTTATTAAAAATAAAAAATTATATTATAAGATTGTTCGCAGTAGAACGCCTAAATTTCATCGTTTACTATCAGTTTGTAAATATAACTTAAAGTTTGCTAACTGCTGTGCAGCGTCTGCGTTGCGCTAACAGCACCAGTTAATTAAACAGTACGCATGTAAAACCTCGAAAACAAACACTGTACAACACTTACTATACTCTTCTCTCGTCTTGCACTAAAACATTGAAGTACACGATCTCCAAAACGAAAGATAGATCTTTTTATTTTAATTAATTAGAACAGGCCGAAGTAGGCTGCAAAACAGCATCTCCTCTAAACAATTATCTTTGTTTAGAGGTCAAAAAGCCCCAAAGCTATAGTTTGTTTCATATTATTTTTCCACTAATTTTGCGATCGTTCCTATGACAGCTATATGATATAGTCGTCCGATTTAGATAAAATTTAATTCGAAATTCGAAACCAATGCAAAAATGTTATTTCCAAACGAAGGAGGTTATAAGTTTTAAATCACCAAAGATTTATATATTTTTTAATTTTTTCCCTGATAGTTCCCATCGGAGCTATAAGATATAGTTGTCCGATCTGGCTGGTTCCGACCTTTACACTACCTGCAATAGAAAGACGACTTATGGGAAAGTTTCAGCCCAGTTGCTTTAAAACTGAGAGACTAGTTTGCGTAGAAACGGACGGACAGACGGACGGACATGGCTAGATCAACTCGTCTAGTGACGCTAATCAAGAAAATATATACTTTATGGGGTCGGAAACGTCTCGTTCACTGCGTTGCAAACTTCTGACTAAAGTATTATAACCTCTGCAAGGGTATAAAAATACAAATACAATCTGTTGGTGTATAGGAATTAAAAAAATGTAATATGAATGTTAAACGTGTCTTTTGTTGTGTATACTTGTAGTGGGAAGGATCTTCCCTACGCATTCTGCTCAGCTCCAACTCTCGATATTCCGGAAGTCCCAACCCAGCACCTTGGCAATGGCTGGTGATGGCTTCTCCAGCTTTCTCTGTGCGAGCGGCCGGTTTTACCTCTTCTTTCTCTGCCTTCACCATATAGAATATTATTATTATGGAATATTTTATTATTATAAATTTGAAATCAAAAAAGCAAATCACATACGAATATATTTATTTCATCTTGGCGTGGTTTCTGTGTTTTTCTTTCCATTTTTAAATATTAGTTTACATGTCTTATATCTTATAGATCGAGGCAAAGCGTTAATCGCCTATTTGCTTCCCGCTTACTCCTATGGTTTGCTCGCGGGTTCCTTAAATAACAATAACACTCTGTTAAACTTATGACGTAAGCTGGATAGTTTTCAGTGAAAAGATTACTGATTGTAAACCGATACTTAAACTTTTTAATTTGTCTATTTCATCATCAGTTTTTCCTACTATCTGGAAGGGCTCTTTTATTATTCCACTCCATAAAAAAGGGGGAGAGGGGGGTTTCCTAAAATATAGGTATTTCTAAATTGTCTTCGATTCCTATAGCATTTGAGCGTATTATCCATTCTCATTTGCAATATTTATGTTCCACGCTTATATCGTTATACCGTGTCAGTATGGTTTTGTTAAGCGAAGATCGACCACCACCAACCTTCTTGAATTGACATCTATTGTAATAAATGGATTTAATAAAAATAATGCAGACTGAAGATGTTTACACAGATTTTAGTAAGGCCTTTGACACCGTAAACCACTCTATTCTTTTATTCAAATTAGATCAGCTTGGGTTTCTTAGTAATCAATTAACTTGTATTTCAAGTTACTTCTTCAAATTAGAGGGTTATATTCAATAATGCTGTTTCAAAATTAATCTACGTGACATCTGGAGTGCGTCAGGTTAGGTATTTGGGCCCTTTTCTGTTTACTTTGTTTATTAACGATCTTCCCTTAAGCATACTGATGACGTTAAGCTTTGTTTATAATATAATGATATAGCGTCGGTATTTAACTTACAGTCAGATATAGATTGTTTTCATGAATGTTGTGAGTACAACCTTTTAAATTGGAACTGCTTTAAATGCAACGTTATGACTTTTTAGAGGGGTACTCTTATGTTTATCAGTTACTTTCTTAAAAATACGCCTCTCGACCCGCATATATTCAGTTAACGATTTAGGTGTCTTCTGGACCCTAAACTAAATTTGACTGTCACATAATGTCCACTTTTAACAAAGCCATGAGTGTTCTTGGGTTTATAAAGCGTCGGTCAAAAGAATTTGATGACCCTTATACGACCAAATTATTATTTACCTCCCTTGTCCGTCCTATTTTGGAAGTTTGTTCGTCGGTTTGGAGTCCTCAATATCAAGTGCGCATCGTCCGTATTGAGTCGGTAAAAATTTTTTTTTTTTGCCCTTCGTAGTTTCAACTGGGATTAAAACGTAAGGCTACCTTCCTACCAGAGTAGATTGTAATTGCTTAATTTACCTACACTTTCTACGATTTTTATACAAAATCTTACCTCCTGTGTCCCGTCTCTATTTGTTTTATGTATCTACCTCCCAAAGTCGAATTTTTTGCCCAAATTGATAATCGGGCCCCGCGGTTAACAAACACGTGCTTGGTATCGTTGGCCCTCTTGTTTTTAGTCTTCGAAGTACATCAACATATATAACATTGTTCAAGATGCATTGATAAGTTCGGATTAAGGGGATATTTACTAAAGTGATTTTATAAATATTTAAAATTTATTGAATATATTGGGCCAATTTTCATGAATATTTTGTAAATTTTTGTCCCATGGTGCATTATTTCCATAGGGCGGAAAGGACGGCATAACATAAAATGCGCAGACTATGCATATATAAAACCTATATAGTGTGCCAAGTTTCAAGTCTGTAGATTTATTTTTCTAGTTTATGCAAGAATATTGGGCATTGGGCCAGTGTGCACTGGATTAGTAGGGCAAGTCCATATGCATAATTATCCAATTATCCCATTTCTTAATTAGTTAGACTGCAAAAAGATGTCAGATGGCTCAATATAATTTCCTTTTCTCTCCCTCTGTTAAGCAATTTTATAAAAACATTCCCAAATGCCGTTTATGTCTATATTGCAGTTAACAAAATAGCGAGGACACGATTTTCGAAATGCCATTTGCAATATTTAAAACATGAGGTCTACCTACATAGATCCAAAGATTTTTTTTCTAAACAATTAAGCATTTTAATAAATAAGAAGAGCCCAATGTTCCAAATTCGATCATTCCACTTTCGTGGTTAACAGACCAACGCTAATTGTACGAACATCCATATATGTAGCTGGGTTACTTGAAATATGCATACATATTAATTGGACACATTTTAAACAAAAACAAAAGTTCACTTCGGCGAAGTTTGTATACCCCTGCAGTTATAAGAAACAATCAACTTTAATAACACCGTGTGAAATTTATAAGGATTGTTGCTGATTTCGGTGATATTAAAAAAAATTATTTCATTCTTTTTTTCAAACCATTTTTTTTTTACATCTACATTTAGTAGTCCGTTTTTTATTAAAAATAAAAAATTTTATTATAAGATTGTTCGCAGTAGAACGCCAAAATTTCATCGTTTACTATCAGTTTGTAAATATAACTTAAAGTTTGCTAACTGCTGTGCAGCATCTGCGTTGCGCTAACAGCACCAGTTAATTAAACAGTACGCATGTAAAACCTCGAAAACAAACACTGTACAACACTTACTATACTCTTCTCTCGTCTTGCACTAAAACATTGAAGTACACGATCTCCAAAACGAAAGATAGATCTTTTTATTTTAATTAATTAGAACAGGCCGAAGTAGGCTGCAAAACAGCATCTCCTCTAAACAATTATCTTTGTTTAGAGGTCAAAAAGCCCCAAAGCTATAGTTTGTTTCATATTATTTTTCCACTAATTTTGCGATCGTTCCTATGACAGCTATATGATATAGTCGTCCGATTTAGATAAAATTTAATTCGAAATTCGAAACCAATGCAAAAATGTTATTTCCAAACGAAGGAGGTTATAAGTTTTAAATCACCAAAGATTTATATATTTTTTAATTTTTTCCCTGATAGTTCCCATCGGAGTTATAAGATATAGTTGTCCGATCTGGCTGGCACTACCTGCAATGGAAAGACGACTTATGGGAAAGTTTCAGCCCAGTTGCTTTAAAACTGAGAGACTAGTTTGCGTAGAAACGGACGGACATGGCTAGATCAACTCGTCTAGTGACGCTAATCAAGAAAGTATATACTTTATGGGGTCGGAAACGTCTCGTTCACTGCGTTGCAAACTTCTGACTAAAATATTATAACCTCTGCAAGGGTATGAAAATACAAATACAATCTGTTGGTGTATAGGAATTAAAAAAATGTAATATGAATGTTAAACGTGTCTTTTGTTGTGTATACTTGTAGTGGGAAGGATCTTCCCTACGCATTGTGCTCAGCTCCAACTCTCGATATTCCGGAAGTCCCAACCCAGCACCTTGGCAATGGCTGGTGATGGCTTCTCCAGCTTTCTCTGTGCGAGCGGCCGGTTTTACCTCTTCTTTCTCTGCCTTCACCATATAGAATATTATTATTATGGAATATTTTATTATTATAAATTTGAAATCAAAGAAGCAAATCACATACGAATATATTTATTTCATCTTGGCGTGGTTTCTGTGTTTTTCTTTCCATTTTTAAATATTAGTTTACATGTCTTATATCTTATAGATCAGAGGCAAAGCGTTAATCGCCTATTTGCTTCCCGCTTACTCCTATGGTTTGCTCGCAGGTTCCTTAAATAACAATAACACTCTGTTAAACTTATGACGTAAGCTGGATAGTTTTCAGTGAAAAGATTACTAATGTAAACCGATACTTAAACTTTTTAATTTGTCTATTTCATCATCAGTTTTTCCTACTATCTGGAAGGGCTCTTTTATTATTCCACTCCATAAAAAAGGGGGAGAGGGGGGTTTCCTAAAATATAGGTATTTCTAAATTGTCTTCGATTCCTATAGCATTTGAGCGTATTATCCATTCTCATTTGCAACATTTATGTTCCACGCTTATATCGTTATACCGTGTCAGTATGGTTTTGTTAAGCGAAGATCGACCACCACCAACCTTCTTGAATTGACATCTATTGTAATAAATGGATTTAATAAAAAAAATGCGGACTGAAGATGTATATACAGATTTTAGTAAGGCCTTTGACACCGTAAACCACTCTCTTCTTTTATTCAAATTAAATCAGCTTGGGTTTCGTAGTAATCAATTAACTTGTATTTCAAGTTACTTGAATGGTCAGAGGGTTATATTCAATAATGCTGTTTCAAAATTAATCTACGTGACATCTGGAGTGCCTCAGGTTAGGTATTTGGGCCCTTTTCTGTTTACTTTGTTTATTAACTATCTTCCCTTAATCATACTGATGACGTTAAGCTTTGTTTATAATATAATGATATAGCGTCGGGATTTAACTTACAGTCAGATATTGATTGCTTTCATGAATGTTGTGAGTACAACCTTTTAAATTTGAACTGCCTTAAATGCAACGTTATGACTTTTTTTTAGGGGTACTCTTATGTTTATCAGTTACTTTCTTAAAAATACGCCTCTCGACCCGCATATATTCAGTTAACGATTTAGGTGTCTTCTGGACCCTAAACTAAATTTGACTGTCACATAATGTCCACTTTTAACAAAGCCATGAGTGTTCTTGGGTTTATAAAGCGTCGGTCAAAAGAATTTGATGACCCTTATACGACCAAATTATTATTTACCTCCCTTGTCCGTCCTATTTTGGAAGTTTGTTCGTCGGTTTGGAGTCGTCAATATCAAGTGCGCATCGTCCGTATTGAGTCGGTAAAAAAAAATTTTTTTGTATGCCCTTCGTAGTTTCAACTGGGATTAAAACGTAAGGCTACCTTCCTACCAGAGTAGATTGTAATTGCTTAATTTACCTACACTTTCTACGATTTTTATACAAAATCTTACCTCCTGTGTCCCGTCTCTATTTGTTTTATGTATCACCTCCCAAAGTCGAATTTTTTGCCCAAATTGATAATAGGGCCCCGCGGTTAACAAACACGTGCTTGGATCGTTGGCCCTCTTGTTTTTACTCTTCGAAGTACATCAACATATATAACATTGTTCAAGATGCATTGTTTAGTTCGGATTAAGGGGATATTTACTAAAGTGATTTTATAAATATTTAAAATTTATTGGATATATTGGGCCAATTTTCATGAATATTTTGTAAATTTTTGTCCCATGGTGCATTATTTCCATAGGGCAGAAAGGAAGGCATAACATAAAATGCGCAGACTATGCATATATAAAACCTATATAGTGTGCCAAGTTTCAAGTCTGTAGCTTTATTTTTCTAGTTTATGCAAGAATATTGGGCATTGGGCCAGTGTGCACTGGATTAGTAGGGCAAGTCCATATGCATAATTATCCAATTATCCCATTTCTTAATTAAAATATAATAAAAATAATAAATTCTTAAATGAAAAATTAAAAAAAGATGTCAGATGGCTCAATATAATTTCCTTTTCTTTCCCTCTGTTAAGCAATTTTATAAAAACATTCCCAAATGCCGTTTATGTCTATATTGCAGTTAACAAAATAGCGAGGACACGATTTTCGAAATGCCATTTGCAATATTTAAAACATGAGGTCTACCTACATAGATCCAAAGATTTTTTTTCTAAACAATTAAGCATTTTAATAAATAAGAAGAGCCCAATGTTCCAAATTCGATCATTCCACTTTCGTGGTTAACAGACCAACGCTAATTGTACGAACATCCATATATGTAGCTGTGTTACTTGAAATATGCATACATATTAATTGGACACATTTTAAACAAAAACGAAAGTTCACTTCGGCGAAGTTTGTATACCCCTGCAGTTATAAGAAACAATCAACTTTAATAACACCGTGTGAAATTTTTAAGGATTGTTGCTGACTTCGGTGATATTAAAAAAAAATTATTTCATTCTTTTTTTCAAACCATTTTTTTTACATCTACATTTAGTAGTCCGTTTTTTATTAAAAATAAAAAATTTTATTATAAGATTGTTCGCAGTAGAACGCCAAAATTTCATCGTTTACTATCAGTTTGTAAATATAACTTAAAGTTTGCTAACTGCTGTGCAGCATCTGCGTTGCGCTAACAGCACCAGTTAATTAAACAGTACGCATGTAAAACCTCGAAAACAAACACTGTACAACACTTACTCTTCTCTCGTCTTGCACTAAAACTTCAAAGTACACGAGGTCAAAAGCCCCAAAGCTATAATTTGTTTCATATTATTTTTCCACTAATTTTGCGATCGTTCCTATGACAGCTATATGATATAGTCGTCCGATTTTGATAAAATTTAATTCGAAATTCAAAACCAATTCATAAATGTTATTTCCAAACGAAGGAGGTTATAAGTTTTAAATCACCAAAGATATATATATTTTTTAATTTTTTCCCTGATAGTTCCCATCGGAGCTATAAGATATAGTTGTCCGATCTGGCTGGTTCCGTCCTTTACACTACCTGCAATAGAAAGACGACTTATGGGAAAGTTTCAGCCCAGTTGCTTTAAAACTAAGAGACTAGTTTGCGTAGAAACGGACGGACAGACGGACGGACATGGCTAGATCAACTCGTCTAGTGACGCTAATCAAGAAAATATATACTTTATGGGGTCGGAAACGTCTCGTTCACTGCGTTGCAAACTTCTGACTAAAATATTATAACCTCTGCAAGGGTATAAAAATACAAATACAATCTGTTGGTGTATAGGAATTAAAAAAAATGTAATATGAATGTTAAACGTGTCTTTTGTTGTGTATACTTGTAGTGGGAAGGATCTTCCCTACGCATTCTGCTCAGCTCCAACTCTCGATATTCCGGAAGTCCCAACCCAACACCTTGGCAATGGCTGGTGATGGCTTCTCCAGCTTTCTCTGTGCGAGCGACCGGTTTTACCTCTTCTTTCTCTGCCTTCATCAGATAGAATATTATTATTATGGAATATTTTATTATTATAAATTTCAAATCAAAAAAGCAAATCACATACGAATATATTTATTTCATCTTGGCGTGGTTTCTGTGTTTTTCTTTCCATTTTTAAATATTAGTTTACATGTCTTATATCTTATAGATCGAGGCAAAGCGTTAATCGCCTATTTGCTTCCCGCTTACTCCTATGGTTTGCTCGCGGGTTCCTTAAATAACAATAACACTCTGTTAAACTTATGACGTAAGCTGGATAGTTTTCAGTGAAAAGATTACTGATTGTAAACCGATACTTAAACTTTTTAATTTGTCTATTTCATCATCAGTTTTTCCTACTATCTGGAAGGGCTCTTTTATTATTCCACTCCATAAAAAAGGGGGAGAAGGGGGTTTCCTAAAATATAGGTATTTCTAAATTGTCTTCGATTCCTATAGCATTTGAGCGTATTATCCATTCTCATTTGCAATATTTATGTTCCACGCTTATATCGTTATACCGTGTCAGTATGGTTTTGTTAAGCGAAGATCGACCACCACCAACCTTCTTGAATTGACATCTATTGTAATAAATGGATTTAATAAAAAAAATGCAGACGAAGATGTTTATACAGATTTTAGTAAGGCCTTTGACACCGTAAACCACTCTATTCTTTTATTCAAATTAGATCAGCTTGGGTTTCGTAGTAATCAATTAACTTGTATTTCAAGTTACTTCTTCAAATTAGAGGGTTATATTCAATAATGCTGTTTCAAAATTAATCTACGTGACATCTGGAGTGCGTCAGGTTAGGTATTTGGGCCCTTTTCTGTTTACTTTGTTTATTAACGATCTTCCCTTAAGCATACTGATGACGTTAAGCTTTGTTTATAATATAATGATATAGCGTCGGTATTTAACTTACAGTCAGATATAGATTGTTTTCATGAATGTTGTGAGTACAACCTTTTAAATTGGAACTGCTTTAAATGCAACGTTATGACTTTTTAGAGGGGTACTCTTATGTTTATCAGTTACTTTCTTAAAAATACGCCTCTCGACCCGCATATATTCAGTTAACGATTTAGGTGTCTTCTGGACCCTAAATTTAAATTTGACTGTCACATAATGTCCACTGTTAACAAAGCCATGAGTGTTCTTGGGTTTATAAAGCGTCGGTCAAAAGAATTTGATGACCCTTATACGACCAAATTATTATTTACCTCCCTTGTCCGTCCTATTTTGGAATTTTGTTCGTCGGTTTGGAGTCCTCAATATCAAGTGCGCATCGTCCGTATTGAGTCGGTAAAAAATTTTTTTTTTGCCCTTCGTAGTTTCAACTGGGATTAAAACGTAAGGCTACCTTCCTACCAGAGTAGATTGTAATTGCTTAATTTACCTACACTTTCTACGATTTTTATACAAAATCTTACCTCCTGTGTCCCGTCTCTATTTGTTTTATGTATCTACCTCCCAAAGTCGAATTTTTTGCCCAAATTGATAATCGGGCCCCGCGGTTAACAAACACGTGCTTGGTATCGTTGGCCCTCTTGTTTTTACTCTTCGAAGTACATCAACATATATAACATTGTTCAAGATGCATTGATAAGTTCGGATTAAGGGGATATTTACTAAAGTGATTTTATAAATATTTAAAATTTATTGGATATATTGGGACAATTTTCATGAATATTTTGTAAATTTTTGTCCCATGGTGCATTATTTCCATAGGGCGGAAAGGAAGGCATAACATAAAATGCGCAGACTATGCATATATAAAACCTATATAGTGTGCCAAGTTTCAAGTCTGTAGATTTATTTTTCTAGTTTATGCAAGAATATTGGGCATTGGGCCAGTGTGCACTGGATTAGTAGGGCAAGTCCATATGCATAATTATCCAATTATCCCATTTCTTAATTAAAAAATAATAAAAATAATAAATTCTTAAATGAAAAATTAAAAAAAGATGTCAGATGGCTCAATATAATTTCCTTTTCTTTCCCTCTTTAAGCAATTTTATAAAAACATTCCCAAATGCCGTTTATGTCTATATTGCAGTTAACAAAATAGCGAGGACACGATTTTCGAAATGCCATTTGCAATATTTAAAACATGAAATATGCATACATATTAATTGGACACATTTTAAACAAAAACGAAAGTTCACTTCGGCGAAGTTTGTATACCCCTTGCAGTTATAAGAAATAATCAACTTTAATAACACCGTGTGAAATTTTTAAGGATTGTTGCTGACTTCGGTGATATTAAAAAAAATTATTTCATTCTTTTTTTCAAAATTTCATCGTTTACTATCAGTTTGTAAATATAACTTAAAGTTTGCTAACTGCTGTGCAGCATCTGCGTTGCGCTAACAGCACCAGTTAATTAAACAGTACGCATGTAAAACCTCGAAAACAAACACTGTACAACACTTACTATACTCTTCTCTCGTCTTGCACTAAAACATTGAAGTACACGATCTCCAAAACGAAGGATAGATCTTTTTATTTTAATTAATTAGAACAGGCCGAAGTAGGCTGCAAAACAGCATCTCCTCTAAACAATTATCTTTGTTTAGAGGTCAAAAAGCCCCAAAGCTATAGTTTGTTTCATATTATTTTTCCACTAATTTTGCGATCGTTCCTATGACAGCTATATGATATAGTCGTCCGATTTAGATGAAATTTAATTCGAAATTCAAAACCAATTCAAAAATGTTATTTCCAAACGAAGGAGGTCTCCAAAGATTTATATATTTTTTAATTTTTTCCCTGATAGTTCCCATCGGAGCTATAAGATATAGTTGTCCGATCTGGCTGGTTCCGACCTTTACACTACCTGCAATAGAAAGACGACTTATGGGAAAGTTTCAGCCCAGTTGCTATAAAACTGAGAGACTAGTTTGCGTAGAAACGGACGGACAGACGGACGGACATGGCTAGATCAACTCGTCTAGTGACGCTAATCAAGAAAATATATACTTTATGGAGTCGGAAACGTCTCGTTCACTGCGTTGCAAACTTCTGACTAAAATATTATAACCTCTGCAAGGGTATAAAAATACAAATACAATCTGTTGGTGTATAGGAATTAAAAAAAATGTAATATGAATGTTAAACGTGTCTTTTGTTGTGTATACTTGTAGTGGGAAGGATCTTCCCTACGCATTCTGCTCAGCTCCAACTCTCGATATTCCGGAAGTCCCAACCCAGCACCTTGGCAATGGCTGGTGATGGCTTCTCCAGCTTTCTCTGTGCGAGCGACCGGTTTTACCTCTTCTTTCTCTGCCTTCATCATATAGAATATTATTATTATGGAATATTTTATTATTATAAATTTGAAATCAAAAAAGCAAATCACATACGAATATATTTATTTCATCTTGGCGTGGTTTCTGTGTTTTTCTTTCCATTTTTAAATATTAGTTTACATGTCTTATATCTTATAGATCGAGGCAAAGCGTTAATCGCCTATTTGCTTCCCGCTTACTCCTATGGTTTGCTCGCGGGTTCCTTAAATAACAATAACACTCTGTTAAACTTATGACGTAAGCTGGATAGTTTTCAGTGAAAAGATTACTGATTGTAAACCGATACTTAAACTTTTTAATTTGTCTATTTCATCATCAGTTTTTCCTACTATCTGGAAGGGCTCTTTTATTATTCCACTCCATAAAAAAGGGGGAGAGGGGGGTTTCCTAAAATATAGGTATTTCTAAATTGTCTTCGATTCCTATAGCATTTGAGCGTATTATCCATTCTCATTTGCAATATTTATGTTCCACGCTTATATCGTTATACCGTGTCAGTATGGTTTTGTTAAGCGAAGATCGACCACCACCAACCTTCTTGAATTGACATCTATTGTAATAAATGGATTTAATAAAAAAAATGCAGACTGAAGATGTTTATACAGATTTTAGTAAGGCCTTTGACACCGTAAACCACTCTATTCTTTTATTCAAATTAGATCAGCTTGGGTTTCGTAGTAATCAATTAACTTGTATTTCAAGTTACTTCTTCAAATTAGAGGGTTATATTCAATAATGCTGTTTCAAAATTAATCTACGTGACATCTGGAGTGCGTCAGGTTAGGTATTTGGGCCCTTTTCTGTTTACTTTGTTTATTAACGATCTTCCCTTAAGCATACTGATGACGTTAAGCTTTGTTTATAATATAATGATATAGCGTCGGTATTTAACTTACAGTCAGATATAGATTGTTTTCATGAATGTTGTGAGTACAACCTTTTAAATTGGAACTGCTTTGAATGCAACGTTATGACTTTTTTTAGGGGTACTCTTATGTTTATCAGTTACTTTCTTAAAAATACGCCTCTCGACCCGCATATATTCAGTTAACGATTTAGGTGTCTTCTGGACCCTAAATTTAAATTTGACTGTCACATAATGTCCACTGTTAACAAAGCCATGATTGTTCTTGGGTTTATAAAGCGTCGGTCAAAAGAATTTGATGACCCTTATACGACCAAATTATTATTTACCTCCCTTGTCCGTCCTATTTTGGAATTTTGTTCGTCGGTTTGGAGTCCTCAATATCAAGTGCGCATCGTCCGTATTGAGTCGGTAAAAAATTTTTTTTTTTTGCCCTTCGTAGTTTTAACTGGGATTAAAACGTAAGGCTACCTTCCTACCAGAGTAGATTGTAATTGCTTAATTTACCTACACTTTCTACGATTTTTATACAAAATCTTACCTCCTGTGTCCCGTCTTTATTTGTTTTATGTATCTACCTCCCAAAGTCGAATTTTTTGCCCAAATTGATAATCGGGCCCCGCGGTTAACAAACACGTGCTTGGTATCGTTGGCCCTCTTGTTTTTACTCTTCGAAGTACATCAATATATATAACATTGTTCAAGATGCATTGATAAGTTCGGATTAAGGGGATATTTACTAAAGTGATTTTATAAATATTTAAAATTTATTGGATATATTGGGCCAATTTTCATGAATATTTTGTAAATTTTTGTCCCATGGTGCATTATTTCCATAGGGCGGAAAGGAAGGCATAACATAAAATGCGCAGACTATGCATATATAAAACCTATATAGTGTGCCAAGTTTCAAGTCTGTAGATTTATTTTTCTAGTTTATGCAAGAATATTGGGCATTGGGCCAGTGTGCACTGGATTAGTAGGGCAAGTCCATATGCATAATTATCCAATTATCCCATTTCTTAATTAAAAAATAATAAAAATAATAAATTCTTAAATGAAAAATTAAAAAAAGATGTCAGATGGCTCAATATAATTTCCTTTTCTTTACCTCTGTTAAGCAATTTTATAAAAACATTCCCAAATGCCGTTTATGTCTATATTGCAGTTAACAAAATAGCGAGGACACGATTTTCGAAATGCCATTTGCAATATTTAAAACATGAAATATGCATACATATTAATTGGACACATTTTAAACAAAAACGAAAGTTCACTTCGGCGAAGTTTGTATACCCCTTGCAGTTATAAGAAATAATCAACTTTAATAACACCGTGTGAAATTTTTAAGGATTGTTGCTGACTTCGGTGATATTAAAAAAAAATTATTTCATTCTTTTTTTCAAAATTTCATCGTTTACTATCAGTTTGTAAATATAACTTAAAGTTTGCTAACTGCTGTGCAGCATCTGCGTTGCGCTAACAGCACCAGTTAATTAAACAGTACGAATGTAAAACCTCGAAAACAAACACTGTACAACACTTACTATACTCTTCTCTCGTCTTGCACTAAAACATTGAAGTACACGATCTCCAAAACGAAGGATAGATCTTTTTATTTTAATTAATTAGAACAGGCCGAAGTAGGCTGCAAAACAGCATCTCCTCTAAACAATTATCTTTGTTTAGAGGTCAAAAAGCCCCAAAGCTATAGTTTCTTTCATATTATTTTTCCACTAATTTTGCGATCGTTCCTATGACAGCTATATGATATAGTCGTCCGATTTAGATAAAATTTAATTCGAAATTCAAAACCAATTCAAAAATGTTATTTCCAAACGAAGGAGGTCTCCAAAGATTTATATATTTTTTAATTTTTTCCCTGATAGTTCCCATCGGAGCTATAAGATATAGTTGTCCGATCTGGCTGGTTCCGACCTTTACACTACCTGCAATAGAAAGACGACTTATGGGAAAGTTTCAGCCCAGTTGCTATAAAACTGAGAGACTAGTTTGCGTAGAAACGGACGGACAGACGGACGGACATGGCTAGATCAACTCGTCTAGTGACGCTAATCAAGAAAATATATACTTTATGGAGTCGGAAACGTCTCGTTCACTGCGTTGCAAACTTCTGACTAAAATATTATAACCTCTGCAAGGGTATAAAAATACAAATACAATCTGTTGGTGTATAGGAATTAAAAAAAATGTAATATGAATGTTAAACGTGTCTTTTGTTGTGTATACTTGTAGTGGGAAGGATCTTCCCTACGCATTCTGCTCAGCTCCAACTCTCGATATTCCGGAAGTCCCAATCCAGCACCTTGGCAATGGCTGGTGATGGCTTCTCCAGCTTTCTCTGTGCGAGCGGCCGGTTTTACCTCTTCTTTCTCTGCCTTCACCATATAGAATATTATTATTATGGAATATTTTATTATTATAAATTTAAAATCAAAAAAGCAAATCACATACGAATATATTTATTTCATCTTGGCGTGGTTTCTGTGTTTTTCTTTCCATTTTTAAATATTAGTTTACATGTCTTATATCTTATAGATCGAGGCAAAGCGTTAATCGCCTATTTGCTTCCCGCTTACTCCTATGGTTTGCTCGCGGGTTCCTTAAATAACAATAACACTCTGTTAAACGTATGACGTAAGCTGGATAGTTTTCAGTGAAAAGATTACTGATTGTAAACCGATACTTAAACTTTTTAATTTGTCTATTTCATCATCAGTTTTTCCTACTATCTGGAAGGGCTCTTTTATTATTCCACTCCATAAAAAAGGGGGAGAGGGGGGTTTCCTAAAATATAGGTATTTCTAAATTGTCTTCGATTCCTATAGCATTTGAGCGTATTATCCATTCTCATTTGCAATATTTATGTTCCACGCTTATATCGTTATACCGTGTCAGTATGGTTTTGTTAAGCGAAGATCGACCACCACCAACCTTCTTGAATTGACATCTATTGTAATAAATGGATTTAATAAAAAAAATGCAGACTGAAGATGTTTATACAGATTTTAGTAAGGCCTTTGACACCGTAAACCACTCTATTCTTTTATTCAAATTAGATCAGCTTGGGTTTCGTAGTAATCAATTAACTTGTATTTCAAGTTACTTCTTCAAATTAGAGGGTTATATTCAATAATGCTGTTTCAAAATTAATCTACGTGACATCTGGAGTGCGTCAGGTTAGGTATTTGGGCCCTTTTCTGTTTACTTTGTTTATTAACGATCTTCCCTTAAGCATACTGATGACGTTAAGCTTTGTTTATAATATAATGATATAGCGTCGGTATTTAACTTACAGTCAGATATAGATTGTTTTCATGAATGTTGTGAGTACAACCTTTTAAATTGGAACTGCTTTGAATGCAACGTTATGACTTTTTTTAGGGGTACTCTTATGTTTATCAGTTACTTTCTTAAAAATACGCCTCTCGACCCGCATATATTCAGTTAACGATTTAGGTGTCTTCTGGACCCTAAATTTAAATTTGACTGTCACATAATGTCCACTGTTAACAAAGCCATGAGTGTTCTTGGGTTTATAAAGCGTCGGTCAAAAGAATTTGATGACCCTTATACGACCAAATTATTATTTACCTCCCTTGTCCGTCCTATTTTGGAATTTTGTTCGTCGGTTTGGAGTCCTCAATATCAAGTGCGCATCGTCCGTATTGAGTCGGTAAAAAATTTTTTTTTTTTGCCCTTCGTAGTTTTAACTGGGATTAAAACGTAAGGCTACCTTCCTACCAGAGTAGATTGTAATTGCTTAATTTACCTACACTTTCTACGATTTTTATACAAAATCTTACCTCCTGTGTCCCGTCTTTATTTGTTTTATGTATCTACCTCCCAAAGTCGAATTTTTTGCCCAAATTGATAATCGGGCCCCGCGGTTAACAAACACGTGCTTGGTATCGTTGGCCCTCTTGTTTTTACTCTTCGAAGTACATCAACATATATAACATTGTTCAAGATGCATTGATAAGTTCGGATTAAGGGGATATTTACTAAAGTGATTTTATAAATATTTAAAATTTATTGGATATATTGGGCCAATTTTCATGAATATTTTGTAAATTTTTGTCCCATGGTGCATTATTTCCATAGGGCGGAAAGGAAGGCATAACATAAAATGCGCAGACTATGCATATATAAAACCTATATAGTGTGCCAAGTTTCAAGTCTGTAGATTTATTTTTCTAGTTTATGCAAGAATATTGGGCATTGGGCCAGTGTGCACTGGATTAGTAGGGCAAGTCCATATGCATAATTATCCAATTATCCCATTTCTTAATTAAAAAATAATAAAAATAATAAATTCTTAAATGAAAAATTAAAAAAAGATGTCAGATTGCTCAATATAATTTCCTTTTCTTTCCCTCTGTTAAGCAATTTTATAAAAACATTCCCAAATGCCGTTTATGTCTATATTGCAGTTAACAAAATAGCGAGGACACGATTTTCGAAATGCCATTTGCAATATTAAAAACATGAGGTCTACCTACATAGATCCAAAGATTTTTTTTCTAAACAATTAAGCATTTTAATAAATGAGAAGAGCCCAATGTTCCAAATTCGATCATTCCACTTTCGTGGTTAACAGACCAACGCTAATTGTACGAACATCCATATATGTAGCTGGGTTACTTGAAATATGCATACATATTAATTGGACACATTTTAAACAAAAACGAAAGTTCACTTCGGCGAAGTTTGTATACCCCTGCAGTTATAAGAAACAATCAACTTTAATAACACCGTGTGAAATTTTTAAGGATTGTTGCTGACTTCGGTGATATTAAAAAAAAATTATTTCATTCTTTTTTTCAAACCATTTTTTTTACATCTACATTTAGTAGTCCGTTTTTTATTAAAAATAAAAAATTTTATTATAAGATTGTTCGCAGTAGAACGCCAAAATTTCATCGTTAACTATCAGTTTGTAAATATAACTTAAAGTTTGCTAACTGCTGTGCAGCGTCTGCGTTGCGCTAACAGCACCAGTTAAAGAGTACGCATGTAAAACCTCGAAAACAAACACTGTACAACACTTACTATACTCTTCTCTCGTCTTGCACTAAAACTTTGAAGTACACGATCTCCAAAACGAAAACTAGGTCTTTTTATTTTAGTTAATTAGAACAGGCCGAAGTAGGCTGCAAAACAGCATTTCCTCTAAAAAATGATCTTTGTTTAGAGGTCAAAAAGCCCCAAAGCTATAATTTGTTTCATATTATTTTTCCACTAATTTTGCGATCGTTCCTATGACAGCTATATGATATAGTCGTCCGATTTTGATAAAATTTAATTCGAAATTCGAAACCAATGCAAAAATGTTATTTTCAAACGAAGGAGGTTATAAGTTTTAAATCACCAAAGATATATATATTTTTTAATTTTTTCCCTGATAGTTCCCATCGGAGTTATAAGATATAGTTGTCCGATCTGGCTGGCACTACCTGCAATGGAAAGACGACTTATGGGAAAGTTTCAGCCCAGTTGCTTTAAAACTGAGAGACTAGTTTGCGTAGAAACGGACGGACAGACGGACGGACATGGCTAGATCAACTCGTCTAGTGACGCTAATCAAGAAAGTATATACTTTATGGGGTCGGAAACGTCTCGTTCACTGCGTTGCAAACTTCTGACTAAAATATTATAACCTCTGCAAGGGTATAAAAATACAAATACAATCTGTTGGTGTATAGGAATTAAAAAAATGTAATATGAATGTTAAACGTGTCTTTTGTTGTGTATACTTGTAGTGGGAAGGATCTTCCCTACGCATTCTGCTCAGCTCCAACTCTCGATATTCCGGAAATCCCAACCCATCACCTTGGCAATGGCTGGTGATGGCTTCTCCAGCTTTCTCTGTGCGAGCGGCCGGTTTTACCTCTTCTTTCTCTGCCTTCACCATATAGAATATTATTATTATGGAATATTTTATTATTATAAATTTGAAATCAAAAAAGCAAATCACATACGAATTTATTTATTTTATCTTGGCGTGGTTTCTGCGTTTTTCTTTCCATTTTTAAATTTTAGTTTACATGTCTTATATCTTATAGATCAGAGGCAAAGCGTTAATCGCCTATTTGCTTCCCGCTTACTCCTATGGTTTGCTCGCGGGTTCCTTAAATAACAATAACACTCTGTTAAACTTATGAAGTAAGCTGGATAGTTTTCAGTGAAAAGAGGCTATTTAAATGCTTACTGATTGTAAACCGATTCTTAAACTTTTTAATTTGTCTATTTCATCATCAGTTTTTCCTACTATCTGGAAGGACTCTTTTATTATTCCACTCCATAAAAAAGGGGGAGAGGGGGGTTTCCTAAAATATAGGTATTTCTAAATTGTCTTCAATTCCTATAGCATTTGAGCGTATTATCCATTCTCATTTGCAACATTTATGTTCCACGCTTATATCGTTATACCGTGTCAGTATGGTTTTGTTAAGCGAAGATCGACCACCACCAACCTTCTTGAATTGACATCTATTGTAATAAATGGATTTAATAAAAAAAATGCAGACTGAAGATGTTTATACAGATTTTAGTAAGGCCTTTGACACCGTAAACCACTCTATTCTTTTATTCAAATTAGATCAGCTTGGGTTTCGTAGTAATCAATTAACTTGTATTTCAAGTTACTTGAATGGTCAGTGGGTTATATTCAATAATGTTGTTTCAAAATTAATCTACGTGACATCTGGAGTGCCTCAGGTTAGGTATTTGGACCCTTTTCTGTTTACTTTGTTTATTAACGATCTTCCCTTAAGCATACTGATGACGTTAAGCTTTGTTTATAATATAATGATATAGCGTCGGGATTTAACTTACAGTCAGATATTGATTGTTTTCATGAATGTTGTGAGTACAACCTTTTAAATTTGAACTGCTTTAAATGCAACGTTATGACTTTTTATAGGGGTACTCTTATGTTTATCAGTTACTTTCTTAAAAATACGCCTCTCGACCCGCATATATTCAGTTAACGATTTAGGTGCCTTCTGGACCCTAAACTTAAATTTGACTGTCACTTTATGTCCACTGTTAACAAAGCCATGAGTGTTCTTGGGTTTATAAAGCGTCGGTCAAAAGAATCTGATGACCCTTATACGACCAAATTATTATTTACCTCCCTTGTCCGTCCTATTTTGGAATTTTGTTCGTCGGTTTGGAGTCCTCAATATCAAGTGCACATCGTCCGTATTGAGTCGGTAAAAAAATAATTTTTTTGTTTGCCCTTCGCAGTTTCAACTGGGATTAAAACGTAAGGCTACTTTCCTACCAGAGTAGATTATAATTGCTTAATTTACCTACACTTGTAAATCGTAGAACAATGCTTTTTACGATTTTTATACAAAATCTTACCTCTTGTGTCCCATCTCTATTTGTTTTATGTATCTACCTTCCAAAGTCGAATTGATAATAGGGCCCCACGGTTAACAAACACGTGCTTGGTATCGTTGGCCCACTTGTTTTTACTCTTCGAAGTACATCAATATATATCATTGTTCAAGATTCATTGTTAAGTTCGGATTAAGGGGATATTTACTAAAGTGATTTATAAATATTTAAAATTTATTGGAGACATTGGGCCAATTTTCATGAATATTTTGTAAATTTTTGTCCCATGGTGCATTATTTCCATGGGGCGGAAAGGAATGCATAACATAAAATGCGCAGACTATGCATATATAAAACCTATATAGTGTGCCAAGTTTCAAGTCTGTAGCTTTATTTTTCTAGTTTATGCAAGAATATTGGGCATTGGGCCAGTGTGCACTGGATTAGTAGGGCAAGTCCATATGCATAATTATCCAATTATCCCATTTCTTAATTAGTTACACTGCAAAAAGATGTCAGATGGCTCAATATAATATTCTTTTCTTTCCCTCTGTTAAGCAATTTTATAAAAACATTCCCAAATGCCTATATTGCACTTAACAAAATAGCGAGGACACGATTTTCGAAATGCCATTTGCAATATTTAAAACATGAGGTCATTCCACTTTCGTGGTTAACAGACCAACGCTAATGCTACGAACATCCATATAGCTGGGTTTCTTGAAATATGCGTACATATTAATTGGACACATTTTAAACAAAAACGAAAGTTCACTTCGGCCAAGTTTGTATACCCCTGCAGTTATAAGAAACAATCAACTTTAATAACACCGTGTGAAATTTTTAAGGATTGTTGCTGACTTCGGTGATATTAAAAAAAATTATTTCATTCTTTTTTTCAAACCATTTTTTTTTACATCTACATTTAGTAGTCCGTTTTTTATTAAAAATAAAAAATTATATTATAAGATTGTTCGCAGTAGAACGCCTAAATTTCATCGTTTACTATCAGTTTGTAAATATAACTTAAAGTTTGCTAACTGCTGTGCAGCGTCTGCGTTGCGCTAACAGCACCAGTTAAACAGTACCCATATAAAACCTCGAAAACAAACACTGTACAGCACTTACTATACTCTTCTCTCGTCTTGCACTAAAACTTCGAAGTACACGATCTCCAAAACGAAAGCTAGGTCTTTTTATTTGAATTAATTAGAACAGGCCGAAGTAGGCTGCAAAACAGCATCTCCTCTAAACAATTATCTTTGTTTAGAGGTCAAAAAGCCCCAGAGCTATAATTTGTTTTATATTATTTTACCACTAATTTTGCGATCGTTCCTATGACAGCTATATGATATAGTCGTCCGATTTTGATAAAATTTAATTCGAAATTCAAAACCAATTCAAAAATGTTATTTCCAAACGAAGGAGGTTATAAGTTTTAAATCACCAAAGATATATATATTTTTTAATTTTTTCCCTGATAGTTCCCATCGGAGCTATAAGATATAGTTGTCCGATCTGGCTGGTTCCGACCTTTACACTACCTGCAATAGAAAGACGACTTATGGGAAAGTTTCAGCCCAGTTGCTTTAAAACTAAGAGACTAGTTTGCGTAGAAACGGACGGACAGACGGACGGACATGGCTAGATCAACTCGTCTAGTGACGCTAATCAAGAAAATATATACTTTATGGGGTCGGAAACGTCTCGTTCACTGCGTTGCAAACTTCTGACTAAAATATTATAACCTCTGCAAGGGTATAAAAATACAAATACAATCTGTTGGTGTATAGGAATTAAAAAAATGTAATATGAATGTTAAACGTGTCTTTTGTTGTGTATACTTGTAGTGGGAAGGATCTTCCCTACGCATTCTGCTCAGCTCCAACTCTCGATATTCCGGAAGTCCCAACCCAGCACCTTGGCAATGGCTGGTGATGGCTTCTCCAGCTTTCTCTGTGCGAGCGGCCGGTTTTACCTCTTCTTTCTCTGCCTTCATCATATAGAATATTATTATTATGGAATATTTTATTATTATAAATTTGAAATCAAAAAAGCAAATCACACACGAATATATTTATTTCATCTTGGCGTGGTTTCTGTGTTTTTCTTTCCATTTTTAAATATTAGTTTACATGTCTTATATCTTATAGATCAGAGGCAAAGCGTTAATCGCCTATTTGCTTCCCGCTTACTCCTATGGTTTGCTCGCAGGTTCCTTAAATAACAATAACACTCTGTTAAACTTATGACGTAAGCTGGATAGTTTTCAGTGAAAAGATTACTGATTGTAAACCGATACTTAAACTTTTTAATTTGTCTATTTCATCATCAGTTTTTCCTACTATCTGGAAGGGCTCTTTTTTTATTCCACTCCATAAAAAAGGGGGAAAGGGGGGTTTCCTAAAATATAGGTATTTCTAAATTGTCTTCAATTCCTATAGCATTTGAGCGTATTATCCATTCTCATTTGCAACATTTATGTTCCACGCTTATATCGTTATACCGTGTCAGTATGGTTTTGTTAAGCGAAGATCGACCACCACCAACCTTCTTGAATTGACATCTATAGTAATAAATGGATTTAATAAAAAAAATGCAGACTGAAGATGTTTATACAGATTTTAGTAAGGCCTTTGACACCGTAAACCACTCTATTCTTTTATTCAAATTAGATCAGCTTGAGTTTCGTAGTAATCAATTAACTTGTATTTCAAGTTACTTGAATGGTCAGTGGGTTATATTCAATAATGCTGTTTCAAAATTAATCTACGTGACATCTGGAGTGCCTCAGGTGAGGTATTTGGACCCTTTTCTGTTTACTTTGTTTATTAACGATCTTCCCTTAAGCATACTGATGACGTTAAGCTTTGTTTATAATATAATGATATAGCGTCGGGATTTAACTTACAGTCAGATATTGATTGTTTTCATGAATGTTGTGAGTAAAAACTTTTAAATTTGAACTGCTTTAAATGCAACGTTATGACTTTTTATAGGGGTACTCTTATGTTTATCAGTTACTTTCTTAAAAATACACCTCTCGACCCGCATATATTCAGTTAACGATTTAGGTGCCTTCTGGATCCTAAACTTAAATTTGACTGTCACTTAATGTCCACTGTTAACAAAGCCATGAGTGTTCTTGGGTTTATAAAGCGTCGGTCAAAAGAATTTGATGACCCTTATACGACCAAATTATTATTTACCTCCCTTGTCCGTCCTATTTTGGAATTTTGTTCGTCGGTTTGGAGTCCTCAATATCAAGTGCACATCGTTCGTATTGAGTCGGTAAAAAACAATTTTTTTGTTTGCCCTTCGTAGTTTTAACTGGGATTAAAACGTAAGGCTACTTTCCTACCAGAGTAGATTATAATTGCTTAATTTACCTACACTTGTAAATCGTAGAACAATGCTTTTTACGATTTTTATACAAAATCTTACCTCTTGTGTCCCATCTCTATTTGTTTTATGTATCTACCTCCCAAAGTCGAATTGATAATAGGGCCCCGCGGTTAACAAACACGTGCTTGGTATCGTTGGCCAATTTGTTTTTACTCTTCGAAGTACATCAACATATATAACATTGTTCAAGATGCATTGTTAAGTTCGGATTAAGGGGATATTTACTAAAGTGATTTTATAAATATTTAAAATTTATTGGAGATATTGGGCCAATTTTCATGAATATTTTGTAAATTTTTGTCCCATGGTGCATTATTTCCATGGGGCGGAAAGGAATGCATAACATAAAATGCGCAGACTATGCATATATAAAACCTATATAGTGTGCCAAGTTTCAAGTCTGTAGCTTTATTTTTCTAGTTTATGCAAGAATATTGGGCATTGGGCCAGTGTGCACTGGATTAGTAGGGTAAGTCCATATGCATAATTATCCAATTATCCCATTTCTTAATTAGTTACACTGCAAAAAGATCTCAGATGGCTCAATATAATATTCTTTTCTTTCCCTCTGTTAAGCAATTTTATAAAAACATTCCCAAATGCCGTTTATGTCTATATTGCAGTTAACAAAATAGCGAGGACACGATTTTCGAAATGCCATTTGCAATATTTAAAACATGAGGTCTACCTACATAGATCCAAAGATTTTTTTTCTAAACAATTAAGCATTTTAATAAATAAGAAGAGCCCAATGTTCCAAATTCGATCATTCCACTTTCGTGGTTAACAGACCAACGCTAATTGTACGAACATCCATATATGTAGCTGTGTTACTTGAAATATGCATACATATTAATTGGACACATTTTAAACAAAAACGAAAGTTCACTTCGGCGAAGTTTGTATACCCCTGCAGTTATAAGAAACAATCAACTTTAATAACACCGTGTGAAATTTTTAAGGATTGTTGCTGACTTCGGTGATATTAAAAAAAATTATTTCATTCTTTTTTTCAAACCATTTTTTTTACATCTACATTTAGTAGTCCGTTTTTTATTAAAAATAAAAAATTTTATTATAAGATTGTTCGCAGTAGAACGCCAAAATTTCATCGTTTACTATCAGTTTGTAAATATAACTTAAAGTTTGCTAACTGCTGTGCAGCATCTGCGTTGCGCTAACAGCACCAGTTAAAGAGTACGCATGTAAAACCTCGAAAACAAACACTGTACAACACTTACTATACTCTTCTCTCGTCTTGCACTAAAACTTTGAAGTACACGATCTCCAAAACGAAAGATAGATCTTTTTATTTTAATTAATTAGAACAGGCCGAAGTAGGCTGCAAAACAGCATCTCCTCTAAACAATTATCTTTGTTTAGAGGTCAAAAAGCCCCAAAGCTATAGTTTGTTTCATATTATTTTTCCACTAATTTTGCGATCGTTCCTATGACAGCTATATGATATAGTCGTCCGATTTAGATAAAATTTAATTCGAAATTCACTAAAATATTATAACCTCTGCAAGGGTATAAAAAAACAAATACAATCTGTTGGTGTATAGGAATTAAAAAAATGTAATATGAATGTTAAACGTGTCTTTTGTTGTGTATACTTGTAGTGGGAAGGATCTTCCCTACGCATTCTGCTCAGCTCCAACTCTCGATATTCCGGAAGTCCCAACCCAGCACCTTGGCAATGGCTGGTGATGGCTTCTCCAGCTTTCTCTGTGCGAGCGGCCGGTTTTACCTCTTTTTTCTCTGCCTTCACCATATAGAATATTATTATTATGGAATATTTTATTATTATAAATTTGAAATCAAAGAAGCAAATCACATACGAATATATTTATTTCATCTTGGCGTGGTTTCTGTGTTTTTCTTTCCATTTTTAAATATTAGTTTACATGTCTTATATCTTATAGATCAGAGGCAAAGCGTTAATCGCCTATTTGCTTCCCGCTTACTCCTATGGTTTGCTCGCAGGTTCCTTAAATAACAATAACACTCTGTTAAACTTATGACGTAAGCTGGATAGTTTTCAGTGAAAAGATTACTGATTGTAAACCGATACTTAAACTTTTTAATTTGTCTATTTCATCATCAGTTTTTCCTACTATCTGGAAGGGCTCTTTTATTATTCCACTCCATAAAAAAGGGGGAGAGGGGGGTTTCCTAAAATATAGGTATTTCTAAATTGTCTTCAATTCCTATAGCAGTTGAGCGTATTATCCATTCTCATTTGCAACATTTATGTTCCACGCTTATATCACCGTGTCAGTATGGTTTTGTTAAGCGATGATCGACCACCACCAACCTTATTGAATTGTGGAATTAATAAGAAAAATGCAGACTGAAGATGTTTATACAGATTTTAGTAAGGCCTTTGACACTGTAAGCCACTCTATTCTTTTATTCAAATTAGATCAGCTTGGGTTTTGTTGTAATCAATTACTTGAATGGTCGGAGGGTTATATTCAATAATGCTGTTTCAAAATTAATCTACGTGACATCTGGAGTGCCTCAGGTTAGGTATTTGGGCCCTTTTCTGTTTACTTTGTTTATTAACGATCTTCCCTTAAGCATACTGATGACGTTAAGCTTTGTTTATAATATAATGATATAGCGTCGGTATTTAACTTACAGTCAGATATAGATTGTTTTCATGAATGTTGTGAGTACAACCTTTTAAATTGGAACTGCTTTGAATGCAACGTTATGACTTTTTATAGGGGTACTCTTATGTTTATCAGTTACTTTCTTAAAAATACGCCTCTCGACCCGCATATATTCAGTTAACGATTTAGGTGTCTTCTGGACCCTAAATTTAAATTTGACTGTCACATAATGTCCACTGTTAACAAAGCCATGAGTGTTCTTGGGTTTGTAAAGCGTCGGTCAAAAGAATTTGATGACCCTTATACGACCAAATTATTATTTACCTCCCTTGTCCGTCCTATTTTGGAATTTTGTTCGTCGGTTTGGAGTCCTCAATATCAAGTGCGCATCGTCCGTATTGAGTCGGTAAAAAATTTTTTTTTTTTGCCCTTCGTAGTTTCAACTGGGATTAAAACGTAAGGCTACCTTCCTACCAGAGTAGATTGTAATTGCTTAATTTACCTACACTTTCTACGATTTTTATACAAAATCTTACCTCCTGTGTCCCGTCTCTATTTGTTTTATGTATCTACCTCCCAAAGTCGAATTTTTTGCCCAAATTGATAATAGGGCCCCGCGGTTAACAAACACGTGCTTGGTATCGTTGGCCCTCTTGTTTTTACTCTTCGAAGTACATCAACATATATAACATTGTTCAAGATGCATTGTTAAGTTCGGATTAAGGGGATATTTACTAAAGTGATTTTATAAATATTTAAAATTTATTGGATATATTGGGCCAATTTTCATGAATATTTTGTAAATTTTTGTCCCATGGCGCATTAGTTTCTATGGGGCGGAAAGGAAAGCATAAAATTAAATGCGCAGACTATGCATATATAAAACCTATATAGTGTGCCAAGTTACAAGTCTGTAGCTTTATTTTTCTAGTTTATGCAAGAATATTGGGCATTGGGCCAGTGTGCACTGGATTAGTAGGGCAAGTCCATATGCATAATTATCCAATTATCCCATTTCTTAATTAGTTAGACTGCAAAAAGATGTCAGATGGCTCAATATAATTTCCTTTTCTTTCCCTCTGTTAAGCTATTTTATAAAAACATTCCCAAATGCCGTTTATGTCTATATTGCAGTTAACAAAATAGCGAGGACACGATTTTCGAAATGCCATTTGCAATATTTAAAACATGAGGTCTACCTACATAGATCCAAAGATTTTTTTTCTAAACAATTAAGCATTTTAATAAATAAGAAGAGCCCAATGTTCCAAATTCGATCATTCCACTTTCGTGGTTAACAGACCAACGCTAATTGTACGAACATCCATATATGTATGTAGCTGGGTTACTTGAAATATGCATACATATTAATTGGACACATTTTAAACAAAAACAAAAGTTCACTTCGGCGAAGTTTGTATACCCCTGTAGTTATAAGAAACAATCAACTTTAATAACACCGTGTGAAATTTTTAAGGATTGTTGCTGACTTCGGTGATATTAAAAAAAATTATTTCATTCTTTTTTTCAAACCATTTTTTTTACATCTACATTTAGTAGTCCGTTTTTTATTAAAAATAAAAAATTTTATTATAAGATTGTTCGCAGTAGAACGCCAAAATTTCATCGTTTACTATCAGTTTGTAAATATAACTTAAAGTTTGCTAACTGCTGTGCAGCATCTGCGTTGCGCTAACAGCACCAGTTAATTAAACAGTACGCATGTAAAACCTCGAAAACAAACACTGTACAACACTTACTATACTCTTCTCTCGTCTTGTACTAAAACTTTGAAGTACACGATCTCCAAAACGAAAGATAGATCTTTTTATTTTAATTAATTAGAACAGGCCGAAGTAGGCTGCAAAACAGCATCTCCTCTAAACAATTATCTTTGTTTAGAGGTCAAAAAGTCCCAAAGCTATAGTTTGTTTCATATTATTTTTCCACTAATTTTGCGATCGTTCCTATGACAGCTATATGATATAGTCGTCCGATTTAGATAAAATTTAATTCGAAATTCACTAAAATATTATAACCTCTGCAAGGGTATAAAAAAACAAATACAATCTGTTGGTGTATAGGAATTAAAAAAATGTAATATGAATGTTAAACGTGTCTTTTGTCGTGTATACTTGTAGTGGGAAGGATCTTCCCTACGCATTCTGCTCAGCTCCAACTCTCGATATTCCGGAACTCCCAACCCAGCACCTTGGCAATAGCTGGTGATGGCTTCTCCAGCTTTCTCTGTGCGAGCGGCCGGTTTTACCTCTTTTTTCTTTGCTTTCACCATATAGAATATTATTATTATGGAATATTTTATTATTATAAATTTGAAATCAAAGAAGCAAATCACATACGAATATATTTATTTCATCTTGGCGTGGTTTCTGTGTTTTTCTTTCCATTTTTAAATATTAGTTTACATGTCTTATATCTTATAGATCAGAGGCAAAGCGTTAATCGCCTATTTGCTTCCCGCTTACTCCTATGGTTTGCTCGCAGGTTCCTTAAATAACAATAACACTCTGTTAAACTTATGACGTAAGCTGGATAGTTTTCAGTGAAAAGATTACTGATTGTAAACCGATACTTAAACTTTTTAATTTGTCTATTTCATCATCAGTTTTTCCTACTATCTGGAAGGGCTCTTTTATTATTCCACTCCATAAAAAAGGGGGAGAGGGGGGTTTCCTAAAATATAGGTATTTCTAAATTGTCTTCGATTCCTATAGCATTTGAGCGTATTATCCATTCTCATTTGCAACATTTATGTTCCACGCTTATATCGTTATACCGTGTCAGTATGGTTTTGTTAAGCGAAGATCGACCACCACCAACCTTCTTGAATTGACATCTATTGTAATAAATGGATTTAATAAAAAAAATGCGGACTGAAGATGTATATACAGATTTTAGTAAGGCCTTTGACACCGTAAACCACTCTCTTCTTTTATTCAAATTAAATCAGCTTGGGTTTCGTAGTAATCAATTAACTTGTATTTCAAGTTACTTCTTCAAATTAGAGGGTTATATTCAATAATGCTGTTTCAAAATTAATCTACGTGACATCTGGAGTGCGTCAGGTTAGGTATTTGGGCCCTTTTCTGTTTACTTTGTTTATTAACGATCTTCCCTTAAGCATACTGATGACGTTAAGCTTTGTTTATAATATAATGATATAGCGTCGGGATTTAACTTACAGTCAGATATAGATTGTTTTCATGAATGTTGTGAGTACAACCTTTTAAATTGGAACTGCTTTGAATGCAACGTTATGACTTTTTATAGGGGTACTCTTATGTTTATCAGTTACTTTCTTAAAAATACGCCTCTCGACCCGCATATATTCAGTTAATGATTTAGGTGTCTTCTGGACCCTAAATTTAAATTTGACTGTCACATAATGTCCACTGTTAACAAAGCCATGAGTGTTCTTGGGTTTGTAAAGCGTCGGTCAAAAGAATTTGATGACCCTTATACGACCAAATTATTATTTACCTCCCTTGTCCGTCCTATTTTGGAATTTTGTTCGTCGGTTTGGAGTCCTCAATATCAAGTGCGCATCGTCCGTATTGAGTCGGTAAAAAATTTTTTTTTTTTTGCCCTTCGTAGTTTCAACTGGGATTAAAACGTAAGGCTACCTTCCTACCAGAGTAGATTGTAATTGCTTAATTTACCTACACTTTCTACGATTTTTATACAAAATCTTACCTCTTGTGTCCCGTCTCTATTTGTTTTTTGTATCTACCTCCCAAAGTCGAATTTTTTGCCCAAATTGATAATAGGGCCCCGCGGTTAACAAACACGTGCTTGGTATCGTTGGCCCTCTTGTTTTTACTCTTCGAAGTACATCAACATATATAACATTGTTCAAGATGCATTGTTAAGTTCGGATTAAGGGGATATTTACTAAAGTGATTTTATAAATATTTAAAATTTATTGGATATATTGGGCCAATTTTCATGAATATTTTGTAAATTTTTGTCCCATTGGTGCATTATTTCCATAGGGCGGAAAGGAAGGCATAACATAAAATGCGCAGACTATGCATATATAAAACCTATATAGTGTGCCAAGTTTCAAGTCTGTAGATTTATTTTTCTAGTTTATGCAAGAATATTGGGCATTGGGCCAGTGTGCACTGGATTAGTAGGGCAAGTCCATATGCATAATTATCCAATTATCCCATTTCTTAATTAGTTAGACTGCAAAAAGATGTCAGATGGCTCAATATAATTTCCTTTTCTTTCCCTCTGTTAAGCAATTTTATAAAAACATTCCCAAATGCCTATATTGCAGTTAACAAAATAGCGAGGACACGATTTTCGAAATGCCATTTGCAATATTTAAAACATGAGGTCTACCTACATAGATCCAAAGATTTTTTTTCTAAACAATTAAGCATTTTAATAAATAAGAAGAGCCCGATGTTCCAAATTCGATCATTCCACTTTCGTGGTTAACAGACCAACGCTAATTGTACGAACATCCATATATGTAGCTGGGTTACTTGAAATATGCATACATATTAATTGGACACATTTTAAACAAAAACGAAAGTTCACTTCGGCGAAGTTTGTATACCCCTGCAGTTATAAGAAACAATCAACTTTAATAACACCGTGTGAAATTTTATAAGGATTGTTGCTGACTTCGGTGATATTAAAAAAAATTATTTCATTCATTTTTCAAACCATTTTTTTTTTACATCTACATTTAGTAGTCCGTTTTTTATTAAAAATAAAAAATTATATTATAAGATTGTTCGCAGTAGAACGCCTAAATTTCATCGTTTACTATCAGTTTGTAAATATAACTTAAAGTTTGCTAACTGCTGTGCAGCATCTGCGTTGCGCTAACAGCACCAGTTAATTAAACAGTACGCATGTAAAACCTCGAAAACAAACACTGTACAACACTTACTATACTCTTCTCTCGTCTTGCACTAAAACTTTGAAGTACACGATCTCCAAAACGAAAGATAGATCTTTTTATTTTAATTAATTAGAACAGGCCGAAGTAGGCTGCAAAACAGCATCTCCTCTAAACAATTATATTTGTTTAGAGGTCAAAAAGCCCCAAAGCTATAGTTTGTTTCATATTATTTTTCCACTAATTTTGCGATCGTTCCTATGACAGCTATATGATATAGTCGTCCGATTTAGATAAAATTTAATTCGAAATTCACTAAAATATTATAACCTCTGCAAGGGTATAAAAAAACAAATACAATCTGTTGGTGTATAGGAATTAAAAAAATGTAATATGAATGTTAAACGTGTCTTTTGTTGTGTATACTTGTAGTGGGAAGGATCTTCCCTACGCATTCTGCTCAGCTCCAACTCTCGATATTCCGGAAGTCCCAACCCAGCACCTTGGCAATGGCTGGTGATGGCTTCTCCAGCTTTCTCTGTGCGAGCGGCCGGTTTTACCTCTTTTTTCTCTGCCTTCACCATATAGAATATTATTATTATGGAATATTTTATTATTATAAATTTGAAATCAAAGAAGCAAATCACATACGAATATATTTATTTCATCTTGGCGTGGTTTCTGTGTTTTTCTTTCCATTTTTAAATATTAGTTTACATGTCTTATATCTTATAGATCAGAGGCAAAGCGTTAATCGCCTATTTGCTTCCCGCTTACTCCTATGGTTTGCTCGCAGGTTCCTTAAATAACAATAACACTCTGTTAAACTTATGACGTAAGCTGGATAGTTTTCAGTGAAAAGATTACTGATTGTAAACCGATACTTAAACTTTTTAATTTGTCTATTTCATCATCAGTTTTTCCTACTATCTGGAAGGGCTCTTTTATTATTCCACTCCATAAAAAAGGGGGAGAGGGGGGTTTCCTAAAATATAGGTATTTCTAAATTGTCTTCAATTCCTATAGCAGTTGAGCGTATTATCCATTCTCATTTGCAACATTTATGTTCCACGCTTATATCACCGTGTCAGTATGGTTTTGTTAAGCGATGATCGACCACCACCAACCTTATTGAATTGTGGAATTAATAAAAAAAATGCAGACTGAAGATGTTTATACAGATTTTAGTAAGGCCTTTGACACCGTAAGCCACTCTATTCTTTTATTCAAATTAGATCAGCTTGGGTTTTGTTGTAATCAATTACTTGAATGGTCGGAGGGTTATATTCAATAATGCTGTTTCAAAATTAATCTACGTGACATCTGGAGTGCCTCAGGTTAGGTATTTGGGCCCTTTTCTGTTTACTTTGTTTATTAACGATCTTCCCTTAAGCATACTGATGACGTTAAGCTTTGTTTATAATATAATGATATAGCGTCGGTATTTAACTTACAGTCAGATATAGATTGTTTTCATGAATGTTGTGAGTACAACCTTTTAAATTGGAACTGCTTTGAATGCAACGTTATGACTTTTTATAGGGGTACTCTTATGTTTATCAGTTACTTTCTTAAAAATACGCCTCTCGACCCGCATATATTCAGTTAACGATTTAGGTGTCTTCTGGACCCTAAATTTAAATTTGACTGTCACATAATGTCCACTGTTAACAAAGCCATGAGTGTTCTTGGGTTTGTAAAGCGTCGGTCAAAAGAATTTGATGACCCTTATACGACCAAATTATTATTTACCTCCCTTGTCCGTCCTATTTTGGAATTTTGTTCGTCGGTTTGGAGTCCTCAATATCAAGTGCGCATCGTCCGTATTGAGTCGGTAAAAAATTTTTTTTTTTGCCCTTCGTAGTTTCAACTGGGATTAAAACGTAAGGCTACCTTCCTACCAGAGTAGATTGTAATTGCTTAATTTACCTACACTTTCTACGATTTTTATACAAAATCTTACCTCTTGTGTCCCATCTCTATTTGTTTTATGTATCTACCTCCCAAAGTCGAATTGATAATAGGGCCCCGCGGTTAACAAACACGTGCTTGGTATCGTTGGCCCTCTTGTTTTTACTCTTCGAAGTACATCAACATATATAACATTGTTCAAGATGCATTGTTAAGTTCGGATTAAGGGGATATTTACTAAAGTGATTTTATAAATATTTAAAATTTATTGGATATATTGGGCCAATTTTCATGAATATTTTGTAAATTTTTGTCCCATGGCGCATTAGTTTCTATGGGGCGGAAAGGAAAGCATAAAATTAAATGCGCAGACTATGCATATATAAAACCTATATAGTGTGCCAAGTTACAAGTCTGTAGCTTTATTTTTCTAGTTTATGCAAGAATATTGGGCATTGGGCCAGTGTGCACTGGATTAGTAGGGCAAGTCCATATGCATAATTATCCAATTATCCCATTTCTTAATTAGTTAGACTGCAAAAAGATGTCAGATGGCTCAATATAATTTCCTTTTCTTTCCCTCTGTTAAGCTATTTTATAAAAACATTCCCAAATGCCGTTTATGTCTATATTGCAGTTAACAAAATAGCGAGGACACGATTTTCGAAATGCCATTTGCAATATTTAAAACATGAGGTCTACCTACATAGATCCAAAGATTTTTTTTCTAAACAATTAAGCATTTTAATAAATAAGAAGAGCCCAATGTTCCAAATTCGATCATTCCACTTTCGTGGTTAACAGACCAACGCTAATTGTACGAACATCCATATATGTAGCTGTGTTACTTGAAATATGCATACATATTAATTGGACACATTTTAAACAAAAACAAAAGTTCACTTCGGCGAAGTTTGTATACCCCTGCAGTTATAAGAAACAATCAACTTTAATAACACCGTGTGAAATTTTTAAGGATTGTTGCTGACTTCGGTGATATTAAAAAAAATTATTTCATTCTTTTTTTCAAACCATTTTTTTTACATCTACATTTAGTAGTCCGTTTTTTATTAAAAATAAAAAATTTTATTATAAGATTGTTCGCAGTAGAACGCCAAAATTTCATCGTTTACTATCAGTTTGTAAATATAACTTAAAGTTTGCTAACTGCTGTGCAGCATCTGCGTTGCGCTAACAGCACCAGTTAATTAAACAGTACGCATGTAAAACCTCGAAAACAAACACTGTACAACACTTACTATACTCTTCTCTCGTCTTGTACTAAAACTTTGAAGTACACGATCTCCAAAACGAAAGATAGATCTTTTTATTTTAATTAATTAGAACAGGCCGAAGTAGGCTGCAAAACAGCATCTCCTCTAAACAATTATCTTTGTTTAGAGGTCAAAAAGTCCCAAAGCTATAGTTTGTTTCATATTATTTTTCCACTAATTTTGCGATCGTTCCTATGACAGCTATATGATATAGTCGTCCGATTTAGATAAAATTTAATTCGAAATTCACTAAAATATTATAACCTCTGCAAGGGTATAAAAAAACAAATACAATCTGTTGGTGTATAGGAATTAAAAAAATGTAATATGAATGTTAAACGTGTCTTTTGTTGTGTATACTTGTAGTGGGAAGGATCTTCCCTACGCATTCTGCTCAGCTCCAACTCTCGATATTCCGGAAGTCCCAACCCAGCACCTTGGCAATGGCTGGTGATGGCTTCTCCAGCTTTCTCTGTGCGAGCGGCCGGTTTTACCTCTTTTTTCTCTGCCTTCACCATATAGAATATTATTATTATGGAATATTTTATTATTATAAATTTGAAATCAAAGAAGCAAATCACATACGAATATATTTATTTCATCTTGGCGTGGTTTCTGTGTTTTTCTTTCCATTTTTAAATATTAGTTTACATGTCTTATATCTTATAGATCAGAGGCAAAGCGTTAATCGCCTATTTGCTTCCCGCTTACTCCTATGGTTTGCTCGCAGGTTCCTTAAATAACAATAACACTCTGTTAAACTTATGACGTAAGCTGGATAGTTTTCAGTGAAAAGATTACTGATTGTAAACCGATACTTAAACTTTTTAATTTGTCTATTTCATCATCAGTTTTTCCTACTATCTGGAAGGGCTCTTTTATTATTCCACTCCATAAAAAAGGGGGAGAGGGGGGTTTCCTAAAATATAGGTATTTCTAAATTGTCTTCAATTCCTATAGCAGTTGAGCGTATTATCCATTCTCATTTGCAACATTTATGTTCCACGCTTATATCACCGTGTCAGTATGGTTTTGTTAAGCGATGATCGACCACCACCAACCTTATTGAATTGTGGAATTAATAAAAAAAATGCAGACTGAAGATGTTTATACAGATTTTAGTAAGGCCTTTGACACCGTAAGCCACTCTATTCTTTTATTCAAATTAGATCAGCTTGGGTTTTGTTGTAATCAATTACTTGAATGGTCGGAGGGTTATATTCAATAATGCTGTTTCAAAATTAATCTACGTGACATCTGGAGTGCCTCAGGTTAGGTATTTGGGCCCTTTTCTGTTTACTTTGTTTATTAACGATCTTCCCTTAAGCATACTGATGACGTTAAGCTTTGTTTATAATATAATGATATAGCGTCGGTATTTAACTTACAGTCAGATATAGATTGTTTTCATGAATGTTGTGAGTACAACCTTTTAAATTGGAACTGCTTTGAATGCAACGTTATGACTTTTTATAGGGGTACTCTTATGTTTATCAGTTACTTTCTTAAAAATACGCCTCTCGACCCGCATATATTCAGTTAACGATTTAGGTGTCTTCTGGACCCTAAATTTAAATTTGACTGTCACATAATGTCCACTGTTAACAAAGCCATGAGTGTTCTTGGGTTTGTAAAGCGTCGGTCAAAAGAATTTGATGACCCTTATACGACCAAATTATTATTTACCTCCCTTGTCCGTCCTATTTTGGAATTTTGTTCGTCGGTTTGGAGTCCTCAATATCAAGTGCGCATCGTCCGTATTGAGTCGGTAAAAAATTTTTTTTTTTGCCCTTCGTAGTTTCAACTGGGATTAAAACGTAAGGCTACCTTCCTACCAGAGTAGATTGTAATTGCTTAATTTACCTACACTTTCTACGATTTTTATACAAAATCTTACCTCCTGTGTCCCGTCTCTATTTGTTTTATGTATCTACCTCCCAAAGTCGAATTTTTTGCCCAAATTGATAATAGGGCCCCGCGGTTAACAAACACGTGCTTGGTATCGTTGGCCCTCTTGTTTTTACTCTTCGAAGTACATCAACATATATAACATTGTTCAAGATGCATTGTTAAGTTCGGATTAAGGGGATATTTACTAAAGTGATTTTATAAATATTTAAAATTTATTGGATATATTGGGCCAATTTTCATGAATATTTTGTAAATTTTTGTCCCATGGCGCATTAGTTTCTATGGGGCGGAAAGGAAAGCATAAAATTAAATGCGCAGACTATGCATATATAAAACCTATATAGTGTGCCAAGTTACAAGTCTGTAGCTTTATTTTTCTAGTTTATGCAAGAATATTGGGCATTGGGCCAGTGTGCACTGGATTAGTAGGGCAAGTCCATATGCATAATTATCCAATTATCCCATTTCTTAATTAGTTAGACTGCAAAAAGATGTCAGATGGCTCAATATAATTTCCTTTTCTTTCCCTCTGTTAAGCTATTTTATAAAAACATTCCCAAATGCCGTTTATGTCTATATTGCAGTTAACAAAATAGCGAGGACACGATTTTCGAAATGCCATTTGCAATATTTAAAACATGAGGTCTACCTACATAGATCCAAAGATTTTTTTTCTAAACAATTAAGCATTTTAATAAATAAGAAGAGCCCAATGTTCCAAATTCGATCATTCCACTTTCGTGGTTAACAGACCAACGCTAATTGTACGAACATCCATATATGTAGCTGTGTTACTTGAAATATGCATACATATTAATTGGACACATTTTAAACAAAAACAAAAGTTCACTTCGGCGAAGTTTGTATACCCCTGCAGTTATAAGAAACAATCAACTTTAATAACACCGTGTGAAATTTTTAAGGATTGTTGCTGACTTCGGTGATATTAAAAAAAATTATTTCATTCTTTTTTTCAAACCATTTTTTTTACATCTACATTTAGTAGTCCGTTTTTTATTAAAAATAAAAAATTTTATTATAAGATTGTTCGCAGTAGAACGCCAAAATTTCATCGTTTACTATCAGTTTGTAAATATAACTTAAAGTTTGCTAACTGCTGTGCAGCATCTGCGTTGCGCTAACAGCACCAGTTAATTAAACAGTACGCATGTAAAACCTCGAAAACAAACACTGTACAACACTTACTATACTCTTCTCTCGTCTTGTACTAAAACTTTGAAGTACACGATCTCCAAAACGAAAGATAGATCTTTTTATTTTAATTAATTAGAACAGGCCGAAGTAGGCTGCAAAACAGCATCTCCTCTAAACAATTATCTTTGTTTAGAGGTCAAAAAGTCCCAAAGCTATAGTTTGTTTCATATTATTTTTCCACTAATTTTGCGATCGTTCCTATGACAGCTATATGATATAGTCGTCCGATTTAGATAAAATTTAATTCGAAATTCACTAAAATATTATAACCTCTGCAAGGGTATAAAAAAACAAATACAATCTGTTGGTGTATAGGAATTAAAAAAATGTAATATGAATGTTAAACGTGTCTTTTGTTGTGTATACTTGTAGTGGGAAGGATCTTCCCTACGCATTCTGCTCAGCTCCAACTCTCGATATTCCGGAAGTCCCAACCCAGCACCTTGGCAATGGCTGGTGATGGCTTCTCCAGCTTTCTCTGTGCGAGCGGCCGGTTTTACCTCTTTTTTCTCTGCCTTCACCATATAGAATATTATTATTATGGAATATTTTATTATTATAAATTTGAAATCAAAGAAGCAAATCACATACGAATATATTTATTTCATCTTGGCGTGGTTTCTGTGTTTTTCTTTCCATTTTTAAATATTAGTTTACATGTCTTATATCTTATAGATCAGAGGCAAAGCGTTAATCGCCTATTTGCTTCCCGCTTACTCCTATGGTTTGCTCGCAGGTTCCTTAAATAACAATAACACTCTGTTAAACTTATGACGTAAGCTGGATAGTTTTCAGTGAAAAGATTACTGATTGTAAACCGATACTTAAACTTTTTAATTTGTCTATTTCATCATCAGTTTTTCCTACTATCTGGAAGGGCTCTTTTATTATTCCACTCCATAAAAAAGGGGGAGAGGGGGGTTTCCTAAAATATAGGTATTTCTAAATTGTCTTCAATTCCTATAGCAGTTGAGCGTATTATCCATTCTCATTTGCAACATTTATGTTCCACGCTTATATCACCGTGTCAGTATGGTTTTGTTAAGCGATGATCGACCACCACCAACCTTATTGAATTGTGGAATTAATAAAAAAAATGCAGACTGAAGATGTTTATACAGATTTTAGTAAGGCCTTTGACACCGTAAGCCACTCTATTCTTTTATTCAAATTAGATCAGCTTGGGTTTTGTTGTAATCAATTACTTGAATGGTCGGAGGGTTATATTCAATAATGCTGTTTCAAAATTAATCTACGTGACATCTGGAGTGCCTCAGGTTAGGTATTTGGGCCCTTTTCTGTTTACTTTGTTTATTAACGATCTTCCCTTAAGCATACTGATGACGTTAAGCTTTGTTTATAATATAATGATATAGCGTCGGGATTTAACTTACAGTCAGATATTGATTGTTTTCATGAATGTTGTGAGTAAAAACTTTTAAATTTGAACTGCTTTAAATGCAACGTTATGACTTTTTATAGGGGTACTCTTATGTTTATCAGTTACTTTCTTAAAAATACACCTCTCGACCCGCATATATTCAGTTAACGATTTAGGTGCCTTCTGGATCCTAAACTTAAATTTGACTGTCACTTAATGTCCACTGTTAACAAAGCCATGAGTGTTCTTGGGTTTATAAAGCGTCGGTCAAAAGAATTTGATGACCCTTATACGACCAAATTATTATTTACCTCCCTTGTCCGTCCTATTTTGGAATTTTGTTCGTCGGTTTGGAGTCCTCAATATCAAGTGCACATCGTCCGTATTGAGTCGGTAAAAAACAATTTTTTTGTTTGCCCTTCGTAGTTTTAACTGGGATTAAAACGTAAGGCTACTTTCCTACCAGAGTAGATTATAATTGCTTAATTTACCTACACTTGTAAATCGTAGAACAATGCTTTTTACGATTTTTATACAAAATCTTACCTCTTGTGTCCCATCTCTATTTGTTTTATGTATCTACCTCCCAAAGTCGAATTGATAATAGGGCCCCGCGGTTAACAAACACGTGCTTGGTATCGTTGGCCAATTTGTTTTTACTCTTCGAAGTACATCAACATATATAACATTGTTCAAGATGCATTGTTAAGTTCGGATTAAGGGGATATTTACTAAAGTGATTTTATAAATATTTAAAATTTATTGGAGATATTGGGCCAATTTTCATGAATATTTTGTAAATTTTTGTCCCATGGTGCATTATTTCCATGGGGCGGAAAGGAATGCATAACATAAAATGCGCAGACTATGCATATATAAAACCTATATAGTGTGCCAAGTTTCAAGTCTGTAGCTTTATTTTTCTAGTTTATGCAAGAATATTGGGCATTGGGCCAGTGTGCACTGGATTAGTAGGGTAAGTCCATATGCATAATTATCCAATTATCCCATTTCTTAATTAGTTACACTGCAAAAAGATGTCAGATGGCTCAATATAATATTCTTTTCTTTCCCTCTGTTAAGCAATTTTATAAAAACATTCCCAAATGCCGTTTATGTCTATATTGCAGTTAACAAAATAGCGAGGACACGATTTTCGAAATGCCATTTGCAATATTTAAAACATGAGGTCTACCTACATAGATCCAAAGATTTTTTTTCTAAACAATTAAGCATTTTAATAAATAAGAAGAGCCCAATGTTCCAAATTCGATCATTCCACTTTCGTGGTTAACAGACCAACGCTAATTGTACGAACATCCATAAATGTAGCTGGGTTACTTGAAATATGCATACATATTAATTGGACACATTTTAAACAAAAACGAAAGTTCACTTCGGCGAAGTTTGTATACCCCTGCAGTTATAAGAAACAATCAACTTTAATAACACCGTGTGAAATTTTTAAGGATTGTTGCTGACTTCGGTGATATTAAAAAAAATTATTTCATTCATTTTTCAAACCATTTTTTTTTACATCTACATTTAGTAGTCCGTTTTTTATTAAAAATAAAAAATTATATTATAAGATTGTTCGCAGTAGAACGCCTAAATTTCATCGTTTACTATCAGTTTGTAAATATAACTTAAAGTTTGCTAACTGCTGTGCAGCGTCTGCGTTGCGCTAACAGCACCAGTTAAACAGTACGCATGTAAAACCTCGAAAACAAACACTGTACAGCACTTACTATACTCTTCTCTCGTCTTGCACTAAAACTTCGAAGTACACGATCTCCAAAACGAAAGCTAGGTCTTTTTATTTTAATTAATTAGAACAGGCCGAAGTAGGCTGCAAAACAGCATCTCCTCTAAACAATTATCTTTGTTTAGAGGTCAAAAAGCCCCAGAGCTATAATTTGTTTTATATTATTTTACCACTAATTTTGCGATCGTTCCTATGACAGCTATATGATATAGTCGTCCGATTTTGATAAAATTTAATTCGAAATTCAAAACCAATTCAAAAATGTTATTTCCAAACGAAGGAGGTTATAAGTTTTAAATCACCAAAGATATATATATTTTTTAATTTTTTCCCTGATAGTTCCCATCGGAGCTATAAGATATAGTTGTCCGATCTGGCTGGTTCCGACCTTTACACTACCTGCAATAGAAAGACGACTTATGGGAAAGTTTCAGCCCAGTTGCTTTAAAACTGAGAGACTAGTTTGCGTAGAAACGGACGGACAGACGGACGGACATGGCTAGATCAACTCGTCTAGTGACGCTAATCAAGAAAATATATACTTTATGGGGTCGGAAACGTCTCGTTCACTGCGTTGCAAACTTCTGACTAAAATATTATAACCTCTGCAAGGGTATAAAAATACAAATACAATCTTTTGTTGTGTATACTTGTAGTGGGAAGGATCTTCCCTACGCATTCTGCTCAGCTCCAACTCTCGATATTCCGGAAGTCCCAACCCAGCACCTTGGCAATGGCTGGTGATGGCTTCTCCAGCTTTCTCTGTGCGAGCGGCCGGTTTTACCTCTTCTTTCTCTGCCTTCACCATATAGAATATTATTATTATGGAATATTTTATTATTATAAATTTGAAATCAAAGAAGCAAATCACATACGAATATATTTAATTCATCTTGGCGTGGTTTCTGTGTTTTTCTTTCCATTTTTAAATTTTAGTTTACATGTCTTATATCTTATAGATCAGAGGCAAAGCGTTAATCGCCTATTTGCTTCCCGCTTACTCCTATGGTTTGCTCGCGGGTTCCTTAAATAACAATAACACTCTGTTAAACTTATGACGTATATTCAGTTAACGATTTAGGTGTCTTCTGGACCCTACATTTAAATTTGACTGTCACATAATGTCCACTGTTAACAAAGCCATGAGTGTTCTTGGGTTTATAAAGCGTCGGTCAAAAGAATTTGATGACCCTTATACGACCAAATTATTATTTACCTCCCTTGTCCGTCCTATTTTGGAATTTTGTTCGTCGGTTTGGAGTCCTCAATATCAAGTGCGCATCGTCCGTATTGAGTCGGTAAAAAATTTTTTTTTTTTGCCCTTCGTAGTTTCAACTGGGATTAAAACGTAAGGCTACCTTCCTACCAGAGTAGATTGTAATTGCTTAATTTACCTACACTTTCTACGATTTTTATACAAAATCTTACCTCTTGTGTCCCGTCTCTATTTGTTTTTTGTATCTACCTCCCAAAGTCGAATTTTTTGCCCAAATTGATAATAGGGCCCCGCGGTTAACAAACACGTGCTTGGTATCGTTGGCCCTCTTGTTTTTACTCTTCGAAGTACATCAACATATATAACATTGTTCAAGATGCATTGTTAAGTTCGGATTAAGGGGATATTTACTAAAGTGATTTTATAAATATTTAAAATTTATTGGATATATTGGGCCAATTTTCATGAATATTTTGTAAATTTTTGTCCCATTGGTGCATTATTTCCATAGGGCTGAAAGGAAGGCATAACATAAAATGCGCAGACTATGCATATATAAAACCTATATAGTGTGCCAAGTTTCAAGTCTGTAGATTTATTTTTCTAGTTTATGCAAGAATATTGGGCATTGGGCCAGTGTGCACTGGATTAGTAGGGCAAGTCCATATGCATAATTATCCAATTATCCCATTTCTTAATTAGTTACACTGCAAAAAGATGTCAGATGGCTCAATATAATTTCCTTTTCTTTCGCTCTGTTAAGCAATTTTATAAAAACATTCCCAAATGCCTATATTGCAGTTAACAAAATAGCGAGGACACGATTTTCGAAATGCCATTTGCAATATTTAAAACATAAGGGTCTACCTACATAGATCCAAAGATTTTTTTTCTAAACAATTAAGCATTTTAATAAATAAGAAGAGCCCGATGTTCCAAATTCGATCATTCCACTTTCGTGGTTAACAGACCAACGCTAATTGTACGAACATCCATATATGTAGCTGGGTTACTTGAAATATGCATACATATTAATTGGACACATTTTAAACAAAAACGAAAGTTCACTTCGGCGAAGTTTGTATACCCCTGCAGTTATAAGAAACAATCAACTTTAATAACACCGTGTGAAATTTTTAAGGATTGTTGCTGACTTCGGTGATATTAAAAAAAATTATTTCATTCATTTTTCAAACCATTTTTTTTTACATCTACATTTAGTAGTCCGTTTTTTATTAAAAATAAAAAATTATATTATAAGATTGTTCGCAGTAGAACGCCTAAATTTCATCGTTTACTATCAGTTTGTAAATATAACTTAAAGTTTGCTAACTGCTGTGCAGCGTCTGCGTTGCGCTAACAGCACCAGTTAAACAGTACGCATGTAAAACCTCGAAAACAAACACTTACAGCACTTACTATACTCTTCTCTCGTCTTGCACTAAAACTTTGAAGTACACGATCTCCAAAACGAAAGATAGATCTTTTTATTTTAATTAATTAGAACAGGCCAAAGTATGCTGCAAAACAGCATCTCCTCTAAACAATTATCTTTGTTTAGAGGTCAAAAAGATTAGAACAGGCCAAAGTAGGCTGCAAAACAGCATCTCCTCTAAACAATTATCTTTGTTTAGAGGTCAAAAAGCCCCAAAGCTATAATTTGTTTCATATTATTTTTCCACTAATTTTGCGATCGTTCCTATGACAGCTATATGATATAGTCGTCCGATTTTGATAAAATTTAATTCGAAATTCAAAACCAATTCAAAAATGTTATTTCCAAACGAAGGAGGTTATAAGTTTTAAATCACCAAAGATATATATATTTTTTAATTTTTTCCCTGATAGTTCCCATCGAAGCTATAAGATATAGTTGTCCGATCTGGCTGGTTCCGACCTTTACACTACCTGCAATAAAAAGACCACTAATGGGAAAGTTTCAGCCCAGTTGCTTTAAAACTGAGAGACTAGTTTGCGTAGAAACGGACGGACAGACGGACGGACATGGCTATGCATATATAAAACCAATATAGTGTGCCAAGTTTCAAGTCTGTAGCTTTATTTTTCTAGTTTATGCAAGAATATTGGGCATTGGGCCAGTGTGCACTGGATTAGTAGGGCAAGTCCATATGCATAATTATCCAATTATCCCATTTCTTAATTAAAAAATAATAAAAATAATAAATTCTTAAATGAAAAATTAAAAAAAGATGTCAGATGGCTCAATATAATTTCCTTTTCTTTCCCTCTGTTAAGCAATTTTATAAAAACATTCCCAAATGCCGTTTATGTCTATATTGCAGTTAACAAAATAGCGAGGACACGATTTTCGAAATGCCATTTGCAATATTTAAAACATGAGGTCTACCTACATAGATCCAATGATTTTTTTTCTAAACAATTAAGCATTTTAATAAATGAGAAGAGCCCAATGTTCCAAATTCGATCATTCCACTTTCGTGGTTAACAGACCAACGCTAATTGTACGAACATCCATATATGTAGCTGGGTTACTTGAAATATGCATACATATTAATTGGACACATTTTAAACAAAAAAAAAAGTTCACTTCGGCGAAGTTTGTATACCCCTGCAGTTATAAGAAACAATCAACTTTAATAACACCGTGTGAAATTTATAAGGATTGTTGCTGACTTCGGTGATATTAAAAAAAATTCTTTCATTCTATTTTTTAAACCATTTTTTTTTACATCTACATTTAGTAGTCCGTTTTTTATTAAATTAAATTAAATTTAATTATATTATAAGATTGTTCGCAGTAGAACGCCTAAATTTCATCGTTTACTATAAGTTTGTAAATATAACTTAAAGTTTGCTAACTGCTGTGCAGCATCTGCGTTGCGCTAACAGCACCAGTTAATTAAACAGTACGCATGTAAAACCTCGAAAACAAACACTGTACAACACTTACTATACTCTTCTCTCGTCTTGCACTAAAACTTTGAAGTACACAATCTCCAAAACGAAAGATAGATCTTTTTATTTTAATTAATTAGAACAGGCCGAAGTAGGCTGCAAAACAGCATCTCCTCTAAACAATTATCTTTGTTTAGAGGTCAAAAAGCCCCAAAGCTATAGTTTGTTTCATATTATTTTTCCACTAATTTTGCGATCGTTCCTATGACAGCTATATGATATAGTCGTCCGATTTAGATAAAATTTAATTCGAAATTCAAAACCAATTCAAAAATGTTATTTCCAAACGAAGGAGGTTATAAGTTTTAAATCACCAAAGATATATATATTTTTTAATTTTTTCCCTGATAGTTCCCATCGGAGCTATAAGATATAGTTGTCCGATCTGGCTGGTTCCGACCTTTACACTACCTGCAATAGAAAGACGACTTATGGGAAAGTTTCAGCCCAGTTGCTTTAAAACTGAGAGACTAGTTTGCGTAGAAACGGACGGACAGACGGACGGACATGGCTAGATCAACTCGTCTAGTGACGCTAATCAAGAAAATATATACTTTATGGGGTCGGAAACGTCTCGTTCACTGCGTTGCAAACTTCTGACTAAAATATTATAACCTCTGCAAGGGTATAAAAATACAAATACAATCTTTTGTTGTGTATACTTGTAGTGGGAAGGATCTTCCCTACGCATTCTGCTCAGCTCCAACTCTCGATATTCCGGAAGTCCCAACCCAGCACCTTGGCAATGGCTGGTGATGGCTTCTCCAGCTTTCTCTGTGCGAGCGGCCGGTTTTACCTCTTCTTTCTCTGCCTTCACCATATAGAATATTATTATTATGGAATATTTTATTATTATAAATTTGAAATCAAAGAAGCAAATCACATACGAATATATTTAATTCATCTTGGCGTGGTTTCTGTGTTTTTCTTTCCATTTTTAAATTTTAGTTTACATGTCTTATATCTTATAGATCAGAGGCAAAGCGTTAATCGCCTATTTGCTTCCCGCTTACTCCTATGGTTTGCTCGCGGGTTCCTTAAATAACAATAACACTCTGTTAAACTTATGACGTATATTCAGTTAACGATTTAGGTGTCTTCTGGACCCTACATTTAAATTTGACTGTCACATAATGTCCACTGTTAACAAAGCCATGAGTGTTCTTGGGTTTATAAAGCGTCGGTCAAAAGAATTTGATGACCCTTATACGACCAAATTATTATTTACCTCCCTTGTCCGTCCTATTTTGGAATTTTGTTCGTCGGTTTGGAGTCCTCAATATCAAGTGCGCATCGTCCGTATTGAGTCGGTAAAAAATTTTTTTTTTTTGCCCTTCGTAGTTTCAACTGGGATTAAAACGTAAGGCTACCTTCCTACCAGAGTAGATTGTAATTGCTTAATTTACCTACACTTTCTACGATTTTTATACAAAATCTTACCTCTTGTGTCCCGTCTCTATTTGTTTTTTGTATCTACCTCCCAAAGTCGAATTTTTTGCCCAAATTGATAATAGGGCCCCGCGGTTAACAAACACGTGCTTGGTATCGTTGGCCCTCTTGTTTTTACTCTTCGAAGTACATCAACATATATAACATTGTTCAAGATGCATTGTTAAGTTCGGATTAAGGGGATATTTACTAAAGTGATTTTATAAATATTTAAAATTTATTGGATATATTGGGCCAATTTTCATGAATATTTTGTAAATTTTTGTCCCATTGGTGCATTATTTCCATAGGGCTGAAAGGAAGGCATAACATAAAATGCGCAGACTATGCATATATAAAACCTATATAGTGTGCCAAGTTTCAAGTCTGTAGATTTATTTTTCTAGTTTATGCAAGAATATTGGGCATTGGGCCAGTGTGCACTGGATTAGTAGGGCAAGTCCATATGCATAATTATCCAATTATCCCATTTCTTAATTAGTTAGACTGCAAAAAGATGTCAGATGGCTCAATATAATTTCCTTTTCTTTCGCTCTGTTAAGCAATTTTATAAAAACATTCCCAAATGCCTATATTGCAGTTAACAAAATAGCGAGGACACGATTTTCGAAATGCCATTTGCAATATTTAAAACATAAGGGTCTACCTACATAGATCCAAAGATTTTTTTTCTAAACAATTAAGCATTTTAATAAATAAGAAGAGCCCGATGTTCCAAATTCGATCATTCCACTTTCGTGGTTAACAGACCAACGCTAATTGTACGAACATCCATATATGTAGCTGGGTTACTTGAAATATGCATACATATTAATTGGACACATTTTAAACAAAAACGAAAGTTCACTTCGGCGAAGTTTGTATACCCCTGCAGTTATAAGAAACAATCAACTTTAATAACACCGTGTGAAATTTTTAAGGATTGTTGCTGACTTCGGTGATATTAAAAAAAATTATTTCATTCATTTTTCAAACCATTTTTTTTTACATCTACATTTAGTAGTCCGTTTTTTATTAAAAATAAAAAATTATATTATAAGATTGTTCGCAGTAGAACGCCTAAATTTCATCGTTTACTATCAGTTTGTAAATATAACTTAAAGTTTGCTAACTGCTGTGCAGCGTCTGCGTTGCGCTAACAGCACCAGTTAAACAGTACGCATGTAAAACCTCGAAAACAAACACTTACAGCACTTACTATACTCTTCTCTCGTCTTGCACTAAAACTTTGAAGTACACGATCTCCAAAACGAAAGATAGATCTTTTTATTTTAATTAATTAGAACAGGCCAAAGTATGCTGCAAAACAGCATCTCCTCTAAACAATTATCTTTGTTTAGAGGTCAAAAAGATTAGAACAGGCCAAAGTAGGCTGCAAAACAGCATCTCCTCTAAACAATTATCTTTGTTTAGAGGTCAAAAAGCCCCAAAGCTATAATTTGTTTCATATTATTTTTCCACTAATTTTGCGATCGTTCCTATGACAGCTATATGATATAGTCGTCCGATTTTGATAAAATTTAATTCGAAATTCAAAACCAATTCAAAAATGTTATTTCCAAACGAAGGAGGTTATAAGTTTTAAATCACCAAAGATATATATATTTTTTAATTTTTTCCCTGATAGTTCCCATCGAAGCTATAAGATATAGTTGTCCGATCTGGCTGGTTCCGACCTTTACACTACCTGCAATAAAAAGACCACTAATGGGAAAGTTTCAGCCCAGTTGCTTTAAAACTGAGAGACTAGTTTGCGTAGAAACGGACGGACAGACGGACGGACATGGCTATGCATATATAAAACCAATATAGTGTGCCAAGTTTCAAGTCTGTAGCTTTATTTTTCTAGTTTATGCAAGAATATTGGGCATTGGGCCAGTGTGCACTGGATTAGTAGGGCAAGTCCATATGCATAATTATCCAATTATCCCATTTCTTAATTAAAAAATAATAAAAATAATAAATTCTTAAATGAAAAATTAAAAAAAGATGTCAGATGGCTCAATATAATTTCCTTTTCTTTCCCTCTGTTAAGCAATTTTATAAAAACATTCCCAAATGCCGTTTATGTCTATATTGCAGTTAACAAAATAGCGAGGACACGATTTTCGAAATGCCATTTGCAATATTTAAAACATGAGGTCTACCTACATAGATCCAATGATTTTTTTTCTAAAAAATTAAGCATTTTAATAAATAAGAAGAGCCCAATGTTCCAAATTCGATCATTCCACTTTCGTGGTTAACAGACCAACGCTAATTGTACGAACATCCATATATGTAGCTGGGTTACTTGAAATATGCATACATATTAATTGGACACATTTTAAACAAAAAAAAAAGTTCACTTCGGCGAAGTTTGTATACCCCTGCAGTTATAAGAAACAATCAACTTTAATAACACCGTGTGAAATTTATAAGGATTGTTGCTGACTTCGGTGATATTAAAAAAAATTCTTTCATTCTATTTTTTAAACCATTTTTTTTTTACATCTACATTTAGTAGTCCGTTTTTTATTAAATTAAATTAAATTTAATTATATTATAAGATTGTTCGCAGTAGAACGCCTAAATTTCATCGTTTACTATCAGTTTGTAAATATAACTTAAAGTTTGCTAACTGCTGTGCAGCATCTGCGTTGCGCTAACAGCACCAGTTAATTAAACAGTACGCATGTAAAACCTCGAAAACAAACACTGTACAACACTTACTATACTCTTCTCTCGTCTTGCACTAAAACTTTGAAGTACACAATCTCCAAAACGAAAGATAGATCTTTTTATTTTAATTAATTAGAACAGGCCGAAGTAGGCTGCAAAACAGCATCTCCTCTAAACAATTATCTTTGTTTAGAGGTCAAAAAGCCCCAAAGCTATAGTTTGTTTCATATTATTTTTCCACTAATTTTGCGATCGTTCCTATGACAGCTATATGATATAGTCGTCCGATTTAGATAAAATTTAATTCGAAATTCAAAACCAATTCAAAAATGTTATTTCCAAACGAAGGAGGTTATAAGTTTTAAATCACCAAAGATATATATATTTTTTAATTTTTTCCCTGATAGTTCCCATCGAAGCTATAAGATATAGTTGTCCGATCTGGCTGGTTCCGACCTTTACACTACCTGCAATAAAAAGACCACTAATGGGAAAGTTTCAGCCCAGTTGCTTTAAAACTGAGAGACTAGTTTGCGTAGAAACGGACGGACAGACGGACGGACATGGCTATGCATATATAAAACCAATATAGTGTGCCAAGTTTCAAGTCTGTAGCTTTATTTTTCTAGTTTATGCAAGAATATTGGGCATTGGGCCAGTGTGCACTGGATTAGTAGGGCAAGTCCATATGCATAATTATCCAATTATCCCATTTCTTAATTAGTTAGACTGCAAAAAGATGTCAGATGGCTCAATATAATTTCCTTTTCTCTCCCTCTGTTAAGCAATTTTATAAAAACATTCCCAAATGCCGTTTATGTCTATATTGCAGTTAACAAAATAGCGAGGACACGATTTTCGAAATGCCATTTGCAATATTTAAAACATGAGGTCTACCTACATAGATCAAAGATTTTTTTTCTAAACAATTAAGCATTTTAATAAATAAGAAGAGCCCAATGTTCCAAATTCGATCATTCCACTTTCGTGGTTAACAGACCAACGCTAATTGTACGAACATCCATATATGTAGCTGGGTTACTTGAAATATGCATACATATTAATTGGACACATTTTAAACAAAAACGAAAGTTCACTTCGGCGAAGTTTGTATACCCCTGCAGTTATAAGAAACAATCAACTTTAATAACACCGTGTGAAATTTTTAAGGATTGTTGCTGACTTCGGTGATATTAAAAAAAATTATTTCATTCATTTTTCGAACCATTTTTTTTTTACATCTACATTTAGTAGTCCGTTTTTTATTAAAAATAAAAAATTATATTATAAGATTGTTCGCAGTAGAACGCCTAAATTTCATCGTTTACTATCAGTTTGTAAATATAACTTAAAGTTTGCTAACTGCTGTGCAGCGTCTGCGTTGCGCTAACAGCACCAGTTAAACAGTACGCATGTAAAACCTCGAAAACAAACACTGTACAGCACTTACTATACTCTTCTCTCGTCTTGCACTAAAACTTCGAAGTACACGATCTCCAAAACGAAAGCTAGGTCTTTTTATTTTAATTAATTAGAACAGGCCGAAGTAGGCTGCAAAACAGCATCTCCTCTAAACAATTATCTTTGTTTAGAGGTCAAAAAGCCCCAGAGCTATAATTTGTTTTATATTATTTTACCACTAATTTTGCGATCGTTCCTATGACAGCTATATGATATAGTCGTCCGATTTTGATAAAATTTAATTCGAAATTCAAAACCAATTCAAAAATGTTATTTCCAAACGAAGGAGGTTATAAGTTTTAAATCACCAAAGATATATATATTTTTTAATTTTTTCCCTGATAGTTCCCATCGGAGCTATAAGATATAGTTGTCCGATCTGGCTGGTTCCGACCTTTACACTACCTGCAATAGAAAGACGACTTATGGGAAAGTTTCAGCCCAGTTGCTTTAAAACTGAGAGACTAGTTTGCGTAGAAACGGACGGACAGACGGACGGACATGGCTAGATCAACTCGTCTAGTGACGCTAATCAAGAAAATATATACTTTATGGGGTCGGAAACGTCTCGTTCACTGCGTTGCAAACTTCTGACTAAAATATTATAACCTCTGCAAGGGTATAAAAATACAAATACAATCTGTTGGTGTATAGGAATTAAAAAAATGTAATATGAATGTTAAACGTGTCTTTTGTTGTGTATACTTGTAGTGGGAAGGATCTTCCCTACGCATTCTGCTCAGCTCCAACTCTCGATATTCCGGAAGTCCCAACCCAGCACCTTGGCAATGGCTGGTGATGGCTTCTCCAGCTTTCTCTGTGCGAGCGGCCGGTTTTACCTCTTCTTTCTCTGCCTTCACCATATAGAATATTATTATTATGGAATATTTTATTATTATAAATTTGAAATCAAAGAAGCAAATCACATACGAATATATTTAATTCATCTTGGCGTGGTTTCTGTGTTTTTCTTTCCATTTTTAAATTTTAGTTTACATGTCTTATATCTTATAGATCAGAGGCAAAGCGTTAATCGCCTATTTGCTTCCCGCTTACTCCTATGGTTTGCTCGCGGGTTCCTTAAATAACAATAACACTCTGTTAAACTTATGACGTATATTCAGTTAACGATTTAGGTGTCTTCTGGACCCTACATTTAAATTTGACTGTCACATAATGTCCACTGTTAACAAAGCCATGAGTGTTCTTGGGTTTATAAAGCGTCGGTCAAAAGAATTTGATGACCCTTATACGACCAAATTATTATTTACCTCCCTTGTCCGTCCTATTTTGGAATTTTGTTCGTCGGTTTGGAGTCCTCAATATCAAGTGCGCATCGTCCGTATTGAGTCGGTAAAAAATTTTTTTTTTTTGCCCTTCGTAGTTTCAACTGGGATTAAAACGTAAGGCTACCTTCCTACCAGAGTAGATTGTAATTGCTTAATTTACCTACACTTTCTACGATTTTTATACAAAATCTTACCTCTTGTGTCCCGTCTCTATTTGTTTTTTGTATCTACCTCCCAAAGTCGAATTTTTTGCCCAAATTGATAATAGGGCCCCGCGGTTAACAAACACGTGCTTGGTATCGTTGGCCCTCTTGTTTTTACTCTTCGAAGTACATCAACATATATAACATTGTTCAAGATGCATTGTTAAGTTCGGATTAAGGGGATATTTACTAAAGTGATTTTATAAATATTTAAAATTTATTGGATATATTGGGCCAATTTTCATGAATATTTTGTAAATTTTTGTCCCATTGGTGCATTATTTCCATAGGGCGGAAAGGAAGGCATAACATAAAATGCGCAGACTATGCATATATAAAACCTATATAGTGTGCCAAGTTTCAAGTCTGTAGATTTATTTTTCTAGTTTATGCAAGAATATTGGGCATTGGGCCAGTGTGCACTGGATTAGTAGGGCAAGTCCATATGCATAATTATCCAATTATCCCATTTCTTAATTAGTTAGACTGCAAAAAGATGTCAGATGGCTCAATATAATTTCCTTTTCTTTCGCTCTGTTAAGCAATTTTATAAAAACATTCCCAAATGCCTATATTGCAGTTAACAAAATAGCGAGGACACGATTTTCGAAATGCCATTTGCAATATTTAAAACATGAGGTCTACCTACATAGATCCAAAGATTTTTTTTCTAAACAATTAAGCATTTTAATAAATAAGAAGAGCCCAATGTTCCAAATTCGATCATTCCACTTTCGTGGTTAACAGACCAACGCTAATTGTACGAACATCCATATATGTAGCTGGGTTACTTGAAATATGCATACATATTAATTGGACACATTTTAAACAAAAACGAAAGTTCACTTCGGCGAAGTTTGTATACCCCTGCAGTTATAAGAAACAATCAACTTTAATAACACCGTGTGAAATTTTTAAGGATTGTTGCTGACTTCGGTGATATTAAAAAAAATTATTTCATTCATTTTTCAAACCATTTTTTTTTACATCTACATTTAGTAGTCCGTTTTTTATTAAAAATAAAAAATTATATTATAAGATTGTTCGCAGTAGAACGCCTAAATTTCATCGTTTACTATCAGTTTGTAAATATAACTTAAAGTTTGCTAACTGCTGTGCAGCGTCTGCGTTGCGCTAACAGCACCAGTTAAACAGTACGCATGTAAAACCTCGAAAACAAACACTTACAGCACTTACTATACTCTTCTCTCGTCTTGCACTAAAACTTTGAAGTACACGATCTCCAAAACGAAAGATAGATCTTTTTATTTTAATTAATTAGAACAGGCCAAAGTAGGCTGCAAAACAGCATCTCCTCTAAACAATTATCTTTGTTTAGAGGTCAAAAAGATTAGAACAGGCCAAAGTAGGCTGCAAAACAGCATCTCCTCTAAACAATTATCTTTGTTTAGAGGTCAAAAAGCCCCAAAGCTATAATTTGTTTCATATTATTTTTCCACTAATTTTGCGATCGTTCCTATGACAGCTATATGATATAGTCGTCCGATTTTGATAAAATTTAATTCGAAATTCAAAACCAATTCAAAAATGTTATTTCCAAACGAAGGAGGTTATAAGTTTTAAATCACCAAAGATATATATATTTTTTAATTTTTTCCCTGATACTTCCCATCGAAGCTATAAGATATAGTTGTCCGATCTGGCTGGTTCCGACCTTTACACTACCTGCAATAAAAAGACCACTAATGGGAAAGTTTCAGCCCAGTTGCTTTAAAACTGAGAGACTAGTTTGCGTAGAAACGGACGGACAGACGGACGGACATGGCTATGCATATATAAAACCAATATAGTGTGCCAAGTTTCAAGTCTGTAGCTTTATTTTTCTAGTTTATGCAAGAATATTGGGCATTGGGCCAGTGTGCACTGGATTAGTAGGGCAAGTCCATATGCATAATTATCCAATTATCCCATTTCTTAATTAGTTAGACTGCAAAAAGATGTCAGATGGCTCAATATAATTTCCTTTTCTTTCGCTCTGTTAAGCAATTTTATAAAAACATTCCCAAATGCCTATATTGCAGTTAACAAAATAGCGAGGACACGATTTTCGAAATGCCATTTGCAATATTTAAAACATGAGGTCTACCTACATAGATCCAAAGATTTTTTTTCTAAACAATTAAGCATTTTAATAAATAAGAAGAGCCCAATGTTCCAAATTCGATCATTCCACTTTCGTGGTTAACAGACCAACGCTAATTGTACGAACATCCATATATGTAGCTGGGTTACTTGAAATATGCATACATATTAATTGGACACATTTTAAACAAAAACGAAAGTTCACTTCGGCGAAGTTTGTATACCCCTGCAGTTATAAGAAACAATCAACTTTAATAACACCGTGTGAAATTTTTAAGGATTGTTGCTGACTTCGGTGATATTAAAAAAAATTATTTCATTCATTTTTCAAACCATTTTTTTTTACATCTACATTTAGTAGTCCGTTTTTTATTAAAAATAAAAAATTATATTATAAGATTGTTCGCAGTAGAACGCCTAAATTTCATCGTTTACTATCAGTTTGTAAATATAACTTAAAGTTTGCTAACTGCTGTGCAGCGTCTGCGTTGCGCTAACAGCACCAGTTAAACAGTACGCATGTAAAACCTCGAAAACAAACACTTACAGCACTTACTATACTCTTCTCTCGTCTTGCACTAAAACTTTGAAGTACACGATCTCCAAAACGAAAGATAGATCTTTTTATTTTAATTAATTAGAACAGGCCAAAGTAGGCTGCAAAACAGCATCTCCTCTAAACAATTATCTTTGTTTAGAGGTCAAAAAGATTAGAACAGGCCAAAGTAGGCTGCAAAACAGCATCTCCTCTAAACAATTATCTTTGTTTAGAGGTCAAAAAGCCCCAAAGCTATAATTTGTTTCATATTATTTTTCCACTAATTTTGCGATCGTTCCTATGACAGCTATATGATATAGTCGTCCGATTTTGATAAAATTTAATTCGAAATTCAAAACCAATTCAAAAATGTTATTTCCAAACGAAGGAGGTTATAAGTTTTAAATCACCAAAGATATATATATTTTTTAATTTTTTCCCTGATACTTCCCATCGAAGCTATAAGATATAGTTGTCCGATCTGGCTGGTTCCGACCTTTACACTACCTGCAATAAAAAGACCACTAATGGGAAAGTTTCAGCCCAGTTGCTTTAAAACTGAGAGACTAGTTTGCGTAGAAACGGACGGACAGACGGACGGACATGGCTATGCATATATAAAACCAATATAGTGTGCCAAGTTTCAAGTCTGTAGCTTTATTTTTCTAGTTTATGCAAGAATATTGGGCATTGGGCCAGTGTGCACTGGATTAGTAGGGCAAGTCCATATGCATAATTATCCAATTATCCCATTTCTTAATTAAAAAATAATAAAAATAATAAATTCTTAAATGAAAAATTAAAAAAAGATGTCAGATGGCTCAATATAATTTCCTTTTCTTTCCCTCTGTTAAGCAATTTTATAAAAACATTCCCAAATGCCGTTTATGTCTATATTGCAGTTAACAAAATAGCGAGGACACGATTTTCGAAATGCCATTTGCAATATTTAAAACATGAGGTCTACCTACATAGATCCAATGATTTTTTTTCTAAAAAATTAAGCATTTTAATAAATAAGAAGAGCCCAATGTTCCAAATTCGATCATTCCACTTTCGTGGTTAACAGACCAACGCTAATTGTACGAACATCCATATATGTAGCTGGGTTACTTGAAATATGCATACATATTAATTGGACACATTTTAAACAAAAACAAAAGTTCACTTCGGCGAAGTTTGTATACCCCTGCAGTTATAAGAAACAATCAACTTTAATAACACCGTGTGAAATTTATAAGGATTGTTGCTGACTTCGGTGATATTAAAAAAAATTCTTTCATTCTATTTTTTAAACCATTTTTTTTTTACATCTACATTTAGTAGTCCGTTTTTTATTAAATTATAAATTAAATTAAATTTAATTATATTATAAGATTGTTCGCAGTAGAACGCCTAAATTTCATCGTTTACTATCAGTTTGTAAATATAACTTAAAGTTTGCTAACTGCTGTGCAGCATCTGCGTTGCGCTAACAGCACCAGTTAATTAAACAGTACGCATGTAAAACCTCGAAAACAAACACTGTACAACACTTACTATACTCTTCTCTCGTCTTGCACTAAAACTTTGAAGTACACAATCTCCAAAACGAAAGATAGATCTTTTTATTTTAATTAATTAGAACAGGCCGAAGTAGGCTGCAAAACAGCATCTCCTCTAAACAATTATCTTTGTTTAGAGGTCAAAAAGCCCCAAAGCTATAGTTTGTTTCATATTATTTTTCCACTAATTTTGCGATCGTTCCTATGACAGCTATATGATATAGTCGTCCGATTTAGATAAAATTTAATTCGAAATTCAAAACCAATTCAAAAATGTTATTTCCAAACGAAGGAGGTTATAAGTTTTAAATCACCAAAGATATATATATTTTTTAATTTTTTCCCTGATAGTTCCCATCGAAGCTATAAGATATAGTTGTCCGATCTGGCTGGTTCCGACCTTTACACTACCTGCAATAAAAAGACCACTAATGGGAAAGTTTCAGCCCAGTTGCTTTAAAACTGAGAGACTAGTTTGCGTAGAAACGGACGGACAGACGGACGGACATGGCTATGCATATATAAAACCAATATAGTGTGCCAAGTTTCAAGTCTGTAGCTTTATTTTTCTAGTTTATGCAAGAATATTGGGCATTGGGCCAGTGTGCACTGGATTAGTAGGGCAAGTCCATATGCATAATTATCCAATTATCCCATTTCTTAATTAAAAAATAATAAAAATAATAAATTCTTAAATGAAAAATTAAAAAAAGATGTCAGATGGCTCAATATAATTTCCTTTTCTTTCCCTCTGTTAAGCAATTTTATAAAAACATTCCCAAATGCCGTTTATGTCTATATTGCAGTTAACAAAATAGCGAGGACACGATTTTCGAAATGCCATTTGCAATATTTAAAACATGAGGTCTACCTACATAGATCCAAAGATTTTTTTTCTAAACAATTAAGCATTTTAATAAATAAGAAGAGCCCAATGTTCCAAATTCGATCATTCCACTTTCGTGGTTAACAGACCAACGCTAATTGTACGAACATCCATATATGTAGCTGGGTTACTTGAAATATGCATACATATTAATTGGACACATTTTAAACAAAAACAAAAGTTCACTTCGGCGAAGTTTGTATACCCCTGCAGTTATAAGAAACAATCAACTTTAATAACACCGTGTGAAATTTATAAGGATTGTTGCTGACTTCGGTGATATTAAAAAAAATTCTTTCATTCTATTTTTTAAACCATTTTTTTTTTACATCTACATTTAGTAGTCCGTTTTTTATTAAATTATAAATTAAATTAAATTTAATTATATTATAAGATTGTTCGCAGTAGAACGCCTAAATTTCATCGTTTACTATCAGTTTGTAAATATAACTTAAAGTTTGCTAACTGCTGTGCAGCATCTGCGTTGCGCTAACAGCACCAGTTAATTAAACAGTACGCATGTAAAACCTCGAAAACAAACACTGTACAACACTTACTATACTCTTCTCTCGTCTTGCACTAAAACTTTGAAGTACACAATCTCCAAAACGAAAGATAGATCTTTTTATTTTAATTAATTAGAACAGGCCAAAGTAGGCTGCAAAACAGCATCTCCTCTAAACAATTATCTTTGTTTAGAGGTCAAAAAGCCCCAAAGCTATAATTTGTTTCATATTATTTTTCCACTAATTTTGCGATCGTTCCTATGACACCTATATGATATAGTCGTCCGATTTTGATAAAATTTAATTCGAAATTCAAAACCAATTCAAAAATGTTATTTCCAAACAAAGGAGGTTATAAGTTTTAAATCACCAAAGATATATATATTTTTTAGTTTTCTCCCTGATAGTTCCCATCGGAGCTATAAGATATAGTTGTCCGATCTGGCTGGTTCCGACCTTTACACTACCTGCAATAAAAAGACCACTAATGGGAAAGTTTCAGCCCAGTTGCTTTAAAACTGAGAGACTAGTTTGCGTAGAAACGGACGGACAGACGGACGGACATGGCTATGCATATATAAAACCAATATAGTGTGCCAAGTTTCAAGTCTGTAGCTTTATTTTTCTAGTTTATGCAAGAATATTGGGCATTGGGCCAGTGTGCACTGGATTAGTAGGGCAAGTCCATATGCATAATTATCCAATTATCCCATTTCTTAATTAGTTAGACTGCAAAAAGATGTCAGATGGCTCAATATAATTTCCTTTTCTTTTCAATTTCCTTTCCTTTTCAATTTTATAAAAACATTCCCAAATGCCGTTTATGTCTATATTGCAGTTAACAAAATAGCGAGGACACGATTTTCGAAATGCCATTTGCAATATTTAAAACATGAGGTCTACCTACATAGATCCAAAGATTTTTTTTCTAAACAATTAAGCATTTTAATAAATAAGAAGAGCCCAATGTTCCAAATTCGATCATTCCACTTTCGTGGTTAACAGACCAACGCTAATTGTACGAACATCCATATATGTAGCTGGGTTACTTGAAATATGCATACATATTAATTGGACACATTTTAAACAAAAACAAAAGTTCACTTCGGCGAAGTTTGTATACCCCTGCAGTTATAAGAAACAATCAACTTTAATAACACCGTGTGAAATTTATAAGGATTGTTGCTGACTTCGGTGATATTAAAAAAAATTATTTCATTCTTTTTTTCAAACCATTTTTTTTTTACATCTACATTTAGTAGTCCATTTTTTATTAAAAATAAAAAATTTTATTATAAGATTGTTCGCAGTAGAACGCCAAAATTTCATCGTTTACTATCAGTTTGTAAATCTAACTTAAAGTTTGCTAACTGCTGTGCAGCATCTGCGTTGCGCTAACAGCACCAGTTAATTAAACAGTACGCATGTAAAACCTCGAAAACAAACACTGTACAACACTTACTATACTCTTCTCTCGTCTTGCACTAAAACTTTGAAGTACACGATCTCCAAAACGAAAGATAGATCTTTTTATTTTAATTAATTAGAACAGGCCAAAGTAGGCTGCAAAACAGCATCTCCTCTAAACAATTATCTTTGTTTAGAGGTCAAAAAGATTAGAACAGGCCAAAGTAGGCTGCAAAACAGCATCTCCTCTAAACAATTATCTTTGTTTAGAGGTCAAAAAGCCCCAAAGCTATAATTTGTTTCATATTATTTTTCCACTAATTTTGCGATCGTTCCTATGACAGCTATATGATATAGTCGTCCGATTTTGATAAAATTTAATTCGAAATTCAAAACCAATTCAAAAATGTTATTTCCAAACAAAGGAGGTTATAAGTTTTAAATCACCAAAGATATATATATTTTTTAGTTTTCTCCCTGATAGTTCCCATCGGAGCTATAAGATATAGTTGTCCGATCTGGCTGGTTCCGACCTTTACACTACCTGCAATAAAAAGACCACTAATGGGAAAGTTTCAGCCCAGTTGCTTTAAAACTGAGAGACTAGTTTGCGTAGAAACGGACGGACAGACGGACGGACATGGCTATGCATATATAAAACCAATATAGTGTGCCAAGTTTCAAGTCTGTAGCTTTATTTTTCTAGTTTATGCAAGAATATTGGGCATTGGGCCAGTGTGCACTGGATTAGTAGGGCAAGTCCATATGCATAATTATCCAATTATCCCATTTCTTAATTAGTTAGACTGCAAAAAGATGTCAGATGGCTCAATATAATTTCCTTTTCTCTCCCTCTGTTAAGCAATTTTATAAAAACATTCCCAAATGCCGTTTATGTCTATATTGCAGTTAACAAAATAGCGAGGACACGATTTTCGAAATGCCATTTGCAATATTTAAAACATGAGGTCTACCTACATAGATCCAAAGATTTTTTTTCTAAACAATTAAGCATTTTAATAAATAAGAAGAGCCCAATGTTCCAAATTCGATCATTCCACTTTCGTGGTTAACAGACCAACGCTAATTGTACGAACATCCATATATGTAGCTGGGTTACTTGAAATATGCATACATATTAATTGGACACATTTTAAACAAAAACGAAAGTTCACTTCGGCGAAGTTTGTATACCCCTGCAGTTATAAGAAACAATCAACTTTAATAACACCGTGTGAAATTTTTAAGGATTGTTGCTGACTTCGGTGATATTAAAAAAAATTATTTCATTCTTTTTTCAAACCATTTTTTTTTACATCTACATTTAGTAGTCCGTTTTTTATTAAAAATAAAAAATTATATTATAAGATTGTTCGCAGTAGAACGCCTAAATTTCATCGTTTACTATCAGTTTGTAAATATAACTTAAAGTTTGCTAACTGCTGTGCAGCGTCTGCGTTGCGCTAACAGCACCAGTTAAACAGTACGCATGTAAAACCTCGAAAACAAACACTGTACAGCACTTACTATACTCTTCTCTCGTCTTGCACTAAAACTTCGAAGTACACGATCTCCAAAACGAAAGCTAGGTCTTTTTATTTTAATTAATTAGAACAGGCCGAATTAGGCTGCAAAACAGCATCTCCTCTAAACAATTATCTTCGTTTAGAGGTCAAAAAGCCCCAAAGCTATAATTTGTTTTATATTATTTTTCCACTAATTTTGCGATCGTTCCTATGACATCTATATGATATAGTCGTCCGATTTTGATAAAATTTAATTCGAAATTCAAAACCAATTCAAAAATGTTATTTCCAAACGAAGGAGGTTATAAGTTTTAAATCACCAAAGATATATATATTTTTTAATTTTTTCCCTGATAGTTCCCATCGGAGCTATAAGATATAGTTGTCCGATCTGGCTGGTTCCGACCTTTACACTACCTGCAATAGAAAGACGACTTATGGGAAAGTTTCAGCCCAGTTGCTTTAAAACTGAGAGACTAGTTTGCGTAGAAACGGACGGACAGACGGACGGACATGGCTAGATCAACTCGTCTAGTGACGCTAATCAAGAAAATATATACTTTATGGGGTCGGAAACGTCTCGTTCACTGCGTTGCAAACTTCTGACTAAATTATTATAACCTCTGCAAGGGTATAAAAATACAAATACAATCTGTTGGTGTATAGGAATTAAAAAAATGTAATATGAATGTTAAACGTGTCTTTTGTTGTGTATACTTGTAGTGGGAAGGATCTTCCCTACGCATTCTGCTCAGCTCCAACTCTCGATATTCCGGAAGTCCCAACCCAGCACCTTGGCAATGGCTGGTGATGGCTTCTCCAGCTTTCTCTGTGCGAGCGGCCGGTTTTACCTCTTCTTTCTCTGCCTTCACCATATAGAATATTATTATTATGGAATATTTTATTATTATAAATTTGAAATCAAAAAAGCAAATCACATACGAATATATTTATTTCATCTTGGCGTGGTTTCTGTGTTTTTCTTTCCATTTTTAAATTTTAGTTTACATGTCTTATATCTTATAGATCAGAGGCAAAGCGTTAATCGCCTATTTGCTTCCCGCTTACTCCTATGGTTTGCTCGCGGGTTCCTTAAATAACAATAACACTCTGTTAAACTTATGACGTATATTCAGTTAACGATTTAGGTGTCTTCTGGACCCTACATTTAAATTTGACTGTCACTTAATGTCCACTGTTAACAAAGCCATGAGTGTTCTTGGGTTTATAAAGCGTCGGTCAAAAGAATTTGATGACCCTTATACGACCAAATTATTATTTACCTCCCTTGTCCGTCCTATTTTGGAATTTTGTTCGTCGGTTTGGAGTCCTCAATATTAAGTGCGCATCGTCCGTATTGAGTCGGTAAAAAATTTTTTTTTTTGTTTGCCCTTCGTAGTTTCAACTGGGATTAAAACGTAAGGCTACCTTCCAACCAGAGTAGATTATAATTGCTTAATTTACCTACATTTGTAAATCGTAGAACAATGCTTTTTACGATTTTTATACAAAATCTTACCTCTTGTGTCCCGTCTCTATTTGTTTTATGTATCTACCTCCCAAAGTCGAATTTTTGCCCAAATTGATAATAGGGCCCCGCGGTTAACAAACACGTGCTTGGTATCGTTGGCCCACTTGTTTTTACTCTTCGAAGTACATCAACATATATAACATTGTTCAAGATGCATTGATAAGTTCGGATTAAAGGGATATTTACTAAATATTTAAAATTTATTGGATATATTGGGCCAATTTTCATGAATGTTTTGTAAATTTTTGTCCCATGCCGCATTAGTTTCTATGGGGCGGAAAGGAAGGCATAAAATTAAATGCGCAGACTATGCATATATAAAACCAATATAGTGTGCCAAGTTTCAAGTCTGTAGCTTTATTTTTCTAGTTTATGCAAGAATATTGGGCATTGGGCCAGTGTGCACTGGATAAGTAGGGCAAGTACATATGCATAATTATCCAATTATCCCATTTCTTAATTAGTTAGACTGCAAAAATATGTCAGATGGCTCAATATAATTTCCTTTTCTCTCCCTCTGTTAAGCAATTTTATAAAAACATTCCCAAATGCCGTTTATGTCTATATTGCAGTTAACAAAATAGCGAGGACACGATTTTCGAAATGCCATTTGCAATATTTAAAACATGAGGTCTACCTACATAGATCAAAGATTTTTTTTCTAAACAATTAAGCATTTTAATAAATAAGAAGAGCCCAATGTTCCAAATTCGATCATTCCACTTTCGTGGTTAACAGACCAACGCTAATTGTACGAACATCCATATATGTAGCTGGGTTACTTGAAATATGCATACATATTAATTGGACACATTTTAAACAAAAACGAAAGTTCACTTCGGCGAAGTTTGTATACCCCTGCAGTTATAAGAAACAATCAACTTTAATAACACCGTGTGAAATTTTTAAGGATTGTTGCTGACTTCGGTGATATTAAAAAAAATTATTTCATTCTTTTTTCAAACCATTTTTTTTTACATCTACATTTAGTAGTCCGTTTTTTATTAAAAATAAAAAATTATATTATAAGATTGTTCGCAGTAGAACGCCTAAATTTCATCGTTTACTATCAGTTTGTAAATATAACTTAAAGTTTGCTAACTGCTGTGCAGCGTCTGCGTTGCGCTAACGGCACCAGTTAAACAGTACGCATGTAAAACCTCGAAAACAAACACTGTACAGCACTTACTATACTCTTCTCTCGTCTTGCACTAAAACTTCGAAGTACTCGATCTCCAAAACGAAAGCTAGGTCTTTTTATTTTAATTAATTAGAACAGGCCGAAGTAGGCTGCAAAACAGCATCTCCTATAAACAATTATCTTTGTTTAGAGGTCAAAAAGCCCCAGAGCTATAATTTGTTTTATATTATTTTACCACTAATTTTGCGATCGTTCCTATGACAGCTATATGATATAGTCGTCCGATTTTGATAAAATTTAATTCGAAATTCAAAACCAATTCAAAAATGTTATTTCCAAACGAAGGAGGTTATAAGTTTTAAATCACCAAAGATATATATATTTTTTAATTTTTTCCCTGATAGTTCCCATCGGAGCTATAAGATATAGTTGTCCGATCTGGCTGGTTCCGACCTTTACACTACCTGCAATAGAAAGACGACTTATGGGAAAGTTTCAGCCCAGTTGCTTTAAAACTGAGAGACTAGTTTGCGTAGAAACGGACGGACAGACGGACGGACATGGCTAGATCAACTCGTCTAGTGACGCTAATCAAGAAAATATATACTTTATGGGGTCGGAAACGTCTCGTTCACTGCGTTGCAAACTTCTGACTAAATTATATAATATTATAGGAATTAAAAAAATGTAATATGAATGTTAAACGTGTCTTTTGTTGTGTATACTTGTAGTGGGAAGGATCTTCCCTACGCATTCTGCTCAGCTCCAACTCTCGATATTCCGGAAGTCCCAACCCAGCACCTTGGCAATGGCTGGTGATGGCTTCTCCAGCTTTCTCTGTGCGAGCGGCCGGTTTTACCTCTTCTTTCTCTGCCTTCACCATATAGAATATTATTATTATGGAATATTTTATTATTATAAATTTGAAATCAAAGAAGCAAATCATATACGAATATATTTAATTCATCTTGGCGTGGTTTCTGTGTTTTTCTTTCCATTTTTAAATTTTAGTTTACATGTCTTATATCTTATAGATCAGAGGCAAAGCGTTAATCGCCTATTTGCTTCCCGCTTACTCCTATGGTTTGCTCGCGGGTTCCTTAAATAACAATAACACTCTGTTAAACTTATGACGTATATTCAGTTAACGATTTAGGTGTCTTCTGGACCCTACATTTAAATTTGACTGTCACATAATGTCCACTGTTAACAAAGCCATGAGTGTTCTTGGGTTTATAAAGCGTCGGTCAAAAGAATTTGATGACCCTTATACGACCAAATTATTATTTACCTCCCTTGTCCGTCCTATTTTGGAATTTTGTTCGTCGGTTTGGAGTCCTCAATATTAAGTGCACATCGTCCGTATTGAGTCGGTAACAAATTTTTTTTTTGTTTGCCCTTCGTAGTTTCAACTGGGATTAAAACGTAAGGCTACCTTCCAACCAGAGTAGATTATAATTGCTTAATTTACCTACACTTGTAAATCGTAGAACAATGCTTTTTACGATTTTTATACAAAATCTTACCTCTTGTGTCCCGTCTCTATTTGTTTTATGTATCTACCTCCCAAAGTCGAATTTTTGCCCAAATTGATAATAGGGCCCCGCGGTTAACAAACACGTGCTTGGTATCGTTGGCCCACTTGTTTTTACTCTTCGAAGTACATCAACATATATAACATTGTTCAAGATGCATTGATAAGTTCGGATTAAAGGGATATTTACTAAATATTTAAAATTTATTGGATATATTGGGCCAATTTTCATGAATGTTTTGTAAATTTTTGTCCCATGGCGCATTAGTTTCTATGGGGCGGAAAGGAAGGCATAAAATTAAATGCGCAGACTATGCATATATAAAACCTATATAGTGTGCCAAGTTTCAAGTCTGTAGCTTTATTTTTCTAGTTTATGCAAGAATATAGGGCATTGGGCCAGTGTGCACTGGATTAGTAGGGCAAGTCCATATGCATAATTATCCAATTATCCCATTTCTTAATTAGTTAGACTGCAAAAAGATGTCAGATGGCTCAATATAATTTCCTTTTCTTTCCCTCTTTAAGCAATTTTATAAAAACATTCCCAAATGCCGTTTATGTCTATATTGCAGTTAACAAAATAGCGAGGACACGATTTTCGAAATGCCATTTGCACTATTTAAAACATGAGGTCTACCTACATAGATCCAACGATTTTTTTTCTAAACAATTAAGCATTTTAATAAATAAGAAGAGCCCAATGTTCCAAATTCGATCATTCCACTTTCGTGGTTAACAGACCAACGCTAATTGAACGAACATCCATATATGTAGCTGGGTTACTTGAAATATGCATACATATTAATTGGACACATTTTAAACAAAAACGAAAGTTCACTTCGGCGAAGTTTGTATACCCCTGCAGTTATAAGAAACAATCAACTTTAATAACACCGTGTGAAATTTTTAAGAATTGTTGCTGACTTCGGTGATATTAAAAAAAATTATTTCATTCTTTTTTTCAAACCATTTTTTTTTACATCTACATTTAGTAGTCCGTTTTTTATTAAAAATAAAAAATTATATTATAAGATTGTTCGCAGTGGAATGCCTAAATTTGTTTGTAAATATAACTTAAAGTTTGCTAACTGCTGTGCAGCGTCTGCGTTGCGCTAACAGCACCAGTTAAACAGTACGCATGTAAAACCTCGAAAACAAACACTGTACAGCACTTACTATACTCTTCTCTCGTCTTGCACTAAAACTTCGAAGTACACGATCTCCAAAACGAAAGCTAGGTCTTTTTATTTTAATTAATTAGAACAGGCCGAAGTAGGCTGCAAAACAGCATCTCCTCTAAACAATTATCTTTGTTTAGAGGTCAAAAAGCCCCAGAGCTATAATTTGTTTTATATTATTTTTCCACTAATTTTGCGATCGTTCCTATGAAAGCTATATGATATAGTCGTCCGATTTTGATAAAATTTAATTCGAAATTCAAAACCAATTCAAAAATGTTATTTCCAAACGAAGGAGGTTATAAGTTTTAAATCACCAAAGATATATATATTTTTTAATTTTTTCCCTGATAGTTCCCATCGGAGCTAAAAGATATAGTTGTCCGGTATGGCTGGTTCCGACCTTTACACTACCTGCAATAGAAAGACGACTTATGGGAAAGTTTCAGCCCAGTTGCTTTAAAACTGAGAGACTAGTTTGCGTAGAAACGGACGGACAGACGGACGGACATGGCTAGATCAACTCGTCTAGTGACGCTAATCAAGAAAGTATATACTTTATGGGGTCGGAAACGTCTCGTTCACTGCGTTGCAAACTTCTGACTAAAATATTGTAACCTCTGCAAGGGTATAAAAATACAAATACAATCTGTTGGTGTATAGGAATTAAAAAAATGTAATATGAATGTTAAACGTGTCTTTTGTTGTGTATACTTGTAGTGGGAAGGATCTTCCCTACGCATTCTGCTCAGCTCCAACTCTCGATATTCCGGAAGTCCCAACCCAGCACCTTGGCAATGGCTGGTGGTGGCTTCTCCAGCTTTCTCTGTGCGAGCGGCCGGTTTTACCTCTTCTTTCTCTGCCTTCACCATATAGAATATTATTATTATGGAATATTTTATTATTATAAATTTGAAATCAAAAAAGCAAATCACATACGAATATATTTATTTCATCTTGGCGTGGTTTCTGTGTTTTTCTTTCCATTTTTAAATTTTAGTTTACATGTCTTATATCTTATAGATCAGAGGCAAAGCGTTAATCGCCTATTTGCTTCCCGCTTACTCCTATGGTTTGCTCGCGGGTTCCTTAAATAACAATAACACTCTGTTAAACTTATGACGTATATTCAGTTAACGATTTAGGTATCTTCTGGACCCTACATTTAAATTTGACTGTCACATAATGTCCACTGTTAACAAAGCCATGAGTGTTCTTGGGTTTATAAAGCGTCGGTCAAAAGAATTTGATGACCCTTATACGACCAAATTATTATTTACCTCCCTTGTCCGTCCTATTTTGGAATTTTGTTCGTCGGTTTTGAGTCCTCAATATTAAGTGCGCATCGTCCGTATTGAGTCGGTAACAAATTTTTTTTTTATTTGCCCTTCGTAGTTTCAACTGGGATTAAAACGTAAGGCTACCTTCCAACCAGAGTAGATTATAATTGCTTAATTTACCTACACTTGTAAATCGTAGAACAATGCTTTTTACGATTTTTATACAAAATCTTACCTCTTGTGTCCCGTCTCTATTTGTTTTATGTATCTACCTCCCAAAGTCGAATTTTTGCCCAAATTGATAATAGGGCCCCGCGGTTAACAAACACGTGCTTGGTATCGTTGGCCCACTTGTTTTTACTCTTCGAAGTACATCAACATATATAACATTGTTCAAGATGCATTGATAAGTTCGGATTAAAGGGATATTTACTAAATATTTAAAATTTATTGGATATATTGGGCCAATTTTCATGAATGTTTTGTAAATTTTTGTCCCATGCCGCATTAGTTTCTATGGAGCGGAAAGGAAGGCATAAAATTAAATGCGCAGACTATGCATATATAAAACCTATATAGTGTGCCAAGTTTCAAGTCTGTAGCTTTATTTTTCTAGTTTATGCAAGAATATTGGGCATTGGGCATTGGGCCAGTGTGCACTGGATTAGTAGGGCAAGTCCATATGCATAATTATCCAATTATCCCATTTCTTAATTAGTTAGACTGCAAAAAGATGTCAGATGGCTGAATATAATTTCCTTTTCTTTCCCTCTGTTAAGCAAATTTATAAAAACATTCCCAAATGCCGTTTATGTCTATATTGCAGTTAACAAAATAGCGAGGACACGATTTTCGAAATGCCATTTGCAATATTTAAAACATTAGGTCTACCTACATAGATCCAAAGATTTTTTTTCTAAACAATTAAGCATTTTAATAAATAAGAAGAGCCCAATGTTCCAAATTCGATCATTCCACTTTCGTGGTTAACAGACCAACGCTAATTGTACGAACATCCATATATGTAGCTGGGTTACTTGAAATATGCATACATATTAATTGGACACATTTTAAACAAAAACGAAAGTTCACTTCGGCGAAGTTTGTATACCCCTGCAGTTATAAGAAACAATCAACTTTAATAACACCGTTTGAAATTTTTAAGAATTGTTGCTGACTTCGGTGATATTAAAAAAAATTATTTCATTCTTTTTTCAAACCATTTTTTTTACATCTACATTTAGTAGTCCGTTTTTTATTAAAAATAAAAAATTATATTATAAGATTGTTCGCAGTAGAACGCCTAAATTTCATCGTTTACTATCAGTTTGTAAATATAACTTAAAGTTTGCTAACTGCTGTGCAGCGTCTGCGTTGCGCTAACAGCACCAGTTAAACAGTACGCATGTAAAACCTCGAAAACAAACACTTACAGCACTTACTATACTCTTCTCTCGTCTTGCACTAAAACTTTGAAGTACACGATCTCCAAAACGAAAGATAGATCTTTTTATTTTAATTAATTAGAACAGGCCAAAGTAGGCTGCAAAACAGCATCTCCTCTAAACAATTATCTTTGTTTAGAGGTCAAAAAGCCCCAAAGCTATAATTTGTTTTATATTATTTTTCCACTAATTTTGCGATCGTTCCTATGACATCTATATGATATAGTCGTCCGATTTTGATAAAATTTAATTCGAAATTCAAAACCAATTCAAAAATGTTATTTCCAAACGAAGGAGGTTATAAGTTTTAAATCACCAAAGATATATATATTTTTTAATTTTTTCCCTGATAGTTCCCATCGGAGCTATAAGATATAGTTGTCCGATCTGGCTGGTTCCGACCTTTACACTACCTGCAATAGAAAGACCACTAATGGGAAAGTTTCAGCCCAGTTGCTTTAAAACTGAGAGACTAGTTTGCGTAGAAACGGACGGACAGACGGACGGACATGGCTAGATCAACTCGTCTAGTGACGCTAATCAAGAAAATATATACTTTATGGGGTCGGAAACGTCTCGTTCACTGCGTTGCAAACTTCTGACTAAAATATTGTAACCTCTGCAAGGGTATAAAAATACAAATACAATCTGTTGGTGTATAGGAATTAAAAAAATGTAATATGAATGTTAAACGTGTCTTTTGTTGTGTATATTTGTAGTGCGAAGGATCTTCCCTACGCATTCTGCTCAGCTCCAACTCTCGATATTCCGGAAGTCCCAACCCAGCACCTTGGCAATGGCTGGTGATGGCTTCTCCAGCTTTCTCTGTGCGAGCGGCCGGTTTTACCTCTTCTTTCTCTGCCTTCACCATATAGAATATTATTATTATGGAATATTTTATTATTATAAATTTGAAATCAAAAAAGCAAATCACATACGAATATATTTATTTCATCTTGGCGTGGTTTCTGTGTTTTTCTTTCCATTTTTAAATTTTAGTTTACATGTCTTATATCTTATAGATCAGAGGCAAAGCGTTAATCGCCTATTTGCTTCCCGCTTACTCCTATGGTTTGCTCGCGGGTTCCTTAAATAACAATAACACTCTGTTAAACTTATGACGTATATTCAGTTAACGATTTAGGTGTCTTCTGGACCCTACATTTAAATTTGACTGTCACATAATGTCCACTGTTAACAAAGCCATGAGTGTTCTTGGGTTTATAAAGCGTCGGTCAAAAGAATTTGATGACCCTTATACGACCAAATTATTATTTACCTCCCTTGTCCGTCCTATTTTGGAATTTTGTTCGTCGGTTTTGAGTCCTCAATATTAAGTGCGCATCGTCCGTATTGAGTCGGTAACAAATTTTTTTTTTGTTTGCCCTTCGTAGTTTCAACTGGGATTAAAACGTAAGGCTACCTTCCAACCAGAGTAGATTATAATTGCTTAATTTACCTACACTTGTAAATCGTAGAACAATGCTTTTTACGATTTTTATACAAAATCTTACCTCTTGTGTCCCGTCTCTATTTGTTTTATGTATCTACCTCCCAAAGTCGAATTTTTGCCCAAATTGATAATAGGGCCCCGCGGTTAACAAACACGTGCTTGGTATCGTTGGCCCACTTGTTTTTACTCTTCGAAGTACATCAACATATATAACATTGTTCAAGATGCATTGATAAGTTCGGATTAAAGGGATATTTACTAAATATTTAAAATTTATTGGATATATTGGGCCAATTTTCATGAATGTTTTGTAAATTTTTGTCCCATGCCGCATTAGTTTCTATGGAGCGGAAAGGAAGGCATAAAATTAAATGCGCAGACTATGCATATATAAAACCTATATAGTGTGCCAAGTTTCAAGTCTGTAGCTTTATTTTTCTAGTTTATGCAAGAATATTGGGCATTGGGCATTGGGCCAGTGTGCACTGGATTAGTAGGGCAAGTCCATATGCATAATTATCCAATTATCCCATTTCTTAATTAGTTAGACTGCAAAAAGATGTCAGATGGCTCAATATAATTTCCTTTTCTTTTCAATTTCCTTTCCTTTTCAATTTTATAAAAACATTCCCAAATGCCGTTTATGTCTATATTGCAGTTAACAAAATAGCGAGGACACGATTTTCGAAATGCCATTTGCAATATTTAAAACATGAGGTCTACCTACATAGATCCAAAGATTTTTTTTCTAAACAATTAAGCATTTTAATAAATAAGAAGAGCCCAATGTTCCAAATTCGATCATTCCACTTTCGTGGTTAACAGACCAACGCTAATTGTACGAACATCCATATATGTAGCTGGGTTACTTGAAATATGCATACATATTAATTGGACACATTTTAAACAAAAACGAAAGTTCACTTCGGCGAAGTTTGTATACCCCTGCAGTTATAAGAAACAATCAACTTTAATAACACCGTGTGAAATTTTTAAGAATTGTTGCTGACTTCGGTGATATTAAAAAAAAATTATTTCATTCTTTTTTCAAACCATTTTTTTTTACATCTACATTTAGTAGTCCGTTTTTTATTAAAAATAAAAAATTATATTATAAGATTGTTCGCAGTAGAACGCCAAAATTTCATCGTTTACTATCAGTTTGTAAATATAACTTAAAGTTTGCTAACTGCTGTGCAGCATCTGCGTTGCGCTAACAGCACCAGTTAATTAAACAGTACGCATGTAAAACCTCGAAAACAAACACTGTACAACACTTACTATACTCTTCTCTCGTCTTGCACTAAAACTTCAAAGTACACGATCTCCAAAACGAAAGCTAGGTCTTTTTATTTTAATTAATTAGAACAGGCCGAATAAGGCTGCAAAACAGCATCTCAAAAAGCCCCAAAGCTATAATTTGTTTTATATTATTTTTCCACTAATTTTGCGATCGTTCCTATGACATCTATATGATATAGTCGTCCGATTTTGATAAAATTTAATTCGAAATTCAAAACCAATTCAAAAATGTTATTTCCAAACGAAGGAGGTTATAAGTTTTAAATCACCAAAGATATATATATTTTTTAATTTTTTCCCTGATAGTTCCCATCGGAGCTATAAGATATAGTTGTCCGATCTGGCTGGTTCCGACCTTTACACTACCTGCAATAGAAAGACCACTAATGGGAAAGTTTCAGCCCAGTTGCTTTAAAACTTAGAGACTAGTTTGCGTAGAAACGGACGGACAGACGGACGGACATGGCTAGATCAACTCGTCTAGTGACGCTAATCAAGAAAATATATACTTTATGGGGTCGGAAACGTCTCGTTCACTGCGTTGCAAACTTCTGACTAAAATATTGTAACCTCTGCAAGAGTATAAAAATACAAATACAATCTGTTGGTGTATAGGAATTAAAAAAATGTAATATGAATGTTAAACGTGTCTTTTGTTGTGTATACTTGTAGTGCGAAGGATCTTCCCTACGCATTCTGCTCAGCTCCAACTCTCGATATTCCGGAAGTCCCAACCCAGCACCTTGGCAATGGCTGGTGATGGCTTCTCCAGCTTTCTCTGTGCGAGCGGCCGGTTTTACCTCTTCTTTCTCTGCCTTCACCATATAGAATATTATTATTATGGAATATTTTATTATTATAAATTTGAAATCAAAAAAGCAAATCACATACGAATATATTTATTTCATCTTGGCGTGGTTTCTGTGTTTTTCTTTCCATTTTTAAATTTTAGTTTACATGTCTTATATCTTATAGATCAGAGGCAAAGCGTTAATCGCCTATTTGCTTCCCGCTTACTCCTATGGTTTGCTCGCGGGTTCCTTAAATAACAATAACACTCTGTTAAACTTATGACGTATATTCAGTTAACGATTTAGGTGTCTTCTGGACCCTACATTTAAATTTGACTGTCACATAATGTCCACTGTTAACAAAGCCATGAGTGTTCTTGGGTTTATAAAGCGTCGGTCAAAAGAATTTGATGACCCTTATACGACCAAATTATTATTTACCTCCCTTGTCCGTCCTATTTTGGAATTTTGTTCGTCGGTTTTGAGTCCTCAATATTAAGTGCGCATCGTCCGTATTGAGTCGGTAACAAATTTTTTTTTTGTTTGCCCTTCGTAGTTTCAACTGGGATTAAAACGTAAGGCTACCTTCCAACCAGAGTAGATTATAATTGCTTAATTTACCTACACTTGTAAATCGTAGAACAATGCTTTTTACGATTTTTATACAAAATCTTACCTCTTGTGTCCCGTCTCTATTTGTTTTATGTATCTACCTCCCAAAGTCGAATTTTTGCCCAAATTGATAATAGGGCCCCGCGGTTAACAAACACGTGCTTGGTATCGTTGGCCCACTTGTTTTTACTCTTCGAAGTACATCAACATATATAACATTGTTCAAGATGCATTGATAAGTTCGGATTAAAGGGATATTTACTAAATATTTAAAATTTATTGGATATATTGGGCCAATTTTCATGAATGTTTTGTAAATTTTTGTCCCATGCCGCATTAGTTTCTATGGAGCGGAAAGGAAGGCATAAAATTAAATGCGCAGACTATGCATATATAAAACCTATATAGTGTGCCAAGTTTCAAGTCTGTAGCTTTATTTTTCTAGTTTATGCAAGAATATTGGGCATTGGGCATTGGGCCAGTGTGCACTGGATTAGTAGGGCAAGTCCATATGCATAATTATCCAATTATCCCATTTCTTAATTAGTTAGACTGCAAAAAGATGTCAGATGGCTCAATATAATTTCCTTTTCTTTTCAATTTCCTTTCCTTTTCAATTTTATAAAAACATTCCCAAATGCCGTTTATGTCTATATTGCAGTTAACAAAATAGCGAGGACACGATTTTCGAAATGCCATTTGCAATATTTAAAACATGAGGTCTACCTACATAGATCCAAAGATTTTTTTTCTAAACAATTAAGCATTTTAATAAATAAGAAGAGCCCAATGTTCCAAATTCGATCATTCCACTTTCGTGGTTAACAGACCAACGCTAATTGTACGAACATCCATATATGTAGCTGGGTTACTTGAAATATGCATACATATTAATTGGACACATTTTAAACAAAAACGAAAGTTCACTTCGGCGAAGTTTGTATACCCCTGCAGTTATAAGAAACAATCAACTTTAATAACACCGTGTGAAATTTTTAAGGATTGTTGCTGACTTCGGTGATATTAAAAAAAATTATTTCATTCTTTTTTTCAAACCATTTTTTTTACATCTACATTTAGTAGTCCGTTTTTTATTAAAAATAAAAAATTTTATTATAAGATTGTTCGCAGTAGAACGCCAAAATTTCATCGTTTACTATCAGTTTGTAAATATAACTTAAAGTTTGCTAACTGCTGTGCAGCATCTGCGTTGCGCTAACAGCACCAGTTAATTAAACAGTACGCATGTGAAACCTCGAAAACAAACACTGTACAACACTTACTATACTCTTCTCTCGTCTTGCACTAAAACTTTGAAGTACACAATCTCCAAAACGAAAGATAGATCTTTTTATTTTAATTAATTAGAACAGGCCAAAGTAGGCTGCAAAACAGCATCTCCTCTAAACAATTATCTTTGTTTAGAGGTCAAAAAGCCCCAAAGCTATAATTTGTTTCATATTATTTTTCCACTAATTTTGCGATCGTTCCTATGACAGCTATATGATATAGTCGTCCGATTTTGATAAAATTTAATTCGAAATTCAAAACTAATTCAAAAATGTTATTTCCAAACGAAGGAGGTTATAAGTTTTAAATCACCAAAGATATATATATTTTTTAATTTTTTCCCTGATAGTTCCCATCGGAGCTATAAGATATAGTTGTCCGATCTGGCTGGTTCCGACCTTTACACTACCTGCAATAGAAAGACCACTAATGGGAAAGTTTCAGCCCAGTTGCTTTAAAACTGAGAGACTAGTTTGCGTAGAAACGGACGGACAGACGGACGGACATGGCTAGATCAACTCGTCTAGTGATGCTAATCAAGAAAATATATACTTTATGGGGTCGGAAACGTCTCGTTCACTGCGTTGCAAACTTCTGACTAAAATATTATAACCTCTGCAAGGGTATAAAAATACAAATACAATCTGTTGGTGTATAGGAATTAAAAAAATGTAATATGAATGTTAAACGTGTCTTTTGTTGTGTATACTTGTAGTGGGAAGGATCTTCCCTACGCATTCTGCTCAGCTCCAACTCTCGATATTCCGGAAGTCCCAACCCAGCACCTTGGCAATGGCTGGTGATGGCTTCTCCAGCTTTCTCTGTGCGAGCGGCCGGTTTAACCTCTTCTTTCTCTGCCTTCACCATATAGAATATTATTATTATGGAATATTTTATTATTATAAATTTGAAATAAAAAAAAGCAAATCACATACGAATATATTTATTTTATCTTGGCGTGGTTTCTGTGTTTTTCTTTCCATTTTTAAATTTTAGTTTACATGTCTTATATCTTATAGATCAGAGGCAAAGCGTTAATCGCCTATTTGCTTCCCGCTTACTCCTATGGTTTGCTCGCGGGTTCCTTAAATAACAATAACACTCTGTTAAACTTATGACGTAAGCTGGATAGTTTTCAGTGGAAAGAGGCTTAAATTTTTTAATTTGTCTATTTCATCATCAGTTTTTCCTACTATCTGGAAGGACTCTTTAATTATTCCACTCCAAAAAAAAGGGGGAGAGGGGGGTTTCCTAAAATATAGGTATTTCTAAATTGTCTTCGATTCCTATAGCATTTGAGCGTATTATCCATTCTCATTTGCAACATTTATGTTCCACGCTTATATCGTTATACCGTGTCAGTATGGTTTTGTTAGGCGAAGATCGACCACCACCAACCTTCTTGAATTGACATCTATTGTAATAAATGGATTTAATAAAAAAAAAAATGCAGACTGAAGATGTTTATACAGATTTTAGTAAGGCCTTTGACACCGTAAACCACTCTATTCTTTTATTCAAATTAGATCAGCTTGGGTTTCGTAGTAATCAATTAACTTGTATTTCAAGTTACTTGAATGGTCAGGGGGTTATATTCAATAATGCTGTTTCAAAATTAATCTACGTGACATCTGGAGTGCCTCAGGTTAGGTATTTGGGCCCTTTTCTGTTTACTTTGTTTATTAACGATCTTCCCTTAAGCATACTGATGACGTTAAGCTTTGTTTATAATATAATGATATAGCGTCGGGATTTAACTTACAGTCAGATATTGATTGTTTTCATGAATGTTGTGAGTACAACCTTTTAAATTTAAACTGCTTTAAATGCAACGTTATGACTTTTTATAGGGGTACTCTTATGTTTATCAGTTACTTTCTTAAAAATACGCCTCTCGACCCGCATATATTTAGGTGTCTTCTGGACCCTACATTTAAATTTGACTGTCACATAATGTCCACTGTTAACAAAGCCATGAGTGTTCTTGGGTTTATAAAGCGTCGGTCAAAAGAATTTGATGACCCTTATACGACCAAATTATTATTTACCTCCCTTGTCCGTCCTATTTTGGAATTTTGGTCGTCGGTTTGTAGTCCTCAATATTAAGTGCGCATCGTCCGTATTGAGTCGGTAAAAAATTTTTTTTTGTTGCCCTTCGTAGTTTCAACTGGGATTAAAACGTAAGGCTACCTTCCAACCAGAGTAGATTATAATTGCTTAATTTACCTACACTTGTAAATCGTAGAACAATGCTTTTTACGATTTTTATACAAAATCTTACCTCTTGTGTCCCGTCTCTATTTGTTTTATGTATCTACCTCCCAAAGTCGAATTTTTGCCCAAATTGATAATAGGGCCCCGCGGTTAACAAACACGTGCTTGGTATCGTTGGCCCACTTGTTTTTACTCTTCGAAGTACATCAACATATATAACATTGTTCAAGATGCATTGATAAGTTCGGATTAAAGGGATATTTACTAAATATTTAAAATTTATTGGATATATTGGGCCAATTTTCATGAATGTTTTGTAAATTTTTGTCCCATGCCGCATTAGTTTCTATGGAGCGGAAAGGAAGGCATAAAATTAAATGCGCAGACTATGCATATATAAAACCTATATAGTGTGCCAAGTTTCAAGTCTGTAGCTTTATTTTTCTAGTTTATGCAAGAATATTGGGCATTGGGCATTGGGCCAGTGTGCACTGGATTAGTAGGGCAAGTCCATATGCATAATTATCCAATTATCCCATTTCTTAATTAGTTAGACTGCAAAAAGATGTCAGATGGCTCAATATAATTTCCTTTTCTTTCCCTCTGTTAAGCAATTTTATAAAAACATTCCCAAATGACGTTTATGTCTATATTGCAGTTAACAAAATAGCGAGGACACGATTTTCGAAATGCCATTTGCAATATTTAAAACATGAGGTCTACCTACATAGATCCAAAGATTTTTTTTCTAAACAATTAAGCATTTTAATAAATAAGAAGAGCCCAATGTTCCAAATTCGATCATTCCACTTTCGTGGTTAACAGACCAACGCTAATTGTACGAACATCCATATATGTAGCTGGGTTACTTGAAATATGCATACATATTAATTGGACACATTTTAAACAAAAACGAAAGTTCACTTCGGCGAAGTTTGTATACCCCTGCAGTTATAATCAACTTTAATAACACCGTGTGAAATTTTTAAGGATTGTTGCTGACTTCGGTGATATTAAAAAAAATTATTTCATTCTTTTTTTCAAACCATTTTTTTTTACATCTACATTTAGTAGTCCGTCTTTTATTAAAAATAAAAAATTATATTATAAGATTGTTCGCAGTAGAACGCCTAAATTTCATCGTTTACTATCAGTTTGTAAATATAACTTAAAGTTTGCTAACTGCTGTGCAGCGTCTGCGTTGCGCTAACAGCACCAGTTAAACAGTACGCATGTAAAACCTCGAAAACAAACACTGTACAGCACCCAGAGATTATTTTTCCACTAATTTTGCGATCGTTCCTATGACAGCTATATGATATAGTCGTCCGATTTAGATAAAATTTAATTCGAAATTCAAAACCAATTCAAAAATGTTATTTCCAAACGAAGGAGGTTATAAGTTTTAAATCACCAAAGATATATATATTTTTTAATTTTTCCCTGATAGTTCCCATCGGAGCTATAAGATATAGTTGTAAGATCTGGCTGGTTCCGACCTTTACACTACCTGCAATAGAAAGACGACTTATGGGAATGTTTCAGCCCAGTTGCTTTAAAACTGAGAGACTAGTTTGCGTAGAAACGGACGGACAGACGGACGGACATGGCTAGATCAACTCGTCTAGTGACGCTAATCAAGAAAATATATACTTTATGGGGTCGGAAACGTCTCGTTCACTGCGTTGCAAACTTCTGACTAAAATATTATAACCTCTGCAAGGGTATAAGAATACAAATACAATCTGTTGGTGTATAGGAATTAAAAAAATGAAATATGAATGTTGTGTACTTGTAGTGGGAAGGATCTTCCCTACGCATTCTGCTCAGCTCCAACTCTCGATATTCCGGAAGTCCCAACCCAGCACCTTGGCAATGGCTGGTGATGGCTTCTCCAGCTTTCTCTGTGCGAGCGACCGGTTTTACCTCTTCTTTCTCTGCCTTCATCATATAGAATATTATTATTATGGAATATTTTATTATTATAAATTTGAAATCAAAAAAGCAAATCACATACGAATATATTTATTTCATCTTGGCGTGGTTTCTGTGTTTTTCTTTCCATTTTTAAATTTTAGTTTACATGTCTTATATCTTATAGATCGAGGCAAAGCGTTAATCGCCTATTTGCTTCCCGCTTACTCCTATGGTTTGCTCGCGGGTTCCTTAAATAACAATAACACTCTGTTAAACTTATGACGTAAGCTGGATAGTTTTCAGTGAAAAGATTACTGATTGTAAACCGATACATAAACTTTTTAATTTGTCTATTTCATCATCAGTTTTTCCTACTATCTGGAAGGGCTCTTTTATTATTCCACTCCATAAAAAAGGGGGAGAGGGGGGTTTCCTAAAATATAGGTATTTCTAAATTGTCTTCGATTCCTATAGCATTTGAGCGTATTATCCATTCTCATTTGCAATATTTATGTTCCACGCTTATATCGTTATACCGTGTCAGTATGGTTTTGTTAGGCGAAGATCGACCACCACCAACCTTCTTGAATTGACATCTATTGTAATAAATGGATTTAATAAAAAAAAATGCAGACTGAAGATGTTTTACAGATTTTAGTAAGGCCTTTGACACCGTAAACCACTCTATTCTTTTATTCAAATTAGATCAGCTTGGGTTTCGTAGTAATCAATTAACTTGTATTTCAAGTTACTTGAATGGTCAGGGGGTTATATTCAATAATGCTGTTTCAAAATTAATCTACGTTTGTCTATTTCATCATCAGTTTTTCCTACTATCTGGAAGGGCTCTTTTATTATTCCACTCCATAAAAAAGGGGGAGAGGGGGGTTTCCTAAAATATAGGTATTTCTAAATTGTCTTCGATTCCTATAGCATTTGAGCGTATTATCCATTCTCATTTGCAATATTTATGTTCCACGCTTATATCGTTATACCGTGTCAGTATGGTTTTGTTAGGCGAAGATCGACCACCACCAACCTTCTTGAATTGACATCTATTGTAATAAATGGATTTAATAAAAAAAAATGCAGACTGAAGATGTTTATACAGATTTTAGTAAGGCCTTTGACACCGTAAACCACTCTATTCTTTTATTCAAATTAGATCAGCTTGGGTTTCGTAGTAATCAATTAACTTGTATTTCAAGTTACTTGAATGGTCAGGGGGTTATATTCAATAATGCTGTTTCAAAATTAATCTACGTGACATCTGGAGTGCCTCAGGTTAGGTATTTGTGCCCTTTTCTGTTTACTTTGTTTATTAACGATCTTCCCTTAAGCATACTGATGACGTTAAGCTTTGTTTATAATATAATGATATAGCGTCGGGATCTAACTTACAGTCAGATATTGATTGTTTTCATGAATGTTGTGAGTACAACCTTTTAAATTTGAACTGCTTTAAATGCAACGTTATGACTTTTTATAGGGGTACTCTTATGTTTATCAGTTACTTTCTTAAAAATACGCCTCTCGACCCGCATATATTCAGTTAACGATTTAGGTGTCTTCTGGACCCTAAATTTAAATTTGACTGTCACATAATGTCCACTGTTAACAAAGCCATGAGTGTTCTTGGGTTTATAAAGCGTCGGTCAAAAGAATTTGATGACCCTTATACGACCAAATTATTATTTACCTCCCTTGTCCGTCCTATTTTGGAATTTTGTTCGTCGGTTTGGAGTCCTCAATATTAAGTGCGCATCGTCCGTATTGAGTCGGTAAAAAATTTTTTTTTTGTTTGCCTTTCGTAGTTTCAACTGGGATTAAAACGTAAGGCTACCTTCCAACCAGAGTAGATTATAATTGCTTAATTTACCTACACTTGTAAATCGTAGAACAATGCTTTTTACGATTTTTATACAAAATCTTACCTCTTGTGTCCCGTCTCTATTTGTTTTATGTATCTACCTCCCAAAGTCGAATTTTTGCCCAAATTGATAATAGGGCCCCGCGGTTAACAAACACGTGCTTGGTATCGTTGGCTCACTTGTTTTTACTCTTCGAAGTACATCAACATATATAACATTGTTCAAGATGCATTGATAAGTTCGGATTAAAGGGATATTTACTAAATATTTAAAATTTATTGGATATATTGGGCCAATTTTCATGAATGTTTTGTAAATTTTTGTCCCATGGCGCATTAGTTTCTATGGGGCGGAAAGGAAGGCATATAATTAAATGCGCAGACTATGCATATATAAAACCTATATAGTGTGCCAAGTTTCAAGTCTGTAGCTTTATTTTTCTAGTTTATGCAAGAATATTGGGCATTGGGCATTGGGCCAGTGTGCACTGGATTAGTAGGGCAAGTCCATATGCATAATTATCCAATTATCCCATTTCTTAATTAGTTAGACTGCAAAAAGATGTCAGATGGCTCAATATAATTTCCTTTTCTTTTCAATTTCCTTTCCTTTTCAATTTTATAAAAACATTCCCAAATGCCGTTTATGTCTATATTGCAGTTAACAAAATAGCGAGGACACGATTTTCGAAATGCCATTTGCAATATTTAAAACATGAGGTCTACCTACATAGATCCAAAGATTTTTTTTCTAAACAATTAAGCATTTTAATAAATAAGAAGAGCCCAATGTTCCAAATTCGATCATTCCACTTTCGTGGTTAACAGACCAACGCTAATTGTACGAACATCCATATATGTAGCTGGGTTACTTGAAATATGCATACATATTAATTGGACACATTTTAAACAAAAACGAAAGTTCACTTCGGCGAAGTTTGTATACCCCTGCAGTTATAAGAAACAATCAACTTTAATAACACCGTGTGAAATTTTTAAGAATTGTTGCTGACTTCGGTGATATTAAAAAAAAATTATTTCATTCTTTTTTCAAACCATTTTTTTTTACATCTACATTTAGTAGTCCGTTTTTTATTAAAAATAAAAAATTATATTATAAGATTGTTCGCAGTAGAACGCCAAAATTTCATCGTTTACTATCAGTTTGTAAATATAACTTAAAGTTTGCTAACTGCTGTGCAGCATCTGCGTTGCGCTAACAGCACCAGTTAATTAAACAGTACGCATGTGAAACCTCGAAAACAAACACTGTACAACACTTACTATACTCTTCTCTCGTCTTGCACTAAAACTTTGAAGTACACAATCTCCAAAACGAAAGATAGATCTTTTTATTTTAATTAATTAGAACAGGCCAAAGTAGGCTGCAAAACAGCATCTCCTCTAAACAATTATCTTTGTTTAGAGGTCAAAAAGCCCCAAAGCTATAATTTGTTTCATATTATTTTTCCACTAATTTTGCGATCGTTCCTATGACAGCTATATGATATAGTCGTCCGATTTTGATAAAATTTAATTCGAAATTCAAAACTAATTCAAAAATGTTATTTCCAAACGAAGGAGGTTATAAGTTTTAAATCACCAAAGATATATATATTTTTTAATTTTTTCCCTGATAGTTCCCATCGGAGCTATAAGATATAGTTGTCCGATCTGGCTGGTTCCGACCTTTACACTACCTGCAATAGAAAGACCACTAATGGGAAAGTTTCAGCCCAGTTGCTTTAAAACTGAGAGACTAGTTTGCGTAGAAACGGACGGACAGACGGACGGACATGGCTAGATCAACTCGTCTAGTGATGCTAATCAAGAAAATATATACTTTATGGGGTCGGAAACGTCTCGTTCACTGCGTTGCAAACTTCTGACTAAAATATTATAAGGGTATAAAAATACAAATACAATCTGTTGGTGTATAGGAATTAAAAAAATGTAATATGAATGTTAAACGTGTCTTTTGTTGTGTATACTTGTAGTGGGAAGGATCTTCCCTACGCATTCTGCTCAGCTCCAACTCTCGATATTCCGGAAGTCCCAACCCAGCACCTTGGCAATGGCTGGTGATGGCTTCTCCAGCTTTCTCTGTGCGAGCGGCCGGTTTAACCTCTTCTTTCTCTGCCTTCACCATATAGAATATTATTATTATGGAATATTTTATTATTATAAATTTGAAATAAAAAAAAGCAAATCACATACGAATATATTTATTTTATCTTGGCGTGGTTTCTGTGTTTTTCTTTCCATTTTTAAATTTTAGTTTACATGTCTTATATCTTATAGATCAGAGGCAAAGCGTTAATCGCCTATTTGCTTCCCGCTTACTCCTATGGTTTGCTCGCGGGTTCCTTAAATAACAATAACACTCTGTTAAACTTATGACGTAAGCTGGATAGTTTTCAGTGGAAAGAGGCTTAAATTTTTTAATTTGTCTATTTCATCATCAGTTTTTCCTACTATCTGGAAGGACTCTTTAATTATTCCACTCCATAAAAAAGGGGGAGAGGGGGGTTTCCTAAAATATAGGTATTTCTAAATTGTCTTCGATTCCTATAGCATTTGAGCGTATTATCCATTCTCATTTGCAACATTTATGTTCCACGCTTATATCGTTATACCGTGTCAGTATGGTTTTGTTAGGCGAAGATCGACCACCACCAACCTTCTTGAATTGACATCTATTGTAATAAATGGATTTAATAAAAAAAAAAATGCAGACTGAAGATGTTTATACAGATTTTAGTAAGGCCTTTGACACCGTAAACCACTCTATTCTTTTATTCAAATTAGATCAGCTTGGGTTTCGTAGTAATCAATTAACTTGTATTTCAAGTTACTTGAATGGTCAGGGGGTTATATTCAATAATGCTGTTTCAAAATTAATCTACGTGACATCTGGAGTGCCTCAGGTTAGGTATTTGGGCCCTTTTCTGTTTACTTTGTTTATTAACGATCTTCCCTTAAGCATACTGATGACGTTAAGCTTTGTTTATAATATAATGATATAGCGTCGGGATTTAACTTACAGTCAGATATTGATTGTTTTCATGAATGTTGTGAGTACAACCTTTTAAATTTAAACTGCTTTAAATGCAACGTTATGACTTTTTATAGGGGTACTCTTATGTTTATCAGTTACTTTCTTAAAAATACGCCTCTCGACCCGCATATATTTAGGTGTCTTCTGGACCTTACATTTAAATTTGACTGTCACATAATGTCCACTGTTAACAAAGCCATGAGTGTTCTTGGGTTTATAAAGCGTCGGTCAAAAGAATTTGATGACCCTTATACGACCAAATTATTATTTACCTCCCTTGTCCGTCCTATTTTGGAATTTTGTTCGTCGGTTTGTAGTCCTCAATATTAAGTGCGCATCGTCCGTATTGAGTCGGTAAAAAATTTTTTTTTTGTTGCCCTTCGTAGTTTCAACTGGGATTAAAACGTAAGGCTACCTTCCAACCAGAGTAGATTATAATTGCTTAATTTACCTACACTTGTAAATCGTAGAACAATGCTTTTTACGATTTTTATACAAAATCTTACCTCTTGTGTCCCGTCTCTATTTGTTTTATGTATCTACCTCCCAAAGTCGAATTTTTGCCCAAATTGATAATAGGGCCCCACGGTTAACAAACACGTGCTTGGTATCGTTGGCCCACTTGTTTTTACTCTTCGAAGTACATCAATATATATCATTGTTCAAGATTCATTGTTAAGTTCGGATTAAGGGGATATTTACTAAAGTGATTTATAAATATTTAAAATTTATTGGAGATATTGGGCCAATTTTCATGAATGTTTTGTAAATTTTTGTCCCATGGCGCATTAGTTTCTATGGGGCGGAAAGGAAGGCATAAAATTAAATGCGCAGACTATGCATATATAAAACCTATATAGTGTGCCAAGTTTCAAGTCTGTAGCTTTATTTTTCTAGTTTAAGCAAGAATATTGGGCATTGGGCCAGTGTGCACTGGATTAGTAGGGCAAGTCCCATATGCATAATTATCCAATTATCCCATTTCTTAATTAGTTAGACTGCAAAAAGATGTCAGATGGCTCAATATAATTTCCTTTTCTTTCCCTCTGTTAAGCAATTTTATAAAAACATTCCCAAATGACGTTTATGTCTATATTGCAGTTAACAAAATAGCGAGGACACGATTTTCGAAATGCCATTTGCAATATTTAAAACATGAGGTCTACCTACATAGATCCAAAGATTTTTTTTCTAAACAATTAAGCATTTTAATAAATAAGAAGAGCCCAATGTTCCAAATTCGATCATTCCACTTTCGTGGTTAACAGACCAACGCTAATTGTACGAACATCCATATATGTAGCTGGGTTACTTGAAATATGCATACATATTAATTGGACACATTTTAAACAAAAACGAAAGTTCACTTCGGCGAAGTTTGTATACCCCTGCAGTTATAAGAAACAATCAACTTTAATAACACCGTGTGAAATTTTTAAGGATTGTTGCTGACTTCGGTGATATTAAAAAAAATTATTTCATTCTTTTTTTCAAACCATTTTTTTTTACATCTACATTTAGTAGTCCGTCTTTTATTAAAAATAAAAAATTATATTATAAGATTGTTCGCAGTAGAACGCCTAAATTTCATCGTTTACTATCAGTTTGTAAATATAACTTAAAGTTTGCTAACTGCTGTGCAGCGTCTGCGTTGCGCTAACAGCACCAGTTAAACAGTACGCATGTAAAACCTCGAAAACAAACACTGTACAGCACCCAGAGATTATTTTTCCACTAATTTTGCGATCGTTCCTATGACAGCTATATGATATAGTCGTCCGATTTAGATAAAATTTAATTCGAAATTCAAAACCAATTCAAAAATGTTATTTCCAAACGAAGGAGGTTATAAGTTTTAAATCACCAAAGATATATATATTTTTTAATTTTTCCCTGATAGTTCCCATCGGAGCTATAAGATATAGTTGTAAGATCTGGCTGGTTCCGACCTTTACACTACCTGCAATAGAAAGACGACTTATGGGAATGTTTCAGCCCAGTTGCTTTAAAACTGAGAGACTAGTTTGCGTAGAAACGGACGGACAGACGGACGGACATGGCTAGATCAACTCGTCTAGTGACGCTAATCAAGAAAATATATACTTTATGGGGTCGGAAACGTCTCGTTCACTGCGTTGCAAACTTCTGACTAAATTATTATAACCTCTGCAAGGGTATAAAAATACAAATACAATCTGTTGGTGTATAGGAATTAAAAAAATGTAATATGAATGTTAAACGTGTCTTTTGTTGTGTATACTTGTAGTGGGAAGGATCTTCCCTACGCATTCTGCTCAGCTCCAACTCTCGATATTCCGGAAGTCCCAACCCAGCACCTTGGCAATGGCTGGTGATGGCTTCTCCAGCTTTCTCTGTGCGAGCGGCCGGTTTTACCTCTTCTTTCTCTGCCTTCACCATATAGAATATTATTATTATGGAATATTTTATTATTATAAATTTGAAATCAAAAAAGCAAATCACATACGAATATATTTATTTCATCTTGGCGTGGTTTCTGTGTTTTTCTTTCCATTTTTAAATATTAGTTTACATGTCTTATATCTTATAGATCGAGGCAAAGCGTTAATCGCCTATTTGCTTCCCGCTTACTCCTATGGTTTGCTCGCGGGTTCCTTAAATAACAATAACACTCTGTTAAACTTATGACGTAAGCTGGATAGTTTTCAGTGAAAAGATTACTGATTGTAAACCGATACTTAAACTTTTTAATTTGTCTATTTCATCATCAGTTTTTCCTACTATCTATACTAATAAAAAAAAAATGCAGACTGAAGATGTTTATACAGATTTTAGTAAGGCCTTTGACACCGTAAACCACTCTATTCTTTTATTCAAATTAGATCAGCTTGGGTTTCGTAGTAATCAATTAACTTGTATTTCAAGTTACTTGAATGGTCAGGGGGTTATATTCAAAATTGCTGTTTCAAAATTAATCTACGTGACATCTGGAGTGCCTCAAGTTAGGTATTTGGGCCCTTTTCTGTTTACTTTGTTTATTAACGATCTTCCCTTAAGCATACTGATGACGTTAAGCTTTGTTTATCATATAATGATATAGCGTCGGGATCTAACTTACAGTCAGATATTGATTGTTTTCATGAATGTTGTGAGTACAACCTTTTAAATTTGAACTGCTTTAAATGCAACGTTATGACTTTTTATAGGGGTACTCTTATGTTTATCAGTTACTTTCTTAAAAATACGCCTCTCGACCCGCATATATTCAGTTAACGATTTAGGTGTCTTCTGGACCCTAAATTTAAATTTGACTGTCACATAATGTCCACTGTTAACAAAGCCATGAGTGTTCTTGGGTTTATAAAGCGTCGGTCAAAAGAATTTGATGACCCTTATACGACCAAATTATTATTTACCTCCCTTGTCCGTCCTATTTTGGAATTTTGTTCGTCGGTTTGGAGTCCTCAATATTAAGTGCGCATCGTCCGTATTGAGTCGGTAAAAAATTTTTTTTTTGTTTGCCTTTCGTAGTTTCAACTGGGATTAAAACGTAAGGCTACCTTCCAACCAGAGTAGATTATAATTGCTTAATTTACCTACACTTGTAAATCGTAGAACAATGCTTTTTACGATTTTTATACAAAATCTTACCTCTTGTGTCCCGTCTCTATTTGTTTTATGTATCTACCTCCCAAAGTCGAATTTTTGCCCAAATTGATAATAGGGCCCCGCGGTTAACAAACACGTGCTTGGTATCGTTGGCTCACTTGTTTTTACTCTTCGAAGTACATCAACATATATAACATTGTTCAAGATGCATTGATAAGTTCGGATTTAAGGGATATTTACTAAATATTTAAAATTTATTGGATATATTGGGCCAATTTTCATGAATGTTTTGTAAATTTTTGTCCCATGGCGCATTAGTTTCTATGGGGCGGAAAGGAAGGCATATAATTAAATGCGCAGACTATGCATATATAAAACCTATATAGTGTGCCAAGTTTCAAGTCTGTAGCTTTATTTTTCTAGTTTATGCAAGAATATTGGGCATTGGGCCAGTGTGCACTGGATTAGTAGGGCAAGTCCATATGCATAATTATCCAATTATCCCATTTCTTAATTAGTTAGACTGCAAAAAGATGTCAGATGGCTCAATATAATTTCCTTTTCTTTCCCTCTGTTAAGCAATTTTATAAAAACATTCCCAAATGACGTTTATGTCTATATTGCAGTTAACAAAATAGCGAGGACACGATTTTCGAAATGCCATTTGCAATATTTAAAACATGAGGTCTACCTACATAGATCCAAAGATTTTTTTTCTAAACAATTAAGCATTTTAATAAATAAGAAGAGCCCAATGTTCCAAATTCGATCATTCCACTTTCGTGGTTAACAGACCAACGCTAATTGTACGAACATCCATATATGTAGCTGGGTTACTTGAAATATGCATACATATTAATTGGACACATTTTAAACAAAAACGAAAGTTCACTTCGGCGAAGTTTGTATACCCCTGCAGTTATAAGAAACAATCAACTTTAATAACACCGTGTGAAATTTTTAAGGATTGTTGCTGACTTCGGTGATATTAAAAAAAATTATTTCATTCTTTTTTTCAAACCATTTTTTTTTACATCTACATTTAGTAGTCCGTCTTTTATTAAAAATAAAAAATTATATTATAAGATTGTTCGCAGTAGAACGCCTAAATTTCATCGTTTACTATCAGTTTGTAAATATAACTTAAAGTTTGCTAACTGCTGTGCAGCGTCTGCGTTGCGCTAACAGCACCAGTTAAACAGTACGCATGTAAAACCTCGAAAACAAACACTGTACAGCACTTACTATACTCTTCTCTCGTCTTGCATTAAAACTTCGAAGTACACGATCTCCAAAACGAAAGCTAGGTCTTTTTATTTTAATTAATTAGAACAGGCCGAAGTAGGCTGCAAAACAGCATCTCCTCTAAACAATTATCTTTGTTTAGAGGTCAAAAAGCCCCAGAGCTATAATTTGTTTTATATTATTTTTCCACTAATTTTGCGATCGTTCCTATGACAGCTATATGATATAGTCGTCCGATTTTGATAAAATTTAATTCGAAATTCAAAACCAATTCAAAAATGTTATTTCCAAACGAAGGAGGTTATAAGTTTTAAATCACCAAAGATATATATATTTTTTAATTTTTTCCCTGATAGTTCCCATCGGAGCTAAAAGATATAGTTGTCCTGTATGGCTGGTTCCGACTTTTACACTACCTGCAATAGAAAGACGACTTATGGGAAAGTTTCAGCCCAGTTGCTTTAAAACTAAGAGACTAGTTTGCGTAGAAACGGACGGACAGACGGACGGACATGGCTAGATCAACTCGTCTAGTGACGCTAATCAAGAAAATATATACTTTATGGGGTCGGAAACGTCTCGTTCACTGCGTTGCAAACTTCTGACTAAAATATTATAACCTCTGCAAGGGTATAAAAATACAAATACAATCTGTTGGTGTATAGGAATTAAAAAAATGTAATATGAATGTTAAACGTGTCTTTTGTTGTGTATATTTGTAGTGGGAAGGATCTTCCCTACGCATTCTGCTCAGCTCCAACTCTCGATATTCCGGAAGTCCCAACCCAGCACCTTGGCAATGGCTGGTGATGGCTTCTCCAGCTTTCTCTGTGCGAGCGGCCGGTTTTACCTCTTCTTTCTCTGCCTTCACCATATAGAATATTATTATTATGGAATATTTTATTATTATAAATTTGAAATCAAAGAACCAAATCACATACGAATATATTTATTTCATCTTGGCGTGGTTTCTGTGTTTTTCTTTCCATTTTTAAATTTTAGTTTACATGTCTTATATCTTATAGATCAGAGGCAAAGCGTTAATCGCCTATTTGCTTCCCGCTTACTTCTATGGCTTGCTCGCGGGTTCCTTAAATAACAATAACACTCTGTTAAACTTATGACGTAAGCTGGATAGTTTTCAGTGGAAAGAGGCTTAAACTTTTTAATTTGTCTATTTCATCATCAGTTTTTCCTACTATCTGGAAGGACTCTTTTATTATTCCACTCCATAAAAAAGGTGGAGAGGGGGGTTTCCTAAAATATAGGTATTTCTAAATTGTCTTCGATTCCTATAGCATTTGAGCGTATTATCCATTCTCATTTGCAACATTTATGTTCCACGCTTATATCGTTATACCGTGTCAGTATAGTTTTGTTAGGCGAAGATCGACCACCACCAACCTTCTTGAATTAACATCTAGTGTAATAAATGGATTTAATAAAAAAAAATGCAGACTGAAGATGTTTATACAGATTTTAGTAAGTCCTTTGACACCGTAAACCACTATTCTTTTATTCAAATTAGATCAGCTTGGGTTTCGTAGTAATCAATTAACTTGTATTTCAAGTTACGTTAATGGTCAGGGGGTTATATTCAATAATGCTGTTTCAAAATTAATCTACGTGACATCTGGAATGCCTCAGGTTAGGTATTTGGGCCCTTTTCTGTTTACTTTGTTTATTAACGATCTTCCCTTAAGCATACTGATGACGTTAAGATTTGTTTGTAATATAATGATATAGCGTCGGGATTTAACTTACAGTCAGATATTGATTGTTTTCATGAATGTTGTGAGTACAACCTTTTAAATTTGAACTGCTTTAAATGCAACGTTATGACTTTTTATAGGGGTACTCTTATGTTTATCAGTTACTTTCTTAAAAATACGCCTCTCGACCCGCATATATTCAGTTAACGATTTAGGTGTCTTTTGGACCCTAAATTTAAATTTGACTGTCACATAATGTCCACTGTTAACAAAGCCATAAGTGTTCTTGGGTTTTTAAAGCGTCGGTCAAAAGAATTTGATGACCCTTATACGACCAAATTATTATTTACCTCCCTTGTCCGTCCTATTTTGGAGTTTTGTTCGTCGGTTTGGAGTCCTCAATTGTAACGAACTGATTTCTTTGGTTTCTGCTCGCTACGGTATTTGTGCGGCTAGCTCAGTAGATTGTGTGTGTTCGTCCCACGAAATGTATATAAACGTGACCGCCCAGTAGTTCAGTGAAAAAGCACAGAATTCTCGGGTTCGGAGTGGGTTTATTGCGGGTATAACTGCAGTCGGCTTTATAACTTGCTCGTCTCGCTGTCTCCGACGGTGTGGGTCGTCTTGTCGCTCCTCGAAGATCCTTGACCACTGATTGCTCCTGACGTGGCTGGTTGTCTTGTCGCTCCTCGAAGATCCTTGACCGCTGATTGCTCCTGACGTGGCTGGCTCGGTGACTGCTCGGCCTCGATTCAGACTCGCTATGGGGTCAGCCGTGCGGGCTTAGGGAAGCGTCACCGTTCTCAGACTAGGGTGAACAGACCGACGAGCTCTCCAGGATCACTCCTCTCGATACCCGACCGCCTGTCCCTTGCTCTGTCCCGGATGGTCCCACGGGCTTCCGCTCAGATCGTGCGGACAGTCAAGGCAGAACGCCAGGAAGCTGCCTCGCTTTTCACTTCGCTTCTGTGCCACGTGTAAACGAACGTTCCACCCTAGCCTCACCCTTCCGCGTACTGTCCGTGCCGTTCCTGCGGGCTCGATCCTCCTTGCGGGGCCGTTGCGGTGTGGTGTCCTGCTTGCTGGTGGCGATGTCCTGCGAACTACTCCTGACAGGTGGCTGTAGGTCTTGACTTCTGGGCTGGGTTCGAGGGTATACGCCGATCCGGGACTTCTCTCCCTTCTGGCTCGTGATTCTCAGGGTTCTGTTGCGCCGCTCCGGGACTTCTCTCCCTTCTGGCTCGCTACTTTAGGGGTTCTGTTGCGCCGTTCCGGGACTTCTCTCCCTTCTGGCCCGCTACTCTAGGGGTTCCGTTGCGCCGCTCCGGGACTTCTCTCCCTTCTGGCTCGCTACTCTAGGGGTTCTGTTGCGCCGTTCCGGGACTTCTCTCCCTTCTGGCCCGCTACTCTAGGGGTTCCGTTGCGCCGCTCCGGGACTTCTCTCCCTTCTGGCTCGCTACTCTAGGGGTTCTGTTACGCCGCTCCGGGACTTCCCTCCCTTCTGGCTCGTGACTCTCAGGGTTCTGTTGCGCCGCTCCGGGACTTCTCTCCCTTCTGACTCGCTACTTTAGGGGTTCTGTTGCGCCGTTCCGGGACTTCTCTCCCTTCTGGCCCGCTACTCTAGGGGTTCCGTTGCGCCGCTCCGGGACTTCTCTCCCTTCTGCCTCGCTACTCTAGGGGTTCTTTACGCCGCTCCGAAGCTTCTCTCTCTTCTGGCTTTCTACTCTCGATTTCAAATCTCAGTCTAGTAGACCCTCCAGGACTTCGTCGGCAGGACAGAACAGAACTTGGCCGTGTGGCGCCTCCTTAGACCTCAGCCACCTGTGTCTCAGTTCGGAGATTCCTAGTAATCCCAATCCCGAACGTCTCGACGTGACGATCTTGCTCCTCGTAGGCTCCCACGGCGCTGCCTCCGACGACTCCTTGCTCTCGACTGACTGCTCGCTCTTGACTGTATGCTCTCCACTGGATGACTGATGCTGAATGACTGATCTTGACTGAATCTTCTCAATGACTGCCTTGACTGACTGATCTCAACGACTCATCTCGCTGCCAGCGCCCTGCGGGTTTATATAGGGCCTCTGGGACCCGTTATTTCCCTTTTGCACACGGCCCGTTTGACCCTCTTGTCCTTGACGCACTGCTTCCCGCCGCCGTCCAGCCTGATGCTGCCGTCCCGCTGATCCCGGGGACGCATGCGACATGTTTGTGTGCCGCACCGCTGCTGAGATGTGGCACCCTCTTTCCAAAGTCCAAAGTCCGGCGACGTCCCGTTACTCCTTTTTGCACACGGCACTCTCGCTCCGGCCGCCAAGTCTCCGCTCTCTCCGTCTCCATTGTTGGTCTCCAAACTCTCTTGGTCTCCGAACCCTCTTGCTCTCCAAAATCTCTCGCTCTCCAAACTCTTGTCTCCAACCTCTCTTCCTCTCCAAACTCTCTCGCTCTCCAAACTCTTGTCTCCAAACTCTCTTCCTCTCCAAACTCTCTCGCTCTCCAAACTCTTGTCTCCAAACTCTCTTCCTCTCCAAACTCTCCCGTTCTACGTCCTCGATCTCCAAACTCTCTCGTTCTCCGTCCTCGATCTCCAACCTCTCTCGTTCTCCGTCCTCGATCTCCAAACTCTCTCGTTCTACGTCCTCGCTCTTCGCCGCGCCGCCACTACTGGAATTCGCCGCGTATCTGGTGAGCGGCCGGCCATCTGCTGCTGGGATTTGTGGGGAGTTATTCAACTCCTCACATTCCCCCCTTACTTCGGGAAAGATTAAGAAAACTCAGCGCTCCCACTCTCCGGCGTTCCCTTGTATATCCTAGCCATTGAGTCAGGGCGCATCTCGTTCCGGTTCCCTCGGTGCTCCCTCGTTGCTCCCTCGACGTTCCCTCGACGCTTTCCATCTTGTTTCCTTTCCACAGCGCCGGTCGTCGTCCGTATAGCAATTTCGAATCTCCCGCGCCGATCCTCCATCTGTTCCCACTGGGCACCGATATTAATCAGCTATCGATACCCAGAGGGCCTGCTCACGATATCGATATCGCAGGTGCGGCGTTGCCACTTGCGAGCCGCGATGTTCATCATCACCGATATTTCCATTTTCTTGTGCCCATCGATCGCACTATCGTCCAGTGCCAATCGACCGCCTATCGAGGCGCCCCCTTCCCTGTTGAATGGTGACTTTGCAAATTGTTTATGCCCGTGCACCGGTCGGCAGAAGTTTAGTTTTTTTTCTACCCCTCAGCCCGGCGTTTCCACTTGTCCTTGCCACTACGTAAGTATTCTGATCACACACCCGACTCCTTGTATGTGCTCATCAGCTTCCTTTCTTTTGGCAGAATGCCTTTGTTGACCACGAGTGCCTTTCAGACTCCAGCAGCTGTGCTTCCTGGTTTGGACCCCGATCCGGCCCGCGATCCCGTCTCCTCGTCTGGGCATGATGCCCTTCTCCGTGATGCTTGGCCACTTTCGGTACAGCTCTCTCAGCTGTGCCGACTTCCCCCTTCCTTCGGTAGACTGCTGCTGCCAGTCCTAATCAGATCCTTGTAGACCTACTCCTCGCGTCCTTGGAGCTATCCTTGGACCCCTTTCCTCGCGTCCTTTGGGTATCCTTGGAGCTATCCTTGGACCCCTTTCCTCGCGTCCTTTGGGTATCCTTGGAGCTATCCTTGGACCCCTTTCCTCGTGTCCTTTGGGTATCCTTGGACCCCTTTCCTTGTGTTCTCCGGGTATCCTTGGAGCTATGCTTGGACCCCTTTCCTTGTGTCCTTCGGGTATCCTTGGAGATATCCTTGGACCCCTTTCCTCGTGTCCTTCGGGTATCCTTGGAGGTATCCTTGGACCCCTTTCCTCGTGTCCTTCGGGTGTCCTTGGAGGTATCCTTGGACCCCTTTTCTCGTGTCCTTTGGGTATCCTTGGAGCTCTCCTTGGACCCTTTTTCTCGTGTCCTTCGGGTATCCTTGGAGCTATCCTTGCCTTTTGTCTACCGTATCTGTTTGTAGCTGCTCGATGGTGTTCTGTGTTTGTTGTTGTTTCAGCTCGCTCACGTGGACGGTCCTCTCTTTTTTTGTGTTCACGTGCCGTATTTTGCAGATTACTGGTGACGCAAAATCCGTGACCTGGTAAGGTCCGCCGTATCTTGGGGCCAACTTTGCTGCGAACCCCTCGGCCGCCTTCGACAAATGATGTTCCTTGGCCCACACGACGTCTCCCACCGCTGGTGTCCATTGTCTCCTCCTCAGGTTGTAATGCCTAGCCTGATCCTGGGAGGCTCTCTCCAGATTCCGCCTTACAATCTCGAAGACTTCCACGAGTTTGTTTGCCTTTCCCCCCTGGGGTCTCAGTGGGTCGTCCTGTTCCCAAGGTCTCTCTGTCGTATAGGGCGCTCGGCAGTCTCGGTTCTCTGCCTTGAGTAACAAACGCTGGCGTGTATCCTGTGGATTCCGAAACACTCGTATTTACTGCCAGCATGATCTCAGGCCATTTCTCGTCCCAGTTTCTCTGATCCTGCCCTGTGAACTGCGCTATCATCGTTTTCACGGTCCTGTTTGCTCTTTCTGTCGGGTTCTCTTGCGGGGTATATGGGGCCGTGAACTGTTGCTTGGCTCCCATCTCGGCCAGGAAACTCTTGAAGATTTTGCTGTTAAACTGCACTCCGTTGTCCGTTATGACTACCATAGGGACCCCAAACCTTGCGATGATGCGCTCCCTGAACGCTTTCTTTAGGGACTCGGCTGTCGCGCTCCGCAGCGGCACCAATTCAGTCCACTTGGAGAACACTAGCAGCATTTGGTTGCCGTGTTTTGAACGCGGCAGAGGTCCGACGAAGTCTGCGCACACTGTAGCCCACGGTTCCTCTGGCACCTGCGTTAGCATTTTCCCAGCTGCCTGCATCTGATTTGGCTTGAATCTGATACATGTCTCGCATCCTCTTACGTGGGCTCGAGCGTCTCGGTGCATGCCTGGCCAGTAGTACCGGGCTGCCAGACGTGCTATTGTCCTTCTGCTTCCTACATGGCCAGCTGCCGGTGAGTCGTGGTTCTCTTTCAGCACCGCTTCTCGCAGAGCTTTCGGGACGCACATCTTCCACGTCGCGACATCCTCACTGCCTGCTCTGTGTGGAATGTTCCTGTACAAAGTGTCTCCCTCCATTACGTAGTCCGGGTACTTTTGTGGCTGCGTCCTTATCCTCTCGCGCATGTCCTGAATCCAGCTGCATGCTGCGGAGGCTTCCGTCGCCGATGTCTCCTTGATCCCTCGCAGTGTTACTGGTAGTGGCTGCCTTGATAATGCATCTGCCACCACATTGAGTTGTCCCTTCCTGTACGCTATTTCGAAGTCATACTGCTGCAACTCCAGGGCCCATCTGGCGATCCTTCCTGAAGGGCTCTCGATGCTGTTGAGCCACTTCAGCGCCATGTGGTCGGTTACCACCTTGAAGTGGTACCCTTCCAAATACGGCTTAAGTTTCCGGATCGCCCAGACTATTGCCAAACATTCCTTCTCGGTCGTGGAGTAGTTTTTCTCAGCCCCGTTAAGCGTTCGGCTTGAGTAAGAGATCACCTTTTCGCCACGTTCGGTTTCCTGGGTCAAAATGGCCCCAATACCGTAATCACTTGCGTCCGTCTGCAGGACAAACGGTTTTTCAAAATCCGGGCACGCCAGTACAGGGTCTGCCACCAGCCTTGCCTTTACCTCTTCGAATGCCGACTGATGTTCCTGTGTCCACACCCACTTGTTGCCCTTGCGCAGCAGATCGTTGAGTGGTTTGACTATTTTTGCGAAGTCAGGTACAAATCGCCGATACCATGAAGCTACTCCCAGGTACTGTCGGAGCTCTCTTGCTGTTCAAGTTTGCCTTGTGCTCTTCTAGTGTGCGTCCGATCACTATGATATCGACAGTCTCCACTTGCCCGTCTTCTTCCTAACCATCACGATGGGAGAACTGTATGGGCTGGTTGAGTGCTCTATGCATCCCATTTGGAGTAGCTCGTCCACCTTCGCATTGATCTCCCCTTGAACTTTCGGATTCTGCGGGTAGTATCGCTGTTTTATTGGCTTGTCAACCTTCATCGTTATTTGATGCTCTGCCATGTTTGACGTTCCTGTCATGGTTTTAAAACTGGCTAGCTCTGCCTCCAGGAACTTCGCTGTGTCGTCATACTCTGCTTCCTGCTGTACGACTGCTACCGATAGCCTCTTCTCAAACCACCCATTGTGTCGGTTCCTGGCCGGTATTCTCACCTCGTGTCCAGCGCACCTTATCTCGGTTCCGACTTGGGTTAGAAAGTCCCATCCTAACACCAATGTATCCACTACCCCTGGTAGTATCAACAGGTTCATGGTTAGTCGCTTGTTCCCGAATGCGATCTCCACTTCCAGCTGTTCATCGATTCCGCCGCACCTTCCGTCTGCCAACCTAACTTGCCGCCGTGTCCTCGTAATCCTCCCGAGGGCAGCCAAGTTGTCCGCCAGTTCCTTGCTTATAAAGCTCGCTGTTGCCCCGGTGTCGATCGTGGCCATGTACGTGCCTCCCCCAATCGTCACCGCTGCGGACAACTGCTGCTCCTCCTCGATTAGCTTGCCCGTTAGTTTGGAGAGGTAGCATCTTGCGACCCCCGCTCGCCTCTCTGCGGCTGAGGTCGCTGGGTATTTCCCGCCTGCTGGCAGCACTCGACGCTCCAGACACCTATTCTCCCGCATACCCAGCAGAACAGCAGGCGTTGGAGTCGACATCCTCGTGCCCAGTGTCCGTGGCCGCCGCACCTTCGGCAGGCCTCATGGGGATCTGCAATGTGTGTCGTGCCCCGCGGCCACTGTGTTGTGTTTGGCGGTCTCCACACCGTGTTCGCTGATTGTATCTGTTGCTGCTGTGGTGGCGTCCATTGGCCTCCTCGTGGTGCTCCTGTTGCCTGCTGTCGTGGGACTCGTTGCGGCGGTGAAAATTGGTCATTTCTCCGTGTCTCCTGGCTATCTGTCTCCTCGCATCTTCTGCACGTGACCTGCGTTGGTGGTGACGACTTTGCCTTTGAGAACTTGTTTTCTTGGGCGAACGCTTCCCGCTCCTTTTCCAGTTCTTCGTATTCATCGGCTAATAGCATCAACGTGTCCAGGTCCGGCACTTTGTACGCCCTTAAGAAGATCCTTAGGCTTGGGGTGCAGTTTTCCTTTATGATCTTTAACGTGTCTTTCGCAGAATAGTTTAGTGGCCTCGACATCGTTTGCATGTCGATCATGTAGTCTTTAAATGACTTACTGAAACCCTGCTTCCGTTGCCTGACCTGATCCGACAGCCTTGTAAAGAAAGCTCTCGGGAGAAAATAGAGATGGAAGCTCTCAATGAACTCGGCCCAGGTTTTCCATTGTTTATTGTTGGCGATAAACCACTTCAACGCCCTTCCTTTCAGCAACTCCGGCATTGCTCGGGGGATCATGTCTAGGTCTAAACCGTAGGTGTTGGCGGACCATTCGACTTGTTCCAGGAACTCGAACGGTTTCTCCGCCCCGTCGAACCTGAATGACCACTCGCGGACTTGTTTTGCGACCCTTGCATAATCCTCCTGGCTGTGTCTAGAGGTCAGCACCGTTGTCTTCCTGTCCTGGCTTGACTCTCTCCTGTGGGCCTCCCTTTGCATGTTGTCGACGCTCAAGCTTGCTACTAGGTTATCCCCTTCAGAGTTAGTTAGCGTGATACTCGGGCCGGTTCTGTCGTAATACATGGCTTCCAGCTCAGCCCAGATGTCGGCAAGTTGTGGGTCGTTCTCTGTTTCGGAGTAATACTCCGACAATGTCCTCCTCATGTCCTCTAATCTGCCGTCCAGGACGACATTAAGCCTTTGTGCGACATGGGCGATGTCCTCCTTCTTAAGGCGGTAAATCCACTTCTTTCCCATTCTGTTTATTTTGCTTTCACCGCTGGGACAATCACGTTTTTGGGCGCCAGATGTAACGAACTGATTTCTTTGGTTTCTGCTCGCTACGGTATTTGTGCGGCTAGCTCAGTAGATTGTGTGTGTTCGTCCCACCAAATTTATATAAACGTGACCGCCCAGTAGTTCAGTGAAAAAGCACAGAATTCTCGGGTTCGGAGTGGGTTTATTGCGGGTATAACTGCAGTCGGCTTTATAACTGGCTCGTCTGGGTCGTCTTGTTGCTTCTCGAAGATCCTTGACCGCTGATTGCTCTCCACTGGATGACTGATGCTGAATGACTGATCTTGACTGACTCTTCTCAATGACTGCCTTGACTGACTGATCTCAACGACTCATCTCGCTGCCAGCGCCCTGCGGGTTTATATAGGGCCTCTGGGACCCGTTATTTCCCTTTTGCACACGGCCGGCCAAAACTCTCCACATCGGGTCCAAAGTCCATGGTCCCTGTTTGACCCTCTTGTCCTTGACGCACTGCTTCCCGCCGCCGTCCAGCCTGATGCTGCCGTCCCGCTGATCCCGGGGACGCATGCGACATGTTTGTGTGCCGCACCGCTGCTGAGATGTGGCACCCTCTTTCCAAAGTCCAAAGTCCGGCGGCGCCCCGTTACTCCTTTTTGCACACGGCACTCTCTCTCCGGCCGCCAAGTCTCCGCTCTCTCCGTCTCCATTGTTGGTCTCCAAACTCTCTTGGTCTCCGAACCCTCTTGCTCTCCAAAATCTCTCGCTCTCCAAACTCTTGTCTCCAACCTCTCTTCCTCTCCAAACTCTCTCGCTCTCCAAACTCTTGTCTCCAAACTCTCTTCCTCTCCAAACTCTCTCGCTCTCCAAACTCTTGTCTCCAAACTCTCTTCCTCTCCAAACTCTCCCGTTCTACGTCCTCGATCTCCAAACTCTCTCGTTCTCCGTCCTCGATCTCCAACCTCTCTCGTTCTCCGTCCTCGATCTCCAAACTCTCTCGTTCTACGTCCTCGCTCTTCGCCGCGCCGCCACTACGCGAATTCGACGCGTATCTGGTGAGCGGCCGGCCATCTGCTGCTGGGATTTGTGGGGAGTTATTCAACTCCTCACATTCCCCCCTTACTTCGGAAAAGATTAAGAAAACTCAGACGCTTTCCATCTTGTTTCCTTTCCACAGCTCCGGTCGTCCTCCGTATAGCAATTTCGAATCTCCCGCGCCGATCCTCCATCTGTTCCCACTGGGCACCGATATTAATCAGCTATCGATACCCAGAGGGCCTGCTCACGATATCGATATCGCAGGTGCGGCGTTGTCACTTGCGTGCCGCGATGTTCATCATCACCGATATTTCCATTTCCTTGTGCCCATCGATCGCACTATCGTCCAGTGCCAATCGACCGCCTATCGAGGCGCCCCCTTCCCTGTTGAATGGTGACTTTGCAAATTGTTTATGCCCGTGCACCGGTCGGCAGAAGTTTAGTTTTTTTTCTACCCCTCAGCCCGGCGTTTCCACTTGTCCTTGCCACTACGTAAGTATTCTGATCACACACCCGACTCCTTGTATGTGCTCATCAGCTTCCTTTCTTTTGGCAGGTTGCCTTTGTTGACCACGAGTGCCTTTCAGACTCCAGCAGCTGTGCTTCCTGGTTTGGACCCCGATCCGGCCCGCGATCCCGTCTCCTCGTCTGGGCATGATGCCCTTCTCCGTGATGCTTGGCCACTTTCGGTACAGCTCTCTCAGCTGTGCCGACTTCCCCCTTCCTTCGGTAGACTGCTGCTGCCAGTCCTAATCAGATCCTTGTAGACCTACTCCTCGCGTCCTTGGAGCTATCCTTGGACCCCTTTCCTCGCGTCCTTTGGGTATCCTTGGAGCTATCCTTGGACCCCTTTCCTCGCGTCCTTTGGGTATCCTTGGAGCTATCCTTGGACCCCTTTCCTCGTGTCCTTTGGGTATCCTTGGACCCCTTTCCTTGTGTTCTCCGGGTATCCTTGGAGCTATCCTTGGACCCCTTTCCTTGTGTCTTTCGGGTATCCTTGGAGATATCCTTGGACCCCTTTCCTCGTGTCCTTCGGGTATCCTTGGAGCTATCCTTGCCTTTTGTCTACCGTATCTGTTTGTAGCTGCTCGATGGTGTTCTGTGTTTGTTGTTGTTTCAGCTCGCTCACGTGGACGGTCCTCTCTTTTTTTGTGTTCACGTGCCGTATTTTGCAGATTACTGGTGACGCAAAATCCGTGACCTGGTAAGGTCCGCCGTATCTTGGGGCCAACTTTGCTGCGAACCCCTCGGCCGCCTTCGACAAATGATGTTCCTTGGCCCACACGACGTCTCCCACCGCTGGTGTCCATTGTCTCCTCCTCAGGTTGTAATGCCTAGCCTGATCCTGGGAGGCTCTCTCCAGATTCCGCCTTACAATCTCGAAGACTTCCACGAGTTTGTTTGCCTTTCCCCCCTGGGGTCTCAGTGGGTCGTCCTGTTCCCAAGGTCTCTCTGTCGTATAGGGCGCTCGGCAGTCTCGGTTCTCTGCCTTGAGTAACAAACGCTGGCGTGTATCCTGTGGATTCCGAAACACTCGTATTTACTGCCAGCATGATCTCAGGCCATTTCTCGTCCCAGTTTCTCTGATCCTGCCCTGTGAACTGCGCTATCATCGTTTTCACGGTCCTGTTTGCTCTTTCTGTCGGGTTCTCTTGCGGGGTATATGGGGCCGTGAACTGTTGCTTGGCTCCCATCTCGGCCAGGAAACTCTTGAAGATTTTGCTGTTAAACTGCACTCCGTTGTCCGTTATGACTACCATAGGGACCCCAAACCTTGCGATGATGCGCTCCCTGAACGCTTTCTTTAGGGACTCGGCTGTCGCGCTCCGCAGCGGCACCAATTCAGTCCACTTGGAGAACACTAGCAGCATTTGGTTGCCGTGTTTTGAACGCGGCAGAGGTCCGACGAAGTCTGCGCACACTGTAGCCCACGGTTCCTCTGGCACCTGCGTTAGCATTTTCCCAGCTGCCTGCATCTGATTTGGCTTGAATCTGATACATGTCTCGCATCCTCTTACGTGGGCTCGAGCGTCTCGGTGCATGCCTGGCCAGTAGTACCGGGCTGCCAGACGTGCTATTGTCCTTCTGCTTCCTACATGGCCAGCTGCCGGTGAGTCGTGGTTCTCTTTCAGCACCGCTTCTCGCAGAGCTTTCGGGACGCACATCTTCCACGTCGCGACATCCTCACTGCCTGCTCTGTGTGGAATGTTCCTGTACAAAGTGTCTCCCTCCATTACGTAGTCCGGGTACTTTTGTGGCTGCGTCCTTATCCTCTCGCGCATGTCCTGAATCCAGCTGCATGCTGCGGAGGCTTCCGTCGCCGATGTCTCCTTGATCCCTCGCAGTGTTACTGGTAGTGGCTGCCTTGATAATGCATCTGCCACCACATTGAGTTGTCCCTTCCTGTACGCTATTTCGAAGTCATACTGCTGCAACTCCAGGGCCCATCTGGCGATCCTTCCTGAAGGGCTCTCGATGCTGTTGAGCCACTTCAGCGCCATGTGGTCGGTTACCACCTTGAAGTGGTACCCTTCCAAATACGGCTTAAGTTTCCGGATCGCCCAGACTATTGCCAAACATTCCTTCTCGGTCGTGGAGTAGTTTTTCTCAGCCCCGTTAAGCGTTCGGCTTGAGTAAGAGATCACCTTTTCGCCACGTTCGGTTTCCTGGGTCAAAATGGCCCCAATACCGTAATCACTTGCGTCCGTCTGCAGGACAAACGGTTTTTCAAAATCCGGGCACGCCAGTACAGGGTCTGCCACCAGCCTTGCCTTTACCTCTTCGAATGCCGACTGATGTTCCTGTGTCCACACCCACTTGTTGCCCTTGCGCAGCAGATCGTTGAGTGGTTTGACTATTTTTGCGAAGTCAGGTACAAATCGCCGATACCATGAAGCTACTCCCAGGTACTGTCGGAGCTCTCTTACTGTTGACGGCGGCTCTAATTCGGCAATGGCTGCTACCTTTTCCGGATCCGTGCCTATCCCGTCGCTAGTCACTCTATGACCCAAATACAGCAGCTCCTTCTTGAAAAACTGGCATTTTTCCGGGTTTAATCTCAGATTAGCCTCTTTCAGTCGCCGGAATACCTCTTTCAAGTTTGCCTTGTGCTCTTCTAGTGTGCTTCCGATCACTATGATATCGTCCTGGTACGCAAATGCGTGCGGCGTCATCTCGGGACCAATTACCCGATCCAACACCCGCTGGAAGGTCGCAGATGCCGAATGGAGTCCGAACGGCATTACTCTCCACTGAAATAAGCCCTTTCCCGGCACTGTAAATGCAGTGTACTGCCTGCTGCTTTCTTTCAGCGGGATTTGCCAGTAGCCATCCTTCAGGTCCAAGCTGCTTATGTACCGTGCCTCTCTCAGCTGGTCGAGGATATAATTTATTCGAGGCATCTGGTAGGCATCCTTTATCGATTTGGCGTTGATCTGCCTGAAGTCAACGCACAGTCTCCACTTGCCCGTCTTCTTCCTAACCATCACGATGGGAGAACTGTATGGGCTGGTTGAGTGCTCTATGCATCCCATTTGGAGTAGCTCGTCCACCTTCGCATTGATCTCCCCTTGAACTTTCGGATTCTGCGGGTAGTATCGCTGTTTTATTGGCTTGTCGTCCTTCATCGTTATTTGATGCTCTGCCATGTTTGACGTTCCTGTCATGGTTTTAAAACTGGCTAGCTCTGCCTCCAGGAACTTCGCTGTGTCGTCATACTCTGCTTCCTGCTGTACGACTGCTACCGATAGCCTCTTCTCAAACCACCCATTGTGTCGGTTCCTGGCCGGTATTCTCACCTCGTGTCCAGCGCACCTTATCTCGGTTCCGACTTGGGTTAGAAAGTCCCATCCTAACACCAATGAATCCACTACCCCTGGTAGTATCAACAGGTTCATGGTTAGTCGCTTGTTCCCGAATGCGATCTCCACCTCCAGCTGTTCATCGATTCCGCCGCACCTTCCGTCTGCCAACCTAACTTGCCGCCGTGTCCTCGTAATCCTCCCGAGGGCAGCCAAGTTGTCCGCCAGTTCCTTGCTTATAAAGCTCGCTGTTGCCCCGGTGTCGATCGTGGCCATGTACGTGCCTCCCCCAATCGTCACCGCTGCGGACAACTGCTGCTCCTCCTCGATTAGCTTGCCCGTTAGTTTGGAGAGGTAGCATCTTGCGACCCCCGCTCGCCTCTCTGCGGCTGAGGTCGCTGGGCATTTCCCGCCTGCTGGCAGCACTCGACGCTCCAGACACCTATTCTCCCGCATACCCAGCAGAACAGCAGGCGTTGGAGTCGACATCCTCGTGCCCAGTGTCCGTGGCCGCCGCACCTTCGGCAGGCCTCATGGGGATCTGCAATGTGTGTCGTGCCCCGCGGCCACTGTGTTGTGTTTGGCGGTCTCCACACCGTGTTCGCTGATTGTATCTGTTGCTGCTGTGGTGGCGTCCATTGGCCTCCTCGTGGTGCTCCTGTTGCCTGCTGTCGTGGGACTCGTTGCGGCGGTGAAAATTGGTCATTTCTCCGTGTCTCCTGGCTATCTGTCTCCTCGCATCTTCTGCACGTGACCTGCGTTGGTGGTGACGACTTTGCCTTTGAGAACTTGTTTTCTTGGGCGAACGCTTCCCGCTCCTTTTCCAGTTCTTCGTATTCATCGGCTAATAGCATCAACGTGTCCAGGTCCGGCACTTTGTACGCCTTTAAGAAGATCCTTAGGCTTGGGGTGCAGTTTTCCTTTATGATCTTTAACGTGTCTTTCGCAGAATAGTTTAGTGGCCTCGACATCGTTTGCATGTCGATCATGTAGTCTTTAAATGACTTACTGAAACCCTGCTTCCGTTGCCTGACCTGATCCGACAGCCTTGTAAAGAAAGCTTTCGGGAGAAAATAGAGATGGAAGCTCTCAATGAACTCGGCCCAGGTTTTCCATTGTTTATTGTTGGCGATAAACCACTTCAACGCCCTTCCTTTCAGCAACTCCGGCATTGCTCGGGGGATCATGTCTAGGTCTAAACCGTAGGTGTTGGCGGACCATTCGACTTGTTCCAGGAACTCGAACGGTTTCTCCGCCCCGTCGAACCTGAATGACCACTCGCGGACTTGTTTTGCGACCCTTGCATAATCCTCCTGGCTGTGTCTAGAGGTCAGCACCGTTGTCTTCCTGTCCTGGCTTGACTCTCTCCTGTGGGCCTCCCTTTGCATGTTGTCGACGCTCAGGCTTGCTACTAGGTTATCCCCTTCAGAGTTAGTTAGCGTGATACTCGGGCCGGTTCTGTCGTAATACATGGCTTCCAGCTCAGCCCAGATGTCGGCAAGTTGTGGGTCGTTCTCTGTTTCGGAGTAATACTCCGACAATGTCCTCCTCATGTCCTCTAATCTGCCGTCCAGGACGACATTAAGCCTTTGTGCGACATGGGCGATGTCCTCCTTCTTAAGGCGGTAAATCCACTTCTTTCCCATTCTGTTTATTTTGCTTTCACCGCTGGGACAATCACGTTTTTGGGCGCCAGATGTAACGAACTGATTTCTTTGGTTTCTGCTCGCTACGGTATTTGTGCGGCTAGCTCAGTAGATTGTGTGTGTTCGTCCCACCAAATTTATATAAACGTGACCGCCCAGTAGTTCAGTGAAAAAGCACAGAATTCTCGGGTTCGGAGTGGGTTTATTGCGGGTATAACTGCAGTCGGCTTTATAACTGGCTCGTCTCGCTGTCTCCGACGGTGTGGGTCGTCTTGTCGCTTCTCGAAGATCCTTGACCGCTGATTGCTCTCCACTGGATGACTGATGCTGAATGACTGATCTTGACTGACTCTTCTCAATGACTGCCTTGACTGACTGATCTCAGCGACTCATCTCGCTGCCAGCGCCCTGCGGGTTTATATAGGGCCTCTGGGACCCGTTATTTCCCTTTTGCACACGGCCGGCCAAAACTCTCCACATCGGGTCCAAAGTCCATGGTCCCTGTTTGACCCTCTTGTCCTTGACGCACTGCTTCCCGCCGCCGTCCAGCCTGATGCTGCCGTCCCGCTGATCCCGGGGACGCATGCGACATGTTTGTGTGCCGCACCGCTGCTGAGATGTGGCACCCTCTTTCCAAAGTCCAAAGTCCGGCGGCGCCCCGTTACTCCTTTTTGCACACGGCACTCTCTCTCCGGCCGCCAAGTCTCCGCTCTCTCCGTCTCCATTGTTGGTCTCCAAACTCTCTTGGTCTCCGAACCCTCTTGCTCTCCAAAATCTCTCGCTCTCCAAACTCTTGTCTCCAACCTCTCTTCCTCTCCAAACTCTCTCGCTCTCCAAACTCTTGTCTCCAAACTCTCTTCCTCTCCAAACTCTCACGCTCTCCAAACTTTTGTCTCCAAACTCTCTTCCTCTCCAAACTCTCCCGTTCTACGTCCTCGATCTCCAAACTCTCTCGTTCTCCGTCCTCGATCTCCAACCTCTCTCGTTCTCCGTCCTCGATCTCCAAACTCTCTCGTTCTACGTCCTCGCTCTTCGCCGCGCCGCCACTACGCGAATTCGCCGCGTATCTGGTGAGCGGCCGGCCATCTGCTGCTGGGATTTGTGGGGAGTTATTCAACTCCTCACATTCCCCCCTTACTTCGGAAAAGATTAAGAAAACTCAGACGCTTTCCATCTTGTTTCCTTTCCACAGCTCCGGTCGTCCTCCGTATAGCAATTTCGAATCTCCCGCGCCGATCCTCCATCTGTTCCCACTGGGCACCGATATTAATCAGCTATCGATACCCAGAGGGCCTGCTCACGATATCGATATCGCAGGTGCGGCGTTGCCACTTGCGTGCCGCGATGTTCATCATCACCGATATTTCCATTTCCTTGTGCCCATCGATCGCACTATCGTCCAGTGCCAATCGACCGCCTATCGAGGCGCCCCCTTCCCTGTTGAATGGTGACTTTGCAAATTGTTTATGCCCGTGCACCGGTCGGCAGAAGTTTAGTTTTTTTTCTACCCCTCAGCCCGGCGTTTCCACTTGTCCTTGCCACTACGTAAGTATTCTGATCACACACCCGACTCCTTGTATGTGCTCATCAGCTTCCTTTCTTTTGGCAGGTTGCCTTTGTTGACCACGAGTGCCTTTCAGACTCCAGCAGCTGTGCTTCCTGGTTTGGACCCCGATCCGGCCCGCGATCCCGTCTCCTCGTCTGGGCATGATGCCCTTCTCCGTGATGCTTGGCCACTTTCGGTACAGCTCTCTCAGCTGTGCCGACTTCCCCCTTCCTTCGGTAGACTGCTGCTGCCAGTCCTAATCAGATCCTTGTAGACCTACTCCTCGCGTCCTTGGAGCTATCCTTGGACCCCTTTCCTCGCGTCCTTTGGGTATCCTTGGAGCTATCCTTGGACCCCTTTCCTCGCGTCCTTTGGGTATCCTTGGAGCTATCCTTGGACCCCTTTCCTCGTGTCCTTTGGGTATCCTTGGACCCCTTTCCTTGTGTTCTCCGGGTATCCTTGGAGCTATCCTTGGACCCCTTTCCTTGTGTCTTTCGGGTATCCTTGGAGATATCCTTGGACCCCTTTCCTCGTGTCCTTCGGGTATCCTTGGAGCTATCCTTGCCTTTTGTCTACCGTATCTGTTTGTAGCTGCTCGATGGTGTTCTGTGTTTGTTGTTGTTTCAGCTCGCTCACGTGGACGGTCCTCTCTTTTTTTGTGTTCACGTGCCGTATTTTGCAGATTACTGGTGACGCAAAATCCGTGACCTGGTAAGGTCCGCCGTATCTTGGGGCCAACTTTGCTGCGAACCCCTCGGCCGCCTTCGACAAATGATGTTCCTTGGCCCACACGACGTCTCCCACCGCTGGTGTCCATTGTCTCCTCCTCAGGTTGTAATGCCTAGCCTGATCCTGGGAGGCTCTCTCCAGATTCCGCCTTACAATCTCGAAGACTTCCACGAGTTTGTTTGCCTTTCCCCCCTGGGGTCTCAGTGGGTCGTCCTGTTCCCAAGGTCTCTCTGTCGTATAGGGCGCTCGGCAGTCTCGGTTCTCTGCCTTGAGTAACAAACGCTGGCGTGTATCCTGTGGATTCCGAAACACTCGTATTTACTGCCAGCATGATCTCAGGCCATTTCTCGTCCCAGTTTCTCTGATCCTGCCCTGTGAACTGCGCTATCATCGTTTTCACGGTCCTGTTTGCTCTTTCTGTCGGGTTCTCTTGCGGGGTATATGGGGCCGTGAACTGTTGCTTGGCTCCCATCTCGGCCAGGAAACTCTTGAAGATTTTGCTGTTAAACTGCACTCCGTTGTCCGTTATGACTACCATAGGGACCCCAAACCTTGCGATGATGCGCTCCCTGAACGCTTTCTTTAGGGACTCGGCTGTCGCGCTCCGCAGCGGCACCAATTCAGTCCACTTGGAGAACACTAGCAGCATTTGGTTGCCGTGTTTTGAACGCGGCAGAGGTCCGACGAAGTCTGCGCACACTGTAGCCCACGGTTCCTCTGGCACCTGCGTTAGCATTTTCCCAGCTGCCTGCATCTGATTTGGCTTGAATCTGATACATGTCTCGCATCCTCTTACGTGGGCTCGAGCGTCTCGGTGCATGCCTGGCCAGTAGTACCGGGCTGCCAGACGTGCTATTGTCCTTCTGCTTCCTACATGGCCAGCTGCCGGTGAGTCGTGGTTCTCTTTCAGCACCGCTTCTCGCAGAGCTTTCGGGACGCACATCTTCCACGTCGCGACATCCTCACTGCCTGCTCTGTGTGGAATGTTCCTGTACAAAGTGTCTCCCTCCATTACGTAGTCCGGGTACTTTTGTGGCTGCGTCCTTATCCTCTCGCGCATGTCCTGAATCCAGCTGCATGCTGCGGAGGCTTCCGTCGCCGATGTCTCCTTGATCCCTCGCAGTGTTACTGGTAGTGGCTGCCTTGATAATGCATCTGCCACCACATTGAGTTGTCCCTTCCTGTACGCTATTTCGAAGTCATACTGCTGCAACTCCAGGGCCCATCTGGCGATCCTTCCTGAAGGGCTCTCGATGCTGTTGAGCCACTTCAGCGCCATGTGGTCGGTTACCACCTTGAAGTGGTACCCTTCCAAATACGGCTTAAGTTTCCGGATCGCCCAGACTATTGCCAAACATTCCTTCTCGGTCGTGGAGTAGTTTTTCTCAGCCCCGTTAAGCGTTCGGCTTGAGTAAGAGATCACCTTTTCGCCACGTTCGGTTTCCTGGGTCAAAATGGCCCCAATACCGTAATCACTTGCGTCCGTCTGCAGGACAAACGGTTTTTCAAAATCCGGGCACGCCAGTACAGGGTCTGCCACCAGCCTTGCCTTTACCTCTTCGAATGCCGACTGATGTTCCTGTGTCCACACCCACTTGTTGCCCTTGCGCAGCAGATCGTTGAGTGGTTTGACTATTTTTGCGAAGTCAGGTACAAATCGCCGATACCATGAAGCTACTCCCAGGTACTGTCGGAGCTCTCTTGCTGTTCAAGTTTGCCTTGTGCTCTTCTAGTGTGCGTCCGATCACTATGATATCGTCCTGGTACGCAAATGCGTGCGGCGACATCTCGGGACCAATTACCCGATCCAACACCCGCTGGAAGGTCGCAGATGCCGAATGGAGTCCGAACGGCATTACTCTCCACTGAAATAAGCCCTTTCCCGGCACTGTAAATGCAGTGTACTGCCTGCTGCTTTCTTTCAGTGGGATTTGCCAGTAGCCATCCTTCAGGTCCAAGCTGCTTATGTACCGTGCCTCTCTCAGCTGGTCGAGGATATAATTTATTCGAGGCATCTGGTAGGCATCCTTTATCGATTTGGCGTTGATCTGCCTGAAGTCAACGCACAGTCTCCACTTGCCCGTCTTCTTCCTAACCATCACGATGGGAGAACTGTATGGGCTGGTTGAGTGCTCTATGCATCCCATTTGGAGTAGCTCGTCCACCTTCGCATTGATCTCCCCTTGAACTTTCGGATTCTGCGGGTAGTATCGCTGTTTTATTGGCTTGTCAACCTTCATCGTTATTTGATGCTCTGCCATGTTTGACGTTCCTGTCATGGTTTTAAAACTGGCTAGCTCTGCCTCCAGGAACTTCGCTGTGTCGTTATACTCTGCTTCCTGCTGTACGACTGCTACCGATAGCCTCTTCTCAAACCACCCATTGTGTCGGTTCCTGGCCGGTATTCTCACCTCGTGTCCAGCGCACCTTATCTCGGTTCCGACTTGGGTTAGAAAGTCCCATCCTAACACCAATGTATCCACTACCCCTGGTAGTATCAACAGGTTCATGGTTAGTCGCTTGTTCCCGAATGCGATCTCCACCTCCAGCTGTTCATCGATTCCGCCGCACCTTCCGTCTGCCAACCTAACTTGCCGCCGTGTCCTCGTAATCCTCCCGAGGGCAGCCAAGTTGTCCGCCAGTTCCTTGCTTATAAAGCTCGCTGTTGCCCCGGTGTCGATCGTGGCCATGTACGTGCCTCCCCCAATCGTCACCGCTGCGGACAACTGCTGCTCTTCCTCGATTAGCTTGCCCGTTAGTTTGGAGAGGTAGCATCTTGCGACCCCCGCTCGCCTCTCTGCGGCTGAGGTCGCTGGGCATTTCCCGCCTGCTGGCAGCACTCGACGCTCCAGACACCTATTCTCCCGCACACCCAGCAGAACAGCAGGCGTTGGAGTCGACATCCTCGTGCCCAGTGTCCGTGGCCGCCGCACCTTCGGCAGGCCTCATGGGGATCTGCAATGTGTGTCGTGCCCCGCGGCCACTGTGTTGTGTTTGGCGGTCTCCACACCGTGTTCGCTGATTGTATCTGTTGCTGCTGTGGTGGCGTCCATTGGCCTCCTCGTGGTGCTCCTGTTGCCTGCTGTCGTGGGACTCGTTGCGGCGGTGAAAATTGGTCATTTCTCCGTGTCTCCTGGCTATGTTTGGCGGTCTCCACACCGTGTTCGCTGATTGTATCTGTTGCTGCTGTGGTGGCGTCCATTGGCCTCCTCGTGGTGCTCCTGTTGCCTGCTGTCGTGGGACTCGTTGCGGCGGTGAAAATTGGTCATTTCTCCGTGTCTCCTGGCTATCTGTCTCCTCGCATCTTCTGCACGTGACCTGCGTTGGTGGTGACGACTTTGCCTTTGAGAACTTGTTTTCTTGGACCAACGCTTCCCGCTCCTTTTCCAGTTCTTCGTATTCATCGGCTAATAGCATCAACGTGTCCAGGTCCGGCACTTCGTACGCCCTTAAGAAGATCCTTAGGCTTGGGGTGCAGTTTTCCTTTATGATCTTTAAGGTGTCTTTCGCAGAATAGTTTAGTGGCCTCGACATCGTTTGCATGTCGATCATGTAGTCTTTAAATGACTTACTGAAACCATGCTTCCGTTGCCTGACCTGATCCGACAGCCTTGTAAAGAAATCTCTCGGGAGAAAATAGAGATGGAAGCTCTCAATGAACTCGGCCCAGGTTTTCCATTGTTTATTGTTGGCGATAAACCACTTCAACGCCCTTCCTTTCAGCAACTCCGGCATTGCTCGGGGGATCATGTCTAGGTCTAAACCGTAGGTGTTGGCGGACCATTCGACTTGTTCCAGGAACTCGAACGGTTTCTCCGCCCCGTCGAACCTGAATGACCACTCGCGGACTTGTTTTGCGACCCTTGCATAATCCTCTTGGCTGTGTCTAGAGGTCAGCACCGTTGTCTTCCTGTCCTGGCTTGACTCTCTCCTGTGGGCCTCCCTTTGCATGTTGTCGACGCTCAGGCTTGCTACTAGGTTATCCCCTTCAGAGTTAGTTAGCGTGATACTCGGGCCGGTTCTGTCGTAATACATGGCTTCCAGCTCAGCCCAGATGTCGGCAAGTTGTGGGTCGTTCTCTGTTTCGAAGTAATACTCCGACAATGTCCTCCTCATGTCCTCTAATCTGCCGTCCAGGACGACATTAAGCCTTTGTGCGACATGGGCGAAGTCCTCCTTCTTAAGGCGGTAAATCCACTTCTTTCCCATTCTGTTTATTTTGCTTTCACCGCTGGGACAATCACGTTTTTGGGCGCCAGATGTAACGAACTGATTTCTTTGGTTTCTGCTCGCTACGGTATTTGTGCGGCTAGCTCAGTAGATTGTGTGTGTTCGTTCCACCAAATTTATATAAACGTGACCGCCCAGTAGTTCAGTGAAAAAGCACAGAATTCTCGGGTTCGGAGTGGGTTTATTGCGGATATAACTGCAGTCGGCTTTATAACTTGCTCGTCTCGCTGTCTCCGACGGTGTGGGTCGTCTTGTCGCTCCTCGAAGATCCTTGACCGCTGATTGCTCCTGACGTGGCTGGTTGTCTTGTCGCTCCTCGAAGATCCTTGACCGCTGATTGCTCCTGACGTGGCTGGCTCGGTGACTGCGCGGCCACGATTCAGACTCGCTATGGGGTCAGCCGTGCGGGCTTAGGGAAGCGTCACCGTTCTCAGACTAGGGTGAACAGACCGACGAGCTCTCCAGGATCACTCCTCTCGATACCCGACCGCCTGTCCCTTGCTCTGTCCCGGATGGTCCCACGGGCTTCCGCTCAGATCGTGCGGACAGTCAAGGCAGAACGCCAGGAAGCTGCCTCGCTTTTCACTTCGCTTCTGTGCCACGTGTAAACGAACGTTCCACCCTAGCCTCACCCTTCCGCGTACTGTCCGTGCCGTTCCTGCGGGCTCGATCCTCCTTGCGTGGCCGTTGCGGTGTGGTGTCCTGCTTGCTGGTGGCGATGTCCTGCGAACTACTCCTGACAGGTGGCTGTAGGTCTTGACTTCTGGGCTGGGTTCGAGGGTATACGCCGATCCGGGACTTCTCTCCCTTCTGGCTCGCTACTCTAGGGGTTCTGTTGCGCCGCTCCGGGACTTCTCTCCCTTCTGGCTCGCTACTCTAGGGGTTTGTTACGCCGCTCCGGGACTTCTCTCCCTTCTGGCTCGTGACTCTCAGGGTTCTGTTGCGCCGCTCCGGGACTTCTCTCCCTTCTGGCTCGCTACTCTAGGGGTTCTGTTGCGCCGCTCCGGGACTTCTCTCCCTTCTGGCTCGCTACTCTAGGGGTTCTGTTACGCCGCTCCGGGACTTCTCTCCCTTCTGGCTCGTGACTCTAAGGATTCTGTTGCGCCGCTCCGGGACTTCTCTCCCTTCTGGCTCGCTACTTTAGGGGTTCTGTTGCGCCGTTCCGGGACTTCTCTCCCTTCTGGTCCGCTACTCTAGGGGTTCCGTTGCGCCGCTCCGGGACTTCTCTTCCTTCTGGCTCGCTACTCTAGGGGTTCTGTTACGCCGCTCCGGGACTTCTCTCCCTTCTGGCTTGCTACTCTCGATTTCAAATCTCAGTCTAGTAGACCCTCCAGGCGTACCGCCAGGACTTCGTCGGCAGGACAGAACAGAACTTGGCCGTGTGGCGCCTCCTTAGACCTCAGCCACCTGTGTCTCAGTTCGGAGATTCCTAGTAATCCCAATCCCGAACGTCTCGACGTGACGATCTTGCTCCTCGTAGGCTCCCACGGCGCTGCCTCCGACGACTCCTTGCTCTCGACTGACTGCTCGCTCTTGACTGTATGCTCTCCACTGGATGACTGATTCTGAATGACTGGTCTTGACTGACTCTTCTCAATGACTGCCTTGACTGACTGATCTCAACGACTCATCTCGCTGCCAGCGCCCTGCGGGTTTATATAGGGCCTCTGGGACCCGTTATTTCCCTTTTGCACACGGCCCGCCAAAACTCTCCACATCGGGTCCAAAGTCCATGGTCCCTGTTTGACCCTCTTGTCCTTGACGCACTGCTTCCCGCCACCGTTCAGCAAGGTGCTGCCGTCCCGCTGATCCCGGGGACGCATGCGACATGTTTTTGTGCCGCACCGCTGCTGAGATGTGGCACCCTCTTTCCAAAGTCCAAAGTCCGGCGGCGTCCCGTTACTCCTTTTTGCACACGGCACTCTCGCTCCGGCCGCCAAGTCTCCGCTCTCTCCGTCTCCATTGTTGGTCTCCAAACTCTTGTCTCCAAACTCTCTTCCTCTCCAAACTCTCTTCCTCTCCAAACTCTCTCGCTCTCCAAACTCTTGTCTCCAAACTCTCTTCCTCTCCAAACTCTCCCGTTCTACGTCCTCGATCTCCAAACTCTCTCGTTCTCCGTCCTCGATCTCCAACCTCTCTCGTTCTCCGTCCTCGATCTCCAAACTCTCTCGTTCTCCGTCCTCGATCTCCAAACTCTCTCGTTCTACGTCCTCGCTCTTCGCCGCGCCGCCACTACGCGAATTCGCCGCGTATCTGGTGAGCGGCCGGCCATCTGCTGCTGGGATTTGTGGGGAGTTATTCAACTCCTCACACAATATCAAGTGCGCATCATCCGTATTGAGTCGGTAAAAAATTTTTTTTTTTGCCCTTCGTAGTTTCAACTGGGATTAAAACGTAAGGCTACCTTCCAACCAGAGTAGATTATAATTGCTTAATTTACCTACACTTGTAAATCGTAGAACAATGCTTTTTACGATTTTTATACAAAATCTTACCTCTTGTGTCCCGTCTCTATTTGTTTTATGTATCTATCTCCCAAAGTCGAATTTTTCCCAAATTGATAATAGGGCCCCGCGGTTAACAAACGCGTACTTGGTATCGTTGGCCCACTTGTTTTTACTCTTCGAAGTACATCAACGTATATAACATTGTTCAAGATGCATTGATAAGTTCGGATTAAAGGAATATTTACTAAAGTGATTTTATAAATATTTAAAATTTATTGGATATATTGGTCCAACTTTCATGAATGTTTTGTAAATTTTTGTCCCATGGCGCATTAGTTTCTATGGGGCGGAAAGGAAGGCATAAAATAAAAAGCGCAGACTATGCATATATAAAACCTATATAGTGTGCCAAGTTTTAAGTCTGTAGCTTTATTTTTCTAGTTTATGCAAGAATATTGGGCATTGGGCCAGTGTGCACTGGATTAGTAGGGCAAGTCCATTTGCATAATTATCCAATAATCCCATTTCTTAATTGGTTAGACTGCAAAAAGATGTCAGAGGGCTCAATATAATTTCCTTTTCTTTCCCTCTGTTAAGCAATTTTATAAAAACATTCCCAAATGCCGTTTATGTCTATATTGCAGTTAACAAAATAGCGAGGACACGATTTTCGAAATGCCATTTGCAATATTTAAAACATGAGGTCTACCTACATAGATCCAAAGATTTTTTTTCTAAAAAATTAAGCATTTTAATAAATAAGAAGAGCCCAATGTTCCAAATTCGATCATTCCACTTTCGTGGTTAACAGACCAACGCTAATGGTACGAACATCCATATAGCTGGGTTTCTTTAAATATGCGTACATATTAATTGGACACATTTTAAACAAAAACAAAAGTTTATCAACTTTAATAACACCGTGTTAAATTTTTAAGGATTGGTGTTGACTTCGGTGATATTAAAAAAAAATTATTTCATTCTTTTTTTCACATTTTTTTTACATCTACATTTAGTAGTCCGTTTTTTATTAAATTATAAATTAAATTAAATTATATTATAAGATTGTTCGCAGTAGAACGCCTAAATTTCATCGTTTACTATCAGTTTGCAAATATAACTTTAAGTTTGCTAACTGCTGTGCAGCATCTGCGTTGCGCTAACAGCACCAGTTAATTAAACAGTACGCATGTAAAACATCGAAAACAAACACTGTACAGCACTTACTATACTCTTCTCTCGTCTTGCACTAAAACTTCGAAGTACACGATCTCCAAAACGAAAGCTAGGTCTTTTTATTTTAGCTAATTAGAACAGGCCGAAGTAGGCTGCAAAACAGCATTTCCTCCTAACAATTATCTTTGTTTACAGGTCAAAAAGCCCCAAAGCTATAATTTGTTTCATATTATTTTTCCACTAATTTTGCGATCGTTCCTATGACGGCTATGATATAGTCGTCCGATTTTGATAAAATTTAATTCGAAATTCAAAACCAATTCAAAAATGTTATTTCCAAACGAGGAGGTTATAAGTTTTAAATCACCAAAGATATATATATTTTTTAATTTTTTCCCTGATAGTTCCCATCGGAGCTATAAGATATAGTTGTCCGATCTGGCTGGTTACGACCTTTACACTACCTGCAATAGAAAGACGACTTTTGGGAAAGTTTCAGCCCAGTTGCTTTAAAACTGAGAGACTAGTTTGCGTAGAAACGGACAGACAGACGGACGGACATGGCTAGATCAACTCGTCTAGTGACGCTAATCAAGAAAATATATACTTTATGGGGTCGGAAACGTCTCGTTCACTGCGTTGCAAACTTCTGACTAAAATATTATAACCTCTGCAAGGGTATAAGAATACAAATACAATCTGTTGGTGTATAGGAATTAAAAAAATGAAATATGAATGTTGTGTACTTGTAGTGGGAAGGATCTTCCCTACGCATTCTGCTCAGCTCCAACTCTCGATATTCCGGAAGTCCCAACCCAGCACCTTGGCAATGGCTGGTGATGGCTTCTCCAGCTTTCTCTGTGCGAGCGGCCTGTTTTATAGAATATTATTATTATGGAATATTTTATTATTATAAATTAAAATTCAAAAAAGCAAGTCACATACAAATATATTTATTTCATCTTGGCGTGGTTTCTGTCTTTTTCTTTCCATTTTTAAATTTTAGTTTACATGTCCTATATCTTATAGATCAGAGCCAAAGCTTTAATCGCCTATTTGCTTCCCGCTTACTCCTATGGCTTGCTCGCGGGTTCCTTAAATAACAATAACACTCTGTTAAACTTATGACGTAAGCTGGATAGTTTTCAGTGGAAAGAGGCTATTTAAATGCTAACTGATTGTAAACCGATTCTTAAACTTTTTAATTTGTCTATTTCATCATCAGTTTTTCCTACTATCTGGAAGGACTCTTTTATTATTCCACTCCATAAAAAAGGGGGAGAGGGGGGTTTCCTAAAATATAGGTATTTCTAAATTGTCTTTGATTCCTATAGCATTTGAGCGTATTATCCATTCTCATTTGCAACATTTCTGTTCCACGCTTATATCGTTATACCGTGTCAGTATGGTTTTGTTAGGCGAAGATCGACCACCACCAACCTTCTTGAATTGACATCTATAGCATTTGAGCGTATTATCCATTCTCATTTGCAACATTTCTGTTCCACGCTTATATCGTTATACCGTGTCAGTATGGTTTTGTTAGGCGAAGATCGACCACCACCAACCTTCTTGAATTGACATCTATTGTAATAAATGGATTTAATAAAAAAAATGCAGACTGAAGATGTTTATAAAGGTTTTAGTAAGGCCTTTGACACCGTAAACCACTCTATTCTTTTATTCAAATTAGGTCAGCTTGGGTTTCGTGGTAATCAATTAACTTGTATTTCAAGTTACTTCTTCAAGTTAGAGGGTTATATTCAATAATGCTATTTCAAAATTAATCTACGTGACATCTACTTTGTTTATTAACGATCTTCCCTTAATCATACTGATGACGTTAAGCTTTGTTTATAATATAATGATATAGCGTCGGGATTTAACTTACAGTCAGATATTGATTGTTTTCATGAATGTTGTGAGTACAACCTTTTAAATTTGAACTGCTTTAAATGCAACGTTATGACTTTTTATAGGGGTACTCTTATGTTTATCAGTTACTTTCTTAAAAATACGCCTCTCGACCCGCATATATTCAGTTAACGATTTAGGTGTCTTCTGGACCCTAAATTTAAATTTGACTGTCACATAATGTCCACTGTTAACAAAGCCATGAGTGTTCTTGGGTTTATAAAGCGTCGGTCAAAAGAATTTGATGACCCTTATACGACCAAATTATTATTTACCTCCCTTGTCCGTCCTATTTTGGAATTTTGTTCGCCGGTTTGGAGTCCTCAATATCAAGTGCGCATCGTCCGTATTGAGTCGGTAAAAAATTTTTTTTTTGCCCTTCGTAGTTTCAACTGGGATTAACCTACCTTCCTACCAGAGCAGATTATAATTGCTTAATTTACCTACACTTGTAAATCGTAGAACAATGCTTTTTACGATTTTTATACAAAATCTTACCTCTTGTGTCCCATCTCTATTTGTTTTATGTATCTACCTTCCAAAGTCGAATTGATAATAGGGCCCCACGGTTAACAAACACGTGCTTGGTATCGTTGGCCCACTTGTTTTTACTCTTCGAAGTACATCAATATATATCATTGTTCAAGATTCATTGTTAAGTTCGGATTAAGGGGATATTTACTAAAGTGATTTATAAATATTTAAAATTTATTGGAGACATTGGGCCAATTTTCATGAATATTTTGTAAATTTTTGTCCCATGGTGCATTATTTCCATGGGGCGGAAAGGAATGCATAACATAAAATGCGCAGACTATGCATATATAAAACCTATATAGTGTGCCAAGTTTCAAGTCTGTAGCTTTATTTTTCTAGTTTATGCAAGAATATTGGGCATTGGGCCAGTGTGCACTGGATTAGTAGGGCAAGTCCATATGCATAATTATCCAATTATCCCATTTCTTAATTAGTTAGACTGCAAAAAGATGTCAGATGGCTCAATATAATTTCCTTTTCTTTCCCTCTGTTAAGCAATTTTATAAAAACATTCCCAAATGACGTTTATGTCTATATTGCAGTTAACAAAATAGCGAGGACACGATTTTCGAAATGCCATTTGCAATATTTAAAACATGAGGTCTACCTACATAGACCCAAAGATTTTTTTCTAAACAATTAAGCATTTTAATAAATAAGAAGAGCCCAATGTTCCAAATTCGATCATTCCACTTTCGTGGTTAACAGACCAACGCTAATTGTACGAACATCCATATGTGTAGCTGGGTTACTTGAAATATGCATACATATTAATTGGACACATTTTAAACAAAAACGAAAGTTCACTTCGGCGAAGTTTGTATACCCCTGCAGTTATAAGAAAAAATCAACTTTAATAACACCGTGTGAAATTTTTAAGGATTGGTGTTGACCATTGTGATATTAAAAAAAAATTATTTCATTCTTTTTTTTAAACCATTTTTTTTTGACATCTACATTTAGTAGTCCGTTTTTTATTAAAAATAAAAAATTTTATTATAAGATTGTTCGCAGTAGAACGCCAAAATTTCATCGTTTACTATCAGTTTGTAAATATAACGTAAAGTTTGCTAACTTCTGTGCAGCATCTGCGTTGCGCTAACAGCACCAGTTAATTAAACAGTACGCATGTAAAACCTCGAAAACAAACACTGTACAACACTTACTATACTCTTCTCTTGTCTTGCACTAAAACTTCGAAGTACACGATCTCCAAAACGAAAGCTAGGTCTTTTTATTTTAATTAATTAGAACAGGCCGAAGTAGGCTGCAAAACAGCATCTCCTCTAAACAATTATCTTTGTTTAGAGGTCAAAAAGCCCCAGAGCTATAATTTGTTTTATATTATTTTTCCACTAATTTTGCGATCGTTCCTATGACAGCTATATGATATAGTCGTCCGATTTTGATAAAATTTAATTCGAAATTCAAAACCAATTCAAAAATGTTATTTCCAAACGAAGGAGGTTATAAGTTTTAAATCACCAAAGATATATATATTTTTTAATTTTTTCCCTGATAGTTCCCATCGGAGCTAAAAGATATAGTTGTCCTGTATGGCTGGTTCCGACTTTTACACTACCTGCAATAGAAAGACGACTTATGGGAAAGTTTCAGCCCAGTTGCTTTAAAACTAAGAGACTAGTTTGCGTAGAAACGGACGGACAGACGGACGGACATGGCTAGATCAACTCGTCTAGTGACGCTAATCAAGAAAGTATATAAATTATAAAATTAATTAATCCGTGAGCCGGCTGGCTGTCCGTCTGTAGAGAGGGTGAAGCTGGCTGGCTGATCGTCTGTAGTTGGAGGTCGGTTGACCGTAGTTGTAGCTGGTAATACCAGCTGCTGCGTGTGTTGTAAGTGGCCGGTTGGCCTGTGTCATCAACAGTAGAAGTATGACGATTAGGTTGAGAGGGTAACTGCCCTCTTTTAGCCCGCTGGCCTAGAGACTCAGACTGGGTGTAAATTCAATAAATCAAATACGGCGATGGCCGGAGTTTCAATTCGTGAGCGTTAGCTTTTTATTCTTTAAAATCAAAATGAGAACTGAACTTAAAGCTAACATAAAAAGGGACTCATAGCGGCCACTCCAATGGGTAGTGCTTGCCGGCTATGCACGGGCTTCCGGCCAGACGCTGTGTCAGCAATTTGGCCGGAGCGAGCTTTCGGACGATCGGTCATTGCCGTCGCCCGGTTAACTTAGTTAACTACTCCCCCCTCAGAATTTAGGCCGTCCTCGGCCGACCCTATTTGGGCGATCATATCTGCTATTTGGACCGTAGCTCTCCTGGCCTGGATGACTCGCCGATAGGTGAAGCCGACGCAGATCAACGCGCAGCATACTGCTCCTGCCACCAGTACTATCTGATGTAAATGATAGTCGTTGATATTCTCCCCGACTCTCTTGATGTGTTCCAAGTTACGCTCACTCAGGCGGTGAAGGTATGGAAGACTGAGGATGTTGTGCTCCATAGTAATATTCAAAGAGGGCGTGCGGGCTACTCCTGGGACCCTTTTCTGGGCCCTGTCATTGTTGACATATCGGGTTTCATTAACCATGGCACTCTCAGTAAATGTAATGAGATGCGTGCCTCGTATATGGATGTAAGTGCCATTATCCACACTCACACGTGCCGGACGATCGTTTACAATTATGATGCCTTCATCTACGTGAGTAATTGGATGTAGATCGCTGTGCTGGATGTCACAGTGCGCTATGCCTCCAGCGTGGAGCTCTTGCGCGCACGACCTTCTAGACGCCAGCTGGCAAAATGTGGCTCCAGGTGTTGTGGAGCAATTGTTGACCGTGTGGATTGCTCCATTGCAATCTGCTATTATTTTGTCCTCCAGCCTGAGCATCGTGTCATGATGGGACACAGGAAAAACAGTGATTTTAATGCACGACGATTTGATTATGGGAAATTTGATAACGAAATACAAAAGGTTAGCGGACTGTAATATTTTAACGGAAGCAACGGACAATAAGTCTTTGATGGGGGTATCTGTGGGCTCTTCTATCCATATATCTTCTAGGTCTGCATGATCTAGTATACTAGGACCTCAGAAGTTGATTGACGGTGAAAGTAATATTATTAATTTGGTCTTGTACTTTACTATTGATGTTTATCTGCCTATTGTTTGCATTTATTAATTGGAATTCATTGAATTTAATTTTTTCGAAATCCTCTGCATCTGGCGTTCCCGCCACTACCTTTAACGCCGCTCCTAGGAAATCCAAACTCCTAGCTACTCTGTGGTGGATGCTCAACGAGTCGAGCAGGTCACGCAGATGAGCGACATCGACACTCAAAAGTTCTGCATGTGTGACTGGGGAAACATGCTGGTCATGCCATCCGTTTCTTCCACCACGCGCCTATATTCTGAGAGATTCGCCGAGTGTGTAACGGACGCGAATTCTTCCCAAACTAAAATTCTACCATCAATGATGGGAATATATTTGGCCTGCGAGTAGTCCGTGACGTGCCCCGATGTTACGGTAAGCAGTACTAACAGGGATACGAAAGCGAACCTGTAATATTGGATGTATTGTAGTGTTTGTTTAAAACAGGGTAGCCCACCACCAAAGCATAAAGAGTAAAGCATAATTATAACAAAAACTTACAACAAATGGATAAAGGTAAGAAAATATAGAAAAAACTTATGCCAAGTGGCTAGGGGTGAGAAAAATAGAAAAAATGATAAAAAATGAATTATTATTTAATGTTGTCCTTGTGGACCACCCTCCCCTTAATGAGGACCGTGGTCCCCAGGTCCGCTTCAACAGCTTTTTCCTCACACAGTGGTGTGAGTTTATTGCCAAGCCTTCGGTTTGACTTGACCAAAACCTTCTCGCCGACTTCGAATGTTCTGCATTGTCGGGAGTCATTTTCCCTAGCCCTGAGCGTGTCTTGCGCCCTAACGATCTTATTCTGGACGTCCGTCTGTGGGTCGTTTGGATGCTTTTGCACGATATCGACTGGCCGTTTGTCAACGACAGAGTGAATTGATTTATTATATTTGGCGGTTGCCAATAAAATAATTTCCACAGTATCGGTTATCTTCTTGTCGATTTTTAGGCAACGAGCAAGCTCCAAGAGGGTGCTGTGAAAGCGCTCTACTTGCCCGTTTGAAACGCTATGAAGTGGTGGGGCATTTGCAATGCTGACGCCAAAATGGTTGTCAAGCATGGCTGAGATAGTGTGCGAGTTTAACGAAGGTTCATTATCGCAATAGACTACTCTAGCCCTAGGGAAAAAGTTCATGATTTGGAGTATGGCCGGTTTAAGATCCTCGATTGTCCTAGAGTGGACATGTTGCACAACTGCAAACTTCGAAAACTTGTCGATGCAAGTAAGGAAGTATTTCTTGTCTGTGGAAAAGATGTCGATATGTAGCAGTTCTCCCACATGAGAGGGGATCGGAGTCTCGCCTAGCTCATGCTTCTTTGGGTGCCTATCGTACTTGGCTTTCGCACATGTTTTGCAGTTTGCTACAATCTCGGTGGCTAGCTTGGCCATCTTTGGAAAGTAGTACTCGGAGAGTATCTGCTTAACATTTTCTTGGGCCGATCTGTGAGCCCTGTTGTGTTCGACGGTGAGGATTTCCCGTCTTTCAGGAACTGCAAAAATATCCGTTACACGGTTTTTGCAATGCCAAAATTTGGTGGCTGGAAACTGCCGAACCAATTCGTCCTGTATCATTGCCAGCGTGGGCAAGTCACAATGAATGGCGTTTACGCCTTTAGGAACGATTATATCTGCGAGTTCATCAAGTAATGACTCTTTGCAGGAGAAATTAATCACATGCCGTCTCTTGTTTCCAAAGAGGACAAAGCTGCGTTTTAACGGAAAGCGTGCCTCCTCCAGAGTTATCTGGTTCTGGAAGCAATTCAAAGGATTGTCCGTGGTTTCAATGGTATAGGTTAGCGACAACTCACTGTGAATTGTGGCCGCGCTAGAAAAAGCTTCCTCTTCCACAACGTTAAGTTGCTGTCTTGAGAGGGCATCCGCAACGAGGTTGTCTTTGCCGGGCTTGTAAAATATTTTTGCGCCGGACTCGTCGATGCGGGCTTTCCACCTCTTGATTTTCGCATTCGGATTGGATTCCGACACTGCGAAGGTCAACGGTTGGTGGTCAGTAAAGATATTTATATCTTTGACTGCATATAAATAGTGGCGTAATTTGGCCAGTGTCCAAACTATAGCTAACAGCTCCCTTTCATTGGTAGCATAGTTAACTTCCCTGTCTTTTAAGGTCCTAGAGATCATTGTTATGGGTCTCCCTTCTTGGGATAGGACTGCGCCAATGCCGTACGCTGAGGCATCTGTCGTTAGATCAAATGCCTTTTGGTAGTCGGGGTATCTAAGGATGACATCCTCGGAAGCCAGAATGTTACGCAGTTTTTGGAAAGCCAGCCGTTGGGGCTCGTTGAACTGCACCTGGATGTTCCTGGATCTGTGCCTACTGACACTTCCAAGTTCCCCTTTCAAAATATCAGTGATGGGCCGAGCTATGGATGCAAAATCTTTTATGAAGCATCTATAATAGCTGGCTAAGCCAATGAATGATCTAACCTCGAAAACGTTCTTAGGCTCTGGGAATTCCTGTATGGCTTTTATTTTTTCTGGGTCTGTGGTAGCCCCGTTATTGGTGACTATGAAACCTAAAAAGTTAACGCTTTTCTTAAAAAATCGTGACTTTTCCGTTGATACCCTCATATTTGCATCGTGTAGGCTCTTGAGAACCCAATACACGTGCCGAATGTGGGAGTTTTCGTCCTCCGAAAAGACGATAACATCATCAACATAGACATAGCAAAATTTGCCAATCTGCTCTCGCAGTATGTCGTCAATTGTTCTTTGGAAAATGCTGGCTGCATTTTTTAATCCAAATGGCATTCTGCGAAACTCGTACTTTCCTCCGTTAACGGAAAAGGAAGTTTTCTCACGGTCGCATTCCGCCAGCGTGATCTGATGATAACCGGACTTCAAGTCCAGGGTTGTGAAATACTTGGCCTTGCCTAAGTTTCCTAATATCATCGAGATGTTCGGCATGGGGTATCGATCGGGTATTGTTTTCTCGTTTAGTTTGCGAAAATCCAATACCAAACGCATTTTCCGCCTGCCAGTTTCGTCGGTGCCCTTTTTGTCTACAACCCATATTGGGTTATTGTAGGGGGATTTCGACTTTTGGATGATGCCGTTTTTTAGCAGATCTTGGATTTTGCCATTTACAAAATCAGCTGCCCCCATTGGATATGGGTAAAGTTTGGCATAAATGGGCGTCTCATCAATAGTTCTGATGGTGGCAACCACCGACGTATTGTAGGACAAGGCCTCATTGGGGTCTGCGAAGGTTTTTTTCCTGTCGCTGAGCATTTTCAAAAATTCTTTTCTGACCAAAGGTGGTGCATCTGAGCAGTCCACCTCAGTAAAATTTACATCGGGACATGTATAAAAATCGATGTTCTCTACATCCGCGCCCCATTTGAGCTGGCCGGAGGCCAGACAAAGTGACGCCCCTGCCTGTTTTAAAAGGTCAAAGCCGATGATTCCATCAAAAGCGGACAAGTCTGGTAAAATGAAGAATGTGGCCTTCAAGTTGAAAATTGACACGAAGCATTTCTTCGTGATGGTGGTGACTCCATGGATCGAATGAGCCTTGAATGGAGATTCTAGCGGGCGAACGCCTTTTAACCCTTCGTATGGTCGGATGAAATTTTTGGCCGCGCCCGTATCGACTAGAAATCTCATGTCAATCCCCGCTACTCTTCGTCTGATGACGGGTAGCAGGGACCTCCCCCTAAAAAATTTATGGCATCAGAGTCGTATTCATTGATAGCGTCGTCTTCAATTTCTTGTGCCGCGCTAGAGGCCGCTGTGGTGTACGTATCACCAATTTTGTCAGCGCCTTGGGCAATGTGGTTAACCCTTTGCTTTTTTTGTGGGTTGGCTTTATCGGATGCCGCCGGCTTCCTATTCTGGTATGCCGGGGCCTGTGATGGTTTAAGCATCCTAGACAATGATGGATCCACCTCCATGGGTTCTGGAGTGTCTCCATGATGCCTACCGCTGCGTGGAGCAGGGTACACCTGTGCTTTGTTTTGCTTAGTATAATGGGGATTTTTACCGCCATTATATTGGGAACTCGCCTGAGGGGCGTCCTGCTGACGCTCTTGCGCCTTAGGAAATTGTTTCTTTTCCCTATCTTCCTGGCTTCTTGCAAATGATGATGCAAAGGTATACCTATCATGATTCGCCTCCACCTCCTGAGCCAAGGCAAGTGCTGATGGCATGTCCTTGGGCTTCGCCGCGAAGAGGACGTCTGTGAGGCTGCGTTTTAATCCAGAGATAAATACGCGAAGAGCATCATCCCGGAATTTTTCGCATAAAACTTGTGCAGCCGAGGCTTCGTACGACATGGCGCTTTGTTGGTGAGGAGGGTGAGCTTTCTTTCAACCTCGTCATAATACTGTAGAAGCGAGAGGCTCCCCTGTCTGAGGGTGCCCATCTCCTGCTCTATGACATGCATTGTCCGCTTGTCACTATAAGTAAAGTCGAGTCGATTTATAATCGCGTCGAAATTAAGCACTGTGCCGAAAGAGGATAGCACTGCATCGGCCGGGCCCCTTATTTTGTTCCTAATTATAATAACTGCCTGATAATGGCGTGAACTTCCTACGAAATTCTTAAAAATGTAGTATGCGCCTACTGCCGCCTGCCGCCAGGAGACGTATGTTTCCTGGGCACCCGAAAATTCGGGCAGGCATTTGACGGCGTCTAGCGGCTCATTACAAATGACGTTGCTATCAATGTCTATGGGTGTATAAACTTTAATTTGAGGAGCTACTGTTGGGGTGGGTGCGACCTGTATCGCCGCTACTTGGTTGGCCAGTTGTTGAATAGTCTGGCGCAACTCATTCTCCCTGCGCTGGCTGTCAGTAGCCGCTGCTTGTAGGGCATGGTTGACGGCAGCCTCTACTACCGCCTTTATTTGATCTGGGTTAAATGCCATGTCTCTGTCTGAGGGAGAGCCGACGCTTACACTTTTCGGTGTAGAAGTTCTTGCCGGCCCTTCGGTCTCGGATTCAGAGTCACTGGGGACCTGCTTGCTGTTCCTATATTGTTGGAATGGGTTGCTCATATGGAGCTGTGCAAGCTAAATCGGCCCAGCGATTTAATGCATGCTCAAGCGGTCTTGCCCACGGATATGGCGAGGGGGCCGCGGGGGCTGAGATGCCGCTCGGTAACAATGGTAACTCGTTGGAAAACTGAGCTGTTGCCTTGCCAAGCAGTGACAAGGGGAAGGGGATCGCGGGGACTGGGTCTCCGCTATGGCAAACGAAAATATAAACAACAAAAATTGACACAGTAAAGATTCGTGGTGGCTAAGCTGCCGTTCTGAAAGACAAAGAAGCGAAGCTAAACAAAATCGGAATACAAACGTCGCGGTGTCAAGTTCGAGTGTCGTAGTGGAGTGGGTAAGCGATGGAAACAAAAACAAACCCACGATTGTTGCGAAGCTAACACAAAGAATTTAGGTGTAAGCAAAAAGACGACTACGTATAAGGGGTAAATTAATGCACAAATTTAAATGAGACAGTATCCGTCGCCAATAAAAATATATCAATAAATGCACAATTAATAAATTTATTTCCCGTCGGCGCCTTTGCGTCTTGGCTGGGTGATAAATATGTAGTCTGGTAGTTATGTTGGCGATAATATTCGGCACCAATATATTTATTGAAAGAATTTTTTTTTATTTTTTTAAAAAAAATGCAAACAAAGAAAAACATAAATAATATCACTTATGAAATTGTCAAACAATTAATGAGTATATTTATTTATGAAAATGTTAACATGAAACTCTAATACGGAGCTGCAGAAAATATAGCGTATTTAAATATTACCACTGCAGATGCCGGAAAATTTTCGGAACAGAAGTGCTCACTTACATGATTTCCCCGACTTAGGTGGGTGATTTTAACGTGGGCGCCAATTATAAAATTAATTAATCCGTGAGCCGGCTGGCTGTCCGTCTGTAGAGAGGGTGAAGCTGGCTGGCTGATCGTCTGTAGTTGGAGGTCGGTTGACCGTAGTTGTAGCTGGTAATACCAGCTGCTGCGTGTGTTGTAAGTGGCCGGTTGGCCTGTGTCATCAACAGTAGAAGTATGACGATTAGGTTGAGAGGGTAACTGCCCTCTTTTAGCCCGCTGGCCTAGAGACTCAGACTGGGTGTAAATTCAATAAATCAAATACGGCGATGGCCGGAGTTTCAATTCGTGAGCGTTAGCTTTTTATTCTTTAAAATCAAAATGAGAACTGAACTTAAAGCTAACATAAAAAGGGACTCATAGCGGCCACTCCAATGGGTAGTGCTTGCCGGCTATGCACGGGCTTCCGGCCAGACGCTGTGTCAGCAATTTGGCCGGAGCGAGCTTTCGGACGATCGGTCATTGCCGTCGCCCGGTTAACTTAGTTAACTTATACTTTATGGGGTCGGAAACGTCTCGTTCACTGCGTTGCAAACTTCTGACTAAAATATTATAACCTCTGCAAGGGTATAAAAATACAAATACAATCTGTTGGTGTATAGGAATTAAAAAAATGTAATATGAATGTTAAACGTGTCTTTTGTTGTGTATACTTGTAGTGGGAAGGATCTTCCCTACGCATTCTGCTCAGCTCCAACTCTCGATATTCCGGAAGTCCCAACCCAGCACCTTGGCAATGGCTGGTGATGGCTTCTCCAGCTTTCTCTGTGCGAGCGGCCGGTTTTACCTCTTCTTTCTCTGCCTTCACCATATAGAATATTATTATTATGGAATATTTTATTATTATAAATTTGAAATAAAAAAAAGCAAATCACATACGAATATATTTATTTTATCTTGGCGTGGTTTCTGTGTTTTTCTTTCCATTTTTAAATTTTAGTTTACATGTCTTATATCTTATAGATCAGAGACAAAGCGTTAATCGCCTATTTGCTTCCCGCTTACTCCTCGCGGGTTCCTTAAATAAAAATAACACTCTGTTAAACTTATGACGTAAGCTGGATAGTTTTCAGTGGAAAGAGGCTTAAATTTTTTAATTTGTCTATTTCATCATCAGTTTTTCCTACTATCTGGAAGGACTCTTTTATTATTCCACTCCAAAAAAAAGGGGGAGAGGGGGGTTTCCTAAAATATAGGTATTTCTAAATTGTCTTTGATTCCTATAGCATTTGAGCGTATTATCCATTCTCATTTGCAACATTTATGTTCCACGCTTATATCGTTATACCGTGTCAGTATGGTTTTGTTAGGCGAAGATCGACCACCACCAACCTTCTTGAATTGACATCTATTGTAATAAATGGATTTAATAAAAAAAAAAATGCAGACTGAAGATGTTTATACAGATTTTAGTAAGGCCTTTGACACCGTAAACCACTCTATTCTTTTATTCAAATTAGATCAGCTTGGGTTTCGTAGTAATCAATTAACTTGTATTTCAAGTTACTTGAATGGTCAGGGGGTTATATTCAATAATGCTGTTTCAAAATTAATCTACGTGACATCTGGAGTGCCTCAGGTTAGGTATTTGGGCCCTTTTCTGTTTACTTTGTTTATTGACGATCTTCCCTTAAGCATACTGATGACGTTAAGCTTTGTTTATAATATAATGATATAGCGTCGGGATCTAACTTACAGTCAGATATTGATTGTTTTCATGAATGTTGTGAGTACAACCTTTTAAATTTGAACTGCTTTAAATGCAACGTTATGACTTTTTATAGGGGTACTCTTATGTTTATCAGTTACTTTCTTAAAAATACGCCTCTCGACCCGCATATATTCAGTTAACGATTTAGGTGTCTTCTGGACCCTAAATTTAAATTTGACTGTCACATAATGTCCACTGTTAACAAAGCCATGAGTGTTCTTGGGTTTATAAAGCGTCGGTCAAAAGAATTTGATGACCCTTATACGACCAAATTATTATTTACCTCCCTTGTCCGTCCTATTTTGGAATTTTGTTCGTCGGTTTGGAGTCCTCAATATTAAGTGCGCATCGTCCGTATTGAGTCGGTAAAAAATTTTTTTTTTGTTTGCCTTTCGTAGTTTCAACTGGGATTAAAACGTAAGGCTACCTTCCAACCAGAGTAGATTATAATTGCTTAATTTACCTACACTTGTAAATCGTAGAACAATGCTTTTTACGATTTTTATACAAAATCTTACCTCTTGTGTCCCGTCTCTATTTGTTTTATGTATCTACCTCCCAAAGTCGAATTTTTGCCCAAATTGATAATAGGGCCCCGCGGTTAACAAACACGTGCTTGGTATCGTTGGCTCACTTGTTTTTACTCTTCGAAGTACATCAACATATATAACATTGTTCAAGATGCATTGATAAGTTCGGATTAAAGGGATATTTACTAAATATTTAAAATTTATTGGATATATTGGGCCAATTTTCATGAATGTTTTGTAAATTTTTGTCCCATGGCGCATTAGTTTCTATGGGGCGGAAAGGAAGGCATAAAATTAAATGCGCAGACTATGCATATATAAAACCTATATAGTGTGCCAAGTTTCAAGTCTGTAGCTTTATTTTTCTAGTTTATGCAAGAATATTGGGCATTGGGCCAGTGTGCACTGGATTAGTAGGGCAAGTCCATATGCATAATTATCCAATTATCCCATTTCTTAATTAGTTAGACTGCAAAAAGATGTCAGATGGCTCAATATAATTTCCTTTTCTTTCCCTCTGTTAAGCAATTTTATAAAAACATTCCCAAATTACGTTTATGTCTATATTGCAGTTAACAAAATAGCGAGGACACGATTTTCGAAATGCCATTTGCAATATTTAAAACATGAGGTCTACCTACATAGATCCAAAGATTTTTTTTCTAAACAATTAAGCATTTTAATAAATAAGAAGAGCCCAATGTTCCAAATTCGATCATTCCACTTTCGTGGTTAACAGACCAACGCTAATTGTACGAACATCCATATATGTAGCTGGGTTACTTGAAATATGCATACATATTAATTGGACACATTTTAAACAAAAACGAAAGTTCACTTCGGCGAAGTTTGTATACCCCTGCAGTTATAAGAAACAATCAACTTTAATAACAACGTGTGAAATTTTTAAGGATTGTTGCTGACTTCGGTGATATTAAAAAAAATTATTTCATTCTTTTTTCAAACCATTTTTTTTTACATCTACATTTAGTAGTCCGTTTTTTATTAAAAATAAAAAATTATATTATAAGATTGTTCGCAGTAGAACGCCTAAATTTCATCGTTTACTATCAGTTTGTAAATATAACTTAAAGTTTGCTAACTGCTGTGCAGCATCTGTGTTGCGCTAACAGCACCAGTTAAACAGTACGCATGTAAAACCTCGAAAACAAACACTGTACAACACTTACTATACTCTTCTCTCGTCTTGCACTAAAACTTCGAAGTACACGATCTCCAAAACGAAAGCTAGGTCTTTTTATTTTAATTAATTAGAACAGGCCGAAGTAGGCTGCAAAACAGCATCTCCTCTAAACAATTATCTTTGTTTAGAGGTCAAAAAGCCCCAGAGCTATAATTTGTTTTATATTATTTTTCCACTAATTTTGCGATCGTTCCTATGACAGCTATATGATATAGACGTCCGATTTTGATAAAATTTAATTCGAAATTCAAAACCAATTCAAAAATGTTATTTCCAAACGAAGGAGGTTATAAGTTTTAAATCACCAAAGATATATATATTTTTTAATTTTTTCCCTGATAGTTCCCATCGGAGCTATAAGATATAGTTGTCCGATCTGGCTGGTTCCGACCTTTACACTACCTGCAATAGAAAGACGACTTATGGGAAAGTTTCAGCCCAGTTGCTTTAAAACTGAGAGACTAGTTTGCGTAGAAACAGACGGACAGACGGACGGACATGGCTAGATCAACTCGTCTAGTGACGCTAATCAAGAAAATATATACTTTATGGGGTCGGAAACGTCTCGTTCACTGCGTTGCAATCTTCTGACTAAAATATTTTAACCTCTGCAAGGGTATAAAAATACAAATACAATCTGTTGGTGTATAGGAATTAAAAAAATGTAATATGAATGTTAAACGTGTCTTTTGTTGTGTATACTTGTAGTGGGAAGGATCTTCCCTACGCATTCTGCTCAGCTCCAACTCTCGATATTCCGGAAATCCCAACCCAGCACCTTGGCAATGGCTGGTGATGGCTTCTCCAGTTTTCTCTGTGCGAGCGGCCGGTTTTACCTCTTCTTTCTCCGCCTTCACCATATAGAATATTATTATTATGGAATATTTTATTATTATAAATTTGAAATCAAAGAAGCAAATCACATACGAATATATTTATTTCATCTTGGCGTGGTTTCTGTGTTTTTCTTTCCATTTTAAAATTTTAGTATACATGTCTTATATCTTATAGATCAGAGGCAAAGCGTTAATCGCCTATTTGCTTCCCGCTTACTCCTATGGTTTGCTCGCGGGTTCCTTAAATAACAATAACACTCTGTTAAACTTATGACGTAAGCTGGATAGTTTTCAGTGGAAAGAGGCTATTTAAATGCTAACTGATTGTAAACCGATTCTTAAATTTTTTAATTTGTCTATTTCATCATCAGTTTTTTCCTTTTTTAAAGGAAGGCATAAAATAAAAAGCGCAGACTATGCATATATAAAACCTATATAGTGTGCCAAGTTTCAAGTCTGTAGCTTTATTTTTCTAGTTTATGCAAGAATATTGGGCATTGGGCCAGTGTGCACTGGATTAGTAGGGCAAGTCCATATGCATAATTATCCAATAATCCCATTTCTTAATTGGTTAGACTGCAAAAAGATGTCAGAGGGCTCAATATAATTTCCTTTTCTTTCCCTCTGTTAAGCAATTTTATAAAAACATTCCCAAATGCCGTTTATGTCTATATTGCAGTTAACAAAATAGCGAGGACACGATTTTCGAAATGCCATTTGCAATATTTAAAACATGAGGTCTACCTACATAGATCCAAAGATTTTTTTTCTAAAAAATTAAGCATTTTAATAAATAAGAAGAGCCCAATGTTCCAAATTCGATCATTCCACTTTCGTGGTTAACAGACCAACGCTAATGGTACGAACATCCATATAGCTGGGTTTCTTGAAATATGCGTACATATTAATTGGACAAATTTTAAACAAAAACGAAAGTTCACTTCGGCGAAGTTTGTATACCCCTGCAGTTATAAGAAATAATCAACTTTAATAACACCGTGTGAAATTTTTAAGGATTGGTGTTGACTTCGGTGATATTAAAAAAAAAATTCTTTCATTCTATTTTTTAAACCATTTTTTTTTTACATCTACATTTAGTAGTCCGTTTTTTGTTAAATTATAAATTAAATTAAATTAAATTATATTATAAGATTGTTCGCAGTAGAACGCCTAAATTTCATCGTTTACTATCAGTTTGTAAATATAACTTAAAGTTTGCTAACTGCTGTGCAGCATCTGTGTTGCGCTAACAGCACCAGTTAAACAGTACGCATGTAAAACCTCGAAAACAAACACTGTACAACACTTACTATACTCTTCTCTCGTCTTGCACTAAAACTTCGAAGTACACGATCTCCAAAACGAAAGCTAGGTCTTTTTATTTTAATTAATTAGAACAGGCCGAAGTAGGCTGCAAAACAGCATCTCCTCTAAACAATTATCTTTGTTTAGAGGTCAAAAAGCCCCAGAGCTATAATTTGTTTTATATTATTTTTCCACTAATTTTGCGATCGTTCCTATGGCAGCTATATGATATAGTCGTCCGATTTTGATAAAATTTAATTCGAAATTCAAAACCAATTCAAAAATGTTATTTCCAAACGAAGGAGGTTATAAGTTTTAAATCACCAAAGATATATATATTTTTTAATTTTTTCCCTGATAGTTCCCATCGGAGCTATAAGATATAGTTGTCCGATCTGGCTGGTTCCGACCTTTACACTACCTGCAATAGAAAGACGACTTATGGGAAAGTTTCAGCCCAGTTGCTTTAAAACTGAGAGACTAGTTTGCGTAGAAACAGACGGACAGACGGACGGACATGGCTAGATCAACTCGTCTAGTGACGCTAATCAAGAAAGTATATACTTTATGGGGTCGGAAACGTCTCGTTCACTGCGTTGCAAACTTCTGACTAAAATATTATAACCTCTGCAAGGGTATAAAAATACAAATACAATCTGTTGGTGTATAGGAATTAAAAAAATGTAATATGAATGTTAAACGTGTCTTTTGTTGTGTATACTTGTAGTGGGAAGGATCTTCCCTACGCATTCTGCTCAGCTCCAACTCTCGATATTCCGGAAGTCCCAACCCAGCTCCTTGGTAATGGCTGGTGATGGCTTCTCCAGCTTTCTCTGTGCGAGCGGCCGGTTTTACCTCTTCTTTCTCTGCCTTCACCATATAGAATATTATTATTATGGAATATTTTATTGTTATAAATTTGAAATCAAAGAAGCAAATCACATACGAATATATTTATTTCACCTTGGCGTGGTTTCTGTGTTTTTCTTTCCATTTTAAAATTTTAGTTTACATGTCTTATATCTTATAGATCAGAGGCAAAGCGTTAATCGCCTATTTGCTTCCCGCTTACTCCTATGGTTTGCTCGCGGGTTCCTTAAATAACAATAACACTTTGTTAAACTTATGACGTAAGCTGGATAGTTTTCAGTGGAAAGAGGCTATTTAAATGCTAACTGATTGTAAACCGATTCTTAAACTTTTTAATTTGTCTATTTCATCATCAGTTTTTTCCTTTTTTAAAGGAAGGCATAAAATAAAAAGCGCAGACTATGCATATATAAAACCTATATAGTGTGCCAAGTTTCAAGTCTGTAGCTTTATTTTTCTAGTTTATGCAAGAATATTGGGCATTGGGCCAGTGTGCACTGGATTAGTAGGGCAAGTCCATATGCATAATTATCCAATAATCCCATTTCTTAATTGGTTAGACTGCAAAAAGATGTCAGAGCCATTTGCAATACTTAAAACATGAGGTCTACCTACATAGATCCAAAGATTTTTTTTCTAAAAAATTAAGCATTTTAATAAATAAGAAGAGCCCAATGTTCCAAATTCGATCATTCCACTTTCGTGGTTAACAGACCAACGCTAATGGTACGAACATCCATATAGCTGGGTTTCTTGAAATATGCGTACATATTAATTGGACAAATTTTAAACAAAAACGAAAGTTCACTTCGGCGAAGTTTGTATACCCCTGCAGTTATAAGAAATAATCAACTTTAATAACACCGTGTGAAATTTTTAAGGATTGGTGTTGACTTCGGTGATATTGAAAAAAAAATTCTTTCATTCTATTTTTTAAACCATTTTTTTTTTACATCTACATTTAGTAGTCCGTTTTTTATTAAATTATAAATTAAATTAAATTAAATTATATTATAAGATTGTTCGCAGTAGAACGCCAAAATTTCATCGTTTACTATCAGTTTGTAAATATAACTTAAAGTTTGCTAACTGCTGTGCAGCATCTGTGTTGCGCTAACAGCACCAGTTAAACAGTACGCATGTAAAACCTCGAAAACAAACACTGTACAACACTTACTATACTCTTCTCTCGTCTTGCACTAAAACTTCGAAGTACACGATCTCCAAAACGAAAGCTAGGTCTTTTTATTTTAATTAATTAGAACAGGCCGAAGTAGGCTGCAAAACAGCATCTCCTCTAAACAATTATCTTTGTTTAGAGGTCAAAAAGCCCCAGAGCTATAATTTGTTTTATATTATTTTTCCACTAATTTTGCGATCGTTCCTATGACAGCTATATAATATAGTCGTCCGATTTTGATAAAATTTAATTCGAAATTCAAAACCAATTCAAAAATGTTATTTCCAAACGAAGGAGGTTATAAGTTTTAAATCACCAAAGATATATATATTTTTTAATTTTTTCCCTGATAGTTCCCATCGGAGCTATAAGATATAGTTGTCCGGTATGGCTGGTTCCGACCTTTACACTACCTGCAATAGAAAGACGACTTATGGGAAAGTTTCAGCCCAGTTGCTTTAAAACTGAGAGACTAGTTTGCGTAGAAACGGACGGACAGACGGACGGACATGGCTAGATCAACTCGTCTAGTGACGCTAATCAAGAAAGTATATACTTTATGGGGTCGGAAACGTCTCGTTCACTGCGTTGCAAACTTCTGACTAAAATATTATAACCTCTGCAAGGGTATAAAAATACAAATACAATCTGTTGGTGTATAGGAATTAAAAAAATGTAATATGAATGTTAAACGTGTCTTTTGTTGTGTATACTTGTAGTGGGAAGGATCTTCCCTACGCATTCTGCTCAGCTCCAACTCTCGATATTCCGGAAGTCCCAACCCAGCTCCTTGGTAATGGCTGGTGATGGCTTCTCCAGCTTTCTTTGTGCGAGCGGCCGGTTTTACCTCTTCTTTCTCTGCCTTCACCATATAGAATATTATTATTATGGAATATTTTATTATTATAAATTTGAAATCAAAGAAGCAAATCACATACGAATATATTTATTTCACCTTGGCGTGGTTTCTGTGTTTTTCTTTCCATTTTAAAATTTTAGTTTACATGTCTTATATCTTATAGATCAGAGGCAAAGCGTTAATCGCCTATTTGCTTCCCGCTTACTCCTATGGTTTGCTCGCGGGTTCCTTAAATAACAATAACACTCTGTTAAACTTATGACGTAAGCTGGATAGTTTTCAGTGGAAAGAGGCTATTTAACTGCTAACTGATTGTAAACCGATTCTTAAACTTTTTAATTTGTCTATTTCATCATCAGTTTTTTCCTTTTTTAAAGGAAGGCATAAAATAAAAAGCGCAGACTATGCATATATAAAACCTATATAGTGTGCCAAGTTTCAAGTCTGTAGCTTTATTTTTCTAGTTTATGCAAGAATATTGGGCATTGGGCCAGTGTGCACTGGATTAGTAGGGCAAGTCCATATGCATAATTATCCAATAATCCCATTTCTTAATTGGTTAGACTGCAAAAAGATGTCAGAGCCATTTGCAATATTTAAAACATGAGGTCTACCTACATAGATCCAAAGATTTTTTTTCTAAAAAATTAAGCATTTTAATAAATAAGAAGAGCCCAATGTTCCAAATTCGATCATTCCACTTTCGTGGTTAACAGACCAACGCTAATGGTACGAACATCCATATAGCTGGGTTTCTTGAAATATGCGTACATATTAATTGGACAAATTTTAAACAAAAACGAAAGTTCACTTCGGCGAAGTTTGTATACCCCTGCAGTTATAAGAAATAATCAACTTTAATAACACCGTGTGAAATTTTTAAGGATTGGTGTTGACTTCGGTGATATTGAAAAAAAAATTCTTTCATTCTATTTTTTAAACCATTTTTTTTTTACATCTACATTTAGTAGTCCGTTTTTTATTAAATTATAAATTAAATTAAATTAAATTATATTATAAGATTGTTCGCAGTAGAACGCCAAAATTTCATCGTTTACTATCAGTTTGTAAATATAACTTAAAGTTTGCTAACTGCTGTGCAGCATCTGTGTTGCGCTAACAGCACCAGTTAAACAGTACGCATGTAAAACCTCGAAAACAAACACTGTACAACACTTACTATACTCTTCTCTCGTCTTGCACTAAAACTTCGAAGTACACGATCTCCAAAACGAAAGCTAGGTCTTTTTATTTTAATTAATTAGAACAGGCCGAAGTAGGCTGCAAAACAGCATCTCCTCTAAACAATTATCTTTGTTTAGAGGTCAAAAAGCCCCAGAGCTATAATTTGTTTTATATTATTTTTCCACTAATTTTGCGATCGTTCCTATGACAGCTATATAATATAGTCGTCCGATTTTGATAAAATTTAATTCGAAATTCAAAACCAATTCAAAAATGTTATTTCCAAACGAAGGAGGTTATAAGTTTTAAATCACCAAAGATATATATATTTTTTAATTTTTTCCCTGATAGTTCCCATCGGAGCTAAAAGATATAGTTGTCCGGTATGGCTGGTTCCGACCTTTACACTACCTGCAATAGAAAGACGACTTATGGGAAAGTTTCAGCCCAGTTGCTTTAAAACTGAGAGACTAGTTTGCGTAGAAACGGACGGACAGACGGACGGACATGGCTAGATCAACTCGTCTAGTGACGCTAATCAAGAAAGTATATACTTTATGGGGTCGGAAACGTCTCGTTCACTGCGTTGCAAACTTCTGACTAAAATATTATAACCTCTGCAAGGGTATAAAAATACAAATACAATCTGTTGGTGTATAGGAATTAAAAAAATGTAATATGAATGTTAAACGTGTCTTTTGTTGTGTATACTTGTAGTGGGAAGGATCTTCCCTACGCATTCTGCTCAGCTCCAACTCTCGATATTCCGGAAGTCCCAACCCAGCTCCTTGGTAATGGCTGGTGATGGCTTCTCCAGCTTTCTTTGTGCGAGCGGCCGGTTTTACCTCTTCTTTCTCTGCCTTCACCATATAGAATATTATTATTATGGAATATTTTATTATTATAAATTTGAAATCAAAGAAGCAAATCACATACGAATATATTTATTTCACCTTGGCGTGGTTTCTGTGTTTTTCTTTCCATTTTAAAATTTTAGTTTACATGTCTTATATCTTATAGATCAGAGGCAAAGCGTTAATCGCCTATTTGCTTCCCGCTTACTCCTATGGTTTGCTCGCGGGTTCCTTAAATAACAATAACACTCTGTTAAACTTATGACGTAAGCTGGATAGTTTTCAGTGGAAAGAGGCTATTTAAATGCTAACTGATTGTAAACCGATTCTTAAACTTTTTAATTTGTCTATTTCATCATCAGTTTTTTCCTTTTTTAAAGGAAGGCATAAAATAAAAAGCGCAGACTATGCATATATAAAACCTATATAGTGTGCCAAGTTTCAAGTCTGTAGCTTTATTTTTCTAGTTTATGCAAGAATATTGGGCATTGGGCCAGTGTGCACTGGATTAGTAGGGCAAGTCCATATGCATAATTATCCAATAATCCCATTTCTTAATTGGTTAGACTGCAAAAAGATGTCAGAGGGCTCAATATAATTTCCTTTTCTTTCCCTCTGTTAAGCAATTTTATAAAAACATTCCCAAATGCCGTTTATGTCTATATTGCAGTTAACAAAATAGCGAGGACACGATTTTCGAAATGCCATTTGCAATATTTAAAACATGAGGTCTACCTACATAGATCCAAAGATTTTTTTTCTAAAAAATTAAGCATTTTAATAAATAAGAAGAGCCCAATGTTCCAAATTCGATCATTCCACTTTCGTGGTTAACAGACCAACGCTAATGGTACGAACATCCATATAGCTGGGTTTCTGGAAATATGCGTACATATTAATTGGACACATGGTTTTGTTAGGCGTAGATCGACCACCACCAACCTTCTTGAATTGACATCTATTGTAATAAATGGATTTAATAAAAAAAAAAATGCAGGCTGAAGATGTTTATACAGATTTTAGTAAGGCCTTTGACACCGTAAACCACTCTATTCTTTTATTCAAATTAGATCAGCTTGGGTTTCGTAGTAATCAATTAACTTGTATTTCAAGTTACTTGAATGGTCAGAGGGTTATATTCAATAATGCTGTTTCAAAATTAATCTACGTAACATCTGGAGTGCCTCAGGTTAGGTATTTGGGCCCTTTTCTGTTTACTTTGTTTATTAACGATCTTCCCTTAAGCATACTGATGACGTTAAGCTTTGTTTATAATATAATGATATAGCGTCGGGATTTAACTTACAGTCAGATATTGATTGTTTTCATGAATGTTGTGAGTACAACCTTTTAAATTTGAACTGCTTTAAATGCAACGTTATGACTTTTTATAGGGGTACTCTTATGTTTATCAGTTACTTTCTTAAAAATACGCCTCTCGACCCGCATATATTCAGTTAACGATTTAGGTGTCTTCTGGACCCTAAATTTAAATTTGACTGTCACATAATGTCCACTGTTAACAAAGCCATGAGTGTTCTTGGGTTTATAAAGCGTCGGTCAAAAGAATTTGATGACCCTTATACGACCAAATTATTATTTACCTCCCTTGTCCGTCCTATTTTGGAATTTTGTTCGTCGGTTTGGAGTCCTCAATATCAAGTGCGCATCATCCGTATTGAGTCGGTAAAAAATTTTTTTTTTTGCCCTTCGTAGTTTCAACTGGGATTAAAACGTAAGGCTACCTTCCAACCAGAGTAGATTATAATTGCTTAATTTACCTACACTTGTAAATCGTAGAACAATGCTTTTTACGATTTTTAAACAAAATCTTACCTCTTATGTCCCGTCTCTATTTGTTTTATGTATCTACCTCCCAAAGTCAAATTTTTGCCCAAATTGATAATAGGGCCCCGCGGTTAACAAACACGTACTTGGTAGTGTTGGCCCACTTGTTTTTACTCTTCGAAGTACATCAACATATATAACATTGTTCAAGATGCATTGATAAGTTCGGATTAAAGGGATATTTACTAAAGTGATTTTATAAATATTTAAAATTTATTGGATATATTGGGCCAATTTTCATGAATGTTTTGTACATTTTTGTCCCACGGCGCTTTAGTTTCTATGGGGCGGAAAGGAAGGCATAAAATAAAAAGCGCAGACTATGCATACATATATAAAACCTATATAGTGTGCCAAGTTTCAAGTCTGTAGCTTTATTTTTCTAGTTTATGCAAGAATATTGGGCATTGGGCCAGTGTGCACTGGATTAGTAGGGCAAGTCCATATGCATAATTATCCAATAATCCCATTTCTTAATTGGTTAGACTGCAAAAAGATGTCAGAGGGCTCAATATAATTTCCTTTTCTTTCCCTCTGTTAAGCAATTTTATAAAAACATTCCCAAATGCCGTTTATGTCTATATTGCAGTTAACAAAATAGCGAGGACACGATTTTCGAAATGCCATTTGCAATATTTAAAACATGAGGTCTACCTACATAGATCCAAAGATTTTTTTTCTAAAAAATTAAGCATTTTAATAAATAAGAAGAGCCCAATGTTCCAAATTCGATCATTCCACTTTCGTGGTTAACAGACCAACGCTAATGGTACGAACATCCATATAGCTGGGTTTCTTGAAATATGCGTACATATTAATTGGACACATTTTAAACAAAAACGAAAGTTCACTTCGGCGAAGTTTGTATACCCCTGCAGTTATAAGAAACAATCAACTTTAATAACAGCGTGTGAAATTTTTAAGGATTGTTGCTGACTTCGGTGATATTAAAAAAATTATTTCATTCTTTTTTCAAACCATTTTTTTTTACATCTACATTTAGTAGTCCGTTTTTTATTAAAAATAAAAAATTATATTATAAGATTGTTCGCAGTAGAACGCCAAAATTTCATCGTTTACTATCAGTTTGTAAATATAACTTAAAGTTTGCTAACTGCTGTGCAGCATCTGTGTTGCGCTAACAGCACCAGTTAAACAGTACGCATGTAAAACCTCGAAAACAAACACTGTACAACACTTACTATACTCTTCTCTCGTCTTGCACTAAAACTTCGAAGTACACGATCTCCAAAACGAAAGCTAGGTCTTTTTATTTTAATTAATTAGAACAGGCCGAAGTAGGCTGCAAAACAGCATCTCCTCTAAACAATTATCTTTGTTTAGAGGTCAAAAAGCCCCAGAGCTATAATTTGTTTTATATTATTTTTCCACTAATTTTGCGATCGTTCCTATGACAGCTATATAATATAGTCGTCCGATTTTGATAAAATTTAATTCGAAATTCAAAACCAATTCAAAAATGTTATTTCCAAACGAAGGAGGTTATAAGTTTTAAATCACCAAAGATATATATATTTTTTAATTTTTTCCCTGATAGTTCCCATCGGAGCTAAAAGATATAGTTGTCCGGTATGGCTGGTTCCGACCTTTACACTACCTGCAATAGAAAGACGACTTATGGGAAAGTTTCAGCCCAGTTGCTTTAAAACTGAGAGACTAGTTTGCGTAGAAACGGACGGACAGACGGACGGACATGGCTAGATCAACTCGTCTAGTGACGCTAATCAAGAAAGTATATACTTTATGGGGTCGGAAACGTCTCGTTCACTGCGTTGCAAACTTCTGACTAAAATATTATAACCTCTGCAAGGGTATAAAAATACAAATACAATCTGTTGGTGTATAGGAATTAAAAAAATGTAATATGAATGTTAAACGTGTCTTTTGTTGTGTATACTTGTAGTGGGAAGGATCTTCCCTACGCATTCTGCTCAGCTCCAACTCTCGATATTCCGGAAGTCCCAACCCAGCTCCTTGGTAATGGCTGGTGATGGCTTCTCCAGCTTTCTTTGTGCGAGCGGCCGGTTTTACCTCTTCTTTCTCTGCCTTCACCATATAGAATATTATTATTATGGAATATTTTATTATTATAAATTTGAAATCAAAGAAGCAAATCACATACGAATATATTTATTTCACCTTGGCGTGGTTTCTGTGTTTTTCTTTCCATTTTAAAATTTTAGTTTACATGTCTTATATCTTATAGATCAGAGGCAAAGCGTTAATCGCCTATTTGCTTCCCGCTTACTCCTATGGTTTGCTCGCGGGTTCCTTAAATAACAATAACACTCTGTTAAACTTATGACGTAAGCTGGATAGTTTTCAGTGGAAAGAGGCTATTTAAATGCTAACTGATTGTAAACCGATTCTTAAACTTTTTAATTTGTCTATTTCATCATCAGTTTTTTCCTTTTTTAAAGGAAGGCATAAAATAAAAAGCGCAGACTATGCATATATAAAACCTATATAGTGTGCCAAGTTTCAAGTCTGTAGCTTTATTTTTCTAGTTTATGCAAGAATATTGGGCATTGGGCCAGTGTGCACTGGATTAGTAGGGCAAGTCCATATGCATAATTATCCAATAATCCCATTTCTTAATTGGTTAGACTGCAAAAAGATGTCAGAGGGCTCAATATAATTTCCTTTTCTTTCCCTCTGTTAAGCAATTTTATAAAAACATTCCCAAATGCCGTTTATGTCTATATTGCAGTTAACAAAATAGCGAGGACACGATTTTCGAAATGCCATTTGCAATATTTAAAACATGAGGTCTACCTACATAGATCCAAAGATTTTTTTTCTAAAAAATTAAGCATTTTAATAAATAAGAAGAGCCCAATGTTCCAAATTCGATCATTCCACTTTCGTGGTTAACAGACCAACGCTAATGGTACGAACATCCATATAGCTGGGTTTCTGGAAATATGCGTACATATTAATTGGACACATGGTTTTGTTAGGCGTAGATCGACCACCACCAACCTTCTTGAATTGACATCTATTGTAATAAATGGATTTAATAAAAAAAAAAATGCAGGCTGAAGATGTTTATACAGATTTTAGTAAGGCCTTTGACACCGTAAACCACTCTATTCTTTTATTCAAATTAGATCAGCTTGGGTTTCGTAGTAATCAATTAACTTGTATTTCAAGTTACTTGAATGGTCAGAGGGTTATATTCAATAATGCTGTTTCAAAATTAATCTACGTAACATCTGGAGTGCCTCAGGTTAGGTATTTGGGCCCTTTTCTGTTTACTTTGTTTATTAACGATCTTCCCTTAAGCATACTGATGACGTAAAGCTTTGTTTATAATATAATGATATAGCGTCGGGATTTAACTTACAGTCAGATATTGATTGTTTTCATGAATGTTGTGAGTACAACCTTTTAAATTTGAACTGCTTTAAATGCAACGTTATGACTTTTTATAGGGGTACTCTTATGTTTATCAGTTACTTTCTTAAAAATACGCCTCTCGACCCGCATATATTCAGTTAACGATTTAGGTGTCTTCTGGACCCTAAATTTAAATTTGACTGTCACATAATGTCCACTGTTAACAAAGCCATGAGTGTTCTTGGGTTTATAAAGCGTCGGTCAAAAGAATTTGATGACCCTTATACGACCAAATTATTATTTACCTCCCTTGTCCGTCCTATTTTGGAATTTTGTTCGTCGGTTTGGAGTCCTCAATATCAAGTGCGCATCATCCGTATTGAGTCGGTAAAAAATTTTTTTTTTTGCCCTTCGTAGTTTCAACTGGGATTAAAACGTAAGGCTACCTTCCAACCAGAGTAGATTATAATTGCTTAATTTACCTACACTTGTAAATCGTAGAACAATGCTTTTTACGATTTTTAAACAAAATCTTACCTCTTATGTCCCGTCTCTATTTGTTTTATGTATCTACCTCCCAAAGTCAAATTTTTGCCCAAATTGATAATAGGGCCCCGCGGTTAACAAACACGTACTTGGTAGTGTTGGCCCACTTGTTTTTACTCTTCGAAGTACATCAACATATATAACATTGTTCAAGATGCATTGATAAGTTCGGATTAAAGGGATATTTACTAAAGTGATTTTATAAATATTTAAAATTTATTGGATATATTGGGCCAATTTTCATGAATGTTTTGTACATTTTTGTCCCACGGCGCTTTAGTTTCTATGGGGCGGAAAGGAAGGCATAAAATAAAAAGCGCAGACTATGCATACATATATAAAACCTATATAGTGTGCCAAGTTTCAAGTCTGTAGCTTTATTTTTCTAGTTTATGCAAGAATATTGGGCATTGGGCCAGTGTGCACTGGATTAGTAGGGCAAGTCCATATGCATAATTATCCAATAATCCCATTTCTTAATTGGTTAGACTGCAAAAAGATGTCAGAGGGCTCAATATAATTTCCTTTTCTTTCCCTCTGTTAAGCAATTTTATAAAAACATTCCCAAATGCCGTTTATGTCTATATTGCAGTTAACAAAATAGCGAGGACACGATTTTCGAAATGCCATTTGCAATATTTAAAACATGAGGTCTACCTACATAGATCCAAAGATTTTTTTTCTAAAAAATTAAGCATTTTAATAAATAAGAAGAGCCCAATGTTCCAAATTCGATCATTCCACTTTCGTGGTTAACAGACCAACGCTAATGGTACGAACATCCATATAGCTGGGTTTCTGGAAATATGCGTACATATTAATTGGACACATTTTAAACAAAAACGAAAGTTCACTTCGGCGAAGTTTGTATACCCCTGCAGTTATAAGAAACAATCAACTTTAATAACAGCGTGTGAAATTTTTAAGGATTGTTGCTGACTTCGGTGATATTAAAAAAATTATTTCATTCTTTTTTCAAACCATTTTTTTTTACATCTACATTTAGTAGTCCGTTTTTTATTAAAAATAAAAAATTATATTATAAGATTGTTCGCAGTAGAACGCCAAAATTTCATCGTTTTCTATCAGTTTGTAAATATAACTTAAAGTTTGCTAACTGCTGTGCAGCATCTGTGTTGCGCTAACAGCACCAGTTAAACAGTACGCATGTAAAACCTTGAAAACAAACACTGTACAACACTTACTATACTCTTCTCTCGTCTTGCACTAAAACTTCGAAGTACACGATCTCCAAAACGAAAGCTAGGTCTTTTTATTTTAATTAATTAGAACAGGCCGAAGTAGGCTGCAAAACAGCATCTCCTCTAAACAATTATCTTTGTTTAGAGGTCAAAAAGCCCCAGAGCTATAATTTGTTTTATATTATTTTTCCACTAATTTTGCGATCGTTCCTATGACAGCTATATGATATAGTCGTCCGATTTTAATAAAATTTAATTCGAAATTCAAAACCAATTCAAAAATGCTATTTCCAAACGAAGGAGGTTATAAGTTTTAAATCACCAAAGATATATACCAGGAAAAATGTAAATCTTTGGAAATATTACCTGGGTATTACTTAAGTTAAACAAATAAAAATTAAAGTAAACATCAGTTTCCCTTTGAAGCTCAACCAGTGGAGCCTTTTTCGTTTCAAATTCCCATCGAATTGCATCGGTAAGCTATTGTATTTCACAATGAAATGCGACAGTATCATCTTAAGCTTTTAATCTAAATTTGAAGTTCTAAATTGAAGTTCTAAAGTTCAAGAAGAAAAGCTCCTCGTTGAGGTTCATTGGATTAGATTGAAAATAAAGGAGTGAGTCCTATTTTGTCAGAGACCGCGATCGGTTCACAAGTATTAAAAATTTCTTGTTTTAATTGTGTTTTAAATATAATGGCCTAACACCCGAGTTTTAAAATAAAAAATGCATTTTTTTAAATTATCTTCATACAAGGAATTTAATTTGCACTCATCACAACAGAGCAACAACAACGTCAGCTGAAGTTGTCCTTGTCTGTTTTGCGCGACATTCGTCAAACGCTCTCTGGAAAGCTGCTCTCATCATATTTCATCAAAATTCCAGATTTGTCAAACACTGACCGATGAGACGCTCTCATAATATTTCAACAATATTCCCGCGCGTTTAGGACTTAAAGAGTCTGGAATTAGGCTCAAAGTTTCTAAAGGCTTTTCTCAATTCTATCACTGACAATAGAAATGTCAGTCAGCATAAAAGTGGTGAAACCATTGGCTCCAGCCTTTCAAATTATCGTCAAGGCAACCATGACCGCCAGGAACTATTCAAAAAAATCCCAAACACAAGAGGCAAATAATTGCTCAAGCTTTTGTTGTAAACAACTTTAAGCAATAAATGCCTACTTTTTGGTAGATTCAAAGCGCACGTAATGTCTGATTTTGTGTGTGATTATGTTGCAAATAAAGAAGATGTGGATACGGCCACCATAGTCTGCAATACTCTAGTCATAAATTGTGTTGTTGCTTCAGAAGAATGCATTATTTTAAATTAGGAATACCTGAGCAACACTTTCAGACTATTTTTAGTGATGCGTTCTGACCCAATTCAATCAAAGTCAGTAGATTCATCGACAGGCCGATAGGCCGATTGTTGATGGGAATTATGCATTTGCACAATTATCATACATCGGACTGAAAAATATTCGGCGCCTCTGGTGTCGATTTGACTACGGCAAATTTTTATGATCAACTTACTCGTCTTTATGCTACATGTTCGCAATGTAAACATCCACTGGTTTCCATATCGCTAGCTACTACCATTACTCACACATACTGTGCGCCCGCCACTCCCACATCAAAAACATCATCAGCTACATTCTTTGTTTTCTGTTTTGTCTGACGTTCATTGAACGCTCATTGGAGAGGCCGTGTCACCAGATTCTATCAAGATTACCGCCCTAAGTAAGCTTTTCATCACAATCAGAGCAACAACGACATCAGCTGGAGTTGTCATTGCCTGTTTCGCATGACAATCTGCGACATTGGCTCCGATCTTAACAACTAGTTACTCTTTACTAAAAGTATCTAGGAAACTTCAGGAATGCGTCAATCCTAGTCTGCATGATAAATTCTATATTAGAATCACGACTTTACTGGAGGCAATTTGCGGGCCTAAAACATTGGGAACGCAAGAATAATTCGTTAAATGCGGACAAAGGCGGAGCAAGTGTACCTTGCCACTTCCCAATGCGAGTTTGATCTAATAGTTTTAGTTTTAGTGATCTAAAACTGGTCTGCTCGGGTATACATTCGACATTACTAAACTGGAAAAAATCATATTTATACCATCGTCTTTATAGAATTAATATTAATGGAAAATTCTCCGATTCCTATTTGGCAACGTCTGGCCTTCCTGAGGGGACCTGGGACCTTGGCAGGAATCCTTGGATCTAGGTGTGTTTGACTTGAAATGTAGGTTCGCAGCACACTTAGATTATATCATGCCCAGGGCCTATGCCATGTTCGGAATTGTGAAACGTAACGCATCACTATTCACGGATCCCTACACCAAACTTTGCATTTGTGCGATCTAAAACTAGATTATGCGGCTCTTACTTGGAATCCCTTCTCATCACCCATGGTTGTTAGACCCTGTCGCATGTACAAACTGCAATGTAGGCTTGTTCACCTACCATTTCTTGAGCTTCATAAAAGTATCCTAACCATTTGATTCTCTCTCATTTGGTGAATGGTAATATTGACTAAGCTATAAGATATAGTTGTCCGATCTGGCTGGTTCCGACCTTTACACTACCTGCAATAGAAAGACCACTTATGGGAAAGTTTCAGCCCAGTTGCTTTAAAACTGAGAGACTAGTTTGCATAGAAACGGACGGACAGACGGACGGACATGGCTAGATCAACTCGTCTAGTGACGCTAATCAAGAAAGTATATACTTTATGGGGTCGGAAACGTCTCGTTCACTGCGTTGCAAACTTCTGACTAAAATATTATAACCTCTGCAAGGGTATAAATACAAATACAATAGGTTGGTGTATAGGAATTAAAAAATGTAATATGAATGTTAAACGTGTCTTTTGTTGTGTATACTTGTAGTGGGAAGGATCTTCCCTACGCATTCTGCTCAACTCCAACTCTCGATATTCCGGAAATCCCAACCCAGCACCTTGGCAATGGCTGGTGATGGCTTCTCCAGCTTTCTCTGTGCGAGCGGCCGGCTTTTCCTCTTCTTTCTCTGCCTTCACCATATAGAATATTATTATTATGAAATATTTTATTATTATAAATTTGAAATCAAAGAAGCAAATCACATACGAATATATTTATTTTACCTTGGCGTGGTTTCTGTGTTTTTCTTTCCATTTTAAAATTTTAGTTTACATGTCTTATATCTTATAGATCAGAGGCAAAGCGTTAATCGCCTATTTGCTTCCCGCTTACTCCTATGGTTTGCTCGCGGGTTCCTTAAATAACAATAACACTCTGTTAAACTTATGACGTAAGCTGGATAGTTTTCAGTGGAAAGAGGCTATTTAAATGCTAACTGATTGTAAACCGATTCTTAAACTTTTTAATTTGTCTATTTCAGTTTTCCTACTATCTGGAAGGACTCTTTTATTATTCCACTCCATAAAAAAGGGGGAGAGGGGGGTTTCCTAAAATATAGGTCTTTCTAAATTGTCTTCGATTCCTATAGCATTTGAGCGTATTATCCATTCTCATTTGCAACATTTATGTTCCACGCTTATATCGTTATACCGTGTCAGTATGGTTTTGTTAGGCGAAGATCGACCACCACCAACCTTCTTGAATTGACATCTATTGTAATAAATGGACTTAATAAAAAAAATGCAGACTGAAGATGTTTATACAGATTTTAGTAAGGCCTTTGAAACCGTAAACCACTCTATTCTTTTATTCAAATTAGATCAGCTTGGGTTTCGTAGTAATCAATTAACTTGTATTTCAAGTTACTTGAATGGTCAGAGGGTTATATTCAATAATGCTGTTTCAAAATTAATCTACGTAACATCTGGAGTGCCTCAGGTTAGGTATTTGGGCCCTTTTCTGTTTACTTTGTTTATTAACGATCTTCCCTTAAGCATACTGATGACGTTAAGCTTTGTTTATAATATAATGATATAGCGTCGGGATTTAACTTACAGTCAGATATTGATTGTTTTCATGAATGTTGTGAGTACAACCTTTTAAATTTGAACTGCTTTAAATGCAACGTTATGACTTTTTATAGGGGTACTCTTATGTTTATCAGTTACTTTCTTAAAAATACGCCTCTCGACCCGGTGTCTTCTGGACCCTAAATTTAAATTTGACTGTCACATAATGTCCACTGTTAACAAAGCCATGGGTGTTCTTGGGTTTATACAGCGTCGGTCAAAAGAATTTTAAGACCCTTATACGACCAAATTATTATTTACCTCCCTTGTCCGTCCTATTTTGGAATTTTGTTCGTCGGTTTGGAGTCCTCAATATCAAGTGCGCATCGTCCGTATTGAGTCGGTAAAAAAATTTTTTTTTTTTGCCCTTCGTAGTTTCAACTGGGATTAAAACGTAAGGCTACCTTCCTACCAGAGTAGATTATAATTGCTTAATTTATGTACCTACACTTGTAAATCGTTGGCCTACTTGTTTTTACTCTTCGAAGTACATCAACATATATAACATTGTTCAAGATGCATTGTTAAGTTCGGATTAAAGTGATTTTATAAATATTTAAAATTTATTGGATATATTGGGCCAATTTTCATGAATGTTTTGTAAATTTTTGTCCCATGGCGCATTAGTTTCTATGGGGCGGAAAGGAAGGTATAAAATAAAATGCGCAGACTATGCATATATAAAACCTACATATATAGTGTGCCAAGTTTCAAGTCTGTAGCTTTATTTTTCTAGTTAATGCAAGAATATTGGGCATTGGGCCAGTGTGCACTGGATTAGTAGGGCAAGTCCATATGCATAATTATCCAATTATCCCATTTCTTAATTAGTTAGACTGCAAAAAGATGTCAGATGTCTCAATATAATTTCCTTTTCTTTCCCTCTGTTAAGAAATTTTATAAAAACATTCCCAAATGCCGTTTATGTCTATATTGCAGTTAACAAAATAGCGAGGACACGATTTTCGAAATGCCATTTGCAATATTTAAAACATGAGGTCTACCTACATAGATCCAAAGATTTTTTTCTAAACAATTAAGCATTTTAATAAATAAGAAGAGCCCAATGTTCCAAATTCGATCATTCCACTTTCGTGGTTAACAGACCAACGCTAATTGTACGAACATCCATATATGTAGCTGGGTTACTTGAAATATGCATACATATTAATTGGACACATTTTAAACAAAAACGAAAGTTCACTTCGGCGAAGTTTGTATACCCCTGCAGTTATAAGAAACAATCAACTTTAATAACACCGTGTGAAATTTTTAAATTAAAAATTATTTCATTCTTTTTTTCAAACCATTTTTTTTTACATCTACATTTAGATGTCCGTTTTTTATTAAAAATAAAAAATTTTATTATAAGATTGTTCGCAGTAGAACGCCTAAATTTCATCGTTTACTATCAGTTTGTAAATATAACTTAAAGTTTGCTAACTGCTGTGCAGCATCTGTGTTGCGCTAACAGCACCAGTTAAACAGTACGCATGTAAAACCTTGAAAACAAACTCTGTACAACACTTACTATACTCTTCTCTTGTCTTGCACTAAAACTTCGAAGTACATGATCTCCAAAACGAAAGCTAGGTCTTTTTATTTTAATTAATTAGATCAGGCCGAAGTAGGCTGCAAAACAGCATCTCCTCTAAACAATTATCTTTGTTTAGAGGTCAGTAAGCCCCAGAGCTATAATTTGTTTTATATTATTTTTCCACTAATTTTGCGATAGTTCCTATGATATAGTCGTCCGATTTTGATAAAATTTAATTCGAAATTCAAAACCAATTCAAAAACGTTATTTCCAAACGAAGGAGGTTATAAGTTTTAAATCACCAAAGATATATATATTTTTTAATTTTTTCCCTGATAGTTCCCATCGGAGCTATAAGATATAGTTGTCCGATCTGGCTGGTTCCGACCTTAACACTACCTGCAATAGAAAGACGACTTATGGGAAAGTTTCAGCCCAGTTGCTTTAAAACTGAGAGACTCGTTTGCGTAGAAACGGACGGACAGACGGACGGACATGGCTAGATCAACTCGTCTAGTGACGCTAATCAAGAAAATATATACTTTATGGGGTCGGAAACGTCTCGTTCACTGCGTTGCAAACTTCTGACTAAAATATTATAACCTCTGCAAGGGTATAAAAATACAAATACAATCTGTTGGTGTATAGGAATTAAAAAAATGTAATATGAATGTTAAACGTGTCTTTTGTTGTGTATACTTGTAGTGGGAAGGATCTTCCCTACGCATTCTGCTCAGCTCCAACTCTCGATATTCCGGAAGTCCCAACCCAGCTCCTTGGTAATGGCTGGTGATGGCTTCTCCAGCTTTCTCTGTGCGAGCGGCCGGTTTTACCTCTTCTTTCTCTGCCTTCACCATATAGAATATTATTATTATGGAATATTTTATTATTATAAATTTGAAATCAAAGAAGCAAATCACATACGAATATATTTATTTTACCTTGGCGTGGTTTCTGTGTTTTTCTTTCCATTTTAAAATTTTAGTTTACATGTCTTATATCTTATAGATCAGAGGCAAAGCGTTAATCGCCTATTTGCTTCCCGCTTACTCCTATGGTTTGCTCGCGGGTTCCTTAAATAACAATAACACTCTGTTAAACTTATGACGTAAGCTGGATAGTTTTCAGTGGAAAGACGCTATTTAAATGCTAACTGATTGTAAACCGATTCTTAAACTTTTTAATTTGTCTATTTCATCATCAGTTTTTCCTACTATCTGGAAGGACTCTTTTATTATTCCACTCCATAAAAAAGGGGGAGAGGGGGGTTTCCTAAAATATAGGTATTTCTAAATTGTCTTCGATTCCTATAGCATTTGAGCGTATTATCCATTCTCATTTGCAACATTTATGTTCCACGCTTATATCGTTATACCGTGTCAGTATGGTTTTGTTAGGCGAAGATCGACCACCACCAACCTTCTTGAATTGACATCTATTGTAATAAATGGACTTAATAAAAAAAATGCAGACTGAAGATGTTTATACAGATTTTAGTAAGGCCTTTGAAACCGTAAACCACTCTATTCTTTTATTCAAATTAGATCAGCTTGGGTTTCGTAGTAATCAATTAACTTGTATTTCAAGTTACTTGAATGGTCAGAGGGTTATATTCAATAATGCTGTTTCAAAATTAATCTACGTAACATCTGGAGTGCCTCAGGTTAGGTATTTGGGCCCTTTTCTGTTTACTTTGTTTATTAACGATCTTCCCTTAAGCATACTGATGACGTTAAGCTTTGTTTATAATATAATGATATAGCGTCGGGATTTAACTTACAGTCAGATATTGATTGTTTTCATGAATGTTGTGAGTACAACCTTTTAAATTTGAACTGCTTTAAATGCAACGTTATGACTTTTTATAGGGGTACTCTTATGTTTATCAGTTACTTTCTTAAAAATACGCCTCTCGACCCGGTGTCTTCTGGACCCTAAATTTAAATTTGACTGTCACATAATGTCCACTGTTAACAAAGCCATGGGTGTTCTTGGGTTTATACAGCGTCGGTCAAAAGAATTTTAAGACCCTTATACGACCAAATTATTATTTACCTCCCTTGTCCGTCCTATTTTGGAATTTTGTTCGTCGGTTTGGAGTCCTCAATATCAAGTGCGCATCGTCCGTATTGAGTCGGTAAAAAAATTTTTTTTTTTTGCCCTTCGTAGTTTCAACTGGGATTAAAACGTAAGGCTACCTTCCTACCAGAGTAGATTATAATTGCTTAATTTATGTACCTACACTTGTAAATCGTTGGCCTACTTGTTTTTACTCTTCGAAGTACATCAACATATATAACATTGTTCAAGATGCATTGTTAAGTTCGGATTAAAGTGATTTTATAAATATTTAAAATTTATTGGATATATTGGGCCAATTTTCATGAATGTTTTGTAAATTTTTGTCCCATGGCGCATTAGTTTCTATGGGGCGGAAAGGAAGGTATAAAATAAAATGCGCAGACTATGCATATATAAAACCTACATATATAGTGTGCCAAGTTTCAAGTCTGTAGCTTTATTTTTCTAGTTAATGCAAGAATATTGGGCATTGGGCCAGTGTGCACTGGATTAGTAGGGCAAGTCCATATGCATAATTATCCAATTATCCCATTTCTTAATTAGTTAGACTGCAAAAAGATGTCAGATGTCTCAATATAATTTCCTTTTCTTTCCCTCTGTTAAGAAATTTTATAAAAACATTCCCAAATGCCGTTTATGTCTATATTGCAGTTAACAAAATAGCGAGGACACGATTTTCGAAATGCCATTTGCAATATTTAAAACATGAGGTCTACCTACATAGATCCAAAGATTTTTTTCTAAACAATTAAGCATTTTAATAAATAAGAAGAGCCCAATGTTCCAAATTCGATCATTCCACTTTCGTGGTTAACAGACCAACGCTAATTGTACGAACATCCATATATGTAGCTGGGTTACTTGAAATATGCATACATATTAATTGGACACATTTTAAACAAAAACGAAAGTTCACTTCGGCGAAGTTTGTATACCCCTGCAGTTATAAGAAACAATCAACTTTAATAACACCGTGTGAAATTTTTAAATTAAAAATTATTTCATTCTTTTTTTCAAACCATTTTTTTTTACATCTACATTTAGATGTCCGTTTTTTATTAAAAATAAAAAATTTTATTATAAGATTGTTCGCAGTAGAACGCCTAAATTTCATCGTTTACTATCAGTTTGTAAATATAACTTAAAGTTTGCTAACTGCTGTGCAGCATCTGTGTTGCGCTAACAGCACCAGTTAAACAGTACGCATGTAAAACCTTGAAAACAAACTCTGTACAACACTTACTATACTCTTCTCTTGTCTTGCACTAAAACTTCGAAGTACATGATCTCCAAAACGAAAGCTAGGTCTTTTTATTTTAATTAATTAGATCAGGCCGAAGTAGGCTGCAAAACAGCATCTCCTCTAAACAATTATCTTTGTTTAGAGGTCAGTAAGCCCCAGAGCTATAATTTGTTTTATATTATTTTTCCACTAATTTTGCGATAGTTCCTATGATATAGTCGTCCGATTTTGATAAAATTTAATTCGAAATTCAAAACCAATTCAAAAACGTTATTTCCAAACGAAGGAGGTTATAAGTTTTAAATCACCAAAGATATATATATTTTTTAATTTTTTCCCTGATAGTTCCCATCGGAGCTATAAGATATAGTTGTCCGATCTGGCTGGTTCCGACCTTAACACTACCTGCAATAGAAAGACGACTTATGGGAAAGTTTCAGCCCAGTTGCTTTAAAACTGAGAGACTCGTTTGCGTAGAAACGGACGGACAGACGGACGGACATGGCTAGATCAACTCGTCTAGTGACGCTAATCAAGAAAATATATACTTTATGGGGTCGGAAACGTCTCGTTCACTGCGTTGCAAACTTCTGACTAAAATATTATAACCTCTGCAAGGGTATAAAAATACAAATACAATCTGTTGGTGTATAGGAATTAAAAAAATGTAATATGAATGTTAAACGTGTCTTTTGTTGTGTATACTTGTAGTGGGAAGGATCTTCCCTACGCATTCTGCTCAGCTCCAACTCTCGATATTCCGGAAGTCCCAACCCAGCTCCTTGGTAATGGCTGGTGATGGCTTCTCCAGCTTTCTCTGTGCGAGCGGCCGGTTTTACCTCTTCTTTCTCTGCCTTCACCATATAGAATATTATTATTATGGAATATTTTATTATTATAAATTTGAAATCAAAGAAGCAAATCACATACGAATATATTTATTTTACCTTGGCGTGGTTTCTGTGTTTTTCTTTCCATTTTAAAATTTTAGTTTACATGTCTTATATCTTATAGATCAGAGGCAAAGCGTTAATCGCCTATTTGCTTCCCGCTTACTCCTATGGTTTGCTCGCGGGTTCCTTAAATAACAATAACACTCTGTTAAACTTATGACGTAAGCTGGATAGTTTTCAGTGGAAAGACGCTATTTAAATGCTAACTGATTGTAAACCGATTCTTAAACTTTTTAATTTGTCTATTTCATCATCAGTTTTTCCTACTATCTGGAAGGACTCTTTTATTATTCCACTCCATAAAAAAGGGGGAGAGGGGGGTTTCCTAAAATATAGGTATTTCTAAATTGTCTTCGATTCCTATAGCATTTGAGCGTATTATCCATTCTCATTTGCAACATTTATGTTCCACGCTTATATCGTTATACCGTGTCAGTATGGTTTTGTTAGGCGAAGATCGACCACCACCAACCTTCTTGAATTGACATCTATTGTAATAAATGGACTTAATAAAAAAAATGCAGACTGAAGATGTTTATACAGATTTTAGTAAGGCCTTTGAAACCGTAAACCACTCTATTCTTTTATTCAAATTAGATCAGCTTGGGTTTCGTAGTAATCAATTAACTTGTATTTCAAGTTACTTGAATGGTCAGAGGGTTATATTCAATAATGCTGTTTCAAAATTAATCTACGTAACATCTGGAGTGCCTCAGGTTAGGTATTTGGGCCCTTTTCTGTTTACTTTGTTTATTAACGATCTTCCCTTAAGCATACTGATGACGTTAAGCTTTGTTTATAATATAATGATATAGCGTCGGGATTTAACTTACAGTCAGATATTGATTGTTTTCATGAATGTTGTGAGTACAACCTTTTAAATTTGAACTGCTTTAAATGCAACGTTATGACTTTTTATAGGGGTACTCTTATGTTTATCAGTTACTTTCTTAAAAATACGCCTCTCGACCCGGTGTCTTCTGGACCCTAAATTTAAATTTGACTGTCACATAATGTCCACTGTTAACAAAGCCATGGGTGTTCTTGGGTTTATACAGCGTCGGTCAAAAGAATTTTAAGACCCTTATACGACCAAATTATTATTTACCTCCCTTGTCCGTCCTATTTTGGAATTTTGTTCGTCGGTTTGGAGTCCTCAATATCAAGTGCGCATCGTCCGTATTGAGTCGGTAAAAAATTTTTTTTTTGCCCTTCGTAGTTTCAACTGGGATTAAAACGTAAGGCTACCTTCCTACCAGAGCAGATTATAATTGCTTAATTTACCTACACTTGCAAATCGTAGAACAATGTTTTTTACGATTTTTATACAAAATCTTACCTCCTGTATCCCGTCTCTATTTGTTTTATGTATCTACCTCCCAAAGTCGAATTTTTTGCCCAAATTGATAATAGGGCCCCGCGGTTAACAAACACGTGCTTGGTATCGTTGGCCACCTGTTTTTACTCTTCGAAGTACATCAACATATATAACATTGTTCAAGATGCATTGTTTAGTTCGGGTTAAGGGGATATTTACTAAAGTGATTTTATAAATATTTAAAATTTATTGGATATATTGGGCCAATTTTCATGAATATTTTGTAAATTTTTGTCCCATGGCGCATTAGTTTCTATGGGGCGGTAAGGAAGGCATAAAATAAAATGCGCAGACTATGCATATATAAAACCTACATATATATAGTGTGCCAAGTTTCAAGTCTGTAGCTTTATTTTTCTAGTTTATGCAAGAATATTGGGCATTGGGCCAGTGTGCACTGGATTAGTAGGGCAAGTCCATATGCATAATTATCCAATTATCCCATTTCTTAATTAGTTAGACTGCAAAAAGATGTCAGATGTCTCAATATAATTTCCTTTTCTTTCCCTCTGTTAAGAAATTTTATAAAAACATTCCCAAATGCCGTTTATGTCTATATTGCAGTTAACAAAATAGCGAGGACACGATTTTCGAAATGCCATTTGCAATATTTAAAACATGAGGTCTACCTACATAGATCCAAAGATTTTTTTTCTAAAATATTAAGCATTTTAATAAATAAGAAGAGCCCAATGTTCCAAATTCGATCATTCCACTTTCGTGGTTAACAGACCAACGCTAATTGTACGAACATCCATATATGTAGCTGGGTTACTTGAAATATGCATACATATTAATTGGACACATTTTAAACAAAAACGAAAGTTCACTTCGGCGAAGTTTGTATACCCCTGCAGTTATAAGAAACAATCAACTTTAATAACACCGTGTGAAATTTTTAAGGATTGTTGCTGACTTCGGTGATATTAAAAAAATTATTTCATTCTTTTTTCAAACCATTTTTTTTTACATCTACATTTAGTAGTCCGTTTTTTATTAAAAATAAAAAATTATATTATAAGATTGTTCGCAGTAGAACGCCAAAATTTCATCGTTTTCTATCAGTTTGTAAATATAACTTAAAGTTTGCTAACTGCTGTGCAGCATCTGTGTTGCGCTAACAGCACCAGTTAAACAGTACGCATGTAAAACCTTGAAAACAAACACTGTACAACACTTACTATACTCTTCTCTCGTCTTGCACTAAAACTTCGAAGTACACGATCTCCAAAACGAAAGCTAGGTCTTTTTATTTTAATTAATTAGAACAGGCCGAAGTAGGCTGCAAAACAGCATCTCCTCTAAACAATTATCTTTGTTTAGAGGTCAAAAAGCCCCAGAGCTATAATTTGTTTTATATTATTTTTCCACTAATTTTGCGATCGTTCCTATGACAGCTATATGATATAGTCGTCCGATTTTAATAAAATTTAATTCGAAATTCAAAACCAATTCAAAAATGCTATTTCCAAACGAAGGAGGTTATAAGTTTTAAATCACCAAAGATATATACCAGGAAAAATGTAAATCTTTGGAAATATTACCTGGGTATTACTTAAGTTAAACAAATAAAAATTAAAGTAAACATCAGTTTCCCTTTGAAGCTCAACCAGTGGAGCCTTTTTCGTTTCAAATTCCCATCGAATTGCATCGGTAAGCTATTGTATTTCACAATGAAATGCGACAGTATCATCTTAAGCTTTTAATCTAAATTTGAAGTTCTAAATTGAAGTTCTAAAGTTCAAGAAGAAAAGCTCCTCGTTGAGGTTCATTGGATTAGATTGAAAATAAAGGAGTGAGTCCTATTTTGTCAGAGACCGCGATCGGTTCACAAGTATTAAAAATTTCTTGTTTTAATTGTGTTTTAAATATAATGGCCTAACACCCGAGTTTTAAAATAAAAAATGCATTTTTTTAAATTATCTTCATACAAGGAATTTAATTTGCACTCATCACAACAGAGCAACAACAACGTCAGCTGAAGTTGTCCTTGTCTGTTTTGCGCGACATTCGTCAAACGCTCTCTGGAAAGCTGCTCTCATCATATTTCATCAAAATTCCAGATTTGTCAAACACTGACCGATGAGACGCTCTCATAATATTTCAACAATATTCCCGCGCGTTTAGGACTTAAAGAGTCTGGAATTAGGCTCAAAGTTTCTAAAGGCTTTTCTCAATTCTATCACTGACAATAGAAATGTCAGTCAGCATAAAAGTGGTGAAACCATTGGCTCCAGCCTTTCAAATTATCGTCCAGGCAACCATGACCGCCAGGAACTATTCAAAAAAATCCCAAACACAAGAGGCAAATAATTGCTCAAGCTTTTGTTGTAAACAACTTTAAGCAATAAATGCCTACTTTTTGGTAGATTCAAAGCGCACGTAATGTCTGATTTTGTGTGTGATTATGTTGCAAATAAAGAAGATGTGGATACGGCCACCATAGTCTGCAATACTCTAGTCATAAATTGTGTTGTTGCTTCAGAAGAATGCATTATTTTAAATTAGGAATACCTGAGCAACACTTTCAGACTATTTTTAGTGATGCGTTCTGACCCAATTCAATCAAAGTCAGTAGATTCATCGACAGGCCGATAGGCCGATTGTTGATGGGAATTATGCATTTGCACAATTATCATACATCGGACTGAAAAATATTCGGCGCCTCTGATGTCGATTTGACTACGGCAAATTTTTATGATCAACTTACTCGTCTTTATGCTACATGTTCGCAATGTAAACATCCACTGGTTTCCATATCGCTAGCTACTACCATTACTCACACATACTGTGCGCCCGCCACTCCCACATCAAAAACATCATCAGCTACATTCTTTGTTTTCTGTTTTGTCTGACGTTCATTGAACGCTCATTGGAGAGGCCGTGTCACCAGATTCTATCAAGATTACCGCCCTAAGTAAGCTTTTCATCACAATCAGAGCAACAACGACATCAGCTGGAGTTGTCATTGCCTGTTTCGCATGACAATCTGCGACATTGGCTCCGATCTTAACAACTAGTTACTCTTTACTAAAAGTATCTAGGAAACTTCAGGAATGCGTCAATCCTAGTCTGCATGATAAATTCTATATTAGAATCACGACTTTACTGGAGGCAATTTGCGGGCCTAAAACATTGGGAACGCAAGAATAATTCGTTAAATGCGGACAAAGGCGGAGCAAGTGTACCTTGCCACTTCCCAATGCGAGTTTGATCTAATAGTTTTAGTTTTAGTGATCTAAAACTGGTCTGCTCGGGTATACATTCGACATTACTAAACTGGAAAAAATCATATTTATACCATCGTCTTTATAGAATTAATATTAATGGAAAATTCTCCGATTCCTATTTGGCAACGTCTGGCCTTCCTGAGGGGACCTGGGACCTTGGCAGGAATCCTTGGATCTAGGTGTGTTTGACTTGAAATGTAGGTTCGCAGCACACTTAGATTATATCATGCCCAGGGCCTATGCCATGTTCGGAATTGTGAAACGTAACGCACCACTATTCACGGATCCCTACACCAAACTTTGCATTTGTGCGATCTAAAACTAGATTATGCGGCTCTTACTTGGAATCCCTTCTCATCACCCATGGTTGTTAGACCCTGTCGCATGTACAAACTGCAATGTAGGCTTGTTCACCTACCATTTCTTGAGCTTCATAAAAGTATCCTAACCATTTGATTCTCTCTCATTTGGTGAATGGTAATATTGACTAAGCTATAAGATATAGTTGTCCGATCTGGCTGGTTCCGACCTTTACACTACCTGCAATAGAAAGACCACTTATGGGAAAGTTTCAGCCCAGTTGCTTTAAAACTGAGAGACTAGTTTGCATAGAAACGGACGGACAGACGGACGGACATGGCTAGATCAACTCGTCTAGTGACGCTAATCAAGAAAGTATATACTTTATGGGGTCGGAAACGTCTCGTTCACTGCGTTGCAAACTTCTGACTAAAATATTATAACCTCTGCAAGGGTATAAATACAAATACAATAGGTTGGTGTATAGGAATTAAAAAATGTAATATGAATGTTAAACGTGTCTTTTGTTGTGTATACTTGTAGTGGGAAGGATCTTCCCTACGCATTCTGCTCAACTCCAACTCTCGATATTCCGGAAATCCCAACCCAGCACCTTGGCAATGGCTGGTGATGGCTTCTCCAGCTTTCTCTGTGCGAGCGGCCGGCTTTTCCTCTTCTTTCTCTGCCTTCACCATATAGAATATTATTATTATGAAATATTTTATTATTATAAATTTGAAATCAAAGAAGCAAATCACATACGAATATATTTATTTCACCTTGGCGTGGTTTCTGTGTTTTTCTTTCCATTTTAAAATTTTAGTTTACATGTCTTATATCTTATAGATCAGAGGCAAAGCGTTAATCGCCTATTTGCTTCCCGCTTACTCCTATGGTTTGCTCGCGGGTTCCTTAAATAACAATAACACTCTGTTAAACTTATGACGTAAGCTGGATAGTTTTCAGTGGAAAGAGGCTATTTAAATGCTAACTGATTGTAAACCGATTCTTAAACTTTTTAATTTGTCTATTTCATCATCAGTTTTTCCTACTATCTGGAAGGACTCTTTTATTATTCCACTCCATAAAAAAGGGGGAGAGGGGGGTTTCCTAAAATATAGGTATTTCTAAATTGTCTTCGATTCCTATAGCATTTGAGCGTATTATCCATTCTCATTTGCAACATTTATGTTCCACGCTTATATCGTTATACCGTGTCAGTATGGTTTTGTTAGGCGAAGATCGACCACCACCAAAAGTCTTGAATTGACATCTATTATAGGTATTTGGACCCTTTTCTGTTTACTTTGTTTATAACCGATCTTCCCTTAAGCATACTGATGACGTTAAGCTTTGTTTATAATGTAATGATATAGCGTCGGGATTTAACTTACAGTCAGATATTGATTGTTTTCATGAATGTTGTGAGTACAACCTTTTAAATTTGAACTGCTTTAAATGCAACGTTATGACTTTTTATAGGGGTACTCTTATGTTTATCAGTTAAATTCTTAAAAATACGCCTCTCGACCCGCATATATTCAGTTAACGATTTAGGTGTCTTCTGGACCCTAAATTTAAATTTGACTGTCACATAATGTCCACTGTTAACAAAGCCATGAGTGTTCTTGGGTTTATAAAGCGTCGGTCAAAAGAATTTGATGACCCTTATACGACCAAATTATTATTTACCTCCCTTGTCCGTCCTATTTTGGAATTTTGTTCGTCGGTTTGGAGTCCTCAATATCAAGTGCGCATCGTCCGTATTGAGTCGGTAAAAAATTTTTTTTTTGCCCTTCGTAGTTTCAACTGGGACTAAAACGTAAGGCTACCTTCCTACCAGAGCAGATTATAATTGCTTAATTTACCTACACTTGCAAATCGTAGAACAATGTTTTTTACGATTTTTATACAAAATCTTACCTCCTGTATCCCGTCTCTATTTGTTTTATGTATCTACCTCCCAAAGTCGAATTTTTTGCCCAAATTGATAATAGGGCCCCGCGGTTAACAAACACGTGCTTGGTATCGTTGGCCACCTGTTTTTACTCTTCGAAGTACATCAACATATATAACATTGTTCAAGATGCATTGTTTAGTTCGGGTTAAGGGGATATTTACTAAAGTGATTTTATAAATATTTAAAATTTATTGGATATATTGGGCCAATTTTCATGAATATTTTGTAAATTTTTGTCCCATGGCGCATTAGTTTCTATGGGGCGGTAAGGAAGGCATAAAATAAAATGCGCAGACTATGCATATATAAAACCTACATATATATAGTGTGCCAAGTTTCAAGTCTGTAGCTTTATTTTTCTAGTTTATGCAAGAATATTGGGCATTGGGCCAGTGTGCACTGGATTAGTAGGGCAAGTCCATATGCATAATTATCCAATTATCCCATTTCTTAATTAGTTAGACTGCAAAAAGATGTCAGATGTCTCAATATAATTTCCTTTTCTTTCCCTCTGTTAAGAAATTTTATAAAAACATTCCCAAATGCCGTTTATGTCTATATTGCAGTTAACAAAATAGCGAGGACACGATTTTCGAAATGCCATTTGCAATATTTAAAACATGAGGTCTACCTACATAGATCCAAAGATTTTTTTTCTAAAATATTAAGCATTTTAATAAATAAAAAGAGCCCAATGTTCCAAATTCGATCATTCCACTTTCGTGGTTAACAGACCAACGCTAATTGTACGAACATCCATATATGTAGCTGGGTTACTTGAAATATGCATACATATTAATTGGACACATTTTAAACAAAAACGAAAGTTCACTTCGGCGAAGTTTGTATTCCCCTGCAGTTATAAGAAACAATCAACTTTAATAACACCGTGTGAAATTTTTAAGGATTGTTGCTGACTTCGGTGATATTAAAAAAATTATTTCATTCTTTTTTCAAACCATTTTTTTTTACATCTACATTTAGTAGTCCGTTTTTTATTAAAAATAAAAAATTATATTATAAGATTGTTCGCAGTAGAACGCCAAAATTTCATCGTTTTCTATCAGTTTGTAAATATAACTTAAAGTTTGCTAACTGCTGTGCAGCATCTGTGTTGCGCTAACAGCACCAGTTAAACAGTACGCATGTAAAACCTTGAAAACAAACACTGTACAACACTTACTATACTCTTCTCTCGTCTTGCACTAAAACTTCGAAGTACACGATCTCCAAAACGAAAGCTAGGTCTTTTTATTTTAATTAATTAGAACAGGCCGAAGTAGGCTGCAAAACAGCATCTCCTCTAAACAATTATCTTTGTTTAGAGGTCAAAAAGCCCCAGAGCTATAATTTGTTTTATATTATTTTTCCACTAATTTTGCGATCGTTCCTATGACAGCTATATGATATAGTCGTCCGATTTTAATAAAATTTAATTCGAAATTCAAAACCAATTCAAAAATGCTATTTCCAAACGAAGGAGGTTATAAGTTTTAAATCACCAAAGATATATACCAAGAAAAATGTAAATCTTTGGAAATATTACCTGGGTATTACTTAAGTTAAACAAATAAAAATTAAAGTAAACATCAGTTTCCCTTTGAAGCTCAACCAGTGGAGCCTTTTTCGTTTCAAATTCCCATCGAATTGCATCGGTAAGCTATTGTATTTCACAATGAAATGCGACAGTATCATCTTAAGCTTTTAATCTAAATTTGAAGTTCTAAATTGAAGTTCTAAAGTTCAAGAAGAAAAGCTCCTCGTTGAGGTTCATTGGATTAGATTGAAAATAAAGGAGTGAGTCCTATTTTGTCAGAGACCGCGATCGGTTCACAAGTATTAAAAATTTCTTGTTTTAATTGTGTTTTAAATATAATGGCCTAACACCCGAGTTTTAAAATAAAAAATGCATTTTTTTAAATTATCTTCATACAAGGAATTTAATTTGCACTCATCACAACAGAGCAACAACAACGTCAGCTGAAGTTGTCCTTGTCTGTTTTGCGCGACATTCGTCAAACGCTCTCTGGAAAGCTGCTCTCATCATATTTCATCAAAATTCCAGATTTGTCAAACACTGACCGATGAGACGCTCTCATAATATTTCAACAATATTCCCGCGCGTTTAGGACTTAAAGAGTCTGGAATTAGGCTCAAAGTTTCTAAAGGCTTTTCTCAATTCTATCACTGACAATAGAAATGTCAGTCAGCATAAAAGTGGTGAAACCATTGGCTCCAGCCTTTCAAATTATCGTCAAGGCAACCATGACCGCCAGGAACTATTCAAAAAAATCCCAAACACAAGAGGCAAATAATTGCTCAAGCTTTTGTTGTAAACAACTTTAAGCAATAAATGCCTACTTTTTGGTAGATTCAAAGCGCACGTAATGTCTGATTTTGTGTGTGATTATGTTGCAAATAAAGAAGATGTGGATACGGCCACCATAGTCTGCAATACTCTAGTCATAAATTGTGTTGTTGCTTCAGAAGAATGCATTATTTTAAATTAGGAATACCTGAGCAACACTTTCAGACTATTTTTAGTGATGCGTTCTGACCCAATTCAATCAAAGTCAGTAGATTCATCGACAGGCCGATAGGCCGATTGTTGATGGGAATTATGCATTTGCACAATTATCATACATCGGACTGAAAAATATTCGGCGCCTCTGGTGTCGATTTGACTACGGCAAATTTTTATGATCAACTTACTCGTCTTTATGCTACATGTTCGCAATGTAAACATCCACTGGTTTCCATATCGCTAGCTACTACCATTACTCACACATACTGTGCGCCCAGCTTTCTCTGTGCGAGCGGCCGGTTTTTCCTCTTCTTTCTCTGCCTTCACCATATAGAATATTATTATTATGGAATATTTTATTATTATAAATTTGAAATCAAAGAAGCAAATCACATACGAATATATTTATTTCACCTTGGCGTGGTTTCTGTGTTTTTCTTTCCATTTTAAAATTTTAGTTTACATGTCTTATATCTTATAGATCAGAGGCAAAGCGTTAATCGCCTATTTGCTTCCCGCTTACTCCTATGGCTTGCTCGCGGGTTCCTTAAATAACAATAACACTCTGTTAAACTTATGACGTAAGCTGGATAGTTTTCAGTGGAAAGAGGCTATTTAAATGCTAACTGATTGTAAACCGATTCTTAAACTTTTTAATTTGTCTATTTCAGTTTTCCTACTATCTGGAAGGACTCTTTTATTATTCCACTCCATAAAAAAGGGGGAGAGGGGGGTTTCCTAAAATATAGGTCTTTCTAAATTGTCTTCGATTCCTATAGCATTTGAGCGTATTATCCATTCTCATTTGCAACATTTATGTTCCACGCTTATATCGTTATACCGTGTCAGTATGGTTTTGTTAGGCGAAGATCGACCACCACCAACCTTCTTGAATTGACATCTATTGTAATAAATGGACTTAATAAAAAAAATGCAGACTGAAGATGTTTATACAGATTTTAGTAAGGCCTTTGAAACCGTAAACCACTCTATTCTTTTATTCAAATTAGATCAGCTTGGGTTTCGTAGTAATCAATTAACTTGTATTTCAAGTTACTTGAATGGTCAGAGGGTTATATTCAATAATGCTGTTTCAAAATTAATCTACGTAACATCTGGAGTGCCTCAGGTTAGGTATTTGGGCCCTTTTCTGTTTACTTTGTTTATTAACGATCTTCCCTTAAGCATACTGATGACGTTAAGCTTTGTTTATAATATAATGATATAGCGTCGGGATTTAACTTACAGTCAGATATTGATTGTTTTCATGAATGTTGTGAGTACAACCTTTTAAATTTGAACTGCTTTAAATGCAACGTTATGACTTTTTATAGGGGTACTCTTATGTTTATCAGTTACTTTCTTAAAAATACGCCTCTCGACCCGCATATATTCAGTTAACGATTTAGGTGTCTTCTGGACCCTAAATTTAAATTTGACTGTCACATAATGTCCACTGTTAACAAAGCCATGAGTGTTCTTGGGTTTATAAAGCGTCGGTCAAAAGAATTTGATGACCCTTATACGACCAAATTATTATTTACCTCCCTTGTCCGTCCTATTTTGGAATTTTGTTCGTCGGTTTGGAGTCCTCAATATCAAGTGCGCATCGTCCGTATTGAGTCGGTAAAAAATTTTTTTTTTGCCCTTCGTAGTTTCAACTGGGATTAAAACGTAAGGCTACCTTCCTACCAGAGCAGATTATAATTGCTTAATTTACCTACACTTGCAAATCGTAGAACAATGTTTTTTACGATTTTTATACAAAATCTTACCTCCTGTGTCCCGTCTCTATTTGTTTTATGTATCTACCTCCCAAAGTCGAATTTTTTGCCCAAATTGATAATAGGGCCCCGCGGTTAACAAACACGTGCTTGGTATCGTTGGCCACCTGTTTTTACTCTTCGAAGTACATCAACATATATAACATTGTTCAAGATGCATTGTTTAGTTCGGGTTAAGGGGATATTTACTAAAGTGATTTTATAAATATTTAAAATTTATTGGATATATTGGGCCAATTTTCATGAATATTTTGTAAATTTTTGTCCCATGGCGCATTAGTTTCTATGGGGCGGTAAGGAAGGCATAAAATAAAATGCGCAGACTATGCATATATAAAACCTACATATATAGTGTGCCAAGTTTCAAGTCTGTAGCTTTATTTTTCTAGTTTATGCAAGAATATTGGGCATTGGGCCAGTGTGCACTGGATTAGTAGGGCAAGTCCATATGCATAATTATCCAATTATCCCATTTCTTAATTAGTTAGACTGCAAAAAGATGTCAGATGTCTCAATATAATTTCCTTTTCTTTCCCTCTGTTAAGAAATTTTATAAAAACATTCCCAAATGCCGTTTATGTCTATATTGCAGTTAACAAAATAGCGAGGACACGATTTTCGAAATGCCATTTGCAATATTTAAAACATGAGGTCTACCTACATAGATCCAAAGATTTTTTTCTAAAATATTAAGCATTTTAATAAATAGGAAGAGCCCAATGTTCCAAATTCGATCATTCCACTTTCGTGGTTAACAGACCAACGCTAATTGTACGAACATCCATATATGTAGCTGGGTTACTTGAAATATGCATACATATTAATTGGACACATTTTAAACAAAAACGAAAGTTCACTTCGGCGAAGTTTGTATACCCCTGCAGTTATAAGAAACAATCAACTTTAATAACACCGTGTGAAATTTTTAAGGATTGTTGCTGACTTCGGTGATATTAAAAAAATTATTTCATTCTTTTTTCAAACCATTTTTTTTTACATCTACATTTAGTAGTCCGTTTTTTATTAAAAATAAAAAATTATATTATAAGATTGTTCGCAGTAGAACGCCTAAATTTCATCGTTTACTATCAGTTTGTAAATATAACTTAAAGTTTGCTAACTGCTGTGCAGCGTCTGCGTTGCGCTAACAGCACCAGTTAAACAGTACGCATGTAAAACGTCGAAATAAACACTGTACAGCACTTACTATACTCTTCTCTCGTCTTGCACTAAAACTTCGAAGTACACGATCTCCAAAACGAAAGCTAGGTCTTTTTATTTTAATTAATTAGAACAGGCCGAAGTAGGCTGCAAAACAGCATCTCCTCTAAACAATTATCTTTGTTTAGAGGTCAAAAAGCCCCAGAGCTATAATTTGTTTTATATTATTTTACCACTAATTTTGCGATCGTTCCTATGACAGCTATATGATATAGTCGTCCGATTTTGATAAAATTTAATTCGAAATTCAAAACCAATTCAAAAATGTTATTTCCAAACGAAGGAGGTTATAAGTTTTAAATCACCAAAGATATATATATTTTTTAATTTTTTCCCTGATAGTTCCCATCGGAGCTAAAAGATATAGTTGTCCGGTATGGCTGGTTCCGACCTTTACACTACCTGCAATAGAAAGACGACTTATGGGAAAGTTTCAGCCCAGTTGCTTTAAAACTGAGAGACTAGTTTGCGTAGAAACGGACAGACAGACGGACGGACATGGCTAGATCAACTCGTCTAGTGACGCTAATCAAGAAAGTATATACTTTATGGGGTCGGAAACGTCTCGTTCACTGCATTGCAAACTTCTGACTAAAATATTATAACCTCTGCAAGGGTATAAAAATACAAATACAATCTGTTGGTGTATAGGAATTAAAAAAATGTAATATGAATGTTAAACGTGTCTTTTGTTGTGTATATTTGTAGTGGGAAGGATCTTCCCTACGCATTCTGCTCAGCTCCAACTCTCGATATTCCGGAAGTCCCAACCCAGCACCTTGGCAATGGCTGGTGATGGCTTCTCCAGCTTTCTCTGTGCGAGCGGCCGATTTTACCTCTTCTTTCTCTGCCTTCACCATATAGAATATTATTATTATGGAATATTTTATTATTATAAATTTGAAATCAAAGAAGCAAATCACATACGAATATATTTATTTCACCTTGGCGTGGTTTCTGTGTTTTTCTTTCCATTTTAAAATTTTAGTTTACATGTCTTATATCTTATAGATCAGAGGCAAAGCGTTAATCGCCTATTTGCTTCCCGCTTACTCCTATGGCTTGCTCGCGGGTTCCTTAAATAACAATAACACTCTGTTAAACTTATGACGTAAGCTGGATAGTTTTCAGTGGAAAGAGGCTATTTAAATGCTAACTGATTGTAAACCGATTCTTAAACTTTTTAATTTGTCTATTTCAGTTTTCCTACTATCTGGAAGGACTCTTTTATTATTCCACTCCATAAAAAAGGGGGAGAGGGGGGTTTCCTAAAATATAGTTCTTTCTAAATTGTCTTCGATTCCTATAGCATTTGAGCGTATTATCCATTCTCATTTGCAACATTTATGTTCCACGCTTATATCGTTATACCGTGTCAGTATGGTTTTGTTAGGCGAAGATCGACCACCACCAACCTTCTTGAATTGACATCTATTGTAATAAATGGACTTAATAAAAAAAATGCAGACTGAAGATGTTTATACAGATTTTAGTAAGGCCTTTGAAACCGTAAACCACTCTATTCTTTTATTCAAATTAGATCAGCTTGGGTTTCGTAGTAATCAATTAACTTGTATTTCAAGTTACTTGAATGGTCAGAGGGTTATATTCAATAATGCTGTTTCAAAATTAATCTACGTAACATCTGGAGTGCCTCAGGTTAGGTATTTGGGCCCTTTTCTGTTTACTTTGTTTATTAACGATCTTCCCTTAAGCATACTGATGACGTTAAGCTTTGTTTATAATATAATGATATAGCGTCGGGATTTAACTTACAGTCAGATATTGATTGTTTTCATGAATGTTGTGAGTACAACCTTTTAAATTTGAACTGCTTTAAATGCAACGTTATGACTTTTTATAGGGGTACTCTTATGTTTATCAGTTACTTTCTTAAAAATACGCCTCTCGACCCGCATATATTCAGTTAACGATTTAGGTGTCTTCTGGACCCTAAATTTAAATTTGACTGTCACATAATGTCCACTGTTAACAAAGCCATGGGTGTTCTTGGGTTTATACAGCGTCGGTCAAAAGAGTTTTAAGACCCTTATACGACCAAATTATTATTTACCTCCCTTGTCCGTCCTATTTTGGAATTTTGTTCGTCGGTTTGGAGTCCTCAATATCAAGTGCGCATCGTCCGTATTGAGTCGGTAAAAAAATTTTTTTTTTTGCCCTTCGTAGTTTCAACTGGGATTAAAACGTAAGGCTACCTTCCTACCAGAGTAGATTATAATTGTTTAATTTATGTACCTACACTTGTAAATCGTTGGCCTACTTGTTTTTACTCTTCGAAGTACATCAACATATATAACATTGTTCAAGATGCATTGTTAAGTTCGGATTAAAGTGATTTTATAAATATTTAAAATTTATTGGATATATTGGGCCAATTTTCATGAATGTTTTGTAAATTTTTGTCCCATGGCGCATTAGTTTCTATGGGGCGGAAAGGAAGGTATAAAATAAAATGCGCAGACTATGCATATATAAAACCTACATATATAGTGTGCCAAGTTTCAAGTCTGTAGCTTTATTTTTCTAGTTAATGCAAGAATATTGGGCATTGGGCCAGTGTGCACTGGATTAGTAGGGCAAGTCCATATGCATAATTATCCAATTATCCCATTTCTTAATTAGTTAGACTGCAAAAAGATGTCAGATGTCTCAATATAATTTCCTTTTCTTTCCCTCTGTTAAGAAATTTTATAAAAACATTCCCAAATGCCGTTTATGTCTATATTGCAGTTAACAAAATAGCGAGGACACGATTTTCGAAATGCCATTTGCAATATTTAAAACATGAGGTCTACCTACATAGATCCAAAGATTTTTTTCTAAACAATTAAGCATTTTAATAAATAAGAAGAGCCCAATGTTCCAAATTCGATCATTCCACTTTCGTGGTTAACAGACCAACGCTAATTGTACGAACATCCATATATGTAGCTGGGTTACTTGAAATATGCATACATATTAATTGGACACATTTTAAACAAAAACGAAAGTTCACTTCGGCGAAGTTTGTATACCCCTGCAGTTATAAGAAACAATCAACTTTAATAACACCGTGTGAAATTTTTAAATTAAAAATTATTTCATTCTTTTTTTCAAACCATTTTTTTTTACATCTACATTTAGATGTCCGTTTTTTATTAAAAATAAAAAATTTTATTATAAGATTGTTCGCAGTAGAACGCCTAAATTTCATCGTTTACTATCAGTTTGTAAATATAACTTAAAGTTTGCTAACTGCTGTGCAGCATCTGTGTTGCGCTAACAGCACCAGTTAAACAGTACGCATGTAAAACCTTGAAAACAAACTCTGTACAACACTTACTATACTCTTCTCTTGTCTTGCACTAAAACTTCGAAGTACATGATCTCCAAAACGAAAGCTAGGTCTTTTTATTTTAATTAATTAGAACAGGCCGAAGTAGGCTGCAAAACAGCATCTCCTCTAAACAATTATCTTTGTTTAGAGGTCAGTAAGCCCCAGAGCTATAATTTGTTTTATATTATTTTTCCACTAATTTTGCGATAGTTCCTATGACAGCTATATGATATAGTCGTCCGATTTTGATAAAATTTAATTCGAAATTCAAAACCAATTCAAAAATGTTATTTCCAAACGAAGGAGGTTATAAGTTTTAAATCACCAAAGATATATATATTTTTTAATTTTTTCCCTGATAGTTCCCATCGGAGCTATAAGATATAGTTGTCCGATCTGGCTGGTTCCGACCTTAACACTACCTGCAATAGAAAGACGACTTATGGGAAAGTTTCAGCCCAGTTGCTTTAAAACTGAGAGACTCGTTTGCGTAGAAACGGACGGACAGACGGACGGACATGGCTAGATCAACTCGTCTAGTGACGCTAATCAAGAAAATATATACTTTATGGGGTCGGAAACGTCTCGTTCACTGCGTTGCAAACTTCTGACTAAAATATTATAACCTCTGCAAGGGTATAAAAATACAAATACAATCTGTTGGTGTATAGGAATTAAAAAAATGTAATATGAATGTTAAACGTGTCTTTTGTTGTGTATACTTGTAGTGGGAAGGATCTTCCCTACGCATTCTGCTCAGCTCCAACTCTCGATATTCCGGAAGTCCCAACCCAGCTCCTTGGTAATGGCTGGTGATGGCTTCTCCAGCTTTCTCTGTGCGAGCGGCCGGTTTTACCTCTTCTTTCTCTGCCTTCACCATATAGAATATTATTATTATGGAATATTTTATTATTATAAATTTGAAATCAAAGAAGCAAATCACATACGAATATATTTATTTTACCTTGGCGTGGTTTCTGTGTTTTTCTTTCCATTTTAAAATTTTAGTTTACATGTCTTATATCTTATAGATCAGAGGCAAAGCGTTAATCGCCTATTTGCTTCCCGCTTACTCCTATGGTTTGCTCGCGGGTTCCTTAAATAACAATAACACTCTGTTAAACTTATGACGTAAGCTGGATAGTTTTCAGTGGAAAGACGCTATTTAAATGCTAACTGATTGTAAACCGATTCTTAAACTTTTTAATTTGTCTATTTCATCATCAGTTTTTCCTACTATCTGGAAGGACTCTTTTATTATTCCACTCCATAAAAAAGGGGGAGAGGGGGGTTTCCTAAAATATAGGTATTTCTAAATTGTCTTCGATTCCTATAGCATTTGAGCGTATTATCCATTCTCATTTGCAACATTTATGTTCCACGCTTATATCGTTATACCGTGTCAGTATGGTTTTGTTAGGCGAAGATCGACCACCACCAACCTTCTTGAATTGACATCTATTGTAATAAATGGACTTAATAAAAAAAATGCAGACTGAAGATGTTTATACAGATTTTAGTAAGGCCTTTGAAACCGTAAACCACTCTATTCTTTTATTCAAATTAGATCAGCTTGGGTTTCGTAGTAATCAATTAACTTGTATTTCAAGTTACTTGAATGGTCAGAGGGTTATATTCAATAATGCTGTTTCAAAATTAATCTACGTAACATCTGGAGTGCCTCAGGTTAGGTATTTGGGCCCTTTTCTGTTTACTTTGTTTATTAACGATCTTCCCTTAAGCATACTGATGACGTTAAGCTTTGTTTATAATATAATGATATAGCGTCGGGATTTAACTTACAGTCAGATATTGATTGTTTTCATGAATGTTGTGAGTACAACCTTTTAAATTTGAACTGCTTTAAATGCAACGTTATGACTTTTTATAGGGGTACTCTTATGTTTATCAGTTACTTTCTTAAAAATACGCCTCTCGACCCGCATATATTCAGTTAACGATTTAGGTGTCTTCTGGACCCTAAATTTAAATTTGACTGTCACATAATGTCCACTGTTAACAAAGCCATGAGTGTTCTTGGGTTTATAAAGCGTCGGTCAAAAGAATTTGATGACCCTTATACGACCAAATTATTATTTACCTCCCTTGTCCGTCCTATTTTGGAATTTTGTTCGTCGGTTTGGAGTCCTCAATATCAAGTGCGCATCGTCCGTATTGAGTCGGTAAAAAATTTTTTTTTTGCCCTTCGTAGTTTCAACTGGGATTAAAACGTAAGGCTACCTTCCTACCAGAGCAGATTATAATTGCTTAATTTACCTACACTTGCAAATCGTAGAACAATGTTTTTTACGATTTTTATACAAAATCTTACCTCCTGTGTCCCGTCTCTATTTGTTTTATGTATCTACCTCCCAAAGTCGAATTTTTTGCCCAAATTGATAATAGGGCCCCGCGGTTAACAAACACGTGCTTGGTATCGTTGGCCACCTGTTTTTACTCTTCGAAGTACATCAACATATATAACATTGTTCAAGATGCATTGTTTAGTTCGGGTTAAGGGGATATTTACTAAAGTGATTTTATAAATATTTAAAATTTATTGGATATATTGGGCCAATTTTCATGAATATTTTGTAAATTTTTGTCCCATGGCGCATTAGTTTCTATGGGGCGGTAAGGAAGGCATAAAATAAAATGCGCAGACTATGCATATATAAAACCTACATATATAGTGTGCCAAGTTTCAAGTCTGTAGCTTTATTTTTCTAGTTTATGCAAGAATATTGGGCATTGGGCCAGTGTGCACTGGATTAGTAGGGCAAGTCCATATGCATAATTATCCAATTATCCCATTTCTTAATTAGTTAGACTGCAAAAAGATGTCAGATGTCTCAATATAATTTCCTTTTCTTTCCCTCTGTTAAGAAATTTTATAAAAACATTCCCAAATGCCGTTTATGTCTATATTGCAGTTAACAAAATAGCGAGGACACGATTTTCGAAATGCCATTTGCAATATTTAAAACATGAGGTCTACCTACATAGATCCAAAGATTTTTTTCTAAAATATTAAGCATTTTAATAAATAGGAAGAGCCCAATGTTCCAAATTCGATCATTCCACTTTCGTGGTTAACAGACCAACGCTAATTGTACGAACATCCATATATGTAGCTGGGTTACTTGAAATATGCATACATATTAATTGGACACATTTTAAACAAAAACGAAAGTTCACTTCGGCGAAGTTTGTATACCCCTGCAGTTATAAGAAACAATCAACTTTAATAACACCGTGTGAAATTTTTAAGGATTGTTGCTGACTTCGGTGATATTAAAAAAATTATTTCATTCTTTTTTCAAACCATTTTTTTTTACATCTACATTTAGTAGTCCGTTTTTTATTAAAAATAAAAAATTATATTATAAGATTGTTCGCAGTAGAACGCCTAAATTTCATCGTTTACTATCAGTTTGTAAATATAACTTAAAGTTTGCTAACTGCTGTGCAGCGTCTGCGTTGCGCTAACAGCACCAGTTAAACAGTACGCATGTAAAACGTCGAAATAAACACTGTACAGCACTTACTATACTCTTCTCTCGTCTTGCACTAAAACTTCGAAGTACACGATCTCCAAAACGAAAGCTAGGTCTTTTTATTTTAATTAATTAGAACAGGCCGAAGTAGGCTGCAAAACAGCATCTCCTCTAAACAATTATCTTTGTTTAGAGGTCAAAAAGCCCCAGAGCTATAATTTGTTTTATATTATTTTACCACTAATTTTGCGATCGTTCCTATGACAGCTATATGATATAGTCGTCCGATTTTGATAAAATTTAATTCGAAATTCAAAACCAATTCAAAAATGTTATTTCCAAACGAAGGAGGTTATAAGTTTTAAATCACCAAAGATATATATATTTTTTAATTTTTTCCCTGATAGTTCCCATCGGAGCTAAAAGATATAGTTGTCCGGTATGGCTGGTTCCGACCTTTACACTACCTGCAATAGAAAGACGACTTATGGGAAAGTTTCAGCCCAGTTGCTTTAAAACTGAGAGACTAGTTTGCGTAGAAACGGACAGACAGACGGACGGACATGGCTAGATCAACTCGTCTAGTGACGCTAATCAAGAAAGTATATACTTTATGGGGTCGGAAACGTCTCGTTCACTGCATTGCAAACTTCTGACTAAAATATTATAACCTCTGCAAGGGTATAAAAATACAAATACAATCTGTTGGTGTATAGGAATTAAAAAAATGTAATATGAATGTTAAACGTGTCTTTTGTTGTGTATATTTGTAGTGGGAAGGATCTTCCCTACGCATTCTGCTCAGCTCCAACTCTCGATATTCCGGAAGTCCCAACCCAGCACCTTGGCAATGGCTGGTGATGGCTTCTCCAGCTTTCTCTGTGCGAGCGGCCGATTTTACCTCTTCTTTCTCTGCCTTCACCATATAGAATATTATTATTATGGAATATTTTATTATTATAAATTTGAAATCAAAGAAGCAAATCACATACGAATATATTTATTTCACCTTGGCGTGGTTTCTGTGTTTTTCTTTCCATTTTAAAATTTTAGTTTACATGTCTTATATCTTATAGATCAGAGGCAAAGCGTTAATCGCCTATTTGCTTCCCGCTTACTCCTATGGCTTGCTCGCGGGTTCCTTAAATAACAATAACACTCTGTTAAACTTATGACGTAAGCTGGATAGTTTTCAGTGGAAAGAGGCTATTTAAATGCTAACTGATTGTAAACCGATTCTTAAACTTTTTAATTTGTCTATTTCAGTTTTCCTACTATCTGGAAGGACTCTTTTATTATTCCACTCCATAAAAAAGGGGGAGAGGGGGGTTTCCTAAAATATAGTTCTTTCTAAATTGTCTTCGATTCCTATAGCATTTGAGCGTATTATCCATTCTCATTTGCAACATTTATGTTCCACGCTTATATCGTTATACCGTGTCAGTATGGTTTTGTTAGGCGAAGATCGACCACCACCAACCTTCTTGAATTGACATCTATTGTAATAAATGGACTTAATAAAAAAAATGCAGACTGAAGATGTTTATACAGATTTTAGTAAGGCCTTTGAAACCGTAAACCACTCTATTCTTTTATTCAAATTAGATCAGCTTGGGTTTCGTAGTAATCAATTAACTTGTATTTCAAGTTACTTGAATGGTCAGAGGGTTATATTCAATAATGCTGTTTCAAAATTAATCTACGTAACATCTGGAGTGCCTCAGGTTAGGTATTTGGGCCCTTTTCTGTTTACTTTGTTTATTAACGATCTTCCCTTAAGCATACTGATGACGTTAAGCTTTGTTTATAATATAATGATATAGCGTCGGGATTTAACTTACAGTCAGATATTGATTGTTTTCATGAATGTTGTGAGTACAACCTTTTAAATTTGAACTGCTTTAAATGCAACGTTATGACTTTTTATAGGGGTACTCTTATGTTTATCAGTTACTTTCTTAAAAATACGCCTCTCGACCCGCATATATTCAGTTAACGATTTAGGTGTCTTCTGGACCCTAAATTTAAATTTGACTGTCACATAATGTCCACTGTTAACAAAGCCATGGGTGTTCTTGGGTTTATACAGCGTCGGTCAAAAGAGTTTTAAGACCCTTATACGACCAAATTATTATTTACCTCCCTTGTCCGTCCTATTTTGGAATTTTGTTCGTCGGTTTGGAGTCCTCAATATCAAGTGCGCATCGTCCGTATTGAGTCGGTAAAAAAATTTTTTTTTTTTGCCCTTCGTAGTTTCAACTGGGATTAAAACGTAAGGCTACCTTCCTACCAGAGTAGATTATAATTGTTTAATTTATGTACCTACACTTGTAAATCGTTGGCCTACTTGTTTTTACTCTTCGAAGTACATCAACATATATAACATTGTTCAAGATGCATTGTTAAGTTCGGATTAAAGTGATTTTATAAATATTTAAAATTTATTGGATATATTGGGCCAATTTTCATGAATGTTTTGTAAATTTTTGTCCCATGGCGCATTAGTTTCTATGGGGCGGAAAGGAAGGTATAAAATAAAATGCGCAGACTATGCATATATAAAACCTACATATATAGTGTGCCAAGTTTCAAGTCTGTAGCTTTATTTTTCTAGTTAATGCAAGAATATTGGGCATTGGGCCAGTGTGCACTGGATTAGTAGGGCAAGTCCATATGCATAATTATCCAATTATCCCATTTCTTAATTAGTTAGACTGCAAAAAGATGTCAGATGTCTCAATATAATTTCCTTTTCTTTCCCTCTGTTAAGAAATTTTATAAAAACATTCCCAAATGCCGTTTATGTCTATATTGCAGTTAACAAAATAGCGAGGACACGATTTTCGAAATGCCATTTGCAATATTTAAAACATGAGGTCTACCTACATAGATCCAAAGATTTTTTTCTAAACAATTAAGCATTTTAATAAATAAGAAGAGCCCAATGTTCCAAATTCGATCATTCCACTTTCGTGGTTAACAGACCAACGCTAATTGTACGAACATCCATATATGTAGCTGGGTTACTTGAAATATGCATACATATTAATTGGACACATTTTAAACAAAAACGAAAGTTCACTTCGGCGAAGTTTGTATACCCCTGCAGTTATAAGAAACAATCAACTTTAATAACACCGTGTGAAATTTTTAAATTAAAAATTATTTCATTCTTTTTTTCAAACCATTTTTTTTTACATCTACATTTAGATGTCCGTTTTTTATTAAAAATAAAAAATTTTATTATAAGATTGTTCGCAGTAGAACGCCTAAATTTCATCGTTTACTATCAGTTTGTAAATATAACTTAAAGTTTGCTAACTGCTGTGCAGCATCTGTGTTGCGCTAACAGCACCAGTTAAACAGTACGCATGTAAAACCTTGAAAACAAACTCTGTACAACACTTACTATACTCTTCTCTTGTCTTGCACTAAAACTTCGAAGTACATGATCTCCAAAACGAAAGCTAGGTCTTTTTATTTTAATTAATTAGAACAGGCCGAAGTAGGCTGCAAAACAGCATCTCCTCTAAACAATTATCTTTGTTTAGAGGTCAGTAAGCCCCAGAGCTATAATTTGTTTTATATTATTTTTCCACTAATTTTGCGATAGTTCCTATGACAGCTATATGATATAGTCGTCCGATTTTGATAAAATTTAATTCGAAATTCAAAACCAATTCAAAAATGTTATTTCCAAACGAAGGAGGTTATAAGTTTTAAATCACCAAAGATATATATATTTTTTAATTTTTTCCCTGATAGTTCCCATCGGAGCTATAAGATATAGTTGTCCGATCTGGCTGGTTCCGACCTTAACACTACCTGCAATAGAAAGACGACTTATGGGAAAGTTTCAGCCCAGTTGCTTTAAAACTGAGAGACTCGTTTGCGTAGAAACGGACGGACAGACGGACGGACATGGCTAGATCAACTCGTCTAGTGACGCTAATCAAGAAAATATATACTTTATGGGGTCGGAAACGTCTCGTTCACTGCGTTGCAAACTTCTGACTAAAATATTATAACCTCTGCAAGGGTATAAAAATACAAATACAATCTGTTGGTGTATAGGAATTAAAAAAATGTAATATGAATGTTAAACGTGTCTTTTGTTGTGTATACTTGTAGTGGGAAGGATCTTCCCTACGCATTCTGCTCAGCTCCAACTCTCGATATTCCGGAAGTCCCAACCCAGCTCCTTGGTAATGGCTGGTGATGGCTTCTCCAGCTTTCTCTGTGCGAGCGGCCGGTTTTACCTCTTCTTTCTCTGCCTTCACCATATAGAATATTATTATTATGGAATATTTTATTATTATAAATTTGAAATCAAAGAAGCAAATCACATACGAATATATTTATTTTACCTTGGCGTGGTTTCTGTGTTTTTCTTTCCATTTTAAAATTTTAGTTTACATGTCTTATATCTTATAGATCAGAGGCAAAGCGTTAATCGCCTATTTGCTTCCCGCTTACTCCTATGGTTTGCTCGCGGGTTCCTTAAATAACAATAACACTCTGTTAAACTTATGACGTAAGCTGGATAGTTTTCAGTGGAAAGACGCTATTTAAATGCTAACTGATTGTAAACCGATTCTTAAACTTTTTAATTTGTCTATTTCATCATCAGTTTTTCCTACTATCTGGAAGGACTCTTTTATTATTCCACTCCATAAAAAAGGGGGAGAGGGGGGTTTCCTAAAATATAGGTATTTCTAAATTGTCTTCGATTCCTATAGCATTTGAGCGTATTATCCATTCTCATTTGCAACATTTATGTTCCACGCTTATATCGTTATACCGTGTCAGTATGGTTTTGTTAGGCGAAGATCGACCACCACCAACCTTCTTGAATTGACATCTATTGTAATAAATGGACTTAATAAAAAAAATGCAGACTGAAGATGTTTATACAGATTTTAGTAAGGCCTTTGAAACCGTAAACCACTCTATTCTTTTATTCAAATTAGATCAGCTTGGGTTTCGTAGTAATCAATTAACTTGTATTTCAAGTTACTTGAATGGTCAGAGGGTTATATTCAATAATGCTGTTTCAAAATTAATCTACGTAACATCTGGAGTGCCTCAGGTTAGGTATTTGGGCCCTTTTCTGTTTACTTTGTTTATTAACGATCTTCCCTTAAGCATACTGATGACGTTAAGCTTTGTTTATAATATAATGATATAGCGTCGGGATTTAACTTACAGTCAGATATTGATTGTTTTCATGAATGTTGTGAGTACAACCTTTTAAATTTGAACTGCTTTAAATGCAACGTTATGACTTTTTATAGGGGTACTCTTATGTTTATCAGTTACTTTCTTAAAAATACGCCTCTCGACCCGGTGTCTTCTGGACCCTAAATTTAAATTTGACTGTCACATAATGTCCACTGTTAACAAAGCCATGGGTGTTCTTGGGTTTATACAGCGTCGGTCAAAAGAATTTTAAGACCCTTATACGACCAAATTATTATTTACCTCCCTTGTCCGTCCTATTTTGGAATTTTGTTCGTCGGTTTGGAGTCCTCAATATCAAGTGCGCATCGTCCGTATTGAGTCGGTAAAAAAATTTTTTTTTTTTGCCCTTCGTAGTTTCAACTGGGATTAAAACGTAAGGCTACCTTCCTACCAGAGTAGATTATAATTGCTTAATTTATGTACCTACACTTGTAAATCGTTGGCCTACTTGTTTTTACTCTTCGAAGTACATCAACATATATAACATTGTTCAAGATGCATTGTTAAGTTCGGATTAAAGTGATTTTATAAATATTTAAAATTTATTGGATATATTGGGCCAATTTTCATGAATGTTTTGTAAATTTTTGTCCCATGGCGCATTAGTTTCTATGGGGCGGAAAGGAAGGTATAAAATAAAATGCGCAGACTATGCATATATAAAACCTACATATATAGTGTGCCAAGTTTCAAGTCTGTAGCTTTATTTTTCTAGTTAATGCAAGAATATTGGGCATTGGGCCAGTGTGCACTGGATTAGTAGGGCAAGTCCATATGCATAATTATCCAATTATCCCATTTCTTAATTAGTTAGACTGCAAAAAGATGTCAGATGTCTCAATATAATTTCCTTTTCTTTCCCTCTGTTAAGAAATTTTATAAAAACATTCCCAAATGCCGTTTATGTCTATATTGCAGTTAACAAAATAGCGAGGACACGATTTTCGAAATGCCATTTGCAATATTTAAAACATGAGGTCTACCTACATAGATCCAAAGATTTTTTTCTAAACAATTAAGCATTTTAATAAATAAGAAGAGCCCAATGTTCCAAATTCGATCATTCCACTTTCGTGGTTAACAGACCAACGCTAATTGTACGAACATCCATATATGTAGCTGGGTTACTTGAAATATGCATACATATTAATTGGACACATTTTAAACAAAAACGAAAGTTCACTTCGGCGAAGTTTGTATACCCCTGCAGTTATAAGAAACAATCAACTTTAATAACACCGTGTGAAATTTTTAAATTAAAAATTATTTCATTCTTTTTTTCAAACCATTTTTTTTTACATCTACATTTAGATGTCCGTTTTTTATTAAAAATAAAAAATTTTATTATAAGATTGTTCGCAGTAGAACGCCTAAATTTCATCGTTTACTATCAGTTTGTAAATATAACTTAAAGTTTGCTAACTGCTGTGCAGCATCTGTGTTGCGCTAACAGCACCAGTTAAACAGTACGCATGTAAAACCTTGAAAACAAACTCTGTACAACACTTACTATACTCTTCTCTTGTCTTGCACTAAAACTTCGAAGTACATGATCTCCAAAACGAAAGCTAGGTCTTTTTATTTTAATTAATTAGATCAGGCCGAAGTAGGCTGCAAAACAGCATCTCCTCTAAACAATTATCTTTGTTTAGAGGTCAGTAAGCCCCAGAGCTATAATTTGTTTTATATTATTTTTCCACTAATTTTGCGATAGTTCCTATGATATAGTCGTCCGATTTTGATAAAATTTAATTCGAAATTCAAAACCAATTCAAAAACGTTATTTCCAAACGAAGGAGGTTATAAGTTTTAAATCACCAAAGATATATATATTTTTTAATTTTTTCCCTGATAGTTCCCATCGGAGCTATAAGATATAGTTGTCCGATCTGGCTGGTTCCGACCTTAACACTACCTGCAATAGAAAGACGACTTATGGGAAAGTTTCAGCCCAGTTGCTTTAAAACTGAGAGACTCGTTTGCGTAGAAACGGACGGACAGACGGACGGACATGGCTAGATCAACTCGTCTAGTGACGCTAATCAAGAAAATATATACTTTATGGGGTCGGAAACGTCTCGTTCACTGCGTTGCAAACTTCTGACTAAAATATTATAACCTCTGCAAGGGTATAAAAATACAAATACAATCTGTTGGTGTATAGGAATTAAAAAAATGTAATATGAATGTTAAACGTGTCTTTTGTTGTGTATACTTGTAGTGGGAAGGATCTTCCCTACGCATTCTGCTCAGCTCCAACTCTCGATATTTCGGAAGTCCCAACCCAGCTCCTTGGTAATGGCTGGTGATGGCTTCTCCAGCTTTCTCTGTGCGAGCGGCCGGTTTTACCTCTTCTTTCTCTGCCTTCACCATATAGAATATTATTATTATGGAATATTTTATTATTATAAATTTGAAATCAAAGAAGCAAATCACATACGAATATATTTATTTCACCTTGGCGCGGTTTTTGTGTTTTTCTCCGTCAATTTTAAATTTTAATTTCCACACCGCTTCTTCACAAACACCTCCAAAACATTACTTGTTTTATATCTTATAAATCAGACTCAAAGCGTTAGTCGCCTATTTGCTTCTTGCTCACTCCTATGGCTAGCTCGCGGGTTCCTAAAATAACTATAACAATCTGTTAAACTTAAGGTGTAAGCTGGATAGATTTCAGTGGAAAGAAGCTATTTAAATGCTAACTGATGGTATTTATTTACGGTCACTTATATCATATTTTTTAATATAACGTCATCCTCATATTTTAAACTCATTTTTGTGCAGTAATCCGTATTAACCGAATCTAAGGGAGGCCATGTCAAGGTTCAGTGGAGCCTTACAGCTCACCGATATAGATGACTTTATCACGCCCTCGCAGGTTTAGTGCAACAGATTAACATCTAATTCTTTGATGTAAACGAACATTTTCAATTATTGCAATTTATAGATGTGCATTAAACCCATGCAAACTTTGCCCATAAATAAGGTGACGTCGAAAACTGGGGCGAAAATCACCGTAGAGGAAGACAGCTGTTTCGAGGAATCTGTGGTTGGTAGCTTCCAGAGAGCTTGGATTATATTTAAAGAGTCATAAATTCTTTTCAAGAGTGGTAACCCAAAACTTCAAAAAGTAGAAATCACACTGCAAGACTGTCTGGCCTGTTCAGGGTGTATAACTTCCGCCGAAGGCGTTTTAATCAACAAGCAGAGCCTGGAGGAGCTTCTTAGAGTCCTTTCTGAGAACACAAAAAACAAAAAATTTGGGAAATGCGATAATGTACGTACCATTGTTTTCACCGTGGCTACCCAGCCTTTGCTGAGTTTAGCCCATCGATATCAAATGGGAGCGGAGGATGCTGCGCGCCATTTAACAGGGTACCTCCGCAGTTTAGGCGCTGACTATGTCTTTTGTACCAAAGTAGCTGATGATCTAGCGCTTCTTGAGTGCCGTCAGGAATTTATGGAAAGGTACCGCGAAAACGATTCTTTGACCATGCTCAGCTCTTCTTGTCCGGGGTGGGTATGCTATGCGGAGAAGAATCACGGGAACTTTATACTCCCTTACGTGGCCACTACCCGATCGCCACAGCAAATAATGGGAGTGTTAGTGAAACAGTTCCTGGCCGACAAGCTAAATATTCCTGGATCGCGTATCTACCATGTGACAGTGATGCCCTGCTACGATAAGAAGCTTGAGGCCTCCCGCGATGACTTTTTCAGCAAACTGAACAATGCACAGGACGTGGACTGTGTAATCACAGCAGGTACTGAGATATACATAGCCATAAGATTTTACTTGAGAATAATGTAACTTGTATGTAGTTGAGGTTGAAAAGATGTTGACCGACGACCAGCGAACACTGGCGCACTACGATCCTGATGATCTGGATTGGCCATGGTCTGAAATAAAACCGGAATTCATGGTGTGGGCCCACGAGGCGACCCTTTCTGGTGGTTACGCAGAACACATATTTAAGTTCGCTGCTCGAGAGCTTTTCAACGAAGAAACACCGGATAAGCTTGAGTTTAAACAACTTAAAAATCGCGACTTTCGAGAAATAATTCTTGAAAAGAATGGCAAGACCGTTTTGAAATTTGCTATTGCCAACGGCTTCCGAAACATACAAAACCTGGTGCAAAAACTGAAGCGTGGAAAAGGTGCACATTATCACTTTGTAGAGGTTATGGCATGTCCTTCTGGCTGTATAAACGGAGGTGCACAGGTACGACCCATAAACGGGCAGCATGTTCGCGAGCTTACTCAGCAACTAGAGGATATGTATCAGAAGCTTCCACGATCACAGCCTGATAACGCTTTAACAAAACACATATACAACGACTTTCTGGACGGCTTTCAAACGGAAAAATCATATAAGCTACTTCACACTAGTTACCATGATGTGGTAACTAAGATCAGTACATCTCTTAATATTAAGTGGTGAAACTATATTGTTGTGCTTTATTTTTAGAAAAGTTTTTAGAAAACACTGGCCCTTGAGTTACGACTTTCAGTCAGGGGAACTCCATAAAAAATGAAGATATTCTGTTAAATACTGCAGAACTGTTCGGGTCACCTGTATTTAAGCAATCATGATGTTTACCATCCTGTTCTTGTCCAAACCCATGTATCTCTTTGTTTATTTAAATGTAAATTTGTAGAAATCACGATCGAATTATTCTAAAAACAGAGAAAGGCTAATTATAACTCAATAAACTTGTACAACAAAATCCAGTGTAAAACAAAAATCCGGCAGATATAATTTAATTGACTTCAAATTTTGACACAATATTATTCAGGTATTACGCATTCAATTAAAAAAATAAAAAAAATGTAATACCTTACCACTTCTCTTAAGAGAGAAATTTCAAATAATTACAGAATAAATCAAGAAAGGAAGTTAACTTCGGCGAGCCGAAGTTTGTATACCCTTGCAGTTATAAAAAATAATCAATAATTTTATTAAATTGAATTCGAAATTATTAAAAATATAAAAATGTATATTCCCAATATTATAAGATAATATGTCCAAAAGCCCCAAAGCTATAATTTGTTTCAAATTATTTCCGACCAATCGTTCCTATGTAATCGTCCGATTTTAATAAAATGTAATTCGAATTTCTAATTAAAAAATGTTATTTTCAAGCTTATAAGGTTATATGTTAAAGATATAATTTTTATTTCATGTTTTCTGACTAATTTTCCGATCGTTCCCATGGCAGCTGTATGATATAGTCGTCCGATTTTTATCAAATTTAATTCGAAATTCAAAACCAAATAAAAAATTTTATTTCCAAGCGTAGGAGGTTATGAGTTAAAAAACACAGAAGATATAGTTTTTCAATATTATTTTACCACTAATTTTCCGATTGTTCCTATGGGACCTATATGATATAGACGTCCGATTTTGATAAAATTTAATTAGAAATTCAGAACTAATTTAAAAATGTTATATCCAAGCTTAGATATAATTTTTTTTTAAATTTTTTCACCGATAATTCCTATGAGAGCTATAGGTTATAGTTGTCCGATCCGGCTGGTTCCGACTTATATACTACCTGCAATAGAAAGAAGACTTTTGGAAAAGTTTCAGACCGATAGCTTTAAAACTGACAGACTACTTTATAGGGTCGAAAACGTCTCCTTCAGTGCGTTGCAAACTTCTGGCTAAAAATTATTATACCCTCTGCAAGGGTATAAAAATATTTTTTCCCTATTTAAATAATAAGGGAAGATAGAATTAGACTACGAAACAGAGCTAAGAGTAGTTTGGAAGAATAAGCACATAAGTAGATGTAGATTTTAATGGTTCCGATTATGGCAATTCTAAAGTATTTCGCTTAGCAAAGTTATAAAACTGCGCGGATCCTTTGAAAGTTGAAGTTCACATTGTCTAACTTTGGAGAAAGACTATCAGAAACGCATTAAATAAGAAAGAGTTTGGAACGCTACAAAATATATTCGTAGCTCTTTTAATGGCAGTAATTGTATAAATTTTCCAATTATATTGAAAAATTATGGTATGTTTATTATTTTTACATTAACGAAGGCATCTAGTTTAGTTAGAGAAAGTAAACGAGAAATGGTATTGACGCTGGGGAGGCAAATTGTTAGTTACAATGTGTGGTGATGTCGGTCTATCATCAAGCAGTGGGTCAATTCTAGATACCATGACTTCAGACGGATCTAAAACAAATACCAGATCTAATTGTCTGATTATTGAATTTCGTCAGTTTTATAGGTATTAAAATTGTTAGACAGAACTACAGTACGATATCTCCGGTTTCAGCCAAGTCTTAGTAAAGGTCAGAATGTCACCAGAAAAGCAGAGAAGTCATTATAAAGGATAGGTAGCTTCACATTAAGTCCTAACATTTGGGTGTCAGCCTGGGATTTCGTCTGTCGATTTTTTTTTTTGAAAATTGGTAGAAAAATTGAAATAAAAATATATAGTAGTTATATTTCTAGTCCAAAAAAAATTTACAAAATTGAATTGTTTTTGTAGTTATTGAAAGAAGAGAGCGTATGAGATAGAGATTTACAGTTACTATGAAAAGTGACTGTTCACGGTTGCACACTTTTAATTGTTTGACCAATGGCGATAAGGGGATCTCGAAAAATGAAGAGACAGCATAATGGGCTACAGCTGTTTGGCAAATCTGTGGGGGTTTAAAATTAATACCACTCTGCAAGACGGTTTTTCTTGGTTAGGGTGTGTAACATTCGCCTAAGACGTTTTAATCAACAAACAAATCCGGGAGGTGTTCCTAAGATATGTGTGATAATGTGTGTACCATTGTGTTGACCGTCACTACCCAGCCATTAATTCTAGTGGAACAGATTTTAGCCAGCATGCTGAATATTCCTACGATAAGATATGGAGGCCTCCCCTATTGACTATTTTTAGTAAATTCAACAATGCACAGGACGTGGACGGTGTCAACTCCGATGCCTTGAACTGGCTCTGGTCTTAAATAAGACCAGAATTCATGGTGTGGGCCTACGAGGCGACTCTCTCTGGTTGTAACGCAGAACACGTATTCAAGATCGATGCTTAAGAGCATTTTAACGAGGAAACATGGGATAAGCTTGAGTTGAAACCAATTAGAAATCGCAACTTTCGGGAAATAAATCTTATAAAGATGGCAAGGACGTCTTGAAATTTGCTATTGCCAACGGCTTCCGAAACAGGAAAAAGTGCACTTTATAAAAAATGTTTACATCACATTTTGGTTTAAGTTGAAAAAATTCAGTTGATTTATTTCTAGTTCACATAAGCAAGCAATGTAATTATTTTTGTAATTATTGGCTGTAGAAATAATAAATTAGCGACGTCGTGTCAACCATACCGCATAAAATGAAAATCTTCATATATAATTCTGAATTTGTATGGACATCAACTTTTAAACTTTTTGTTGTCCTAAATGTTGTCAAAAAGATTCTCCAAACAAAACTAATAGTAACTGCAAAAAGTTTACATATATTGGTTCATTGCCCAAGCCCAGTGCCCATAGATTAGGTCACGTAGAGGACTGAGTCCAAAATCACCGTTTTTTGATCAACCAACCTCGGGGAGTCTCTCAAGGTCCTTTCTGAGATATTAAGAAATGGTTTTGCCGAGCTCAGCCGAACGATATAAGATGGGAGCGAAGGTTGCAGCGCGAATTATAGTCGTTGGTCCGGAGCTGTCTTCTTTTAAGCTTTGATAATAACAATAAATTAACCGCCTGGCCTGAATGTCGTTCGGACTGAATTTTTTTTTCAATTTTAAGTACAAAAGATGGCTCTACTTGATGTGCTAGCATAATTTTTATTCTTTCCATCACGACTGAATTTAACGGTTTACGTAGTTGTCCTGAACAAGTTTAATGTTTTCACGTTCTTGATCCATTTGTTTAAAAATAATTGTTTTGATAAACACTTCATAAAGTGTTTTATAAAATCTTGTTTGTCGATTGTATATTTAGTTATTTCCAAAAAACTTACATGTATTTAATTATGAAAAATTTGTGTAGCTTGGAATCTCCGCGTAAGAACTTACTTTATTTTCGTTTCGTTATTGGCGTCCATATTTACCGGAACTATTTTTACTATGTGGCCTAATCCGCTTATAAGTCCCCATCTGAGCCTATTTCTCCGATTGTTGAGAAAGACGAAGTTTAGTCTTTGCTGGACTTCGGATAAATTTGAAGTATAATAACTTAATTTTTAAAAACTCTGCTCGTTTCATACCACCTATTGTGTCTTAGCAGCTGATTCCTCTTAGTTGCTCAGATGAATAATGTTTAAAATTTTGTAAGGACTTGTTTTAAAGTTGATTTTTTCGAAAGTTGATCTTTATCCATTATTTTTCTAACGGGCTTTTGAGTTTTTACGAAAGTTATTTTGTAAAATTACATTGTAAGTTTAACTTTCTAATTCTAGCAAAATTGTGTAAGTGCCATTTCTTGGTTTTGTGACCTTTCTAAGTATCTTTTTGTGTAACTATTGTTTTTTGATGGTTAATGATTAACTTTATTTTAAATAAAACAGATTGTTCTGTTTAAATTTTTCTATTATCCTTGTTGAAAATAGAAGTACCAACAGGTAACGTTAAAGCTTTTTTCTTTGCTCCTCCATGTGTCTCTTCAAATTAGGGTATAATGTTGTCTGGAATTCGTTAAAGTTTAGGAAGTAATCATGTTCAATATCAAATTTTACTGTTTTCTCGAAAATGTGAATGCGGCCACTTAATAGCTGGAACTGGTTAATGTTGTGCTAAAGTGGATCTCATTGTTGTAGGTTATTATTGGTACTTCCGTTCGTACAAATGGTGGTTTCTGGTGGTTTCATACTTAAAAGTGAGGCAGATTTCACAGATGTGGATTCTATGAAAAATTACAAATTTTAGTTGGGGTACATGAATTTTTTGCAAAAAATTAATCTGTAAATCTTATCGAATTGTGAGTCTGAAATATTTTGAGTAAGCTTTATGTATTTTAAAAATGTCGTCGGTCGAATTAACGGCTTAAGTGTTGCTTGGTATTTGGTTTAAAAATATTTGTGGTTTTTCCTAAGGCGAAAGATGGTTCTGCAATACACTGTCGTGTTTTTTTTTTAATAAGTATTGAACATGCGTATTGAATATGACTTGCGTATTGAATGTGTTAAGAAAACTTTTAACTGAAGAAATACCAGTTAAATTACTTAAATCGATCTCGATTCTACTCAAAGCATCTGCAATTAGATTTTGAGAGCCTTTTTCGTAGACATTGTCGTAAGCGTTTGCGGAAATGGTCAGCTTCCATCAGCGGAATTTTACCACCTTGTTATGGATTTATGGGTTGTGAGAGAAAGGCTCCTATAGCGAAGTTACTTTCGTTCGTAATGAGGGTAAAGTCTAGATGTTGTAAAATCGGGCTTTTTTTTGATGACGTATTTTTTGTTGTGAATAATGAGAATGTCCAAAATCGATGAAGTAATTGAAGAAGTTTTCATGTCATGAAGGTTCTACACATGTTTTAAGCTTAAAGTTTCTGAAAGCTTTCCCATTTCTTCTACTGAGAATAGCAATGTCAGTCAGAGTAAAAAAGTGGTGAATCTATGGCTCCAGCTTCTTTAATTGGTCAACAAGCCAACCGTCCAAAGATGGTTCTGTTACACCAGTTTCTACAGCTGGGAACCATGTAGATAATGACAGGAACACGAGGCAAATAGTTGGTCAAGTTTCTAGTTGTAAACAAGTCAATGTTGTGCCGAGCAATAAATTCCTTCATATCGGTAGATTCACGTAGGTAAAATCAGGTTCTGTGTGTGGATTGCAACATATCTAGGCTAGTCGTGGATACCGGCACCGAAATGTGCAAGCCTTTAGGAAAAAGTGGTGTAGATGTTTCTACACAGGAATTTTTAATGAGGAATACCTTAGCAGCACTTTTAGACTGTATTTAGTGATGCATTCTGGCCCAATCCAATTAAAATCAGCCGATTCATCCGAAGGTTCGATTTGATGGAAAGGTTCTGGATTTGGAGATTCATCATTTATCGGAATTAAAAAAACATCCAAATATCGGTGCCTCTGGTGTATTTTTTACTAGGGAAAATGTTGATAAATGTAAACGGCCGCTGTTTTCGTATCGCTAGCTGCTACTCTTGAGTACATTTGTCATACGCTTACTTGTCAGCTGGTCAGCTGGTGCCCTATTTGGAGATTCATCATTTATCGGAATTAAAAAAACATCCAAATATCGGTGCCTCTGGTGTATTTTTTACTAGGGAAAATGTTGATAAATGTAAACGGCCGCTGTTTTCGTATCGCTAGCTGCTACTCTTGAGTACATTTGTCAAACGCTTACTTGTCAGCTGGTCAGCTGGTGCCTTATTTGTGTTAAGCTCGCCTAATAATCACAAAAGCCCAACGTCTTAAGCTTTTAAATGACACTCTTGGTCACAATATCATTGAAATGGCAGCTATATGATATAGTAGTCCGATTCCAAATTCGAAATTCAGAACTAGTTAAGAAGTGTTATTTCAAAGTGTAGGAGGCTATATGTTAAAAAACACCAATGATATAATTTTGTTAAAATGTTTTTCCCAATATAAGATATAGTTGTCCGATCCGGCTGGTTCCGACTTATATACTACCTGCAACAGAAAGAAGACTTTAAGGAAAGTTTTAGCGCGATAGCTTCAAAACTGAGAGACTAGGACATGGCTAGATCGACTCGTTTAGTGTTGCTGAAGAATATGTATACTTTGTGGGGTCGGAAATGTCTCCTTAACTGCGTTGCAAACTTCTGACTGAAATCATTATATCCTCTGCAAGGGTATAAAGAGTTTGGAAGACTATAAAATACTTTCGTAGCTTTTTCAATAGCAGTAAATATACAAATTTGTACAATTCTAATGAGAAATCATGGTGTTAAGTTTATTATAGTCACATTTACGAAAGCATCTAGTTTAGTTAGAGAAAGTAAAGTAGAGACGGTATTAACGCAGGAAGGGCAAATTGTTAGTTCCAATGCAGGATGATATCGGTCTTCCAGTACAGCCAGTGGGTCAATTCTAGATACCTTGACTTTAGACGGATCTTAAACGAATACCAGATCTAATTATCTGATTATTAAATTCTATTGTTGGGCAGAACTTCAGAGTTTGATATCTCCGGTTTCAGACATGTCAGGGTCAGAATATTTTTATAACCTTGCAGAGGGTATAAAGATTTCAGTCAGAAGTTTGCAACGCAGTGAAGGAAACGTTTCCGACCCCATAAAGTATATATATTCTTGATCAGCGTCACAAGGCGAGTCGATCTAGCCATGTCCGTCCGTCTGTTCGTCCGTCCGTCTGTCCGTCCGTCTGTCCGTCCGTCTGTTCGTCCGTCCGTCTGTCCGTCCGTTTCTACGCAAACTAGTCTCTCAGTTTTAAAGCTATCGGCCTGAAACTTTCCCAAAAGTCTTCTTTCTATTGCAGGTTGTATATAAGTCGGAACCACCCGGATCGGACAACTATAAATTATAGCTCCCATAGGAAATATCGGGGAAAACATTAAAAAAAATTATATTTTTGGTGTTTCTTAACATATAACCTTCTAAGCTTGGAAATAACATTTTTTAATAAGTTCTGAATTACGAATTTAATTTTATTAAAATTGGAAGACTATATCATATAGCTGTCATAGGAACGATCGGGAAATTGGTGGGAAAAAAATATATAACAAATTATAGCTGAAGTGCTTTTTGACATATAACCTTCTTAGCTTGAAAATAACATTTTTTAATTAGTTCTGAATTTCGAATTAAATTTAAATAAGATCGGACGACTATATCATATAGCTGCCATAGGAACGATCTGGAAACAATTTATTTACTAAAGTTGATTATTGCTTATAACTACAAGGGTATACAAAGTTTGGATTGACGAAGTTAACTTCCTTTCTTGTTTTTTGTTTTATTAACTTTGCTTTTAATTTTAAATCTTCTCTTTATTTTGAGACTAATAATAAGTTTACGAATCTTAACATTAAAATTTGATTAGCAGTATACTAAGACTGCATTCTGGCTGCGCGTCCCTCTTGTCGTTCGTTGGGTGGGTAAGTCATTGCGACGAAGACGTGATTGGTTCCGCAACTTTGTTTGACCTCTCGCCAGGTGGTTAGGGTGCAACCATAGCTTGGTAAAGTAAAGTTTATGTCGCGATGTATGTTTTCGTTGCGAACGTACCACAGTACCCCAGAGACGGTTCTTAATATCTTCAACTGAACTCGCTGGACTATTGCTATTGCTGTCATTCCCCCATAACTGGGAGCCGTATATCTATAATGTTTTAGTACCGAGTTGACTTGATATTCAAGGAGACCGAGGGTTGATAAGCCTGTCTTTTAGCTTTAGGTGTGTTGTTTTGGCTTCAATGTGCCGGCGCCATGTGAGTCTGCTGGCGGGGTGTACTTTTAGATATGTTAATTCGTTTGTTTGCGGTAGTAAAGTGTTGTTTAACGTAATCGGCGAGTAATTTTCCCTGTTCAGGGTGAACGTAGCGTGAGCTGTTCGTTCACTTAAATTCGCCAATCTGATAGCCATTTTTCAACATCGTCCAGATAAAGAGCTATCTGCGCAGTTGCTTGCGTCGGGCATTTTGAGAGGGTAAGAATAGTTGTATCATCAGCAACGTAGATGATGTTAGTCGTGTCCTTGTCGGGATGTCTGCTGTGTAGAGGACATATACCGTTTGCTCTAGCACGCTAACTGGAGGAACTCCAGCTCCAATAGTGAAATCGTCAGATTTAGCAGTGTTGCACGTGACAACAAAGTTTCTGTTTGTTGTTTGTTGTAGGTGTTTTAGGGGAGCATTGTCTTGATATTGTACATTATACCTTTTGGCAGACTCAATCAAATGCTTGAGAAAGATGTTATCCGGTTGATCCGTTCAATTGTTCCGTGCTTTTCACGAAACCCAAATTGATGTGACGGGACTCCTTCTTAGAGTATTAGGTATCTGTTTATCCGAGTCCATACGCATATTTCAAAGAATTTAGATCAGCATAAAAGTAGGCTTATATTTCTATACGACATGGTGATTGTGTGGTCTTTCCCCGGCTTTTCTATCATAATTATAAATTTTTTTTGTCCATCTCACTGGATAGTGGCCAAGTTTTGAGATGGCATTGAAAAGCTGGGTGCAAACGCAATATCGTGCTCGCTCTGTCTGCATCACTGCGCGCCCAGCCACCTATGGGATTTCTAATAGGCATCACGGTTCCTTTCGGTGAGCTCCGAGTTGGGTTTTTTTTATTGAAGTTGACAATTGCTCTATGTAGCGGCGGTGGTCATATGCTTCTTCTTTCTGTAGAGCTTTAGTAAGTAGAGGCATGCCTCACGGTTTCCTTAGCAAATGGAGATCCGTTGGGCTGCCACTCTCGACGTAAGCGTCGCTATTTGAGGACGAGCTGTTCGATTTGTAGATTTGTACTCTTTTGATTGCATTGTGTATTTATAGTTTGAGGTGTTGAAGCTTGCGCAACACAGACGAGTACAGACTCCAGTGAATTAACAAAGCATTTTACGTCGGCTTCATCGTTGAGATGAGGTTTAGGTGTGAGCTAATACATTTTCTGTACTTAACATAATTGGATTTCTGTGAGGTCAATTTAATTAATTAACAATTAAATCTTGGATAGTTGTAAGGCTATGTTGTAGGCTACATGTCATAGCTTTAAGGTAGCTTTTTGGCTGCTCCTTGGTATGCTGATTGCAGAAATGATCTTTTTAAGCAGGGGTAGCTAGTCCTGATTTTAAAAAGGGCTTGTGTTTGTCACTATTTTTTCAGAGTTTATGGGTTTAAGGTTTGCAGGTCCTTGCTGCATTTTAGCTGATTCATGTAAAAGTTATTTTTAATTTCTGTAAAACATTTTGATAATTATTATTATTATTATCTTCAGACGTCATTTGGACTTGTGTGGCCTTTACAAGGGAATTATGTAGAAGTTACCCTTGCCAATAAGCTTGTCGACGGTCAAACATTGTAATCGATAGGTAGAATAAGTATTGTAATCAAAATCTAGTATTTATAAAGCTATCCGATCTTGTATGGATTTCTTGACCTTGAAGTGTGGGCCTGCTTATATCGGTATAGTGAATGCCGCCAAAAATGTGAATTGTCTTGTGAATTGTAGTAGGGCTCACTGCGGTAAAATTAGGTTAGTTTGAAATATATGAGGCTGATTTGAATTGTTCACAAAATAAAACGCACGTACGTCACGCGCACGGCGCCCTTGAAGTTAACCGTCTCTTCGGACCAAAGCGTGATGGGTAGTCGTTAAAAAGGCCAACATTTAACATTTGCGCTGCTAGCTGATATCGTTAAAAGCGCTGTCGATATGGTGGTTGTTGTTAAGGTTGACGTTGTCAAAGAAATTTCGGTGCTAGTTACTGCGCTTTTTGGCTGCAGAGACGTCGATGGTAGCGAGGGGGAGCAAGAACACGCTCTCTCGCTTTCTACGTTTAAGAGTTCGGTCGAGTTGGAACGTCATAGGAACGATCGGATAATAAGTGGGAAATAATGTGAAACAAATAATAGCTTTGGGGCTATTTGACATATTATCTTATAATATTGGGAATATACATTTTTATGAATTTCGAATTTATATTTAATTTAATAAAATTATTGATTATTTTTTAAAACTGCAAGGGTATACAAACTTCGGCTTGCCGAAGTTAACTTCCTTTCTTGTTTTCATATTATTTTACTACTAATTTTCCGATCGTTATTATGGCAGCTGTATGATATAGTTGTCCGATTTTTATAAAATGTAATTCGAAATTTAGAACCAATTAAAAAATGTTATTTTTCAGCTTAGAAGGTTATATGTTAAAAACACCGAAGATATAATTTTTTCATATTATTTGACTACTAATTTTCCGATCGCTCATATGGCAGCTATATGATATAGTCGTCCGATTTTGATAAAATTTAATTCGAAATTCAAAACTAATTAAAAAATGTTAATAATTATTAATGTTTCAAAACTTGTTTGCGTAGAAACGGACAGACAGACGGACATGGCTAGATCCATTCGTCTAGTGACGCTGATCAAGAATGTATATACTTTATGGGGTCGGAAACGTCTCCTTCACTGCGTTGCAAACTTCTGACTGAAATTATTATACCCTCTGCAGGGGTATAAAAATCGGACGATTGTAACATATAGGTGTTAAAAAACGGTCAGATAAAAAATATATTGTAGTACATTTGTATTCTTTTGATTGTATGTGTTTGTAGTTTGAGGTGTTAAAGCTCGGGCAGCAGAGAGGAGTACAGACTCCACCGATTTAACAAAACTTTCTACGTCGGCTTCATCGTTGAGATGAGGACTTAGCTTAATGTGTGGGCTAATATATTTTCTGTACTTAACTTTATTGGATTTCTGTGAGGTCAATATTATTGATTGTTCCAATGTTCCTAGATGCCAATAAGAAATTAAATCTTGGATAGTTGTGCTCATAAGCAATATAAATTCCGTAAGGCTTTTTTGTAGGCTGCATATCATAGCTTTAAAATTGCTTTTTGGCTGCTGCGGCGATTGATGCCGGTGAGCCGAGTTATGATCTTGTTATGCTGATTCTTATTGAGGCAGGGTTAGCTAGTCCTGATTTTAAAAGAGCTTGTGTTTGTCACTATTTTTTCAGAGTTTATCGGTCTTCGTGAGAATCTGGCAGCAGTCGAGAATTAGACTTCAGGGATTGATCTGGAGGCTGTCAAGTGTTTATTTTGGGTGCGGGCAGTAATTCCTCTCTGGCGTAAGCGACGTGCGTTGTTCGTTCACTTAAATTCGCCAATCTGATAGCCATTTTTCAACATCGTCCAGATAAAGAGCTATCTGCGCAGTTGCTTGCGTCGGGCATTTTGAGAGGGTAAGAATAGTTGTATCATCAGCAACGTAGATGTTGTTAGTAGTGTCCTTGTCAGGATGTGTGCTGTGTAGAGGACATATACCGTTGGCCCTAACACGCTAACAGGAGGAACTCCAGCTCCAATAGTGAAATCGTCAGATATAGAAGTGTTGCACCTAACAACAAATTTTCTGTCGTAAAGGTAATACTCTTAAAGCTTGTGGGTGTTTTAGTGGAGAATTGTCTTGATCTTGTACATTAGACCTTTTAGCCAGACTTTATTAAATGCTTGAGAAAGATGTTATCCGGTTGATCCGCTCAATTGTTCCGTGCCATTCACGAAACCCAAATTGATGTGACGGGACTCCTTCTTAGAGTCTTAGGTATCTGTTTATCCGAGTCAATACGCATTTTTCAAAGAATTTAGATAAGCAGGAATGTAGGTTTATATTTCTATACGACATGGGGATTGTGTGGTCTTTCCCCGGCTTTTCTATCATTATTATAATTTACTTTTTTCATCTCACTGGATAGTGGCCAAGTTTTGAGATGGCATTGAAAAGCTGGGCGCAAACGCAATATCGTGCTCGCTCTGTCTGCATCACTGCGCGCCCAGCTACCTATGGGATTTCTAATAGGCATCACGGTTTCTCCGAGTTGGGTTTTCTTACTTGACAATTGTTCTATGTAGCGGCGGTGGTCATATGCTTCTTCTTGCTGTAGAGCTTTAGTAAGTTGAGGCATGCCTTAAGCTTTCCTTAGCAAATCGAGATCCGTTGGGCTGCCACTCTCGACGCAAGCGTCGCTATTTGAGGTCGAGCTGTTCGATTTGTAGATTTGTATTCTTTTGATTGCATTGTGTATTTACAGTTTGAGGTGTTGACGCGTGAGCAACACAGACGAGTACAGACTCCACTGAATAAACAAAGCTTTCTATGTCGGCTTCTTCGTTGAGATGAGGACTAAGCTTAGTGTGTGAGCTAATATATTTTCTGTACCTAACTTTATTGGCTTTCTGTGAGGTCAATATGATGTTCCTGGATGCCAATAAACAATTAAATCTTGGATAAGCAACATAAATTCCGTAAGGCTTTGTTGTAGGCTGCATAACATAGCTTCAAAGTTGCTTTTTGGCTGCTCTGGCGATTGATGCCGGTGAGCCGAGTTATGCTCTTGGTATGCTGATTGCAGAAATGATCCTTTTAAGGCAGGGGTAGCTCGTCCTGATTTTAAAAGGGCTTGTGTTTGTCACTATTTTTTCAGAGTTCATGGGTATTTTGCCTGTTTTGGGTGAACGTAACGTGCGTTGTTCGTTCACTTAAATTCGCCAATCTGATAGCCATTTTTCAACATCGTCCAGATAAAGAGCTATCTGCGCAGTTGCTTGCGTCGGGCATTTTGAGAGGGTAAGAATAGTTGTATCATCAGCAACGTAGATGTTGTTAGTCGTGTCCTTGTCGGGATGTCTGCTGTGTAGAGGACATATACCGTTGGCTCTAGCACGCTAACTGGAGGAAATAGTGAAATCGTCAGATTTAGCAGTGTTGCACGTGACAACAAAGTTTCTGTTTGTTGTTTGTTGTAGGTGTTTTAGGGGAGCATTGTCTTGATATTGTACATTATACCTTTTGGCAGACTCAATCAAATGCTTGAGAAAGATGTTATCCGGTTGATCCGTTCAATTGTTCCGTGCTTTTCACGAAACCCAAATTGATGTGACGGGACTCCTTCTTAGAGTCTTAGGTATGTGTTTATCCGAGTCAATACGCATATTTCAAAGAATTTAGATCAGCATAAAAGTAGGCTTATATTTCTATACGACATGGGGATTGTGTGGTCTTTCCCCGGCTTTTCTATCATAATAATAAATTTTTTTTGTCCATCTCACTGGATAGTGGCCAAGTTTTGAGATGGCATTGAAAAGCTGGGTGCAAACGCAATATCGTGCTCGCTCTGTCTGCATCACTGCGCGCCCAGCCACCTATGGGATTTCTAGTTGGGTTTTTTTTACTAGAAGTTGACAATTGCTCTATACAGCGGCGCAGCTCATATGCTTCTTCTTGCTGTAGAGCTTTAGTAAGTTGAGGAATGCCTTAAGCTATCCTCGAAATCGAGATCCGTTGGGCTGCCACTCTCGACGTAAGCGTCGCTATTTGAGGACGAGCTGTTCGATTTGTAGATTTGTATTCTTTTGATTGCATTGTGTATTTATAGTTTGAGGTATAAAAGCTTGAGCAACACAGACGAGTACAGACTCCAGTGAATTAACAAAGCATTCTACGTCGGCTTCATCGTTGAGATGAGGACTAAGCTTAATGTGTGGGCTAATATATTTTCTGTACTTAACTTTATTGGATTTCTGTGAGGTCAATATTATTGATTGTTCCAATGTTCCTAGATGCCAATAAGAAATTAAATCTTGGATAGTTGTGCTCATAAGCAATATAAATTCCGTAAGGCTTTTTTGTAGGCTGCATATCATAGCTTTAAAATTGCTTTTTGGCTGCTGCGGCGATTGATGCCGGTGAGCCGAGTTATGCTCTTGTTATGCTGATTGCAGAAATGATCTTATTGAGGCAGGGTTAGCTAGTCCTGATTTTAAAAGGGCTTGTGTTTGTCACTATTTTTTCAGAGTTTATCGGTCCTTGTGAGAATCTGGCAGCAGTCGAGAATTAGACTTCAGGGATTGATCTGGAGGCTGTCAAGTGTTTATTTTGGGTGCGGGCAGTAATTCCTCTCTGGCGTAAGCGACGTGCGTTGTTCGTTCACTTAAATTCGCCAATCTGATAGCCATTTTTCAACATCGTCCAGATAAAGAGCTATCTGCGCAGTTGCTTGCGTCGGGCATTTTGAGAGGGTAAGAATAGTTGTATCATCAGCAACGTAGATGTTGTTAGTCGTGTCCTTGTCAGGATGTGTGCTGTGTAGAGGACATATACCGTTGGCCCTAACACGCTAACAGGAGGAACTCCAGCTCCAATAGTGAAATCGTCAGATATAGCAGTGTTGCACCTAACAACAAATTTTCTGTCGTAAAGGTAATACTCTAAAAGCTTGTGGGTGTTTTAGTGGAGCATTGTCTTGATCTTGTACATTAGACCTTTTAGCCAGACTTTATTAAATGCTTGAGAAAGATGTTATCCGGTTGATCCGTTCAATTGTTCCGTGCTTTTCACGAAACCCAAATTGATGTGACGGGACTCCTTCTTAGAGTCTTAGGTATCTGTTTATCCGAGTCAATACGCATTTTTCAAAGAATTTAGATAAGCATAAAAGTAGGCTTATATTTCTATACGACATGGGGATTGTGTGGTCTTTCCCCGGCTTTTCTATCATAATTATAAATTTTTTTTGTCCATCTCACTGGATAGTGGCAAAGTTTTGAGATGGCATTGAAAAGCTGGGTGGAAACGCAATATCGTGCTCGCTCTGTCTGCATCACTGCGCGCTCAGCCACCTATGGGATTTCTAATAGGCATCACGGTTCCTTTCGGTGAGCTCCGAGTTGGGTTTTTTTTACAAGAAGTTGACAATTGCTCTATGTAGCGGCGGTGGTCATATGCTTCTTCTTGCTGAAGAGCTTTAGTAAATTGAGGCATGCCTTAAGCTATCCTCGAAATCGAGATCCGTTGGGCTGCCACTCTCGACGTAAGCGTCGCTATTTGAGGACGAGCTGTTCGATTTGTAGATTTGTATTCTTTTGATTGCATTGTGTATTTATAGTTTGAGGTGTTGAAGCTTGAGCAACACAGACGAGTACAGACTCCAGTGAATTAACAAAGCATTTTACGTCGGCTTCATCGTTGAGATGAGGACTTACATTAAGGTGTGAGCTAATACATTTTCTGTACTTAACATAATTGGATTTCTGTGAGGTCAATTTAATTAATTAACAATTAAATCTTGGATAGTTGTAAGGCTATGTTGTAGGCTACATGTCATAGCTTTAAGGTAGCTTTTTGGCTGCTCCTTGGTATGCTGATTGCAGAAATGATCTTTTTAAGCAGGGGTAGCTAGTCCTGATTTTAAAAAGGGCTTGTGTTTGTCACTATTTTTTCAGAGTTTATGGGTTTAAGGTTTACAGGTCCTTGCTGCATTTTAGCTGATTCATGTAAAAGTTATTTTTAATTTCTGTAAAACATTTTGATAATTATTATTATTATTATCTTCAGACGTCATTTGGACTTGTGTGGCCTTTACAAGGGAATTATGTAGAAGTTATCCTTGCCAATAAGCTTGTCGACGGTCAAACATTGTAATCGATAGGTAGAATAAGTATTGTAATCAAAATCTAGTATTTGTAAAGCTATAAGATCTTGTATGGATTTCTTGACCTTGAAGTGTGGGCCTGCTTATATCGGTATAGTGAATGCCGCCAAAAATGTGAATTGTCTTGTGAATTGTAGTAGGGCTCACTGTGGTAAAATTAGGTTAGTTTGAAATATATGAGGCTGATTTGAATTGTTCACAAAATAAAACGCACGTACGTCACGCGCACGGCGCCCTTGAAGTTAACCGTCTCTTCGGACCAAAGCGTGATGGGTAGTCGTTAAAAAGGCCAACATTTAACATTTGCGCTGCTAGCTGATATCGTTAAAAGCGCTGTCGATATGGTGGTTGTTGTTAAGGTTGACGTTGTCAAAGAAATTTCGGTGCTAGTTACTGCGCTTTTTGGCTGCAGAGACGTCGATGGTAGCGAGGGGGAGCAAGAACACGCTCTCTCGCTTTCTACGTTTAAGAGTTCGGTCGAGTTGGAACGTCATAGGAACGATCGGATAATAAGTGGGAAATAATGTGAAACAAATAATAGCTTTGGGGCTATTTGACATATTATCTTATAATATTGGGAATATACATTTTTATGAATTTCGAATTTATATTTAATTTAATAAAATTATTGATTTATTTTTTTTTCAGAGTTTATCGGTCCTTGTGAGAATCTGGCAGCAGTCGAGAATTAGACTTCAGGGATTGATATGGAGGCTGTCAAGTGTTTATTTTGGGTGCGGGCAGTAATTCCTCTCTGGCGTAAGCGACGTGCGTTGTTCGTTCACTTAAATTCGCCAATCTGATAGCCATTTTTCAACATCGTCCAGATAAAGAGCTATCTGCGCAGTTGCTTGCGTCGGGCATTTTGAGAGGGTAAGAATAGTTGTATCATCAGCAACGTAGATGTTGTTAGTCGTGTCCTTGTCAGGATGTGTGCTGTGTAGAGGACATATACCGTTGGCCCTAACACGCTAACAGGAGGAACTCCAGCTCCAATAGTGAAATCGTCAGATATAGCAGTGTTGCACCTAACAACAAATTTTCTGTCGTAAAGGTAATACTCTAAAAGCTTGTGGGTGTTTTAGTGGAGCATTGTCTTGATCTTGTACATTAGACCTTTTAGCCAGACTTTATTAAATGCTTGAGAAAGATGTTATCCGGTTGATCCGTTCAATTGTTCCGTGCTTTTCACGAAACCCAAATTGATGTGACGGGACTCCTTCTTAGAGTCTTAGGTATCTGTTTATCCGAGTCAATACGCATTTTTCAAAGAATTTAGATAAGCATAAAAGTAGGCTTATATTTCTATACGACATGGGGATTGTGTGGTCTTTCCCCGGCTTTTCTATCATAATTATAAATTTTTTTTGTCCATCTCACTGGATAGTGGCAAAGTTTTGAGATGGCATTGAAAAGCTGGGTGGAAACGCAATATCGTGCTCGCTCTGTCTGCATCACTGCGCGCTCAGCCACCTATGGGATTTCTAATAGGCATCACGGTTCCTTTCGGTGAGCTCCGAGTTGGGTTTTTTTTACAAGAAGTTGACAATTGCTCTATGTAGCGGCGGTGGTCATATGCTTCTTCTTGCTGAAGAGCTTTAGTAAATTGAGGCATGACTTAAGCTATCCTCGAAATCGAGATCCGTTGGGCTGCCACTCTCGACGTAAGCGTCGCTATTTGAGGACGAGCTGTTCGATTTGTAGATTTGTATTCTTTTGATTGCATTGTGTATTTATAGTTTGAGGTGTTGAAGCTTGAGCAACACAGACGAGTACAGACTCCAGTGAATTAACAAAGCATTTTACGTCGGCTTCATCGTTGAGATGAGGACTTACATTAAGGTGTGAGCTAATACATTTTCTGTACTTAACATAATTGGATTTCTGTGAGGTCAATTTAATTAATTAACAATTAAATCTTGGATAGTTGTAAGGCTATGTTGTAGGCTACATATCATAGCTTTAAGGTAGCTTTTTGGCTGCTCCTTGGTATGCTGATTGCAGAAATGATCTTTTTAAGCAGGGGTAGCTAGTCCTGATTTTAAAAAGGGCTTGTGTTTGTCACTATTTTTTCAGAGTTTATTGGTTTAAGGTTTACAGGTTCTTGCTGCATTTTAGCTGATTCATGTAAAAGTTATTTTTAATTTCTGTAAAACATTTTGATAATTATTATTATTATTATCTTCAGACGTCATTTGGACTTGTGTGGCCTTTACAAGGGAATTATGTAGAAGTTACCCTTGCCAATAAGCTTGTCGACGGTCAAACATTGTAATCGATAGGTAGAATAAGTATTGTAATCAAAATCTAGTATTTATAAAGCTATCCGATCTTGTATGGATTTCTTGACCTTGAAGTGTGGGCCTGCTTATATCGGTATAGTGAATGCCGCCAAAAATGTGAATTGTCTTGTGAATTGTAGTAGGGCTCACTGCGGTAAAATTAGGTTAGTTTGAAATATATGAGGCTGATTTGAATTGTTCACAAAATAAAACGCACGTACGTCACGCGCACGGCGCCCTTGAAGTTAACCGTCTCTTCGGACCAAAGCGTGATGGGTAGTCGTTAAAAAGGCCAACATTTAACATTTGCGCTGCTAGCTGATATCGTTAAAAGCGCTGTCGATATGGTGGTTGTTGTTAAGGTTGACGTTGTCAAAGAAATTTCGGTGCTAGTTACTGCGCTTTTTGGCTGCAGAGACGTCGATGGTAGCGAGGGGGAGCAAGAACACGCTCTCTCGCTTTCTACGTTTAAGAGTTCGGTCGAGTTGGAACGTCATAGGAACGATCGGATAATAAGTGGGAAATAATGTGAAACAAATAATAGCTTTGGGGCTATTTGACATATTATCTTATAATATTGGGAATATACATTTTTATGAATTTCGAATTTATATTTAATTTAATAAAATTATTGATTATTTTTTAAAACTGCAAGGGTATACAAACTTCGGCTTGCCGAAGTTAACTTCCTTTCTTGTTTTCATATTATTTTACTACTAATTTTCCGATCGTTATTATGGCAGCTGTATGATATAGTTGTCCGATTTTTATAAAATGTAATTCGAAATTTAGAACCAATTAAAAAATGTTATTTTTCAGCTTAGAAGGTTATATGTTAAAAACACCGAAGATATAATTTTTTCATATTATTTGACTACTAATTTTCCGATCGCTCATATGGCAGCTATATGATATAGTCGTCCGATTTTGATAAAATTTAATTCGAAATTCAAAACTAATTAAAAAATGTTAATAATTATTAATGTTTCAAAACTTGTTTGCGTAGAAACGGACAGACAGACGGACATGGCTAGATCCATTCGTCTAGTGACGCTGATCAAGAATGTATATACTTTATGGGGTCGGAAACGTCTCCTTCACTGCGTTGCAAACTTCTGACTGAAATTATTATACCCTCTGCAGGGGTATAAAAATCGGACGATTGTAACATATAGGTGTTAAAAAACGGTCAGATAAAAAATATATTGTAGTACATTTGTATTCTTTTGATTGTATGTGTTTGTAGTTTGAGGTGTTAAAGCTCGGGCAGCAGAGAGGAGTACAGACTCCACCGATTTAACAAAACTTTCTACGTCGGCTTCATCGTTGAGATGAGGACTTAGCTTAATGTGTGGGCTAATATATTTTCTGTACTTAACTTTATTGGATTTCTGTGAGGTCAATATTATTGATTGTTCCAATGTTCCTAGATGCCAATAAGAAATTAAATCTTGGATAGTTGTGCTCATAAGCAATATAAATTCCGTAAGGCTTTTTTGTAGGCTGCATATCATAGCTTTAAAATTGCTTTTTGGCTGCTGCGGCGATTGATGCCGGTGAGCCGAGTTATGCTCTTGTTATGCTGGGCTTGTGTTTGTCACTATTTTTTCAGAGTTTATCGGTCCTTGTGAGAATCTGGCAGCAGTCGAGAATTAGACTTCAGGGATTGATCTGGAGGCTGTCAAGTGTTTATTTTGGGTGCGGGCAGTAATTCCTCTCTGGCGTAAGCGACGTGCGTTGTTCGTTCACTTAAATTCGCCAATCTGATAGACATTTTTCAACATCGTCCAGATAAAGAGCTATCTGCGAGGGTAAGAATAGTTGTATCATCAGCAACGTAGATGTTGTTAGTCGTGTCCTTGTCGGGATGTCTGCCGTATAGAGGACATATACCGTTGGCTCTAGCACGCTAACTGGAGGAAATAGTGAAATCGTCAGATTTAGCAGTGTTGCACGTGACAACAAAGTTTCTGTTTGTTGTTTGTTGTAGGTGTTTTAGGGGAGCATTGTCTTGATATTGTACATTATACCTTTTGGCAGACTCAATCAAATGCTTGAGAAAGATGTTATCCGGTTGATCCGTTCAATTGTTCCGTGCTTTTCACGAAACCCAAATTGATGTGACGGGACTCCTCCTTAGAGTCTTAGGTATCTGTTTATCCGAGTCAATACGCATATTTCAAAGAATTTAGATCAGCATAAAAGTAGGCTTAAATTTCTATACGACATGGGGATTGTGTGGTCTTTCCCCGGCTTTTCTATCATAATTATAAATTTTTTTTGTCCATCTCACTGGATAGTGGCAAAGTTTTGAGATGGCATTGAAAAGCTGGGTGCAAACGCAATATCGTGCTCGCTCTGTCTGCATCACTGCGCGCCCAGCCACCTATGGGATTTCTAATAGGCATCACGGTTCCTTTCGGTGAGCTCCGAGTTGGGTTTTTTTTACAAGAAGTTGACAATTGCTCTATGTAGCGGCGGTGGTCATATGCTTCTTCTTGCTGTAGAGCTTTAGTAAATTGAGGCATGCCTTAAGCTATCCTCGAAATCGAGATCCGTTGGGCTGCCACTCTCGACGTAAGCGTCGCTATTTGAGGACGAGCTGTTCGATTTGTAGATTTGTATTCTTTTGATTGCATTGTGTATTTATAGTTTGAGGTATAAAAGCTTGAGCAACACAGACGAGTACAGACTCCAGTGAATTAACAAAGCATTCTACGTCGGCTTCATCGTTGAGATGAGGACTTACATTAAGGTGTGAGCTAATACATTTTCTGTATTTATCATAATTGGATTTCTGTGAGGTCAATTTAATTGATTGTTCCAATGTTCCTGGATGCCAATAAACAATTAAATCTTGGATAGTTGTAAGGCGTTGTTGTAGGCTGCATATCATAGCTTTAAGGTAGCTTTTTGGCTGCTCCGGCGATTGATGCCGGTGAGCCGAGTTATGCTCTTGGTATGCTGATTGCAGAAATGATATTTTTGAGGCAGGGGTAGCTAGTCCTGATTTAAAAGGGCTTGCGTTTGTCACTATTTTTTCAGAGTTCATGGGTATGAATCTGACTGCAGTCGAGAATAAGACTTCAGGGATTGATCTGGAGGCTGTCAACTGTTTATTTTGGGTGCGGGCAGTAATTCCTCTCTGTTGTATGCGACTTTTCAGCTCCTTATAAACTAAGCAAGCTCTATAGTTAGCCGTGAATGCCACCGCAGTTGTCGCACTTTTTGAGTTGCAGTCATCTTTGCTCTCCGTGCAGTGTAACGTGCGTTGTTCGTTCACTTCGATTCGCCAATCTGATAGCCATTTTTCAACATCGTCCAGATAAAGAGCTATCTGCGCAGTTGCTTGCGTCGGGCATTTTGAGAGGGTAAGAATAGTTGTATCATCAGCAACGTAGATGTTGTTAGTCGTGTCCTTGTCGGGATGTCTGCTGTGTAGAGGACATATACCGTTGGCTCTAGCACGCTAACTGGATGAACTCCAGCTCCAATAGTGAAATCGTCAGATTTAGCAGGGTTGCACGTGACAAAAAATTTTCTGTTTGTTGTTTGTTGTTGGTGTTTTAGTGGAGCATTGTCTTGATATTGTACATTCTACCTTTTGGCAGAATTAATCAAAGCTTTCCTTAGCAAATCGAGATCCGTTGGGCTGCCACTCTCGACGTAAGCGTCGCTATTTGAGGACGAGCTGTTCGATTTGTAGATTTGTATTCTTTTGATTGCATTGTGTATTTATAGTTTGAGGTGTTGAAGCTTGAGCAACACAGACGAGTACAGACTCCAGTGAATTAACAAAGCATTTTACGTCGGCTTCATCGTTGAGATGAGGACTTACATTAAGGTGTGAGCTAATACATTTTCTGTACTTAACATAATTGGATTTCTGTGAGGTCAATTTAATTAATTAACAATTAAATCTTGGATAGTTGTAAGGCTATGTTGTAGGCTACATGTCATAGCTTTAAGGTAGCTTTTTGGCTGCTCCTTGGTATGCTGATTGCAGAAATGATCTTTTTAAGCAGGGGTAGCTAGTCCTGATTTTAAAAAGGGCTTGTGTTTGTCACTATTTTTTCAGAGTTTATGGGTTTAAGGTTTGCAGGTCCTTGCTGCATTTTAGCTGATTCATGTAAAAGTTATTTTTAATTTCTGTAAAACATTTTGATAATTATTATTATTATTATCTTCAGACGTCATTTGGACTTGTGTGGCCTTTACAAGGGAATTATGTAGAAGTTATCCTTGCCAATAAGCTTGTCGACGGTCAAACATTGTAATCGATAGGTAGAATAAGTATTGTAATCAAAATCTAGTATTTGTAAAGCTATCCGATCTTGTATGGATTTCTTGACCTTGAAGTGTGGGCCTGCTTATATCGGTATAGTGAATGCCGCCAAAAATGTGAATTGTCTTGTGAATTGTAGTAGGGCTCACTGCGGTAAAATTAGGTTAGTTTGAAATATATGAGGCTGATTGGAATTGTTCACAAAATAAAACGCACGTACGTCACGCGCACGGCGCCCTTGAAGTTAACCGTCTCTTCGGACCAAAGCGTGATGGGTAGTCGTTAAAAAGGCCAACATTTAACATTTGCGCTGCTAGCTGATATCGTTAAAAGCGCTGTCGATATGGTGGTTGTTGTTAAGGTTGACGTTGTCAAAGAAATTTCGGTGCTAGTTACTGCGCTTTTTGGCTGCAGAGACGTCGATGGTAGCGAGGGGGAGCAAGAACACGCTCTCTCGCTTTCTACGTTTAAGAGTTCGGTCGAGTTGGAACGTCATAGGAACGATCGGATAATAAGTGGGAAATAATGTGAAACAAATAATAGCTTTGGGGCTTTTGGACATATTATCTTATAATATTGGGAATATACATTTTTATATTTTTATGAATTTCGAATTCAATTTAATAAAATTATTGATTATTTTTTAAAACTGCAAGGGTATACAAACTTCGGCTTGCCGAAGTTAACTTCCTTTCTTGTTTTCATATTATTTTACTACTAATTTTCCGATCGTTATTATGACAGCTGTATGATATAGTTGTCCGATTTTTATAAAATGTAATTCGAAATTTAGAACCAATTAAAAAATGTTATTTTTCAGCTTAGAAGGTTATATGTTAAAAACACCGAAGATATAATTTTTTCATATTATTTGACTACTAATTTTCCGATCGCTCATATGGCAGCTATATGATATAGTCGTCCGATTTTGATAAAATTTAATTCGAAATTCAAAACTAATTAAAAAATGTTTATAATTATTAATGTTTCAAAACTTGTTTGCGTAGAAACGGACAGACAGACGGACATGGCTAGATCCATTCGTCTAGTGACGCTGATCAAGAATGTATATACTTTATGGGGCCGGAAACGTCTCCTTCACTGCGTTGCAAACTTCTGACTGAAATTATTATACCCTCTGCAGGGGTATAAAAATCGGACGATTGTAACATATAGGTGTTAAAAAACGGTCAGATAAAAAATATATTGTAGTACATTTGTACTCTTTTGATTGTATGTGTTTGTAGTTTGAGGTGTTAAAGCTCGGGCAGCAGAGAGGAGTACAGACTCCACCGATTTAACGAAACTTTCTACGTCGGCTTCATCGTTGAGATGAGGACTTAGCTTAATGTGTGGGCTAATATATTTTCTGTACTTAACTTTATTGGATTTCTGTGAGGTCAATATTATTGATTGTTCCAATGTTCCTAGATGCCAATAAGAAATTAAATCTTGGATAGTTGTGCTCATAAGCAATATAAATTCCGTAAGGCTTTTTTGTAGGCTGCATATCATAGCTTTAAAATTGCTTTTTGGCTGCTGCGGCGATTGATGCCGGTGAGCCGAGTTATGCTCTTGTTATGCTGATTGCAGAAATGATCTTATTGAGGCAGGGTTAGCTAGTCCTGATTTTAAAAGGGCTTGTGTTTGTCACTATTTTTTCAGAGTTTATCGGTCCTTGTGAGAATCTGGCAGCAGTCGAGAATTAGACTTCAGGGATTGATCTGGAGGCTGTCAAGTGTTTATTTTGGGTGCGGGCAGTAATTCCTCTCTGGCGTAAGCGACGTGCGTTGTTCGTTCACTTAAATTCGCCAATCTGATAGACATTTTTCAACATCGTCCAGATAAAGAGCTATCTGCGAGGGTAAGAATAGTTGTATCATCAGCAACGTAGATGTTGTTAGTCGTGTCCTTGTCGGGATGTCTGCCGTATAGAGGACATATACCGTTGGCTCTAGCACGCTAACTGGAGGAAATAGTGAAATCGTCAGATTTAGCAGTGTTGCACGTGACAACAAAGTTTCTGTTTGTTGTTTGTTGTAGGTGTTTTAGGGGAGCATTGTCTTGATATTGTACATTATACCTTTTGGCAGACTCAATCAAATGCTTGAGAAAGATGTTATCCGGTTGATCCGTTCAATTGTTCCGTGCTTTTCACGAAACCCAAATTGATGTGACGGGACTCCTCCTTAGAGTCTTAGGTATCTGTTTATCCGAGTCAATACGCATATTTCAAAGAATTTAGATCAGCATAAAAGTAGGCTTATATTTCTATACGACATGGGGATTGTGTGGTCTTTCCCCGGCTTTTCTATCATAATTATAAATTTTTTTTGTCCATCTCACTGGATAGTGGCAAAGTTTTGAGATGGCATTGAAAAGCTGGGTGCAAACGCAATATCGTGCTCGCTCTGTCTGCATCACTGCGCGCCCAGCCACCTATGGGATTTCTAATAGGCATCACGGTTCCTTTCGGTGAGCTCCGTGTTGGGTTTTTTTTACAAGAAGTTGACAATTGCTCTATGTAGCGGCGGTGGTCATATGCTTCTTCTTGCTGTAGAGCTTTAGTAAATTGAGGCATGCCTTAAGCTATCCTCGAAATCGAGATCCGTTGGGCTGCCACTCTCGACGTAAGCGTCGCTATTTGAGGACGAGCTGTTCGATTTGTAGATTTGTATTCTTTTGATTGCATTGTGTATTTATAGTTTGAGGTATAAAAGCTTGAGCAACACAGACGAGTACAGACTCCAGTGAATTAACAAAGCATTCTACGTCGGCTTCATCGTTGAGATGAGGACTTACATTAAGGTGTGAGCTAATACATTTTCTGTATTTATCATAATTGGATTTCTGTGAGGTCAATTTAATTGATTGTTCCAATGTTCCTGGATGCCAATAAACAATTAAATCTTGGATAGTTGTAAGGCGTTGTTGTAGGCTGCATATCATAGCTTTAAGGTAGCTTTTTGGCTGCTCCGGCGATTGATGCCGGTGAGCCGAGTTATGCTCTTGGTATGCTGATTGCAGAAATGATATTTTTGAGGCAGGGGTAGCTAGTCCTGATTTAAAAGGGCTTGCGTTTGTCACTATTTTTTCAGAGTTCATGGGTATGAATCTGACTGCAGTCGAGAATAAGACTTCAGGGATTGATCTGGAGGCTGTCAACTGTTTATTTTGGGTGCGGGCAGTAATTCCTCTCTGTTGTATGCGACTTTTCAGCTCCTTATAAACTAAGCAAGCTCTATAGTTAGCCGTGATTGCCACCGCAGTTGTCGCACTTTTTGAGTTGCAGTCATCTTTGCTCTCCGTGCAGTGTAACGTGCGTTGTTCGTTCACTTCGATTCGCCAATCTGATAGCCATTTTTCAACATCGTCCAGATAAAGAGCTATCTGCGCAGTTGCTTGCGTCGGGCATTTTGAGAGGGTAAGAATAGTTGTATTATCAGCAACGTAGATGTTGTTAGTCGTGTCCTTGTCGGGATGTCTGCTGTGTAGAGGACATATACCGTTGGCTCTAGCACGCTAACTGGAGGAAATAGTGAAATCGTCAGATTTAGCGGTGTTGCACTTGACAACAAAGTTTCTGTTTGTTGTTTGTTGTAGGTGTTTTAGGGAAGCATTGTCTTGATATTGTACATTATACCTTTTGGCAGACTCAATCAAATGCTTGAGAAAGATGTTATCCGGTTGATCCGTTCAATTGTTCCGTGCTTTTCACGAAACCCAAATTGATGTGACGGGACTCCTCCTTAGAGTCTTAGGTATCTGTTTATCCGAGTCAATACGCATATTTCAAAGAATTTAGATCAGCATAAAAGTAGGCTTATATTTCTATACGACATGGGGATTGTGTGGTCTTTCCCCGGCTTTTCTATCATAATTATAAATTTTTTTTGTCCATCTCACTGGATAGTGGCAAAGTTTTGAGATGGCATTGAAAAGCTGGGTGCAAACGCAATATCGTGCTCGCTCTGTCTGCATCACTGCGCGCCCAGCCACCTATGGGATTTCTAATAGGCATCACGGTTCCTTTCGGTGAGCTCCGAGTTGGGTTTTTTTTACAAGAAGTTGACAATTGCTCTATGTAGCGGCGGTGGTCATATGCTTCTTCTTGCTGTAGAGCTTTAGTAAATTGAGGCATGCCTTAAGCTATCCTCGAAATCGAGATCCGTTGGGCTGCCACTCTCGACGTAAGCGTCGCTATTTGAGGACGAGCTGTTCGATTTGTAGATTTGTATTCTTTTGATTGCATTGTGTATTTATAGTTTGAGGTATAAAAGCTTGAGCAACACAGACGAGTACAGACTCCAGTGAATTAACAAAGCATTCTACGTCGGCTTCATCGTTGAGATGAGGACTTACATTAAGGTGTGAGCTAATACATTTTCTGTATTTATCATAATTGGATTTCTGTGAGGTCAATTTAATTGATTGTTCCAATGTTCCTGGATGCCAATAAACAATTAAATCTTGGATAGTTGTAAGGCGTTGTTGTAGGCTGCATATCATAGCTTTAAGGTAGCTTTTTGGCTGCTCCGGCGATTGATGCCGGTGAGCCGAGTTATGCTCTTGGTATGCTGATTGCAGAAATGATATTTTTGAGGCAGGGGTAGCTAGTCCTGATTTAAAAGGGCTTGCGTTTGTCACTATTTTTTCAGAGTTCATGGGTATGAATCTGACTGCAGTCGAGAATAAGACTTCAGGGATTGATCTGGAGGCTGTCAACTGTTTATTTTGGGTGCGGGCAGTAATTCCTCTCTGTTGTATGCGACTTTTCAGCTCCTTATAAACTAAGCAAGCTCTATAGTTAGCCGTGATTGCCACCGCAGTTGTCGCACTTTTTGAGTTGCAGTCATCTTTGCTCTCCGTGCAGTGTAACGTGCGTTGTTCGTTCACTTCGATTCGCCAATCTGATAGCCATTTTTCAACATCGTCCAGATAAAGAGCTATCTGCGCAGTTGCTTGCGTCGGGCATTTTGAGAGGGTAAGAATAGTTGTATCATCAGCAACGTAGATGTTGTTAGTCGTGTCCTTGTCGTTATGTCTGCTGTGTAGAGGACATATACCGTTGGCTCTAGCACGCTAACTGGATGAACTCCAGCTCCAATAGTGAAATCGTCAGATTTAGCAGGGTTGCACGTGACAAAAAATTTTCTGTTTGTTGTTTGTTGTTGGTGTTTTAGTGGAGCATTGTCTTGATATTGTACATTATACCTTTTGGCAGAATTAATCAAATGCTTGAGAAAGATGTTATCCGGTTGATCCGTTCAATTGTTCCGTGCTTTTCACGAAACCCAAATTGATGTGACGGGACTCCTTCTTAGAGTCTTAGGTATCTGTTTATCCGAGTCAATACGCATTTTTCAAAGAATTTAGATAAGCATAAATGTAGGCTTAAATTTCTATACGACATGGGGATTGTGTGGTCTTTCCCCGGCTTTTCTATCATAATTATAAATTTTTTTTGTCCATCTCACTGGATAGTGGCCAAGTTTTGAGATGGCATTGAAAAGCTGGGTGCAAACGCAATATCGTGCTCGCTCTGTCTGCATCACTGCGCGCCCAGCCACCTATGGGATTTCTAGTTGGGTTTTTTTTTACTAGAAGTTGACAATTGCTCTATACAGCGGCGCAGGTCATATGCTTCTTCTTGCTGTAGAGCTTTGGTAAGTTGAGGCATGCCTAAAGCTTTCCTTAGCAAATCGAGATCCGTTGGGCTGCCACTCTCGACGTAAGCGTCGCTATTTGAGGACGAGCTGTTCGATTTGTAGATTTGTATTCTTTTGATTGCATTGTGTATTTATAGTTTGAGGTGTTGAAGCTTGAGCAACACAGACGAGTACAGACTCCAGTGAATTAACAAAGCATTTTACGTCGGCTTCATCGTTGAGATGAGGACTTACATTAAGGTGTGAGCTAATACATTTTCTGTACTTAACATAATTGGATTTCTGTGAGGTCAATTTAATTAATTAACAATTAAATCTTGGATAGTTGTAAGGCTATGTTGTAGGCTACATGTCATAGCTTTAAGGTAGCTTTTTGGCTGCTCCTTGGTATGCTGATTGCAGAAATGATCTTTTTAAGCAGGGGTAGCTAGTCCTGATTTTAAAAAGGGCTTGTGTTTGTCACTATTTTTTCAGAGTTTATGGGTTTAAGGTTTGCAGGTCCTTGCTGCATTTTAGCTGATTCATGTAAAAGGTTTTTTTAATTTCTGTAAAACATTTTGATAATTATTATTATTATTATCTTCAGACGTCATTTGGACTTGTGTGGCCTTTACAAGGGAATTATGTAGAAGTTATCCTTGCCAATAAGCTTGTCGACGGTCAAACATTGTAATCGATAGGTAGAATAAGTATTGTAATCAAAATCTAGTATTTGTAAAGCTATCCGATCTTGTATGGATTTCTTGACCTTGAAGTGTGGGCCTGCTTATATCGGTATAGTGAATGCCGCCAAAAATGTGAATTGTCTTGTGAATTGTAGTAGGGCTCACTGCGGTAAAATTAGGTTAGTTTGAAATATATGAGGCTGATTTGAATTGTTCACAAAATAAAACACACCGGCCACCGCGCCCGCACGCACGTACGACACGCGCACGTCGCCCTTGAAGTTAACCCTCTCTTCGGACCAAAGCGTGATGGGTAGTCGTTAAAAAGGCCAACATTTAACATTTGCGCTGCTAGCTGATATCGTTAAAAGCGCTGTCGATATGGTGGTTGTTGTTAAGGTTGACGTTGTCAAAGAAATTTCGGTGCTAGTTACTGCGCTTTTTGGCTGCAGAGACGTCGATGGTAGCGAGGGGGAGCAAGAACACGCTCTCTCGCTTTCTACGTTTAAGAGTTCGGTCGAGTTGGAACGTCATAGGAACGATCGGATAATAAGTGGGAAATAATGTGAAACAAATAATAGCTTTGGGGCTTTTGGACATATTATCTTATAATATTGGGAATATACATTTTTATATTTTTATGAATTTCGAATTCAATTTAATAAAATTATTGATTATTTTTTAAAACTGCAAGGGTATACAAACTTCGGCTTGCCGAAGTTAACTTCCTTTCTTGTTTTCATATTATTTTACTACTAATTTTCCGATCGTTATTATGGCAGCTGTATGATATAGTTGTCCGATTTTTATAAAATGTAATTCGAAATTTAGAACCAATTAAAAAATGTTATTTTTCAGCTTAGAAGGTTATATGTTAAAAACACCGAAGATATAATTTTTTCATATTATTTGACTACTAATTTTCCGATCGCTCATATGGCAGCTATATGATATAGTCGTCCGATTTTGATAAAATTTAATTCGAAATTCAAAACTAATTAAAAAATGTTTATAATTATTAATGTTTCAAAACTTGTTTGCGTAGAAACGGACAGACAGACGGACATGGCTAGATCCATTCGTCTAGTGACGCTGATCAAGAATGTATATACTTTATGGGGCCGGAAACGTCTCCTTCACTGCGTTGCAAACTTCTGACTGAAATTATTATACCCTCTGCAGGGGTATAAAAATCGGACGATTGTAACATATAGGTGTTAAAAAACGGTCAGATAAAAAATATATTGTAGTACATTTGTACTCTTTTGATTGTGTTTGTAGTTTGAGGTGTTAAAGCTCGGGCAGCAGAGAGGAGTACAGACTCCACCGATTTAACGAAACTTTCTACGTCGGCTTCATCGTTGAGATGAGGACTTAGCTTAATGTGTGGGCTAATATATTTTCTGTACTTAACTTTATTGGATTTCTGTGAGGTCAATATTATTGATTGTTCCAATGTTCCTAGATGCCAATAAGAAATTAAATCTTGGATAGTTGTGCTCATAAGCAATATAAATTCCGTAAGGCTTTTTTGTAGGCTGCATATCATAGCTTTAAAATTGCTTTTTGGCTGCTGCGGCGATTGATGCCGGTGAGCCGAGTTATGCTCTTGTTATGCTGATTGCAGAAATGATCTTATTGAGGCAGGGTTAGCTAGTCCTGATTTTAAAAGGGCTTGTGTTTGTCACTATTTTTTCAGAGTTTATCGGTCCTTGTGAGAATCTGGCAGCAGTCGAGAATTAGACTTCAGGGATTGATCTGGAGGCTGTCAAGTGTTTATTTTGGGTGCGGGCAGTAATTCCTCTCTGGCGTAAGCGACGTGCGTTGTTCGTTCACTTAAATTCGCCAATCTGATAGACATTTTTCAACATCGTCCAGATAAAGAGCTATCTGCGAGGGTAAGAATAGTTGTATCATCAGCAACGTAGATGTTGTTAGTCGTGTCCTTGTCGGGATGTCTGCCGTATAGAGGACATATACCGTTGGCTCTAGCACGCTAACTGGAGGAAATAGTGAAATCGTCAGATTTAGCAGTGTTGCACGTGACAACAAAGTTTCTGTTTGTTGTTTGTTGTAGGTGTTTTAGGGGAGCATTGTCTTGATATTGTACATTATACCTTTTGGCAGACTCAATCAAATGCTTGAGAAATATGTTATCCGGTTGATCCGTTCAATTGTTCCGTGCTTTTCACGAAACCCAAATTGATGTGACGGGACTCCTCCTTAGAGTCTTAGGTATCTGTTTATCCGAGTCAATACGCATATTTCAAAGAATTTAGATCAGCATAAAAGTAGGCTTATATTTCTATACGACATGGGGATTGTGTGGTCTTTCCCCGGCTTTTCTATCATAATTATAAATTTTTTTTGTCCATCTCACTGGATAGTGGCAAAGTTTTGAGATGGCATTGAAAAGCTGGGTGCAAACGCAATATCGTGCTCGCTCTGTCTGCATCACTGCGCGCCCAGCCACCTATGGGATTTCTAATAGGCATCACGGTTCCTTTCGGTGAGCTCCGTGTTGGGTTTTTTTTACAAGAAGTTGACAATTGCTCTATGTAGCGGCGGTGGTCATATGCTTCTTCTTGCTGTAGAGCTTTAGTAAATTGAGGCATGCCTTAAGCTATCCTCGAAATCGAGATCCGTTGGGCTGCCACTCTCGACGTAAGCGTCGCTATTTGAGGACGAGCTGTTCGATTTGTAGATTTGTATTCTTTTGATTGCATTGTGTATTTATAGTTTGAGGTATAAAAGCTTGAGCAACACAGACGAGTACAGACTCCAGTGAATTAACAAAGCATTCTACGTCGGCTTCATCGTTGAGATGAGGACTTACATTAAGGTGTGAGCTAATACATTTTCTGTATTTATCATAATTGGATTTCTGTGAGGTCAATTTAATTGATTGTTCCAATGTTCCTGGATGCCAATAAACAATTAAATCTTGGATAGTTGTAAGGCGTTGTTGTAGGCTGCATATCATAGCTTTAAGGTAGCTTTTTGGCTGCTCCGGCGATTGATGCCGGTGAGCCGAGTTATGCTCTTGGTATGCTGATTGCAGAAATGATATTTTTGAGGCAGGGGTAGCTAGTCCTGATTTAAAAGGGCTTGCGTTTGTCACTATTTTTTCAGAGTTCATGGGTATGAATCTGACTGCAGTCGAGAATAAGACTTCAGGGATTGATCTGGAGGCTGTCAACTGTTTATTTTGGGTGCGGGCAGTAATTCCTCTCTGTTGTATGCGACTTTTCAGCTCCTTATAAACTAAGCAAGCTCTATAGTTAGCCGTGATTGCCACCGCAGTTGTCGCACTTTTTGAGTTGCAGTCATCTTTGCTCTCCGTGCAGTGTAACGTGCGTTGTTCGTTCACTTCGATTCGCCAATCTGATAGCCATTTTTCAACATCGTCCAGATAAAGAGCTATCTGCGCAGTTGCTTGCGTCGGGCATTTTGAGAGGGTAAGAATAGTTGTATCATCAGCAACGTAGATGTTGTTAGTCGTGTCCTTGTCGTTATGTCTGCTGTGTAGAGGACATATACCGTTGGCTCTAGCACGCTAACTGGATGAACTCCAGCTCCAATAGTGAAATCGTCAGATTTAGCAGGGTTGCACGTGACAAAAAATTTTCTGTTTGTTGTTTGTTGTTGGTGTTTTAGTGGAGCATTGTCTTGATATTGTACATTATACCTTTTGGCAGAATTAATCAAATGCTTGAGAAAGATGTTATCCGGTTGATCCGTTCAATTGTTCCGTGCTTTTCACGAAACCCAAATTGATGTGACGGGACTCCTTCTTAGAGTCTTAGGTATCTGTTTATCCGAGTCAATACGCATTTTTCAAAGAATTTAGATAAGCATAAAAGTAGGCTTAAATTTCTATACGACATGGGGATTGTGTGGTCTTTCCCCGGCTTTTCTATCATAATTATAAATTTTTTTTGTCCATCTCACTGGATAGTGGCCAAGTTTTGAGATGGCATTGAAAAGCTGGGTGCAAACGCAATATCGTGCTCGCTCTGTCTGCATCACTGCGCGCCCAGCCACCTATGGGATTTCTAGTTGGGTTTTTTTTTACTAGAAGTTGACAATTGCTCTATGTAGCGGCGGTGGTCATATGCTTCTTCTTGCTGTAGAGCTTTAGTAAATTGAGGCATGCCTTAAGCTATCCTCGAAATCGAGATCCGTTGGGCTGCCACTCTCGACGTAAGCGTCGCTATTTGAGGACGAGCTGTTCGATTTGTAGATTTGTATTCTTTTGATTGCATTGTGTATTTATAGTTTGAGGTGTTGAAGCTTGAGCAACACAGACGAGTACAGACTCCAGTGAATTAACAAAGCATTTTACGTCGGCTTCATCGTTGAGATGAGGACTTACATTAAGGTGTGAGCTAATACATTTTCTGTACTTAACATAATTGGATTTCTGTGAGGTCAATTTAATTAATTAACAATTAAATCTTGGATAGTTGTAAGGCTATGTTGTAGGCTACATGTCATAGCTTTAAGGTAGCTTTTTGGCTGCTCCTTGGTATGCTGATTGCAGAAATGATCTTTTTAAGCAGGGGTAGCTAGTCCTGATTTTAAAAAGGGCTTGTGTTTGTCACTATTTTTTCAGAGTTTATGGGTTTAAGGTTTGCAGGTCCTTGCTGCATTTTAGCTGATTCATGTAAAAGTTATTTTTAATTTCTGTAAAACATTTTGATAATTATTATTATTATTATCTTCAGACGTCATTTGGACTTGTGTGGCCTTTACAAGGGAATTATGTAGAAGTTATCCTTGCCAATAAGCTTGTCGACGGTCAAACATTGTAATCGATAGGTAGAATAAGTATTGTAATCAAAATCTAGTATTTGTAAAGCTATCCGATCTTGTATGGATTTCTTGACCTTGAAGTGTGGGCCTGCTTATATCGGTATAGTGAATGCCGCCAAAAATGTGAATTGTCTTGTGAATTGTAGTAGGGCTCACTGCGGTAAAATTAGGTTAGTTTGAAATATATGAGGCTGATTTGAATTGTTCACAAAATAAAACACACCGGCCACCGCGCCCGCACGCACGTACGACACGCGCACGTCGCCCTTGAAGTTAACCCTCTCTTCGGACCAAAGCGTGATGGGTAGTCGTTAAAAAGGCCAACATTTAACATTTGCGCTGCTAGCTGATATCGTTAAAAGCGCTGTCGATATGGTGGTTGTTGTTAAGGTTGACGTTGTCAAAGAAATTTCGGTGCTAGTTACTGCGCTTTTTGGCTGCAGAGACGTCGATGGTAGCGAGGGGGAGCAAGAACACGCTCTCTCGCTTTCTACGTTTAAGAGTTCGGTCGAGTTGGAACGTCATAGGAACGATCGGATAATAAGTGGGAAATAATGTGAAACAAATAATAGCTTTGGGGCTATTTGACATATTATCTTATAATATTGGGAATATACATTTTTATATTTTTATGAATTTCGAATTCAATTTAATAAAATTATTGATTATTTTTTAAAACTGCAAGGGTATACAAACTTCGGCTTGCCGAAGTTAACTTCCTTTCTTTTTTTCATATTATTTTACTACTAATTTTCCGATCGTTATTATGGCAGCTGTATGATATAGTTGTCCGATTTTTATAAAATGTAATTCGAAATTTAGAACCAATTAAAAAATGTTATTTTTCAGCTTAGAAGGTTATATGTTAAAAACACCGAAGATATAATTTTTTCATATTATTTGACTACTAATTTTCCGATCGCTCATATGGCAGCTATATGATATAGTCGTCCGATTTTGATAAAATTTAATTCGAAATTCAAAACTAATTAAAAAATGTTTATAATTATTAATGTTTCAAAACTTGTTTGCGTAGAAACGGACAGACAGACGGACATGGCTAGATCCATTCGTCTAGTGACGCTGATCAAGAATGTATATACTTTATGGGGCCGGAAACGTCTCCTTCACTGCGTTGCAAACTTCTGACTGAAATTATTATACCCTCTGCAGGGGTATAAAAATCGGACGATTGTAACATATAGGTGTTAAAAAACGGTCAGATAAAAAATATATTTTAGTACATTTGTATTCTTTTGATTGTATGTGTTTGTAGTTTGAGGTGTTAAAGCTCGGGCAGCAGAGAGGAGTACAGACTCCACCGATTTAACAAAACTTTCTACGTCGGCTTCATCGTTGAGATGAGGACTTAGCTTAATGTGTGGGCTAATATATTTTCTGTACTTAACTTTATTGGATTTCTGTGAGGTCAATATTATTGATTGTTCCAATGTTCCTAGATGCCAATAAGAAATTAAATCTTGGATAGTTGTGCTCATAAGCAATATAAATTCCGTAAGGCTTTTTTGTAGGCTGCATATCATAGCTTTAAAATTGCTTTTTGGCTGCTGCGGCGATTGATGCCGGTGAGCCGAGTTATGCTCTTGTTATGCTGATTGCAGAAATGATCTTATTGAGGCAGGGTTAGCTAGTCCTGATTTTAAAAGGGCTTGTGTTTGTCACTATTTTTTCAGAGTTTATCGGTCCTTGTGAGAATCTGGCAGCAGTCGAGAATTAGACTTCAGGGATTGATCTGAAGGCTGTCAAGTGTTTATTTTGGGTGCGGGCAGTAATTCCTCTCTGGCGTAAGCGACGTGCGTTGTTCGTTCACTTAAATTCGCCAATCTGATAGCCATTTTTCAACATCGTCCAGATAAAGAGCTATCTGCGCAGTTGCTTGCGTCGGGCATTTTGAGAGGGTAAGAATAGTTGTATCATCAGCAACGTAGATGTTGTTAGTCGTGTCCTTGTCGGGATGTGTGCCGTGTAGAGGACATATACCGTTGGCTCTAGCACGCTAACTGGAGGAAATAGTGAAATCGTCAGATTTAGCAGTGTTGCACGTGACAACAAAGTTTCTGTTTGTTGTTTTTTGGAGGTGTTTTAGGGGAGCATTGTCTTGATATTGTACATTATACCTTTTGGCAGACTCAATCAAATGCTTGAGAAAGATGTTATCCAGTTGATCCGTTCAATTGTTCCGTGCTTTTCACGAAACCCAAATTGATGTGACGGGACTCCTCCTTAGAGTCTTAGGTATCTGTTTATCCGAGTCAATACGCATATTTCAAAGAATTTAGATCAGCATAAAAGTAGGCTTATATTTCTATACGACATGGGGATTGTGTGGTCTTTCCCCGGCTTTTCTATCATTATTATAATTTACTTTTTTCATCTCACTGGATAGTGGCCAAGTTTTGAGATGGCATTGAAAAGCTGGGCGCAAACGCAATATCGTGCTCGCTCTGTCTGCATCACTGCGCGCCCAGCTACCTATGGGATTTCTAATAGGCATCACGGTTCCTCCGAGTTGGGTTTTCTTACTTGACAATTGTTCTATGTAGCGGCGGTGGTCATATGCTTCTTCTTGCTGTAGAGCTTTAGTAAGTTGAGGCATGCCTTAAGCTTTCCTTAGCAAATCGAGATCCGTTGGGCTGCCACTCTCGACGCAAGCGTCGCTATTTGAGGTCGAGCTGTTCGATTTGTAGATTTGTATTCTTTTGATTGCATTGTGTATTTACAGTTTGAGGTGTTGAAGCGTGAGCAACACAGACGAGTACAGACTCCACTGAATAAACAAAGCTTTCTACGTCGGCTTCTTCGTTGAGATGAGGACTAAGCTTAGTGTGTGAGCTAATATATTTTCTGTACCTAACTTTATTGGCTTTCTGTGAGGTCAATATGATGTTCCTGGATGCCAATAAACAATTAAATCTTGGATAAGCAACATAAATTCCGTAAGGCCTTGTTGTAGGCTGCATAACATAGCTTCAAAGTTGCTTTTTGGCTGCTCTGGCGATTTATGCCGGTGAGCCGAGTTATGCTCTTGGTATGCTGATTGCAGAAATGATCCTTTTGAGGCAGGGGTAGCTCGTCCTGGTTTTAAAAGGGCTTGTGTTTGTCACTATTTTTTCAGAGTTCATGGGTATTTTGCCTGTTTTGGGTGAACGTAACGTGCGTTGTTCGTTCACTTAAATTCGCAAATCTGATAGCCATTTTTCAACATCGTCCAGATAAAGAGCTATCTGCGCAGTTGCTTGCGTCGGGCATTTTGAGAGGGTAAGAATAGTTGTATTATCAGCAACGTAGATGTTGTTAGTCGTGTCCTTGTCGGGATGTCTGCTGTGTAGAGGACATATACCGTTGGCTCTAGCACGCTAACTGGAGGAAATAGTGAAATCGTCAGATTTAGCGGTGTTGCACTTGACAACAAAGTTTCTGTTTGTTGTTTGTTGTAGGTGTTTTAGGGAAGCATTGTCTTGATATTGTACATTATACCTTTTGGCAGACTCAATCAAATGCTTGAGAAAGATGTTATCCGGTTGATCCGTTCAATTGTTCCGTGCTTTTCACGAAACCCAAATTGATGTGACGGGACTCCTCCTTAGAGTCTTAGGTATCTGTTTATCCGAGTCAATACGCATATTTCAAAGAATTTAGATCAGCATAAAAGTAGGCTTATATTTCTATACGACATGGGGATTGTGTGGTCTTTCCCCGGCTTTTCTATCATAATTATAAATTTTTTTTGTCCATCTCACTGGATAGTGGCAAAGTTTTGAGATGGCATTGAAAAGCTGGGTGGAAACGCAATATCGTGCTCGCTCTGTCTGCATCACTGCGCGCTCAGCCACCTATGGGATTTCTAATAGGCATCACGGTTCCTTTCGGTGAGCTCCGAGTTGGGTTTTTTTTACAAGAAGTTGACAATTGCTCTATGTAGCGGCGGTGGTCATATGCTTCTTCTTGCTGAAGAGCTTTAGTAAATTGAGGCATGCCTTAAGCTATCCTCGAAATCGAGATCCGTTGGGCTGCCACTCTCGACGTAAGCGTCGCTATTTGAGGACGAGCTGTTCGATTTGTAGATTTGTATTCTTTTGATTGCATTGTGTATTTATAGTTTGAGGTATAAAAGCTTGAGCAACACAGACGAGTACAGACTCCAGTGAATTAACAAAGCATTCTACGTCGGCTTCATCGTTGAGATGAGGACTTACATTAAGGTGTGAGCTAATACATTTTCTGTATTTATCATAATTGGATTTCTGTGAGGTCAATTTAATTGATTGTTCCAATGTTCCTGGATGCCAATAAACAATTAAATCTTGGATAGTTGTAAGGCGTTGTTCTAGGATGCATATCATAGCTTTAAGGTAGCTTTTTGGCTGCTCCGGCGATTGATGCCGGTGAGCCGAGTTATGCTCTTGGTATGCTGATTGCAGAAATGATATTTTTGAGGCAGGGGTAGCTAGTCCTGATTTAAAAGGGCTTGCGTTTGTCACTATTTTTTCAGAGTTCATGGGTATGAATCTGACTGCAGTCGAGAATAAGACTTCAGGGATTGATCTGGAGGCTGTCAACTGTTTATTTTGGGTGCGGGCAGTAATTCCTCTCTGTTGTATGCGACTTTTCAGCTCCTTATAAACTAAGCAAGCTCTATAGTTAGCCGTGATTGCCACCGCAGTTGTCGCACTTTTTGAGTTGCAGTCATCTTTGCTCTCCGTGCAGTGTAACGTGCGTTGTTCGTTCACTTCGATTCGCCAATAGTTTATAGTTTGAGGTGTTGAAGCTTGAGCAACACAGACGAGTACAGACTCCAGTGAATTAACAAAGCATTTTACGTCGGCTTCATCGTTGAGATGAGGACTTACATTAAGGTGTGAGCTAATACATTTTCTGTACTTAACATAATTGGATTTCTGTGAGGTCAATTTAATTAATTAACAATTAAATCTTGGATAGTTGTAAGGCTATGTTGTAGGCTACATGTCATAGCTTTAAGGTAGCTTTTTGGCTGCTCCTTGGTATGCTGATTGCAGAAATGATCTTTTTAAGCAGGGGTAGCTAGTCCTGATTTTAAAAAGGGCTTGTGTTTGTCACTATTTTTTCAGAGTTTATGGGTTTAAGGTTTGCAGGTCCTTGCTGCATTTTAGCTGATTCATGTAAAAGTTATTTTTAATTTCTGTAAAACATTTTGATAATTATTATTATTATTATCTTCAGACGTCATTTGGACTTGTGTGGCCTTTACAAGGGAATTATGTAGAAGTTATCCTTGCCAATAAGCTTGTCGACGGTCAAACATTGTAATCGATAGGTAGAATAAGTATTGTAATCAAAATCTAGTATTTGTAAAGCTATCCGATCTTGTATGGATTTCTTGACCTTGAAGTGTGGGCCTGCTTATATCGGTATAGTGAATGCCGCCAAAAATGTGAATTGTCTTGTGAATTGTAGTAGGGCTCACTGCGGTAAAATTAGGTTAGTTTGAAATATATGAGGCTGATTTGAATTGTTCACAAAATAAAACACACCGGCCACCGCGCCCGCACGCACGTACGACACGCGCACGTCGCCCTTGAAGTTAACCCTCTCTTCGGACCAAAGCGTGATGGGTAGTCGTTAAAAAGGCCAACATTTAACATTTGCGCTGCTAGCTGATATCGTTAAAAGCGCTGTCGATATGGTGGTTGTTGTTAAGGTTGACGTTGTCAAAGAAATTTCGGTGCTAGTTACTGCGCTTTTTGGCTGCAGAGACGTCGATGGTAGCGAGGGGGAGCAAGAACACGCTCTCTCGCTTTCTACGTTTAAGAGTTCGGTCGAGTTGGAATGTCATAGGAACGATCGGATAATAAGTGGGAAATAATGTGAAACAAATAATAGCTTTGGGGCTATTTGACATATTATCTTATAATATTGGGAATATACATTTTTATATTTTTATGAATTTCGAATTCAATTTAATAAAATTATTGATTATTTTTTAAAACTGCAAGGGTATACAAACTTCGGCTTGCCGAAGTTAACTTCCTTTCTTGTTTTCATATTATTTTACTACTAATTTTCCGATCGTTATTATGGCAGCTGTATGATATAGTTGTCCGATTTTTATAAAATGTAATTCGAAATTTAGAACCAATTAAAAAATGTTATTTTTCAGCTTAGAAGGTTATGTGTTAAAAACACCGAAGATATAATTTTTTCATATTATTTGACTACTAATTTTCCGATCGCTCATATGGCAGCTATATGATATAGTCGTCCGATTTTGATAAAATTTAATTCGAAATTCAAAACAAATTAAAAAATTTTAATAATTATTAATGTTTCAAAACTTGTTTGCGTAGAAACGGACAGACAGACGGACATGGCTAGATCCATTCGTCTAGTGACGCTGATCAAGAATGTATATACTTTATGGGGTCGGAAACGTCTCCTTCACTGCGTTGCAAACTTCTGACTGAAATTATTATACCCTCTGCAGGGGTATAAAAATCGGACGATTGTAACATATAGGTGTTAAAAAACGGTCAGATAAAAAATATATTGTAGTACATTTGTATTCTTTTGATTGTATGTGTTTGTAGTTTGAGGTGTTAAAGCTCGGGCAGCAGAGAGGAGTACAGACTCCACCGATTTAACAAAACTTTCTACGTCGGCTTCATCGTTGAGATGAGGACTTAGCTTAATGTGTGGGCTAATATATTTTCTGTACTTAACTTTATTGGATTTCTGTGAGGTCAATATTATTGATTGTTCCAATGTTCCTAGATGCCAATAAGAAATTAAATCTTGGATAGTTGTGCTCATAAGCAATATAAATTCCGTAAGGCTTTTTTGTAGGCTGCATATCATAGCTTTAAAATTGCTTTTTGGCTGCTGCGGCGATTGATGCCGGTGAGCCGAGTTATGCTCTTGTTATGCTGATTGCAGAAATGATCTTATTGAGGCAGGGTTAGCTAGTCCTGATTTTAAAAGGGCTTGTGTTTGTCACTATTTTTTCAGAGTTTATCGGTCCTTGTGAGAATCTGGCAGCAGTCGAGAATTAGACTTCAGGGATTGATCTGGAGGCTGTCAAGTGTTTATTTTGGGTGCGGGCAGTAATTCCTCTCTGGCGTAAGCGACGTGCGTTGTTCGTTCACTTAAATTCGCCAATCTGATAGCCATTTTTCAACATCGTCCAGATAAAGAGCTATCTGCGCAGTTGCTTGCGTCGGGCATTTTGAGAGGGTAAGAATAGTTGTATCATCAGCAACGTAGATGTTGTTAGTCGTGTCCTTGTCGGGATGTGTGCCGTGTAGAGGACATATACCGTTGGCTCTAGCACGCTAACTGGAGGAAATAGTGAAATCGTCAGATTTAGCAGTGTTGCACGTGACAACAAAGTTTCTGTTTGTTGTTTTTTGGAGGTGTTTTAGGGGAGCATTGTCTTGATATTGTACATTATACCTTTTGGCAGACTCAATCAAATGCTTGAGAAAGATGTTATCCGGTTGATCCGTTCAATTGTTCTGTGCTTTTCACGAAACCCAAATTGATGTGACGGGACTCCTCCTTAGAGTCTTAGGTATCTGTTTATCCGAGTCAATACGCATATTTCAAAGAATTTAGATCAGCATAAAAGTAGGCTTATATTTCTATACGACATGGGGATTGTGTGGTCTTTCCCCGGCTTTTCTATCATTATTATAATTTACTTTTTTCATCTCACTGGATAGTGGCCAAGTTTTGAGATGGCATTGAAAAGCTGGGCGCAAACGCAATATCGTGCTCGCTCTGTCTGCATCACTGCGCGCCCAGCTACCTATGGGATTTCTAATAGGCATCACGGTTCCTCCGAGTTGGGTTTTCTTACTTGACAATTGTTCTATGTAGCGGCGGTGGTCATATGCTTCTTCTTGCTGTAGAGCTTTAGTAAGTTGAGGCATGCCTTAAGCTTTCCTTAGCAAATCGAGATCCGTTGGGCTGCCACTCTCGACGCAAGCGTCGCTATTTGAGGTCGAGCTGTTCGATTTGTAGATTTGTATTCTTTTGATTGCATTGTGTATTTACAGTTTGAGGTGTTGAAGCGTGAGCAACACAGACGAGTACAGACTCCACTGAATAAACAAAGCTTTCTACGTCGGCTTCTTCGTTGAGATGAGGACTAAGCTTAGTGTGTGAGCTAATATATTTTCTGTACCTAACTTTATTGGCTTTCTGTGAGGTCAATATGATGTTCCTGGATGCCAATAAACAATTAAATCTTGGATAAGCAACATAAATTCCGTAAGGCCTTGTTGTAGGCTGCATAACATAGCTTCAAAGTTGCTTTTTGGCTGCTCTGGCGATTTATGCCGGTGAGCCGAGTTATGCTCTTGGTATGCTGATTGCAGAAATGATCCTTTTGAGGCAGGGGTAGCTCGTCCTGGTTTTAAAAGGGCTTGTGTTTGTCACTATTTTTTCAGAGTTCATGGGTATTTTGCCTGTTTTGGGTGAACGTAACGTGCGTTGTTCGTTCACTTAAATTCGCAAATCTGATAGCCATTTTTCAACATCGTCCAGATAAAGAGCTATCTGCGCAGTTGCTTGCGTCGGGCATTTTGAGAGGGTAAGAATAGTTGTATTATCAGCAACGTAGATGTTGTTAGTCGTGTCCTTGTCGGGATGTCTGCTGTGTAGAGGACATATACCGTTGGCTCTAGCACGCTAACTGGAGGAAATAGTGAAATCGTCAGATTTAGCGGTGTTGCACGTGACAACAAAGTTTCTGTTTGTTGTTTGTTGTAGGTGTTTTAGGGGAGCATTGTCTTGATATTGTACATTATACCTTTTGGCAGACTCAATCAAATGCTTGAGAAAGATGTTATCCGGTTGATCCGTTCAATTGTTCCGTGCTTTTCACGAAACCCAAATTGATGTGACGGGACTCCTCCTTAGAGTCTTAGGTATCTGTTTATCCGAGTCAATACGCATATTTCAAAGAATTTAGATCAGCATAAAAGTAGGCTTATATTTCTATACGACATGGGGATTGTGTGGTCTTTCCCCGGCTTTTCTATCATAATTATAAATTTTTTTTGTCCATCTCACTGGATAGTGGCAAAGTTTTGAGATGGCATTGAAAAGCTGGGTGCAAACGCAATATCGTGCTCGCTCTGTCTGCATCACTGCGCGCCCAGCCACCTATGGGATTTCTAATAGGCATCACGGTTCCTTTCGGTGAGCTCCGAGTTGGGTTTTTTTTACAAGAAGTTGACAATTGCTCTATGTAGCGGCGGTGGTCATATGCTTCTTCTTGCTGTAGAGCTTTAGTAAATTGAGGCATGCCTTAAGCTATCCTCGAAATCGAGATCCGTTGGGCTGCCACTCTCGACGTAAGCGTCGCTATTTGAGGACGAGCTGTTCGATTTGTAGATTTGTATTCTTTTGATTGCATTGTGTATTTATAGTTTGAGGTATAAAAGCTTGAGCAACACAGACGAGTACAGACTCCAGTGAATTAACAAAGCATTCTACGTCGGCTTCATCGTTGAGATGAGGACTTACATTAAGGTGTGAGCTAATACATTTTCTGTATTTATCATAATTGGATTTCTGTGAGGTCAATTTAATTGATTGTTCCAATGTTCCTGGATGCCAATAAACAATTAAATCTTGGATAGTTGTAAGGCGTTGTTCTAGGATGCATATCATAGCTTTAAGGTAGCTTTTTGGCTGCTCCGGCGATTGATGCCGGTGAGCCGAGTTATGCTCTTGGTATGCTGATTGCAGAAATGATATTTTTGAGGCAGGGGTAGCTAGTCCTGATTTAAAAGGGCTTGCATTTGTCACTATTTTTTCAGAGTTTATGGGTATGAATCTGACTGCAGTCGAGAATAAGACTTCAGGGATTGATCTGGAGGCTGTCAACTGTTTATTTTGGGTGCGGGCAGTAATTCCTCTCTGTTGTATGCGACTTTTCAGCTCCTTATAAACTAAGCAAGCTCTATAGTTAGCCGTGATTGCCACCGCAGTTGTCGCACTTTTTGAGTTGCAGTCATCTTTGCTCTCCGTGCAGTGTAACGTGCGTTGTTCGTTCACTTCGATTCGCCAATCTGATAGCCATTTTTCAACATCGTCCAGATAAAGAGCTATCTGCGCAGTTGCTTGCGTCGGGCATTTTGAGAGGGTAAGAATAGTTGTATCATCAGCAACGTAGATGTTGTTAGTCGTGTCCATGTCGGGATGTCTGCTGTGTAGAGGACATATACCGTTGGCTCTAGCACGCTAACTGGAGGAACTCCAGCTCCAATAGTGAAATCGTCAGATTTAGCAGGGTTGCACGTGACAAAAAATTTTCTGTTTGTTGTTTGTTGTTGGTGTTTTAGTGGAGCATTGTCTTGATATTGTACATTATACCTTTTGGCAGACTTAATCAAATGCTTGAGAAAGATGTTATCCGGTTGATCCGTTCAATTGTTCCGTGCTTTTCACGAAACCCAAATTGATGTGACGGGACTCCTTTTTAGAGTCTTAGGTATCTGTTTATCCGAGTCAATACGCGTTTTTCAAAGAATTTAGATAAGCAGGAATGTAGGTTTATATTTCTATACGACATGGGGATTGTGTGGTTTTTCCCCGGCTTTTCTATCATTATTATAATTTACTTTTTTCATCTCACTGGATAGTGGCCAAGTTTTGAGATGGCATTGAAAAGCTGGGTGCAAACGCAATATCGTGCTCGCTCTGTCTGCATCACTGCGCGCTCAGCCACCTATGGGATTTCTAATAGGCATCACGGTTCCTTTCGGTGAGCTCCGAGTTGGGTTTTTTTTACAAGAAGTTGACAATTGCTCTATGTAGCGGCGGTGGTCATATGCTTCTTCTTGCTGTAGAGCTTTAGTAAATTGAGGCATGCCTTAAGCTATCCTCGAAATCGAGATCCGTTGGGCTGCCACTCTCGACGTAAGCGTCGCTATTTGAGGACGAGCTGTTCGATTTGTAGATTTGTATTCTTTTGATTGCATTGTGTATTTATAGTTTGAGGTATAAAAGCTTGAGCAACACAGACGAGTACAGACTCCAGTGAATTAACAAAGCATTCTACGTCGGCTTCATCGTTGAGATGAGGACTTACATTAAGGTGTGAGCTAATACATTTTCTGTATTTATCATAATTGGATTTCTGTGAGGTCAATTTAATTGATTGTTCCAATGTTCCTGGATGCCAATAAACAATTAAATCTTGGATAGTTGTAAGGCGTTGTTCTAGGATGCATATCATAGCTTTAAGGTAGCTTTTTGGCTGCTCCGGCGATTGATGCCGGTGAGCCGAGTTATGCTCTTGGTATGCTGATTGCAGAAATGATATTTTTGAGGCAGGGGTAGCTAGTCCGTTCGTTCACTTCGATTCGCCAATATGATAGCCATTTTTCAACATCATCCAGATAAAGAGCTATCTGCGCAGTTGCTTGCGTCGGGCATTTTGAGAGGGTAAGAATAGTTGTATCATCAGCAACGTAGATGTTGTTAGTCGTGTCCATGTCGGGATGTCTGCTGTGTAGAGAACATATACCGTTGGCTCTAGCACGCTAACTGGATGAACTCCAGCTCCAATAGTGAAATCGTCAGATTTAGCAGGGTTGCACGTGACAAAAAATTTTCTGTTTGTTGTTTGTTGTTGGTGTTTTAGTGGAGCATTGTCTTGATATTGTACATTATACCTTTTCGATTTGTAGATTTGTATTCTTTTGATTGCATTGTGTATTTATAGTTTGAGGTGTTGAAGCTTGAGCAACACAGACGAGTACAGACTCCAGTGAATTAACAAAGCATTTTACGTCGGCTTCATCGTTGAGATGAGGACTTACATTAAGGTGTGAGCTAATACATTTTCTGTACTTAACATAATTGGATTTCTGTGAGGTCAATTTAATTAATTAACAATTAAATCTTGGATAGTTGTAAGGCTATGTTGTAGGCTACATGTCATAGCTTTAAGGTAGCTTTTTGGCTGCTCCTTGGTATGCTGATTGCAGAAATGATCTTTTTAAGCAGGGGTAGCTAGTCCTGATTTTAAAAAGGGCTTGTGTTTGTCACTATTTTTTCAGAGTTTATGGGTTTAAGGTTTGCAGGTCCTTGCTGCATTTTAGCTGATTCATGTAAAAGGTTTTTTTAATTTCTGTAAAACATTTTGATAATTATTATTATTATTATCTTCAGACGTCATTTGGACTTGTGTGGCCTTTACAAGGGAATTATGTAGAAGTTATCCTTGCCAATAAGCTTGTCGACGGTCAAACATTGTAATCGATAGGTAGAATAAGTATTGTAATCAAAATCTAATATTTGTAAAGCTATCCGATCTTGTATGGATTTCTTGACCTTGAAGTGTGGGCCTGCTTATATCGGTATAGTGAATGCCGCCAAAAATGTGAATTGTCTTGTGAATTGTAGTAGGGCTCACTGCGGTAAAATTAGGTTAGTTTGAAATATATGAGGCTGATTTGAATTGTTCACAAAATAAAACACACCGGCCACCGCGCCCGCACGCACGTACGACACGCGCACGTCGCCCTTGAAGTTAACCCTCTCTTCGGACCAAGGCGTGATGGGTAGTCGTTAAAAAGGCCAACATTTAACATTTGCGCTGCTAGCTGATATCGTTAAAAGCGCTGTCGATATGGTGGTTGTTGTTAAGGTTGACGTTGTCAAAGAAATTTCGGTGCTAGTTACTGCGCTTTTTGGCTGCAGAGACGTCGATGGTAGCGAGGGGGAGCAAGAACACGCTCTCTCGCTTTCTACGTTTAAGAGTTCGGTCGAGTTGGAACGTCATAGGAACGATCGGATAATAAGTGGGAAATAATGTGAAACATATAATAGCTTTGGGGCTATTTGACATATTATCTTATAATATTGGGAATATACATTTTTATATTTTTATGAATTTCGAATTCAATTTAATAAAATTATTGATTATTTTTTAAAACTGCAAGGGTATACAAACTTCGGCTTGCCGAAGTTAACTTCCTTTCTTGTTTTCATATTATTTTACTACTAATTTTCCGATCGTTATTATGGCAGCTGTATGATATAGTTGTCCGATTTTTATAAAATGTAATTCGAAATTTAGAACCAATTAAAAAATGTTATTTTTCAGCTTAGAAGGTTATATGTTAAAAACACCGAAGATATAATTTTTTCATATTATTTGACTACTAATTTTCCGATCGCTCATATGGCAGCTATATGATATAGTCGTCCGATTTTGATAAAATTTAATTCGAAATTCAAAACTAATTAAAAAATGTTTATAATTATTAATGTTTCAAAACTTGTTTGCGTAGAAACGGACAGACAGACGGACATGGCTAGATCCATTCGTCTAGTGACGCTGATCAAGAATGTATATACTTTATGGGGCCGGAAACGTCTCCTTCACTGCGTTGCAAACTTCTGACTGAAATTATTATACCCTCTGCAGGGGTATAAAAATCGGACGATTGTAACATATAGGTGTTAAAAAACGGTCAGATAAAAAATATATTGTAGTACATTTGTATTCTTTTGATTGTATGTGTTTGTAGTTTGAGGTGTTAAAGCTCGGGCAGCAGAGAGGAGTACAGACTCCACCGATTTAACAAAACTTTCTACGTCGGCTTCATCGTTGAGATGAGGACTTAGCTTAATGTGTGGGCTAATATATTTTCTGTACTTAACTTTATTGGATTTCTGTGAGGTCAATATTATTGATTGTTCCAATGTTCCTAGATGCCAATAAGAAATTAAATCTTGGATAGTTGTGCTCATAAGCAATATAAATTCCGTAAGGCTTTTTTGTAGGCTGCATATCATAGCTTTAAAATTGCTTTTTGGCTGCTGCGGCGATTGATGCCGGTGAGCCGAGTTATGCTCTTGTTATGCTGATTGCAGAAATGATCTTATTGAGGCAGGGTTAGCTAGTCCTGATTTTAAAAGGGCTTGTGTTTGTCACTATTTTTTCAGAGTTTATCGGTCCTCGTGAGAATCTGGCAGCAGTCGAGAATTAGACTTCAGGGATTGATCTGGAGGCTGTCAAGTGTTTATTTTGGGTGCGGGCAGTAATTCCTCTCTGGCGTAAGCGACGTGCGTTGTTCGTTCACTTAAATTCGCCAATCTGATAGCCATTTTTCAACATCGTCCAGATAAAGAGCTATCTGCGCAGTTGCTTGCGTCGGGCATTTTGAGAGGGTAAGAATAGTTGTATCATCAGCAACGTAGATGTTGTTAGTCGTGTCCTTGTCGGGATGTCTGCCGTGTAGAGGACATATACCGTTGGCTCTAGCACGCTAACTGGAGGAAATAGTGAAATCGTCAGATTTAGCAGTGTTGCACGTGCCAACAAAGTTTCTGTTTGTTGTTTTTTGGAGGTGTTTTAGGGGAGCATTGTCTTGATATTGTACATTATACCTTTTGGCAGACTCAATCAAATGCTTGAGAAAGATGTTATCCGGTTGATCCGTTCAATTGTTCCGTGCTTTTCACGAAACCCAAATTGATGTGACGGGACTCCTCCTTAGAGTCTTAGGTATCTGTTTATCCGAGTCAATACGCATATTTCAAAGAATTTAGATCAGCATAAAAGTAGGCTTATATTTCTATACGACATGGGGATTGTGTGGTCTTTCCCCGGCTTTTCTATCATTATTATAATTTACTTTTTTCATCTCACTGGATAGTGGCCAAGTTTTGAGATGGCATTGAAAAGCTGGGTGCAAACGCAATATCGTGCTCGCTCTGTCTGCATCACTGCGCGCCCAGCCACCTATGGGATTTCTAATAGGCATCACGGTTCCTTTCGGTGAGCTCCGAGTTGGGTTTTTTTTACAAGAAGTTGACAATTGCTCTATGTAGCGGCGGTGGTCATATGCTTCTTCTTGCTGTAGAGCTTTAGTAAATTGAGGCATGCCTTAAGCTATCCTCGAAATCGAGATCCGTTGGGCTGCCACTCTCGACGTAAGCGTCGCTATTTGAGGACGAGCTGTTCGATTTGTAGATTTGTATTCTTTTGATTGCATTGTGTATTTATAGTTTGAGGTATAAAAGCTTGAGCAACACAGACGAGTACAGACTCCAGTGAATTAACAAAGCATTCTACGTCGGCTTCATCGTTGAGATGAGGACTTACATTAAGGTGTGAGCTAATACATTTTCTGTATTTATCATAATTGGATTTCTGTGAGGTCAATTTAATTGATTGTTCCAATGTTCCTGGATGCCAATAAACAATTAAATCTTGGATAGTTGTAAGGCGTTGTTCTAGGATGCATATCATAGCTTTAAGGTAGCTTTTTGGCTGCTCCGGCGATTGATGCCGGTGAGCCGAGTTATGCTCTTGGTATGCTGATTGCAGAAATGATATTTTTGAGGCAGGGGTAGCTAGTCCGTTCGTTCACTTCGATTCGCCAATATGATAGCCATTTTTCAACATCATCCAGATAAAGAGCTATCTGCGCAGTTGCTTGCGTCGGGCATTTTGAGAGGGTAAGAATAGTTGTATCATCAGCAACGTAGATGTTGTTAGTCGTGTCCATGTCGGGATGTCTGCTGTGTAGAGAACATATACCGTTGGCTCTAGCACGCTAACTGGATGAACTCCAGCTCCAATAGTGAAATCGTCAGATTTAGCAGGGTTGCACGTGACAAAAAATTTTCTGTTTGTTGTTTGTTGTTGGTGTTTTAGTGGAGCATTGTCTTGATATTGTACATTATACCTTTTCGATTTGTAGATTTGTATTCTTTTGATTGCATTGTGTATTTATAGTTTGAGGTGTTGAAGCTTGAGCAACACAGACGAGTACAGACTCCAGTGAATTAACAAAGCATTTTACGTCGGCTTCATCGTTGAGATGAGGACTTACATTAAGGTGTGAGCTAATACATTTTCTGTACTTAACATAATTGGATTTCTGTGAGGTCAATTTAATTAATTAACAATTAAATCTTGGATAGTTGTAAGGCTATGTTGTAGGCTACATGTCATAGCTTTAAGGTAGCTTTTTGGCTGCTCCTTGGTATGCTGATTGCAGAAATGATCTTTTTAAGCAGGGGTAGCTAGTCCTGATTTTAAAAAGGGCTTGTGTTTGTCACTATTTTTTCAGAGTTTATGGGTTTAAGGTTTGCAGGTCCTTGCTGCATTTTAGCTGATTCATGTAAAAGGTTTTTTTAATTTCTGTAAAACATTTTGATAATTATTATTATTATTATCTTCAGACGTCATTTGGACTTGTGTGGCCTTTACAAGGGAATTATGTAGAAGTTATCCTTGCCAATAAGCTTGTCGACGGTCAAACATTGTAATCGATAGGTAGAATAAGTATTGTAATCAAAATCTAGTATTTGTAAAGCTATCCGATCTTGTATGGATTTCTTGACCTTGAAGTGTGGGCCTGCTTATATCGGTATAGTGAATGCCGCCAAAAATGTGAATTGTCTTGTGAATTGTAGTAGGGCTCACTGCGGTAAAATTAGGTTAGTTTGAAATATATGAGGCTGATTTGAATTGTTCACAAAATAAAACACACCGGCCACCGCGCCCGCACGCACGTACGACACGCGCACGTCGCCCTTGAAGTTAACCCTCTCTTCGGACCAAAGCGTGATGGGTAGTCGTTAAAAAGGCCAACATTTAACATTTGCGCTGCTAGCTGATATCGTTAAAAGCGCTGTCGATATGGTGGTTGTTGTTAAGGTTGACGTTGTCAAAGAAATTTCGGTGCTAGTTACTGCGCTTTTTGGCTGCAGAGACGTCGATGGTAGCGAGGGGGAGCAAGAACACGCTCTCTCGCTTTCTACGTTTAAGAGTTCGGTCGAGTTGGAACGTCATAGGAACGATCGGATAATAAGTGGGAAATAATGTGAAACATATAATAGCTTTGGGGCTATTTGACATATTATCTTATAATATTGGGAATATACATTTTTATATTTTTATGAATTTCGAATTCAATTTAATAAAATTATTGATTATTTTTTAAAACTGCAAGGGTATACAAACTTCGGCTTGCCGAAGTTAACTTCCTTTCTTGTTTTCATATTATTTTACTACTAATTTTCCGATCGTTATTATGGCAGCTGTATGATATAGTTGTCCGATTTTTATAAAATGTAATTCGAAATTTAGAACCAATTAAAAAATGTTATTTTTCAGCTTAGAAGGTTATATGTTAAAAACACCGAAGATATAATTTTTTCATATTATTTGACTACTAATTTTCCGATCGCTCATATGGCAGCTATATGATATAGTCGTCCGATTTTGATAAAATTTAATTCGAAATTCAAAACTAATTAAAAAATGTTTATAATTATTAATGTTTCAAAACTTGTTTGCGTAGAAACGGACAGACAGACGGACATGGCTAGATCCATTCGTCTAGTGACGCTGATCAAGAATGTATATACTTTATGGGGCCGGAAACGTCTCCTTCACTGCGTTGCAAACTTCTGACTGAAATTATTATACCCTCTGCAGGGGTATAAAAATCGGACGATTGTAACATATAGGTGTTAAAAAACGGTCAGATAAAAAATATATTGTAGTACATTTGTATTCTTTTGATTGTATGTGTTTGTAGTTTGAGGTGTTAAAGCTCGGGCAGCAGAGAGGAGTACAGACTCCACCGATTTAACAAAACTTTCTACGTCGGCTTCATCGTTGAGATGAGGACTTAGCTTAATGTGTGGGCTAATATATTTTCTGTACTTAACTTTATTGGATTTCTGTGAGGTCAATATTATTGATTGTTCCAATGTTCCTAGATGCCAATAAGAAATTAAATCTTGGATAGTTGTGCTCATAAGCAATATAAATTCCGTAAGGCTTTTTTGTAGGCTGCATATCATAGCTTTAAAATTGCTTTTTGGCTGCTGCGGCGATTGATGCCGGTGAGCCGAGTTATGCTCTTGTTATGCTGATTGCAGAAATGATCTTATTGAGGCAGGGTTAGCTAGTCCTGATTTTAAAAGGGCTTGTGTTTGTCACTATTTTTTCAGAGTTTATCGGTCCTCGTGAGAATCTGGCAGCAGTCGAGAATTAGACTTCAGGGATTGATCTGGAGGCTGTCAAGTGTTTATTTTGGGTGCGGGCAGTAATTCCTCTCTGGCGTAAGCGACGTGCGTTGTTCGTTCACTTAAATTCGCCAATCTGATAGCCATTTTTCAACATCGTCCAGATAAAGAGCTATCTGCGCAGTTGCTTGCGTCGGGCATTTTGAGAGGGTAAGAATAGTTGTATCATCAGCAACGTAGATGTTGTTAGTCGTGTCCTTGTCGGGATGTCTGCCGTGTAGAGGACATATACCGTTGGCTCTAGCACGCTAACTGGAGGAAATAGTGAAATCGTCAGATTTAGCGGTGTTGCACGTGACAACAAAGTTTCTGTTTGTTGTTTGTTGTAGGTGTTTTAGGGGAGCATTGTCTTGATATTGTACATTATACCTTTTGGCAGACTCAATCAAATGCTTGAGAAAGATGTTATCCGGTTGATCCGTTCAATTGTTCCGTGCTTTTCACGAAACCCAAATTGATGTGACGGGACTCCTCCTTAGAGTCTTAGGTATCTGTTTATCCGAGTCAATACGCATATTTCAAAGAATTTAGATCAGCATAAAAGTAGGCTTATATTTCTATACGACATGGGGATTGTGTGGTCTTTCCCCGGCTTTTCTATCATTATTATAATTTACTTTTTTCATCTCACTGGATAGTGGCCAAGTTTTGAGATGGCATTGAAAAGCTGGGTGCAAACGCAATATCGTGCTCGCTCTGTCTGCATCACTGCGCGCCCAGCCACCTATGGGATTTCTAATAGGCATCACGGTTCCTTTCGGTGAGCTCCGAGTTGGGTTTTTTTTACAAGAAGTTGACAATTGCTCTATGTAGCGGCGGTGGTCATATGCTTCTTCTTGCTGTAGAGCTTTAGTAAATTGAGGCATGCCTTAAGCTATCCTCGAAATCGAGATCCGTTGGGCTGCCACTCTCGACGTAAGCGTCGCTATTTGAGGACGAGCTGTTCGATTTGTAGATTTGTATTCTTTTGATTGCATTGTGTATTTATAGTTTGAGGTATAAAAGCTTGAGCAACACAGACGAGTACAGACTCCAGTGAATTAACAAAGCATTCTACGTCGGCTTCATCGTTGAGATGAGGACTTACATTAAGGTGTGAGCTAATACATTTTCTGTATTTATCATAATTGGATTTCTGTGAGGTCAATTTAATTGATTGTTCCAATGTTCCTGGATGCCAATAAACAATTAAATCTTGGATAGTTGTAAGGCGTTGTTCTAGGATGCATATCATAGCTTTAAGGTAGCTTTTTGGCTGCTCCGGCGATTGATGCCGGTGAGCCGAGTTATGCTCTTGGTATGCTGATTGCAGAAATGATATTTTTGAGGCAGGGGTAGCTAGTCCGTTCGTTCACTTCGATTCGCCAATATGATAGCCATTTTTCAACATCATCCAGATAAAGAGCTATCTGCGCAGTTGCTTGCGTCGGGCATTTTGAGAGGGTAAGAATAGTTGTATCATCAGCAACGTAGATGTTGTTAGTCGTGTCCATGTCGGGATGTCTGCTGTGTAGAGAACATATACCGTTGGCTCTAGCACGCTAACTGGATGAACTCCAGCTCCAATAGTGAAATCGTCAGATTTAGCAGGGTTGCACGTGACAAAAAATTTTCTGTTTGTTGTTTGTTGTTGGTGTTTTAGTGGAGCATTGTCTTGATATTGTACATTATACCTTTTCGATTTGTAGATTTGTATTCTTTTGATTGCATTGTGTATTTATAGTTTGAGGTGTTGAAGCTTGAGCAACACAGACGAGTACAGACTCCAGTGAATTAACAAAGCATTTTACGTCGGCTTCATCGTTGAGATGAGGACTTACATTAAGGTGTGAGCTAATACATTTTCTGTACTTAACATAATTGGATTTCTGTGAGGTCAATTTAATTAATTAACAATTAAATCTTGGATAGTTGTAAGGCTATGTTGTAGGCTACATGTCATAGCTTTAAGGTAGCTTTTTGGCTGCTCCTTGGTATGCTGATTGCAGAAATGATCTTTTTAAGCAGGGGTAGCTAGTCCTGATTTTAAAAAGGGCTTGTGTTTGTCACTATTTTTTCAGAGTTTATGGGTTTAAGGTTTGCAGGTCCTTGCTGCATTTTAGCTGATTCATGTAAAAGGTTTTTTAATTTCTGTAAAACATTTTGATAATTATTATTATTATTATCTTCAGACGTCATTTGGACTTGTGTGGCCTTTACAAGGGAATTATGTAGAAGTTATCCTTGCCAATAAGCTTGTCGACGGTCAAACATTGTAATCGATAGGTAGAATAAGTATTGTAATCAAAATCTAGTATTTGTAAAGCTATCCGATCTTGTATGGATTTCTTGACCTTGAAGTGTGGGCCTGCTTATATCGGTATAGTGAATGCCGCCAAAAATGTGAATTGTCTTGTGAATTGTAGTAGGGCTCACTGCGGTAAAATTAGGTTAGTTTGAAATATATGAGGCTGATTTGAATTGTTCACAAAATAAAACACACCGGCCACCGCGCCCGCACGCACGTACGACACGCGCACGTCGCCCTTGAAGTTAACCCTCTCTTCGGACCAAAGCGTGATGGGTAGTCGTTAAAAAGGCCAACATTTAACATTTGCGCTGCTAGCTGATATCGTTAAAAGCGCTGTCGATATGGTGGTTGTTGTTAAGGTTGACGTTGTCAAAGAAATTTCGGTGCTAGTTACTGCGCTTTTTGGCTGCAGAGACGTCGATGGTAGCGAGGGGGAGCAAGAACACGCTCTCTCGCTTTCTACGTTTAAGAGTTCGGTCGAGTTGGAACGTCATAGGAACGATCGGATAATAAGTGGGAAATAATGTGAAACATATAATAGCTTTGGGGCTATTTGACATATTATCTTATAATATTGGGAATATACATTTTTATATTTTTATGAATTTCGAATTCAATTTAATAAAATTATTGATTATTTTTTAAAACTGCAAGGGTATACAAACTTCGGCTTGCCGAAGTTAACTTCCTTTCTTGTTTTCATATTATTTTACTACTAATTTTCCGATCGTTATTATGGCAGCTGTATGATATAGTTGTCCGATTTTTATAAAATGTAATTCGAAATTTAGAACCAATTAAAAAATGTTATTTTTCAGCTTAGAAGGTTATATGTTAAAAACACCGAAGATATAATTTTTTCATATTATTTGACTACTAATTTTCCGATCGCTCATATGGCAGCTATATGATATAGTCGTCCGATTTTGATAAAATTTAATTCGAAATTCAAAACTAATTAAAAAATGTTTATAATTATTAATGTTTCAAAACTTGTTTGCGTAGAAACGGACAGACAGACGGACATGGCTAGATCCATTCGTCTAGTGACGCTGATCAAGAATGTATATACTTTATGGGGCCGGAAACGTCTCCTTCACTGCGTTGCAAACTTCTGACTGAAATTATTATACCCTCTGCAGGGGTATAAAAATCGGACGATTGTAACATATAGGTGTTAAAAAACGGTCAGATAAAAAATATATTGTAGTACATTTGTATTCTTTTGATTGTATGTGTTTGTAGTTTGAGGTGTTAAAGCTCGGGCAGCAGAGAGGAGTACAGACTCCACCGATTTAACAAAACTTTCTACGTCGGCTTCATCGTTGAGATGAGGACTTAGCTTAATGTGTGGGCTAATATATTTTCTGTACTTAACTTTATTGGATTTCTGTGAGGTCAATATTATTGATTGTTCCAATGTTCCTAGATGCCAATAAGAAATTAAATCTTGGATAGTTGTGCTCATAAGCAATATAAATTCCGTAAGGCTTTTTTGTAGGCTGCATATCATAGCTTTAAAATTGCTTTTTGGCTGCTGCGGCGATTGATGCCGGTGAGCCGAGTTATGCTCTTGTTATGCTGATTGCAGAAATGATCTTATTGAGGCAGGGTTAGCTAGTCCTGATTTTAAAAGGGCTTGTGTTTGTCACTATTTTTTCAGAGTTTATCGGTCCTCGTGAGAATCTGGCAGCAGTCGAGAATTAGACTTCAGGGATTGATCTGGAGGCTGTCAAGTGTTTATTTTGGGTGCGGGCAGTAATTCCTCTCTGGCGTAAGCGACGTGCGTTGTTCGTTCACTTAAATTCGCCAATCTGATAGCCATTTTTCAACATCGTCCAGATAAAGAGCTATCTGCGCAGTTGCTTGCGTCGGGCATTTTGAGAGGGTAAGAATAGTTGTATCATCAGCAACGTAGATGTTGTTAGTCGTGTCCTTGTCGGGATGTCTGACGTGTAGAGGACATATACCGTTGGCTCTAGCACGCTAACTGGAGGAAATAGTGAAATCGTCAGATTTAGCAGTGTTGCACGTGCCAACAAAGTTTCTGTTTGTTGTTTTTTGGAGGTGTTTTAGGGGAGCATTGTCTTGATATTGTACATTATACCTTTTGGCAGACTCAATCAAATGCTTGAGAAAGATGTTATCCGGTTGATCCGTTCAATTGTTCCGTGCTTTTCACGAAACCCAAATTGATGTGACGGGACTCCTCCTTAGAGTCTTAGGTATCTGTTTATCCGAGTCAATACGCATATTTCAAAGAATTTAGATCAGCATAAAAGTAGGCTTATATTTCTATACGACATGGGGATTGTGTGGTCTTTCCCCGGCTTTTCTATCATTATTATAATTTACTTTTTTCATCTCACTGGATAGTGGCCAAGTTTTGAGATGGCATTGAAAAGCTGGGCGCAAACGCAATATCGTGCTCGCTCTGTCTGCATCACTGCGCGCCCAGCTACCTATGGGATTTCTAATAGGCATCACGGTTCCTCCGAGTTGGGTTTTCTTACTTGACAATTGTTCTATGTAGCGGCGGTGGTCATATGCTTCTTCTTGCTGTAGAGCTTTAGTAAGTTGAGGCATGCCTTAAGCTTTCCTTAGCAAATCGAGATCCGTTGGGCTGCCACTCTCGACGCAAGCGTCGCTTTTTGAGGTCGAGCTGTTCGATTTGTAGATTTGTATTCTTTTGATTGCATTGTGTATTTACAGTTTGAGGTGTTGAAGCGTGAGCAACACAGACGAGTACAGACTCCACTGAATAAACAAAGCTTTCTACGTCGGCTTCTTCGTTGAGATGAGGACTAAGCTTAGTGTGTGAGCTAATATATTTTCTGTACCTAACTTTATTGGCTTTCTGTGAGGTCAATATGATGTTCCTGGATGCCAATAAACAATTAAATCTTGGATAAGCAACATAAATTCCGTAAGGCCTTGTTGTAGGCTGCATAACATAGCTTCAAAGTTGCTTTTTGGCTGCTCTGGCGATTTATGCCGGTGAGCCGAGTTATGCTCTTGGTATGCTGATTGCAGAAATGATCCTTTTGAGGCAGGGGTAGCTCGTCCTGGTTTTAAAAGGGCTTGTGTTTGTCACTATTTTTTCAGAGTTCATGGGTATTTTGCCTGTTTTGGGTGAACGTAACGTGCGTTGTTCGTTCACTTAAATTCGCAAATCTGATAGCCATTTTTCAACATCGTCCAGATAAAGAGCTATCTGCGCAGTTGCTTGCGTCGGGCATTTTGAGAGGGTAAGAATAGTTGTATTATCAGCAACGTAGATGTTGTTAGTCGTGTCCTTGTCGGGATGTCTGCTGTGTAGAGGACATATAGCGTTGGCTCTAGCACGCTAACTGGAGGAAATAGTGAAATCGTCAGATTTAGCGGTGTTGCACTTGACAACAAAGTTTCTGTTTGTTGTTTGTTGTAGGTGTTTTAGGGAAGCATTGTCTTGATATTGTACATTATACCTTCTGGCAGACTCAATCAAATGCTTGAGAAAGATGTTATCCGGTTGATCCGTTCAATTGTTCCGTGCTTTTCACGAAACCCAAATTGATGTGACGGGACTCCTCCTTAGAGTCTTAGGTATCTGTTTATCCGAGTCAATACGCATATTTCAAAGAATTTAGATCAGCATAAAAGTAGGCTTATATTTCTATACGACATGGGGATTGTGTGGTCTTTCCCCGGCTTTTCTATCATAATTATAAATTTTTTTTGTCCATCTCACTGGATAGTGGCAAAGTTTTGAGATGGCATTGAAAAGCTGGGTGCAAACGCAATATCGTGCTCGCTCTGTCTGCATCACTGCGCGCTCAGCCACCTATGGGATTTCTAATAGGCATCACGGTTCCTTTCGGTGAGCTCCGAGTTGGGTTTTTTTTACAAGAAGTTGACAATTGCTCTATGTAGCGGCGGTGGTCATATGCTTCTTCTTGCTGTAGAGCTTTAGTAAATTGAGGCATGCCTTAAGCTATCCTCGAAATCGAGATCCGTTGGGCTGCCACTCTCGACGTAAGCGTCGCTATTTGAGGACGAGCTGTTCGATTTGTAGATTTGTATTCTTTTGATTGCATTGTGTATTTATAGTTTGAGGTATAAAAGCTTGAGCAACACAGACGAGTACAGACTCCAGTGAATTAACAAAGCATTCTACGTCGGCTTCATCGTTGAGATGAGGACTTACATTAAGGTGTGAGCTAATACATTTTCTGTATTTATCATAATTGGATTTCTGTGAGGTCAATTTAATTGATTGTTCCAATGTTCCTGGATGCCAATAAACAATTAAATCTTGGATAGTTGTAAGGCGTTTTTGTAGGCTGCATATCATAGCTTTAAGGTAGCTTTTTGGCTGCTCCGGCGATTGATGCCGGTGAGCCGAGTTATGCTCTTGGTATGCTGATTGCAGAAATTATCTTTTTAAGCAGGGGTAGCTAGTCCTGATTTTAAAAAGGGCTTGTGTTTGTCACTATTTTTTCAGAGTTTATGGGTTTAAGGTTTGCAGGTCCTTGCTGCATTTTAGCTGATTCATGTAAAAGGTTTTTTTAATTTCTGTAAAACATTTTGATAATTATTATTATTATTATCTTCAGACGTCATTTGGACTTGTGTGGCCTTTACAAGGGAATTATGTAGAAGTTATCCTTGCCAATAAGCTTGTCGACGGTCAAACATTGTAATCGATAGGTAGAATAAGTATTGTAATCAAAATCTAGTATTTGTAAAGCTATCCGATCTTGTATGGATTTCTTGACCTTGAAGTGTGGGCCTGCTTATATCGGTATAGTGAATGCCGCCAAAAATGTGAATTGTCTTGTGAATTGTAGTAGGGCTCACTGCGGTAAAATTAGGTTAGTTTGAAATATATGAGGCTGATTTGAATTGTTCACAAAATAAAACACACCGGCCACCGCGCCCGCACGCACGTACGACACGCGCACGTCGCCCTTGAAGTTAACCCTCTCTTCGGACCAAAGCGTGATGGGTAGTCGTTAAAAAGGCCAACATTTAACATTTGCGCTGCTAGCTGATATCGTTAAAAGCGCTGTCGATATGGTGGTTGTTGTTAAGGTTGACGTTGTCAAAGAAATTTCGGTGCTAGTTACTGCGCTTTTTGGCTGCAGAGACGTCGATGGTAGCGAGGGGGAGCAAGAACACGCTCTCTCGCTTTCTACGTTTAAGAGTTCGGTCGAGTTGGAACGTCATAGGAACGATCGGATAATAAGTGGGAAATAATGTGAAACATATAATAGCTTTGGGGCTATTTGACATATTATCTTATAATATTGGGAATATACATTTTTATATTTTTATGAATTTCGAATTCAATTTAATAAAATTATTGATTATTTTTTAAAACTGCAAGGGTATACAAACTTCGGCTTGCCGAAGTTAACTTCCTTTCTTGTTTTCATATTATTTTACTACTAATTTTCCGATCGTTATTATGGCAGCTGTATGATATAGTTGTCCGATTTTTATAAAATGTAATTCGAAATTTAGAACCAATTAAAAAATGTTATTTTTCAGCTTAGAAGGTTATATGTTAAAAACACCGAAGATATAATTTTTTCATATTATTTGACTACTAATTTTCCGATCGCTCATATGGCAGCTATATGATATAGTCGTCCGATTTTGATAAAATTTAATTCGAAATTCAAAACTAATTAAAAAATGTTTATAATTATTAATGTTTCAAAACTTGTTTGCGTAGAAACGGACAGACAGACGGACATGGCTAGATCCATTCGTCTAGTGACGCTGATCAAGAATGTATATACTTTATGGGGCCGGAAACGTCTCCTTCACTGCGTTGCAAACTTCTGACTGAAATTATTATACCCTCTGCAGGGGTATAAAAATCGGACGATTGTAACATATAGGTGTTAAAAAACGGTCAGATAAAAAATATATTGTAGTACATTTGTATTCTTTTGATTGTATGTGTTTGTAGTTTGAGGTGTTAAAGCTCGGGCAGCAGAGAGGAGTACAGACTCCACCGATTTAACAAAACTTTCTACGTCGGCTTCATCGTTGAGATGAGGACTTAGCTTAATGTGTGGGCTAATATATTTTCTGTACTTAACTTTATTGGATTTCTGTGAGGTCAATATTATTGATTGTTCCAATGTTCCTAGATGCCAATAAGAAATTAAATCTTGGATAGTTGTGCTCATAAGCAATATAAATTCCGTAAGGCTTTTTTGTAGGCTGCATATCATAGCTTTAAAATTGCTTTTTGGCTGCTGCGGCGATTGATGCCGGTGAGCCGAGTTATGCTCTTGTTATGCTGATTGCAGAAATGATCTTATTGAGGCAGGGTTAGCTAGTCCTGATTTTAAAAGGGCTTGTGTTTGTCACTATTTTTTCAGAGTTTATCGGTCCTTGTGAGAATCTGGCAGCAGTCGAGAATTAGACTTCAGGGATTGATCTGGAGGCTGTCAAGTGTTTATTTTGGGTGCGGGCAGTAATTCCTCTCTGGCGTAAGCGACGTGCGTTGTTCGTTCACTTAAATTCGCCAATCTGATAGACATTTTTCAACATCGTCGTGCTTTTCACGAAACCCAAATTGATGTGACGGGACTCCTCCTTAGAGTCTTAGGTATCTGTTTATCCGAGTCAATACGCATATTTCAAAGAATTTAGATCAGCATAAAAGTAGGCTTATATTTCTATACGACATGGGGATTGTGTGGTCTTTCCCCGGCTTTTCTATCATTATTATAATTTACTTTTTTCATCTCACTGGATAGTGGCCAAGTTTTGAGATGGCATTGAAAAGCTGGGCGCAAACGCAATATCGTGCTCGCTCTGTCTGCATCACTGCGCGCCCAGCTACCTATGGGATTTCTAATAGGCATCACGGTTCCTCCGAGTTGGGTTTTCTTACTTGACAATTGTTCTATGTAGCGGCGGTGGTCATATGCTTCTTCTTGCTGTAGAGCTTTAGTAAGTTGAGGCATGCCTTAAGCTTTCCTTAGCAAATTGAGATCCGTTGGGCTGCCACTCTCGACGCAAGCGTCGCTATTTGAGGTCGAGCTGTTCGATTTGTAGATTTGTATTCTTTTGATTGCATTGTGTATTTACAGTTTGAGGTGTTGAAGCGTGAGCAACACAGACGAGTACAGACTCCACTGAATAAACAAAGCTTTCTACGTCGGCTTCTTCGTTGAGATGAGGACTAAGCTTAGTGTGTGAGCTAATATATTTTCTGTACCTAACTTTATTGGCTTTCTGTGAGGTCAATATGATGTTCCTGGATGCCAATAAACAATTAAATCTTGGATAAGCAACATAAATTCCGTAAGGCCTTGTTGTAGGCTGCATAACATAGCTTCAAAGTTGCTTTTTGGCTGCTCTGGCGATTTATGCCGGTGAGCCGAGTTATGCTCTTGGTATGCTGATTGCAGAAATGATCCTTTTGAGGCAGGGGTAGCTCGTCCTGGTTTTAAAAGGGCTTGTGTTTGTCACTATTTTTTCAGAGTTCATGGGTATTTTGCCTGTTTTGGGTGAACGTAACGTGCGTTGTTCGTTCACTTAAATTCGCAAATCTGATAGCCATTTTTCAACATCGTCCAGATAAAGAGCTATCTGCGCAGTTGCTTGCGTCGGGCATTTTGAGAGGGTAAGAATAGTTGTATTATCAGCAACGTAGATGTTGTTAGTCGTGTCCTTGTCGGGATGTCTGCTGTGTAGAGGACATATACCGTTGGCTCTAGCACGCTAACTGGAGGAAATAGTGAAATCGTCAGATTTAGCGGTGTTGCACGTGACAACAAAGTTTCTGTTTGTTGTTTGTTGTAGGTGTTTTAGGGGAGCATTGTCTTGATATTGTACATTATACCTTTTGGCAGACTCAATCAAACGCTTGAGAAAGATGTTATCCGGTTGATCCGTTCAATTGTTCCGTGCTTTTCACGAAACCCAAATTGATGTGACGGGACTCCTCCTTAGAGTCTTAGGTATCTGTTTATCCGAGTCAATACGCATATTTCAAAGAATTTAGATCAGCATAAAAGTAGGCTTATATTTCTATACGACATGGGGATTGTGTGGTCTTTCCCCGGCTTTTCTATCATAATTATAAATTTTTTTTGTCCATCTCACTGGATAGTGGCAAAGTTTTGAGATGGCATTGAAAAGCTGGGTGCAAACGCAATATCGTGCTCGCTCTGTCTGCATCACTGCGCGCCCAGCCACCTATGGGATTTCTAATAGGCATCACGGTTCCTTTCGGTGAGCTCCGAGTTGGGTTTTTTTTACAAGAAGTTGACAATTGCTCTATGTAGCGGCGGTGGTCATATGCTTCTTCTTGCTGTAGAGCTTTAGTAAATTGAGGCATGCCTTAAGCTATCCTCGAAATCGAGATCCGTTGGGCTGCCACTCTCGACGTAAGCGTCGCTATTTGAGGACGAGCTGTTCGATTTGTAGATTTGTATTCTTTTGATTGCATTGTGTATTTATAGTTTGAGGTATAAAAGCTTGAGCAACACAGACGAGTACAGACTCCAGTGAATTAACAAAGCATTCTACGTCGGCTTCATCGTTGAGATGAGGACTTACATTAAGGTGTGAGCTAATACATTTTCTGTATTTATCATAATTGGATTTCTGTGAGGTCAATTTAATTGATTGTTCCAATGTTCCTGGATGCCAATAAACAATTAAATCTTGGATAGTTGTAAGGCGTTGTTGTAGGATGCATATCATAGCTTTAAGGTAGCTTTTTGGCTGCTCCAGCGATTGATGCCGGTGAGCCGAGTTATGCTCTTGGTATGCTGATTGCAGAAATGATATTTTTGAGGCAGGGGTAGCTAGTCCTGATTTAAAAGGGCTTGCGTTTGTCACTATTTTTTCAGAGTTCATGGGTATGAATCTGACTGCAGTCGAGAATAAGACTTCAGGGATTGATCTGGAGGCTGTCAACTGTTTATTTTGGGTGCGGGCAGTAATTCCTCTCTGTTGTATGCGACTTTTCAGCTCCTTATAAACTAAGCAAGCTCTATAGTTAGCCGTGATTGCCACCTCAGTTGTCGCACTTTTTGAGTTGCAGTCATCTTTGCTCTCCGTGCAGTGTAACGTGCGTTGTTCGTTCACTTCGATTCGCCAATCTGATAGCCATTTTTCAACATCGTCCAGATAAAGAGCTATCTGCGCAGTTGCTTGCGTCGGGCATTTTGAGAGGGTAAGAATAGTTGTATCATCAGCAACGTAGATGTTGTTAGTCGTGTCCATGTCGGGATGTCTGCTGTGTAGAGGACATATACCGTTGGCTCTAGCACGCTAACTGGAGGAACTCCAGCTCCAATAGTGAAATCTTCAGATTTAGCAGGGTTGCACGTGACAAAAAATTTTCTGTTTGTTGTTTGTTGTTGGTGTTTTAGTGGAGCATTGTCTTGATATTGTACATTATACCTTTTGGCAGACTTAATCAAATGCTTGAGAAAGATGTTATCCGGTTGATCCGTTCAATTGTTCCGTGCTTTTCACGAAACCCAAATTGATGTGACGGGACTCCTTTTTAGAGTCTTAGGTATCTGTTTATCCGAGTCAATACGCCTTTTTCAAAGAATTTAGATAAGCAGGAATGTAGGTTTATATTTCTATACGACATGGGGATTGTGTGGTTTTTCCCCGGCTTTTCTAACATTATTATAATTTACTTTTTTCATCTCACTGGATAGTGGCCAAGTTTTGAGATGGCATTGAAAAGCTGGGTGCAAACGCAATATCGTGCTCGCTCTGTCTGCATCACTGCGCGCCCAGCCACCTATGGGATTTCTAGTTGGGTTTTTTTTTACTAGAAGTTGACAATTGCTCTATACAGCGGCGCAGGTCATATGCTTCTTCTTGCTGTAGAGCTTTGGTAAGTTGAGGCATGCCTAAAGCTTTCCTTAGCAAATCGAGATCCGTTGGGCTGCCACTCTCGACGTAAGCGTCGCTATTTGAGGACGAGCTGTTCGATTTGTAGATTTGTATTCTTTTGATTGCATTGTGTATTTATAGTTTGAGGTGTTGAAGCTTGAGCAACACAGACGAGTACAGACTCCAGTGAATTAACAAAGCATTTTACGTCGGCTTCATCGTTGAGATGAGGACTTACATTAAGGTGTGAGCTAATACATTTTCTGTACTTAACATAATTGGATTTCTGTGAGGTCAATTTAATTAATTAACAATTAAATCTTGGATAGTTGTAAGGCTATGTCTACATGTCATAGCTTTAAGGTAGCTTTTTGGCTGCTCCTTGGTATGCTGATTGCAGAAATGATCTTTTTAAGCAGGGGTAGCTACATGTCATAGCTTTAAGGTAGCTTTTTGGCTGCTCCTTGGTATGCTGATTGCAGAAATGATCTTTTTAAGCAGGGGTAGCTAGTCCTGATTTTAAAAAGGGCTTGTGTTTGTCACTATTTTTTCAGAGTTTATGGGTTTAAGGTTTGCAGGTCCTTGCTGCATTTTAGCTGATTCATGTAAAAGGTTTTTTTAATTTCTGTAAAACATTTTGATAATTATTATTATTATTATCTTCAGACGTCATTTGGACTTGTGTGGCCTTTACAAGGGAATTATGTAGAAGTTATCCTTGCCAATAAGCTTGTCGACGGTCAAACATTGTAATCGATAGGTAGAATAAGTATTGTAATCAAAATCTAGTATTTGTAAAGCTATCCGATCTTGTATGGATTTCTTGACCTTGAAGTGTGGGCCTGCTTATATCGGTATAGTGAATGCCGCCAAAAATGTGAATTGTCTTGTGAATTGTAGTAGGGCTCACTGCGGTAAAATTAGGTTAGTTTGAAATATATGAGGCTGATTTGAATTGTTCACAAAATAAAACACACCGGCCACCGCGCCCGCACGCACGTACGACACGCGCACGTCGCCCTTGAAGTTAACCCTCTCTTCGGACCAAAGCGTGATGGGTAGTCGTTAAAAAGGCCAACATTTAACATTTGCGCTGCTAGCTGATATCGTTAAAAGCGCTGTCGATATGGTGGTTGTTGTTAAGGTTGACGTTGTCAAAGAAATTTCGGTGCTAGTTACTGCGCTTTTTGGCTGCAGAGACGTCGATGGTAGCGAGGGGGAGCAAGAACACGCTCTCTCGCTTTCTACGTTTAAGAGTTCGGTCGAGTTGGAACGTCATAGGAACGATCGGATAATAAGTGGGAAATAATGTGAAACAAATAATAGCTTTGGGGCTATTTGACATATTATCTTATAATATTGGGAATATACATTTTTATATTTTTATGAATTTCGAATTCAATTTAAAAAAATTATTGATTATTTTTTAAAACTGCAAGGGTATACAAACTTAAGCTTGCCGAAGTTAACTTCCTTTCTTGTTTTCATATTATTTTACTACTAATTTTCCGATCGTTATTATGGCAGCTGTATGATATAGTTGTCCGATTTTTATAAAATGTAATTCGAAATTTAGAACCAATTAAAAAATGTTATTTTTCAGCTTAGAAGGTTATATGTTAAAAACACCGAAGATATAATTTTTTCATATTATTTGACTACTAATTTTCCGATCGCTCATATGGCAGCTATATGATATAGTCGTCCGATTTTGATAAAATTTAATTCGAAATTCAAAACTAATTAAAAAATGTTAATAATTATTAATGTTTCAAAACTTGTTTGCGTAGAAACGGACAGACAGACGGACATGGCTAGATCCATTCGTCTAGTGACGCTGATCAAGAATGTATATACTTTATGGGGTCGGAAACGTCTCCTTCACTGCGTTGCAAACTTCTGACTGAAATTATTATACCCTCTGCAGGGGTATAAAAATCGGACGATTGTAACATATAGGTGTTAAAAAACGGTCAGATAAAAAATATATTGTAGTACATTTGTATTCTTTTGATTGTATGTGTTTGTAGTTTGAGGTGTTAAAGCTCGGGCAGCAGAGAGGAGTACAGACTCCACCGATTTAACAAAACTTTCTACGTCGGCTTCATCGTTGAGATGAGGACTTAGCTTAATGTGTGGGCTAATATATTTTCTGTACTTAACTTTATTGGATTTCTGTGAGGTCAATATTATTGATTGTTCCAATGTTCCTAGATGCCAATAAGAAATTAAATCTTGGATAGTTGTGCTCATAAGCAATATAAATTCCGTAAGGCTTTTTTGTAGGCTGCATATCATAGCTTTAAAATTGCTTTTTGGCTGCTGCGGCGATTGATGCCGGTGAGCCGAGTTATGCTCTTGTTATGCTGATTGCAGAAATGATCTTATTGAGGCAGGGTTAGCTAGTCCTGATTTTAAAAGGGCTTGTGTTTGTCACTATTTTTTCAGAGTTTATCGGTCCTTGTGAGAATCTGGCAGCAGTCGAGAATTAGACTTCAGGGATTGATCTGGAGGCTGTCAAGTGTTTATTTTGGGTGCGGGCAGTAATTCCTCTCTGGCGTAAGCGACGTGCGTTGTTCGTTCACTTAAATTCGCCAATCTGATAGCCATTTTTCAACATCGTCCAGATAAAGAGCTATCTGCGCAGTTGCTTGCGTCGGGCATTTTGAGAGGGTAAGAATAGTTGTATCATCAGCAACGTAGATGTTGTTAGTCGTGTCCTTGTCGGGATGTCTGCCGTGTAGAGGACATATACCGTTGGCTCTAGCACGCTAACTGGAGGAAATAGTGAAATCGTCAGATTTAGCAGTGTTGCACGTGACAACAAAGTTTCTGTTTGTTGTTTTTTGGAGGTGTTTTAGGGGAGCATTGTCTTGATATTGTACATTATACCTTTTGGCAGACTCAATCAAATGCTTGAGAAAGATGTTATCCGGTTGATCCGTTCAATTGTTCCGTGCTTTTCACGAAACGCAAATTGATGTGACGGGACTCCTCCTTAGAGTCTTAGGTATCTGTTTATCCGAGTCAATACGCATATTTCAAAGAATTTAGATCAGCTTAAAAGTAGGCTTATATTTCTATACGACATGGGGATTGTGTGGTCTTTCCCCGGCTTTTCTATCATTATTATAATTTACTTTTTTCATCTCACTGGATAGTGGCCAAGTTTTGAGATGGCATTGAAAAGCTGGGCGCAAACGCAATATCGTGCTCGCTCTGTCTGCATCACTGCGCGCCCAGCTACCTATGGGATTTCTAATAGGCATCACGGTTCCTCCGAGTTGGGTTTTCTTACTTGACAATTGTTCTATGTAGCGGCGGTGGTCATATGCTTCTTCTTGCTGTAGAGCTTTAGTAAGTTGAGGCATGCCTTAAGCTTTCCTTAGCAAATCGAGATCCGTTGGGCTGCCACTCTCGACGCAAGCGTCGCTATTTGAGGTCGAGCTGTTCGATTTGTAGATTTGTATTCTTTTGATTGCATTGTGTATTTACAGTTTGAGGTGTTGAAGCGTGAGCAACACAGACGAGTACAGACTCCACTGAATAAACAAAGCTTTCTACGTCGGCTTCTTCGTTGAGATGAGGACTAAGCTTAGTGTGTGAGCTAATATATTTTCTGTACCTAACTTTATTGGCTTTCTGTGAGGTCAATATGATGTTCCTGGATGCCAATAAACAATTAAATCTTGGATAAGCAACATAAATTCCGTAAGGCCTTGTTGTAGGCTGCATAACATAGCTTCAAAGTTGCTTTTTGGCTGCTCTGGCGATTTATGCCGGTGAGCCGAGTTATGCTCTTGGTATGCTGATTGCAGAAATGATCCTTTTGAGGCAGGGGTAGCTCGTCCTGGTTTTAAAAGGGCTTGTGTTTGTCACTATTTTTTCAGAGTTCATGGGTATTTTGCCTGTTTTGGGTGAACGTAACGTGCGTTGTTCGTTCACTTAAATTCGCAAATCTGATAGCCATTTTTCAACATCGTCCAGATAAAGAGCTATCTGCGCAGTTGCTTGCGTCGGGCATTTTGAGAGGGTAAGAATAGTTGTATTATCAGCAACGTAGATGTTGTTAGTCGTGTCCTTGTCGGGATGTCTGCTGTGTAGAGGACATATACCGTTGGCTCTAGCACGCTAACTGGAGGAAATAGTGAAATCGTCAGATTTAGCGGTGTTGCACGTGACAACAAAGTTTCTGTTTGTTGTTTGTTGTAGGTGTTTTAGGGGAGCATTGTCTTGATATTGTACATTATACCTTTTGGCAGACTCAATCAAATGCTTGAGAAAGATGTTATCCGGTTGATCCGTTCAATTGTTCCGTGCTTTTCACGAAACCCAAATTGATGTGACGGGACTCCTTCTTAGAGTCTTAGGTATCTGTTTATCCAAGTCAATACGCATATTTCAGAGAATTTAGATCAGCATAAAAGTAGGCTTATATTTCTATACGACATGGGGATTGTGTGGTCTTTCCCCGGCTTTTCTATCATAATTATAAATTTTTTTTGTCCATCTCACTGGATAGTGGCCAAGTTTTGAGATGGCATTGAAAAGCTGGGTGCAAACGCAATATCGTGCTCGCTCTGTCTGCATCACTGCCCGCCCAGCCACCTATGGGATTTCTAATAGGCATCACGGTTCCTTTCGGTGAGCTCCGAGTTGGGTTTTTTTTACAAGAAGTTGACAATTGCTCTATGTAGCGGCGGTGGTCATATGCTTCTTCTTGCTGTAGAGCTTTAGTAAGTTGAGGCATGCCTTAAGCTATCCTCGAAATCGAGATCCGTTGGGCTGCCACTCTCGACGTAAGCGTCGCTATTTGAGGACGAGCTGTTCGATTTGTAGATTTGTATTCTTTTGATTGCATTGTGTATTTATAGTTTGAGGTATAAAAGCTTGAGCAACACAGACGAGTACAGACTCCAGTGAATTAACAAAGCATTCTACGTCGGCTTCATCGTTGAGATGAGGACTTACATTAAGGTGTGAGCTAATACATTTTCTGTATTTATCATAATTGGATTTCTGTGAGGTCAATTTAATTGATTGTTCCAATGTTCCTGGATGCCAATAAACAATTAAATCTTGGATAGTTGTAAGGCGTTTTTGTAGGCTGCATATCATAGCTTTAAGGTAGCTTTTTGGCTGCTCCGGCGATTGATGCCGGTGAGCCGAGTTATGCTCTTGGTATGCTGATTGCAGAAATTATCTTTTTAAGCAGGGGTAGCTAGTCCTGATTTTAAAAAGGGCTTGTGTTTGTCACTATTTTTTCAGAGTTTATGGGTTTAAGGTTTGCAGGTCCTTGCTGCATTTTAGCTGATTTATGTAAAAGTTATTTTTAATTTCTGTAAAACATTTTGATAATTATTATTATTATTATCTTCAGACGTCATTTGGACTTGTGTGGCCTTTACAAGGGAATTATGTAGAAGTTATCCTTGCCAATAAGCTTGTCGACGGTCAAACATTGTAATCGATAGGTAGAATAAGTATTGTAATCAAAATCTAGTATTTGTAAAGCTATCCGATCTTGTATGGATTTCTTGACCTTGAAGTGTGGGCCTGCTTATATCGGTATAGTGAATGCCGCCAAAAATGTGAATTGTCTTGTGAATTGTAGTAGGGCTCACTGCGGTAAAATTAGGTTAGTTTGAAATATATGAGGCTGATTTGAATTGTTCACAAAATAAAACACACCGGCCACCGCGCCCGCACGCACGTACGACACGCGCACGTCGCCCTTGAAGTTAACCCTCTCTTCGGACCAAAGCGTGATGGGTAGTCGTTAAAAAGGCCAACATTTAACATTTGCGCTGCTAGCTGATATCGTTAAAAGCGCTGTCGATATGGTGGTTGTTGTTAAGGTTGACGTTGTCAAAGAAATTTCGGTGCTAGTTACTGCGCTTTTTGGCTGCAGAGACGTCGATGGTAGCGAGGGGGAGCAAGAACACGCTCTCTCGCTTTCTACGTTTAAGAGTTCGGTCGAGTTGGAACGTCATAGGAACGATCGGATAATAAGTGGGAAATAATGTGAAACAAATAATAGCTTTGGGGCTATTTGACATATTATCTTATAATATTGGGAATATACATTTTTATATTTTTATGAATTTCGAATTCAATTTAATAAAATTATTGATTATTTTTTAAAACTGCAAGGGTATACAAACTTCGGCTTGCCGAAGTTAACTTCCTTTCTTGTTTTCATATTATTTTACTACTAATTTTCCGATCGTTATTATGGCAGCTGTATGATATAGTTGTCCGATTTTTATAAAATGTAATTCGAAATTTAGAACCAATTAAAAAATGTTATTTTTCAGCTTAGAAGGTTATATGTTAAAAACACCGAAGATATAATTTTTTCATATTATTTGACTACTAATTTTCCGATCGCTCATATGGCAGCTATATGATATAGTCGTCCGATTTTGATAAAATTTAATTCGAAATTCAAAACAAATTAAAAAATTTTAATAATTATTAATGTTTCAAAACTTGTTTGCGTAGAAACGGACAGACAGACGGACATGGCTAGATCCATTCGTCTAGTGACGCTGATCAAGAATGTATATACTTTATGGGGTCGGAAACGTCTCCTTCACTGCGTTGCAAACTTCTGACTGAAATTATTATACCCTCTGCAGGGGTATAAAAATCGGACGATTGTAACATATAGGTGTTAAAAAACGGTCAGATAAAAAATATATTGTAGTACATTTGTATTCTTTTGATTGTATGTGTTTGTAGTTTGAGGTGTTAAAGCTCGGGCAGCAGAGAGGAGTACAGACTCCACCGATTTAACAAAACTTTCTACGTCGGCTTCATCGTTGAGATGAGGACTTAGCTTAATGTGTGGGCTAATATATTTTCTGTACTTAACTTTATTGGATTTCTGTGAGGTCAATATTATTGATTGTTCCAATGTTCCTAGATGCCAATAAGAAATTAAATCTTGGATAGTTGTGCTCATAAGCAATATAAATTCCGTAAGGCTGCATATCATAGCTTTAAAATTGCTTTTTGGCTGCTGCGGCGATTGATGCCGGTGAGCCGAGTTATGCTCTTGTTATGCTGATTGCAGAAATGATCTTATTGGGGCAGGGTTAGCTAGTCCTGATTTTAAAAGGGCTTGTGTTTGTCACTATTTTTTCAGAGTTTATCGGTCCTTGTGAGAATCTGGCAGCAGTCGAGAATTAGACTTCAGGGATTGATCTGGAGGCTGTCAAGTGTTTATTTTGGGTGCGGGCAGTAATTCCTCTCTGGCGTAAGCGACGTGCGTTGTTCGTTCACTTAAATTCGCCAATCTGATAGCCATTTTTCAACATCGTCCAGATAAAGAGCTATCTGCGCAGTTGCTTGCGTCGGGCATTTTGAGAGGGTAAGAATAGTTGTATTATCAGCAACGTAGATGTTGTTAGTCGTGTCCTTGTCGGGATGTCTGCTGTGTAGAGGACATATACCGTTGGCTCTAGCACGCTAACTGGAGGAAATAGTGAAATCGTCAGATTTAGCGGTGTTGCACGTGACAACAAAGTTTCTGTTTGTTGTTTGTTGTAGGTGTTTTAGGGGAGCATTGTCTTGATATTGTACATTATACCTTTTGGCAGACTCAATCAAATGCTTGAGAAAGATGTTATCCGGTTGATCCGTTCAATTGTTCCGTGCTTTTCACGAAACGCAAATTGATGTGACGGGACTCCTCCTTAGAGTCTTAGGTATCTGTTTATCCGAGTCAATACGCATATTTCAAAGAATTTAGATCAGCTTAAAAGTAGGCTTATATTTCTATACGACATGGGGATTGTGTGGTCTTTCCCCGGCTTTTCTATCATTATTATAATTTACTTTTTTCATCTCACTGGATAGTGGCCAAGTTTTGAGATGGCATTGAAAAGCTGGGCGCAAACGCAATATCGTGCTCGCTCTGTCTGCATCACTGCGCGCCCAGCTACCTATGGGATTTCTAATAGGCATCACGGTTCCTCCGAGTTGGGTTTTCTTACTTGACAATTGTTCTATGTAGCGGCGGTGGTCATATGCTTCTTCTTGCTGTAGAGCTTTAGTAAGTTGAGGCATGCCTTAAGCTTTCCTTAGCAAATCGAGATCCGTTGGGCTGCCACTCTCGACGCAAGCGTCGCTATTTGAGGTCGAGCTGTTCGATTTGTAGATTTGTATTCTTTTGATTGCATTGTGTATTTACAGTTTGAGGTGTTGAAGCGTGAGCAACACAGACGAGTACAGACTCCACTGAATAAACAAAGCTTTCTACGTCGGCTTCTTCGTTGAGATGAGGACTAAGCTTAGTGTGTGAGCTAATATATTTTCTGTACCTAACTTTATTGGCTTTCTGTGAGGTCAATATGATGTTCCTGGATGCCAATAAACAATTAAATCTTGGATAAGCAACATAAATTCCGTAAGGCCTTGTTGTAGGCTGCATAACATAGCTTCAAAGTTGCTTTTTGGCTGCTCTGGCGATTTATGCCGGTGAGCCGAGTTATGCTCTTGGTATGCTGATTGCAGAAATGATCCTTTTGAGGCAGGGGTAGCTCGTCCTGGTTTTAAAAGGGCTTGTGTTTGTCACTATTTTTTCAGAGTTCATGGGTATTTTGCCTGTTTTGGGTGAACGTAACGTGCGTTGTTCGTTCACTTAAATTCGCAAATCTGATAGCCATTTTTCAACATCGTCCAGATAAAGAGCTATCTGCGCAGTTGCTTGCGTCGGGCATTTTGAGAGGGTAAGAATAGTTGTATTATCAGCAACGTAGATGTTGTTAGTCGTGTCCTTGTCGGGATGTCTGCTGTGTAGAGGACATATACCGTTGGCTCTAGCACGCTAACTGGAGGAAATAGTGAAATCGTCAGATTTAGCAGTGTTGCACGTGACAACAAAGTTTCTGTTTGTTGTTTGTTGTAGGTGTTTTAGGGGAGCATTGTCTTGATATTGTACATTATACCTTTTGGCAGACTCAATCAAATGCTTGAGGAAGATGTTATCCGGTTGATCCGTTCAATTGTTCCGTGCTTTTCACGAAACCCAAATTGATGTGACGGGACTCCTTCTTAGAGTCTTAGGTATGTGTTTATCCGAGTCAATACGCATATTTCAAAGAATTTAGATCAGCATAAAAGTAGGCTTATATTTCTATACGACATGGGGATTGTGTGGTCTTTCCCCGGCTTTTCTATCATAATAATAAATTTTTTTTGTCCATCTCACTGGATAGTGGCCAAGTTTTGAGATGGCATTGAAAAGCTGGGTGCAAACGCAATATCGTGCTCGCTCTGTCTGCATCACTGCGCGCCCAGCCACCTATGGGATTTCTAGTTGGGTTTTTTTTTACTAGAAGTTGACAATTGCTCTATACAGCGGCGCAGCTCATATGCTTCTTCTTGCTGTAGAGCTTTAGTAAGTTGAGGAATGCCTTAAGCTATCCTCGAAATCGAGATCCGTTGGGCTGCCACTCTCGACGCAAGCGTCGCTATTTGAGGTCGAGCTGTTCGATTTGTAGATTTGTATTCTTTTGATTGCATTGTGTATTTACAGTTTGAGGTGTTGAAGCGTGAGCAACACAGACGAGTACAGACTCCACTGAATAAACAAAGCTTTCTACGTCGGCTTCTTCGTTGAGATGAGGACTAAGCTTAGTGTGTGAGCTAATATATTTTCTGTACCTAACTTTATTGGCTTTCTGTGAGGTCAATATGATGTTCCTGGATGCCAATAAACAATTAAATCTTGGATAAGCAACATAAATTCCGTAAGGCCTTGTTGTAGGCTGCATAACATAGCTTCAAAGTTGCTTTTTGGCTGCTCTGGCGATTTATGCCGGTGAGCCGAGTTATGCTCTTGGTATGCTGATTGCAGAAATGATCCTTTTGAGGCAGGGGTAGCTCGTCCTGGTTTTAAAAGGGCTTGTGTTTGTCACTATTTTTTCAGAGTTCATGGGTATTTTGCCTGTTTTGGGTGAACGTAACGTGCGTTGTTCGTTCACTTAAATTCGCAAATCTGATAGCCATTTTTCAACATCGTCCAGATAAAGAGCTATCTGCGCAGTTGCTTGCGTCGGGCATTTTGAGAGGGTAAGAATAGTTGTATTATCAGCAACGTAGATGTTGTTAGTCGTGTCCTTGTCGGGATGTCTGCTGTGTAGAGGACATATACCGTTGGCTCTAGCACGCTAACTGGAGGAAATAGTGAAATCGTCAGATTTAGCAGTGTTGCACGTGACAACAAAGTTTCTGTTTGTTGTTTGTTGTAGGTGTTTTAGGGGAGCATTGTCTTGATATTGTACATTATACCTTTTGGCAGACTCAATCAAATGCTTGAGGAAGATGTTATCCGGTTGATCCGTTCAATTGTTCCGTGCTTTTCACGAAACCCAAATTGATGTGACGGGACTCCTTCTTAGAGTCTTAGGTATGTGTTTATCCGAGTCAATACGCATATTTCAAAGAATTTAGATCAGCATAAAAGTAGGCTTATATTTCTATACGACATGGGGATTGTGTGGTCTTTCCCCGGCTTTTCTATCAGAATAATAAATTTTTTTTGTCCATCTCACTGGATAGTGGCCAAGTTTTGAGATGGCATTGAAAAGCTGGGTGCAAACGCAATATCGTGCTCGCTCTGTCTGCATCACTGCGCGCCCAGCCACCTATGGGATTTCTAGTTGGGTTTTTTTTTACTAGAAGTTGACAATTGCTCTATACAGCGGCGCAGCTCATATGCTTCTTCTTGCTGTAGAGCTTTAGTAAGTTGAGGAATGCCTTAAGCTATCCTCGAAATCGAGATCCGTTGGGCTGCCACTCTCGACGTAAGCGTCGCTATTTGAGGACGAGCTGTTCGATTTGTAGATTTGTATTCTTTTGATTGCATTGTGTATTTATAGTTTGAGGTATAAAAGCTTGAGCAACACAGACGAGTACAGACTCCAGTGAATTAACAAAGCATTCTACGTCGGCTTCATCGTTGAGATGAGGACTTACATTAAGGTGTGAGCTAATACATTTTCTGTATTTATCATAATTGGATTTCTGTGAGGTCAATTTAATTGATTGTTCCAATGTTCCTGGATGCCAATAAACAATTAAATCTTGGATAGTTGTAAGGCGTTTTTGTAGGCTGCATATCATAGCTTTAAGGTAGCTTTTTGGCTGCTCCGGCGATTGATGCCGGTGAGCCGAGTTATGCTCTTGGTATGCTGATTGCAGAAATTATCTTTTTAAGCAGGGGTAGCTAGTCCTGATTTTAAAAAGGGCTTGTGTTTGTCACTATTTTTTCAGAGTTTATGGGTTTAAGGTTTGCAGGTCCTTGCTGCATTTTAGCTGATTTATGTAAAAGTTATTTTTAATTTCTGTAAAACATTTTGATAATTATTATTATTATTATCTTCAGACGTCATTTGGACTTGTGTGGCCTTTACAAGGGAATTATGTAGAAGTTATCCTTGCCAATAAGCTTGTCGACGGTCAAACATTGTAATCGATAGGTAGAATAAGTATTGTAATCAAAATCTAGTATTTGTAAAGCTATCCGATCTTGTATGGATTTCTTGACCTTGAAGTGTGGGCCTGCTTATATCGGTATAGTGAATGCCGCCAAAAATGTGAATTGTCTTGTGAATTGTAGTAGGGCTCACTGCGGTAAAATTAGGTTAGTTTGAAATATATGAGGCTGATTTGAATTGTTCACAAAATAAAACACACCGGCCACCGCGCCCGCACGCACGTACGACACGCGCACGTCGCCCTTGAAGTTAACCCTCTCTTCGGACCAAAGCGTGATGGGTAGTCGTTAAAAAGGCCAACATTTAACATCGTTAAAAGCGCTGTCGATATGGTGGTTGTTGTTAAGGTTGACGTTGTCAAAGAAATTTCGGTGCTAGTTACTGCGCTTTTTGGCTGCAGAGACGTCGATGGTAGCGAGGGGGAGCAAGAACACGCTCTCTCGCTTTCTACGTTTAAGAGTTCGGTCGAGTTGGAACGTCATAGGAACGATCGGATAATAAGTGGGAAATAATGTGAAACAAATAATAGCTTTGGGGCTATTTGACATATTATCTTATAATATTGGGAATATACATTTTTATATTTTTATGAATTTCGAATTCAATTTAATAAAATTATTGATTATTATTTAAAACTGCAAGGCTTGCCGAAGTTAACTTCCTTTCTTGTTTTCATATTATTTTACCACTAATTTTCCGATCGTTATTATGGCAGCTGTATGATATAGTCGTCCGATTTTTATAAAATGTAATTCCAAATTTAGAACCAATTAAAAAATGTTATTTTTCAGCTTAGAAGGTTATATGTTAAAAACACCGAAGATATAATTTTTTCATATTATTTGACTACTAATTTTCCGATCGCTCATGTGGCAGCTATATGATATAGTCGTCCGATTTTGATAAAATTTAATTCGAAATTCAAAACTAATTAAAAAATGTTAATAATTATTAATGTTTCAAAACTTGTTTGCGTAGAAACGGACAGACAGACGGACATGGCTAGATCCATTCGTCTAGTGACGCTGATCAAGAATGTATATACTTTATGGGGTCGGAAACGTCTCCTTCACTGCGTTGCAAACTTCTGACTGAAATTATTATACCCTCTGCAGGGGTATAAAAATCGGACGATTGTAACATATAGGTGTTAAAAAACGGTCAGATAAAAAATATATTGTAGTACATTTGTATTCTTTTGATTGTATGTGTTTGTAGTTTGAGGTGTTAAAGCTCGGGCAGCAGAGAGGAGTACAGACTCCACCGATTTAACAAAACTTTCTACGTCGGCTTCATCGTTGAGATGAGGACTTAGCTTAATGTGTGGGCTAATATATTTTCTGTACTTAACTTTATTGGATTTCTGTGAGGTCAATATTATTGATTGTTCCAATGTTCCTAGATGCCAATAATAATAAAATTGCTTTTTGGCTGCTGCGGCGATTGATGCCGGTGAGCCGAGTTATGCTCTTGTTATGCTGATTGCAGAAATGATCTTATTGAGGCAGGGTTAGCTAGTCCTGATTTTAAAAGGGCTTGTGTTTGTCACTATTTTTTCAGAGTTTATCGGTCCTTGTGAGAATCTGGCAGCAGTCGAGAATTAGACTTCAGGGATTGATCTGGAGGCTGTCAAGTGTTTATTTTGGGTGCGGGCAGTAATTCCTCTCTGGCGTAAGCGACGTGCGTTGTTCGTTCACTTAAATTCGCCAATCTGATAGCCATTTTTCAACATCGTCCAGATAAAGAGCTATCTGCGCAGTTGCTTGCGTCGGGCATTTTGAGAGGGTAAGAATAGTTGTATCATCAGCAACGTAGATGTTGTTAGTCGTGTCCTTGTCGGGATGTCTGCCGTGTAGAGGACATATACCGTTGGCTCTAGCACGCTAACAGGAGGAAATAGTGAAATCGTCAGATTTAGCAGTGTTGCACGTGACAACAAAGTTTCTGTTTGTTGTTTTTTGGAGGTGTTTTAGGGGAGCATTGTCTTGATATTGTACATTATACCTTTTGGCAGACTCAATCAAATGCTTGAGAAAGATGTTATCCGGTTGATCCGTTCAATTGTTCCGTGCTTTTCACGAAACCCAAATTGATGTGACGGGACTCCTCCTTAGAGTCTTAGGTATCTGTTTATCCGAGTCAATACGCATATTTCAAAGAATTTAGATCAGCATAAAGGTAGGCTTATATTTCTATACGACATGGGGATTGTGTGGTCTTTCCCCGGCTTTTCTATCATTATTATAATTTATTTTTTCATCTCACTGGATAGTGGCCAAGTTTTGAGATGGCATTGAAAAGCTGGGCGCAAACGCAATATCGTGCTCGCTCTGTCTGCATCACTGCGCGCCCAGCTACCTATGGGATTTCTAATAGGCATCACGGTTCCTCCGAGTTGGGTTTTCTTACTTGACAATTGTTCTATGTAGCGGCGGTGGTCATATGCTTCTTCTTGCTGTAGAGCTTTAGTAAGTTGAGGCATGCCTTAAGCTTTCCTTAGCAAATCGAGATCCGTTGGGCTGCCACTCTCGACGCAAGCGTCGCTATTTGAGGTCGAGCTGTTCGATTTGTAGATTTGTATTCTTTTGATTGCATTGTGTATTTACAGTTTGAGGTGTTGAAGCGTGAGCAACACAGACGAGTACAGACTCCACTGAATAAACAAAGCTTTCTACGTCGGCTTCTTCGTTGAGATGAGGACTAAGCTTAGTGTGTGAGCTAATATATTTTCTGTACCTAACTTTATTGGCTTTCTGTGAGGTCAATATGATGTTCCTGGATGCCAATAAACAATTAAATCTTGGATAAGCAACATAAATTCCGTAAGGCCTTGTTGTAGGCTGCATAACATAGCTTCAAAGTTGCTTTTTGGCTGCTCTGGCGATTTATGCCGGTGAGCCGAGTTATGCTCTTGGTATGCTGATTGCAGAAATGATCCTTTTGACGCAGGGGTAGCTCGTCCTGGTTTTAAAAGGGCTTGTGTTTGTCACTATTTTTTCAGAGTTCATGGGTATTTTGCCTGTTTTGGGTGAACGTAACGTGCGTTGTTCGTTCACTTAAATTCGCAAATCTGATAGCCATTTTTCAACATCGTCCAGATAAAGAGCTATCTGCGCAGTTGCTTGCGTCGGGCATTTTGAGAGGGTAAGAATAGTTGTATTATCAGCAACGTAGATGTTGTTAGTCGTGTCCTTGTCGGGATGTCTGCTGTGTAGAGGACATATACCGTTGGCTCTAGCACGCTAACTGGAGGAAATAGTGAAATCGTCAGATTTAGCGGTGTTGCACGTGACAACAAAGTTTCTGTTTGTTGTTTGTTGTAGGTGTTTTAGGGGAGCATTGTCTTGATATTGTACATTATACCTTTTGGCAGACTCAATCAAATGCTTGAGAAAGATGTTATCCGGTTGATCCGTTCAATTGTTCCGTGCTTTTCACGAAACCCAAATTGATGTGACGGGACTCCTTCTTAGAGTCTTAGGTATCTGTTTATCCAAGTCAATACGCATATTTCAAAGAATTTAGATCAGCATAAAAGTAGGCTTATATTTCTATACGACATGGGGATTGTGTGGTCTTTCCCCGGCTTTTCTATCATTATTATAATTTACTTTTTTCATCTCACTGGATAGTGGCCAAGTTTTGAGATGGCATTGAAAAGCTGCGCGCAAACGCAATATCGTGCTCGCTCTGTCTGCATCACTGCGCGCCCAGCTACCTATGGGATTTCTAATAGGCATCACGGTTCCTCCGAGTTGGGTTTTCTTACTTGACAATTGTTTTATGTAGCGGCGGTGGTCATATGCTTCTTCTTGCTGTAGAGCTTTAGTAAGTTGAGGCATGCCTTAAGCTTTCCTTAGCAAATCGAGATCCGTTGGGCTGCCACTCTCGACGCAAGCGTCGCTATTTGAGGTCGAGCTGTTCGATTTGTAGATTTGTATTCTTTTGATTGCATTGTGTATTTACAGTTTGAGGTGTTGAAGGGTGAGCAACACAGACGAGTACAGACTCCACTGAATAAACAAAGCTTTCTACGTCGGCTTCTTCGTTGAGATGAGGACTAAGCTTAGTGTGTGAGCTAATATATTTTCTGTACCTAACTTTATTGGCTTTCTGTGAGGTCAATATGATGTTCCTGGATGCCAATAAACAATTAAATCTTGGATAAGCAACATAAATTCCGTAAGGCCTTGTTGTAGGCTGCATAACATAGCTTCAAAGTTGCTTTTTGGCTGCTCTGGCGATTTATGCCGGTGAGCCGAGTTATGCTCTTGGTATGCTGATTGCAGAAATGATCCTTTTGAGGCAGGGGTAGCTCGTCCTGGTTTTAAAAGGGCTTGTGTTTGTCACTATTTTTTCAGAGTTCATGGGTATTTTGCCTGTTTTGGGTGAACGTAACGTGCGTTGTTCGTTCACTTAAATTCGCAAATCTGATAGCCATTTTTCAACATCGTCCAGATAAAGAGCTATCTGCGCAGTTGCTTGCGTCGGGCATTTTGAGAGGGTAAGAATAGTGGTATTATCAGCAACGTAGATGTTGTTAGTCGTGTCCTTGTCGGGATGTCTGCTGTGTAGAGGACATATACCGTTGGCTCTAGCACGCTAACTGGAGGAAATAGTGAAATCGTCAGATTTAGCGGTGTTGCACGTGACAACAAAGTTTCTGTTTGTTGTTTGTTGTAGGTGTTTTAGGGGAGCATTGTCTTGATATTGTACATTATACCTTTTGGCAGACTCAATCAAATGCTTGAGAAAGATGTTATCCGGTTGATCCGTTCAATTGTTCCGTGCTTTTTACGAAACCCAAATTGATGTGACGGGACTCCTTCTTAGAGTCTTAGGTATCTGTTTATCCAAGTCAATACGCATATTTCAAAGAATTTAGATCAGCATAAAAGTAGGCTTATATTTCTATACGACATGGGGATTGTGTGGTCTTTCCCCGGCTTTTCTATCATAATTATAAATTTTTTTTGTCCATCTCACTGGATAGTGGCCAAGTTTTGAGATGGCATTGAAAAGCTGGGTGCAAACGCAATATCGTGCTCGCTCTGTCTGCATCACTGCCCGCCCAGCCACCTATGGGATTTCTAATAGGCATCACGGTTCCTTTCGGTGAGCTCCGAGTTGGGTTTTTTTACAAGAAGTTGACAATTGCTCTATGTAGCGGCGGTGGTCATATGCTTCTTCTTGCTGTAGAGCTTTAGTAAGTTGAGGCATGCCTTAAGCTATCCTCGAAATCGAGATCCGTTGGGCTGCCACTCTCGACGTAAGCGTCGCTATTTGAGGACGAGCTGTTCGATTTGTAGATTTGTATTCTTTTGATTGCATTGTGTATTTATAGTTTGAGGTATAAAAGCTTGAGCACCACAGACGAGTACAGACTCCAGTGAATTAACAAAGCATTCTACGTCGGCTTCATCGTTGAGATGAGGACTTACATTAAGGTGTGAGCTAATACATTTTCTGTATTTATCATAATTGGATTTCTGTGAGGTCAATTTAATTGATTGTTCCAATGTTCCTGGATGCCAATAAACAATTAAATCTTGGATAGTTGTAAGGCGTTTTTGTAGGCTGCATATCATAGCTTTAAGGTAGCTTTTTGGCTGCTCCGGCGATTGATGCCGGTGAGCCGAGTTATGCTCTTGGTATGCTGATTGCAGAAATGATCTTTTTAAGCAGGGGTAGCTAGTCCTGATTTTAAAAAGGGCTTGTGTTTGTCACTATTTTTTCAGAGTTTATGGGTTTAAGGTTTGCAGGTCCTTGCTGCATTTTAGCTGATTTATGTAAAAGTTATTTTTAATTTCTGTAAAACATTTTGATAATTATTATTATTATTATCTTCAGACGTCATTTGGACTTGTGTGGCCTTTACAAGGGAATTATGTAGAAGTTATCCTTGCCAATAAGCTTGTCGACGGTCAAACATTGTAATCGATAGGTAGAATAAGTATTGTAATCAAAATCTAGTATTTGTAAAGCTATCCGATCTTGTATGGATTTCTTGACCTTGAAGTGTGGGCCTGCTTATATCGGTAAAGTGAATGCCGCCAAAAATGTGAATTGTCTTGTGATTTGTAGTAGGGCTCACTGCGGTAAAATTAGGTTAGTTTGAAATATATGAGGCTGATTTGAATTGTTGCTAGCTGATATCGTTAAAAGCGCTGTCGATATGGTGGTTGTTGTTAAGGTTGACGTTGTCAAAAAAAATTCGGTGCTAGTTACTGCGCTTTTTGGCTGCAGAGACGTCGATGGTAGCGAGGGGGAGCAAGAACACGCTCTCTCGCTTTCTACGTTTAAGAGTTCGGTCGAGTTGGAACGTCATAGGAACGATCGGATAATAAGTGGGAAATAATGTGAAACAAATAATAGCTTTGGGGCTATTTGACATATTATCTTATAATATTGGGAATATACATTTTTATATTTTTATGAATTTCGAATTCAATTTAATATTATTGATTTTTTTTTAAAACTGCAAGGGTATACAAACTTCGGCTTGCCGAAGTTAACTTCCTTTCTTGTTTTCATATTATTTTACCACTAATTTTCCGATCGTTATTATGGCAGCTGTATGATATAGTCGTCCGATTTTTATAAAATGTAATTCCAAATTTAGAACCAATTAAAAAATGTTATTTTTCAGCTTAGAAGGTTATATGTTAAAAACACCGAAGATATAATTTTTTCATATTATTTGACTACTAATTTTCCGATCGCTCATATGGCAGCTATATGATATAGTCGTCCGATTTTGATAAAATTTAATTCGAAATTCAAAACTAATTAAAAAATGTTAATAATTATTAATGTTTCAAAACTTGTTTGCGTAGAAACGGACAGACAGACGGACATGGCTAGATCCATTCGTCTAGTGACGCTGATCAAGAATGTATATACTTTATGGGGTCGGAAACGTCTCCTTCACTGCGTTGCAAACTTCTGACTGAAATTATTATACCCTCTGCAATGGTATAAAAATCGGACGATTGTAACATATAGGTGTTAAAAAACGGTCAGATAAAAAATATATTGTAGTACATTTGTATTCTTTTGATTGTATGTGTTTGTAGTTTGAGGTGTTAAAGCTCGGGCAGCAGAGAGGAGTACAGACTCCACCGATTTAACAAAACTTTCTACGTCGGCTTCATCGTTGAGATGAGGACTTAGCTTAATGTGTGGGCTAATATATTTTCTGTACTTAACTTTATTGGATTTCTGTGAGGTCAATATTATTGATTGTTCCAATGTTCCTAGATGCCAATAAGAAATTAAATCTTGGATAGTTGTGCTCATAAGCAATATAAATTGCATATCATAGCTTTAAAATTGCTTTTTGGCTGCTGCGGCGATTGATGCCGGTGAGCCGAGTTATGCTCTTGTTATGCTGATTGCAGAAATGATCTTATTGAGGCAGGGTTAGCTAGTCCTGATTTTAAAAGGGCTTGTGTTTGTCACTATTTTTTCAGAGTTTATGGGTCCTCGTGAGAATCTGGCAGCAGTCGAGAATAAGACATCATGGATTGATCTGGAGGCTGTCAACTGTTTATGTTGGGTGCGGGCAGTAATTCTCTCTGTTGTATGCGAAGCTCTATAGTTAGCAGTGATTGCCACCGCAGTTGTAGCACTTTTTGAGTTGCAGTCATCTTTGTCTGCATCACTGCGCGCCCAGCCACCTATGGGATTTCTAATAGGCATCACGGTTCCTTTCGGTGAGCTCCGAGTTGGGTTTTTTTTACAAGAAGTTGACAATTGCTCTATGTAGCGGCGGTGGTCATATGCTTCTTCTTGCTGTAGAGCTTTAGTAAGTTGAGGCATGCCTTAAGCTATCCTCGAAATCGAGATCCGTTGGGCTGCCACTCTCGACGTAAGCGTCGCTATTTGAGGACGAGCTGTTCGATTTGTAGATTTGTATTCTTTTGATTGCATTGTGTATTTATAGTTTGAGGTATAAAAGCTTGAGCAACACGACGAGTACAGACTCCAGTGAATTAACAAAGCATTCTACGTCGGCTTCATCGTTGAGATGAGGACTTATATTAAGGTGTGAGCTAATACATTTTCTGTACTTAACATAATTGGATTTTTGTGAGGTCAATTTTATTGATTGTTCCATTGTTCTTGGATGCCAATAAACAATTAAATCTTGGACAGTTGTAAGGCTTTGTTGTAGGATGCATATCATAGCTTTAAGGTAGCTTTTTGGCTGCTCCGGCGATTGATGCCGGTGAGCCGAGTTATGCTCTTGGTATGCTGATTGCAGAAATGATCTTATTGAGGCAGGGTTAGCTAGTCCAGATTTTAAAAGGGCTTGTGTTTGTCACTATTTTTTCAGAGTTTATCGGTCCTCGTGAGAATCTGGCAGCAGTCGAGAATTAGACTGCAGGGATTGATCTGGAGGCTGTCAAGTGTTTATTTTGGGTGCGGGCAGTAATTCCTCTCTGGCGTAAGCGACGTGCGTTGTTCGTTCACTTAAATTCGCCAATCTGATAGCCATTTTTCAACATCGTCCAGATAAAGAGCTATCTGCGCAGTTGCTTGCGTCGGGCATTTTGAGAGGGTAAGAATAGTTGTATCATCAGCAACGTAGATGTTGTTAGTCGTGTCCTTGTCAGGATGTGTGCTGTGTAGAGGACATATACCGTTGGCCCTAACACGCTAACAGGAGGAACTGCAGCTCCAATAGTGAAACCGTCAGATATAGCAGTGTTGCACCTAACAACAAATTTTCTGTCGTAAAGGTAATACTCTAAAAGCTTGTGGGTGTTTTAGTGGAGCATTGTCTTGATCTTGTACATTAGACCTTTTAGCCAGACTTTATTAAATGCTTGAGAAAGATGTTATCCGGTTGATCCACTCAATTGTTCCGTGCCATTCACGAAACCCAAATTGATGTGACGGGACTCCTTTTTAGAGTTTTAGGTATCTGTTTATCCGAGTCAATACGCATTTTTCAAAGAATGTAGATAAGCAGGAATGTAGGTTTATATTTCTATACGACATGGGGATTGTGTGGTTTTTCCCCGGCTTTTCTATCATTATTATAATTTACTTTTTTCATCTCACTGAATAATGGCCAAGTTTTGAGATGGCATTGAAAAGCTGGGTGCAAACGCAATATCGTGCTCGCTCTGTCTGCATCACTGCGCGCCCAGCCACCTATGGGATTTCTAATAGGCATCACGGTTCCTTTCGGTGAGCTCCGAGTTGGGTTTTTTTTTACAAGAAGTTGACAATTGCTCTATGTAGCGGCGGTGGTCATATGCTTCTTCTTGCTGTAGAGCTTTAGTAAGTTGAGGCATGCCTTAAGCTATCCTCGAAATCGAGATCCGTTGGGCTGCCACTCTCGACGTAAGCGTCGCTATTTGAGGACGAGCTGTTCGATTTGTAGATTTGTATTCTTTTGATTGCATTGTGTATTTATAGTTTGAGGTATAAAAGCTTGAGCAACACGACGAGTACAGACTCCAGTGAATTAACAAAGCATTCTACGTCGGCTTCATCGTTGAGATGAGGACTTATATTAAGGTGTGAGCTAATACATTTTCTGTACTTAACATAATTGGATTTTTGTGAGGTCAATTTTATTGATTGTTCCATTGTTCTTGGATGCCAATAAACAATTAAATCTTGGACAGTTGTAAGGCTTTGTTGTAGGATGCATATCATAGCTTTAAGGTAGCTTTTTGGCTGCTCCGGCGATTGATGCCGGTGAGCCGAGTTATGCTCTTGGTATGCTGATTGCAGAAATGATCTTATTGAGGCAGGGTTAGCTAGTCCTGATTTTAAAAGGGCTTGTGTTTGTCACTATTTTTTCAGAGTTTATCGGTCCTCGTGAGAATCTGGCAGCAGTCGAGAATTAGACTGCAGGGATTGATCTGGAGGCTGTCAAGTGTTTATTTTGGGTGCGGGCAGTAATTCCTCTCTGGCGTAAGCGACGTGCGTTGTTCGTTCACTTAAATTCGCCAATCTGATAGCCATTTTTCAACATCGTCCAGATAAAGAGCTATCTGCGCAGTTGCTTGCGTCGGGCATTTTGAGAGGGTAAGAATAGTTGTATCATCAGCAACGTAGATGTTGTTAGTCGTGTCCTTGTCAGGATGTGGGCTGTGTAGAGGACATATACCGTTGGCCCTTACACGCTAACAGGAGGAACTGCAGCTCCAATAGTGAAACCGTCAGATATAGCAGTGTTGCACCTAACAACAAATTTTCTGTCGTAAAGGTAATACTCTAAAAGCTTGTGGGTGTTTTAGTGGAGCATTGTCTTGATCTTGTACATTAGACCTTTTAGCCAGACTTTATTAAATGCTTGAGAAAGATGTTATCCGGTTGATCCACTCAATTGTTCCGTGCCATTCACGAAACCCAAATTGATGTGACGGGACTCCTTTTTAGAGTTTTAGGTATCTGTTTATCCGAGTCAATACGCATTTTGCAAAGAATTTAGATAAGCAGGAATGTAGGTTTATATTTCTATACGACATGGGGATTGTGTGGTTTTTCCCCGGCTTTTCTATCATTATTATAATTTACTTTTTTCATCTCACTGAATAGTGGCCAAGTTTTGAGATGGCATTAAAAAGCTGGGTGCAAACGCAATATCGTGCTCGCTCTGTCTGCATCACTGCGCGCCCAGCCACCTATGGGATTTCTAATAGGCATCACGGTTCCTTTCGGTGAGCTTCGAGTTGGGTTTTTTTAATAGAAGTTGACAATTGCTCTATGTAGCGGCGGTGGTCATATGCTTCTTCTTTCTGTAGAGCTTTAGTAAGTAGAGGCATGCCTTAAGCTATCCTCGAAATCGAGATCCGTTGGGCTGCCACTCTCGACGTAAGCGTCGCTATTTGAGGACGAGCTGTTCGATTTGTAGATTTGTATTCTTTTGATTGCATTGTGTATTTATAGTTTGAGGTATAAAAGCTTGAGCAACACAGACGAGTACAGACTCCAGTGAATTAACAAAGCATTCTACGTCGGCTTCATCGTTGAGATGAGGACTTACATTAAGGTGTGAGCTAATACATTTTCTGTACTTAACATAATTGGATTTCTGTGAGGTCAATTTTATTGATTGTTCCAATGTTCTTGGATGCCAATAAACAATTTAATTTTGGACAGTTGTAAGGCTTTGTTGTAGGATGCATATCATAGCTTTTAGGTAGCTTTTTGGCTGCTCCGGCGATTGATGCCGGTGAGCCGAGTTATGCTCTTGGTATGCTGATTGCAGAAATGATCTTTTTGAGGCAGGGGTAGCTAGTCCTGATTTTAAAAGGGCTTGTGTTTGTCACTATTTTTTCAGAGTTTATGGGTCCTATTAAGAATCTGGCTGCAGTAGAGAATAAGACTTCAGGGATTGATCTGGAGGCTGTCAACTGTTTATTTTGGGTGCGGGCGGTAATTCCTCTCTGGTGTATGCAACTTTTTAGCTCCTCATAAAGTGGGCGCAGTTGCCGCACTTTTTGAGTTGCAGTCATCTTTGCTCGCTGTGCAGTGTATGGAGTCGTGAAGCTCTGCACAAACTACACATACCGGGCGCAGTTGACAGTTGGACGCACACTGTACCGGTCCATTGCGTTTCTGCGGTTCCTCAACTGTAACTGAAGATTGCATATAGGGTGTACTTCGTATTTTTTCAGGGGCTTATTTTGTGGTTCGAGCTCAACCTTAAGGAGTGGTTGCGTCATTCTATCCCTATTAAGGATATTGAAGACTGCCTTTGCGCTTAATCCCTTCTGTTGTAGCGCCTTTGTTATCTGTGCAGGCTTTACTTCGGACGCTATGCCCTGAAGTAAGGTTTGCAGGACCTTGCTGCATTTTAGCTGATACATGTAAAAGTTATTTGTAATTTCTGTAAAACATTTCGATAATACTCTGTAATTATCTTAAGACGTCATTTGGACTTGTGTGCCCTTTACAAGGGGATTATGTAGAAGGTATCCTTGCAAATAAGCTTTTTGACGAACAAATATTGTAATCGATAAGTAGAATAGGTATTGTAATGAAAATCTAGTATTTGGAAAGCTATTCGATCTCGTACGGATTTCCTAAGCCTTGAAGTGTGTGCCTACTTATATCGGTATAGTGAATGCCGCTTAAAATGTGAATTGTCTTGTGAATTGTAGTAGGCTCACAGCGGTAAGATTAGGTTAGTTTGAAATTTATGGGGCTGATTTAAATTGTTCATAAAATAAAACGGACCGGCCACCGCACCCACATGCTCGTACGCACGCAGACAAAGTTCAATAATTTTGTTGACAAGAACATTGGAACTATGTTCTCTTTCTTAAATAGGCAGAGGCTTTGGTTTTCTTTTCTCGACTTCAGTAGATTCGGCTGCCTCAGCCTCATAGGCGTCTGCCAACATTATAAATTGGTTTGAGTATATGGGCCTTTCTTTTGCAGCTGGGATTTCATTGCCTCGGGCTATTTTGCGTTGTGAATTTATGGGACTCAGCTTCCTTTTGATTTGGATATAGCGATCCATACGAGTCTGCACAGCCAGCTTAATATGTTCATTGTTTTTGTTCTGTTTTTCTGGCAGCGCAGCGGCAAACGTATTAACATTTGCGCTGCTAGCTGATGATATCGTTAAAAGCGCTGTCGATATGGTGGTTTTTGTCACGGTTGACGTTGTCAAAGAAATTGCGGTGCTAGTTACTGCGCTCTTTGGCTGCAGAGACATCGATGGTAGCGAGGGGAGCAAGAACACGCCTTCTCGCTCTCTACGTTTAAGAGTTCGGTCGAGTTGGGGGTAATTTACCGCTCTTGATCAGAGCTTGCATTATTTTCGGTTGGTTTAAAAGCGAAGTACGCGTTGTTTCTTTGTACTGAGAAACGTCTCTTATCTTGCTCACGTTGAATTGATTTAGTTAGAGATTTAAGTGATATGTTTTATATAAATTAATTAAATAATCAATATAAGCATTAGTAATTTCATCGCAGAGAGCGTCTTTTCGCATTTTTGTAGATTTATTGAACCAGTCACTGCACTTTTATGATTTTATTGAATAATATTTCCCAGAGCACAATAAGTACACGTTTGCATGCGACGACGGTGGTAAAGGTCAGAATGTCATCAGAAAGATAGAAGAGTCATCATAATGCTTAGGTATATTCATATTTAGTCACCAAACGTTTTGGTATCAGTCTGAGATTTTTTCTGTCGATTTATTATACCCTCGCGAAGAGAATAAAATATAATGTTATCAAGATCGAACGACTATATACTGTCCTCCATTGAAACGATCATAATATCGGTGGAATATGAAAAATATATCCTTTGTGTTTTTTTAACATATTTTTTCATATTATTTTCCTACTAATTTCCCGATTGTTCCTATGACAGCTATATAATATAGTCGTCCGATTATGATAAATATGAATTCGAAATTAATTAATTGTATCAAAATCGGACGACTATATAATATAGCTGCCATAGGAACGATCGGAAAATTGGTAGGAAAACATGAAATAAATATTATATCCTTTGTGTTTTTTAACATATAACCTTATAAGCTTGAAAATAACATTTTTTAATTAGTTCTAATTCTAATTTTCCGATCGCTCATATGGCAGCTATATGATATAGTCGTCCGATTTTGATAAAATTTAATTTGAAATTCAGAACTAATTAAGAAATGTTATTAATTATTAATGTTTTAAAACTGAGAGACTTGTTTGCGTAGAAACGGACAGACAGACGGGCGGCTAGATCCACTCGTCTAGTGACGCTGATCAAGAATATATATACTTTATGGTGTCGGAAACGTCTCCTTCACTGCGTTGCAAACTTCTGACTGAAATTATTATACCCTCTGCAATGGTATAAAAATCGGACGATTGTAACATACACGTGTTAAAAAACGGTCAAAGAAATAATATGTAGTAGATTTGTATTCTTTTGATTGTATGTATTTGTAGTTTGAGGTGTTAAAGCTCGGGCAGCAGAGAGGAGTACAGACTCCACTGATTTAACAAAACTTTCTACGTCGGCTTCATCGTTGAGATGAGGACTTAGCTTAATGTGTGAGCTAATATATTTTCTGTACTTAACTTTATTGGATTTCTGTGAGGTCAATATTATTGATTTTTCCAATGTTCCTAGATGCCAATAAGAAATTAAATCTTGGATAGTTGTGCTCATAGGCAACATAAATTCCATAAGGCTTTGTTCTAGGCTGCATAACATAGCTTTAAAGTTGCTTTTTGGCTGCTCTGGCGAATGATGCCGGTGAGCCTAGTTATGTTCTTGGTATGCTGATTGCAGAAATTATCCTTTTGAGGCAGGGGTAGCTAGTCCTGATTTTAAAAGGGCTTGTGTTTGTCCCTATTTTTTCAGAGTTTATGGGTATGAATCTGACTGCAGTCGAGAATAAGACTTCAGGGATTGATCTGGAGGCTGTCAACTGTTTATTTTGGGTGCGGGCAGTAATTCCTCTCTGTTGTATGCGAAGCTCTATAGTTAGCAGTGATTGCCACCGCAGTTGTCGCACTTTTTGAGTTGCAGTCATCTTTGCTCTCCGTGCAGTGTGCGGATTCTTGGCGTAAGCGGCGGGCAATTTTGCCTTTTTGGGTGAACGTAACGTGCGTTGTTCATTCACTTAAATTCGCCAATCTGATAGCCATTTTTCAACATTGTCCAGATAAAGAGCTATCTGCGCAGTTGCTTGCGTCGGGCATTTTGAGAGGGTAAGAATAGTTGTATCATCAGCAACGTAGATGTTGTTAGTCGTGTCCTTGTCGGGATGTCTGCTGTGTAGAGGCTCTATACCGTTGGCCCTAGCACGCTAACAGGAGGAACTCCAACTCCAGTAGTGAAATCGACAGATTTAGCAGTATTGCCAGACTTAATAAAATGCTTGAGAAAGATGTTATCCGGTTGATCCGTTCAATTGTTCCGTGCCATTCACGAAACCCAAATTGATGTGACGGGACTCCTTTTTAGAGTCTTAGGTATCTGTTTATCCGAGTCAATACGCATTTTTCAAAGAATTTAGATAAGCAGGAATGTAGGTTTATATTTCTATACGACATGGGGATTGTGTGGTCTTTCCGCGGCTTTTCTATCATTATTATAATTTACTTTTTTCATCTCACTGGATAGTGGCCAAGTTTTGAGATGGCATTGAAAGGGCGCAAACGCAATATCGTGCTCGCTCTGTCTGCATCACTGCGCGCCCAGCTACCTATGGGATTTCTAATAGGCATCACGGTTCCTCCGAGTTGGGTTTTCTTACTTGACAATTGTTCTATGTAGCGGCGGTGGTCATATGCTTCTTCTTGCTGTAGAGCTTTAGTAAGTTGAGGCATGCCTTAAGCTTTCCTTAGCAAATCGAGATCCGTTGGGCTGCCACTCTCGACGCAAGCGTCGCTATTTGAGGTCGAGCTGTTCGATTTGTAGATTTGTATTCTTTTGATTGCATTGTGTATTTACAGTTTGAGGTGTTGACGCGTGAGCAACACAGACGAGTACAGACTCCACTGAATAAACAAAGCTTTCTATGTCGGCTTCTTCGTTGAGATGAGGACTAAGCTTAGTGTGTGAGCTAATATATTTTCTGTACCTAACTTTATTGGCTTTCTGTGAGGTCAATATGATGTTCCTGGATGCCAATAAACAATTAAATCTTGGATAAGCAACATAAATTCCGTAAGGCTTTGTTGTAGGCTGCATAACATAGCTTCAAAGTTGCTTTTTGGCTGCTCTGGCGATTGATGCCGGTGAGCCGAGTTATGCTCTTGGTATGCTGATTGCAGAAATGATCCTTTTAAGGCAGGGGTAGCTCGTCCTGATTTTAAAAGGGCTTGTGTTTGTCACTATTTTTTCAGAGTTCATGGGTATTTTGCCTGTTTTGGGTGAACGTAACGTGCGTTGTTCGTTCACTTAAATTCGCCAATCTGATAGCCATTTTTCAACATCGTCCAGATAAAGAGCTATCTGCGCAGTTGCTTGCGTCGGGCATTTTGAGAGGGTAAGAATAGTTGTATCATCAGCAACGTAGATGTTGTTAGTCGTGTCCTTGTCGGGATGTCTGCTGTGTAGAGGACATATACCGTTGGCTCTAGCACGCTAACTGGAGGAAATAGTGAAATCGTCAGATTTAGCAGTGTTGCACGTGACAACAAAGTTTCTGTTTGTTGTTTGTTGTAGGTGTTTTAGGGGAGCATTGTCTTGATGTTGTACATTATACCTTTTGGCAGACTCAATCAAATGCTTGAGAAAGATGTTATCCGGTTGATCCGTTCAATTGTTCCGTGCTTTTCACGAAACCCAAATTGATGTGACGGGACTCCTTCTTAGAGTCTTAGGTATCTGTTTATCCGAGTCAATACGCATATTTCAAAGAATTTAGATCAGCATAAAAGTAGGCTTATATTTCTATACGACATGGTGATTGTGTGGTCTTTCCCCGGCTTTTCTATCATAATTATAAATTTTTTTTGTCCATCTCACTGGATAGTGGCCAAGTTTTGAGATGGCATTGAAAAGCTGGGTGCAAACGCAATATCGTGCTCGCTCTGTCTGCATCACTGCGCGCCCAGCCACCTATGGGATTTCTAATAGGCATCACGGTTCCTTTCGGTGAGCTCCGAGTTGGGTTTTTTTAATAGAAGTTGACAATTGCTCTATGTAGCGGCGGTGGTCATATGCTTCTTCTTTCTGTAGAGCTTTAATAAGTAGAGGCATGCCTTAAGCTATCCTCGAAATCGAGATCCGTTGGGCTGCCACTCTCGACGTAAGCGTCGCTATTTGAGGACGAGCTGTTCGATTTGTAGATTTGTATTCTTTTGATTGCATTGTGTATTTATAGTTTGAGGTATAAAAGCTTGAGCAACACAGACGAGTACAGACTCCAGTGAATTAACAAAGCATTCTACGTCGGCTTCATCGTTGAGATGAGGACTTACATTAAGGTGTGAGCTAATACATTTTCTGTACTTAACATAATTGGATTTCTGTGAGGTCAATTTTATTGATTGTTCCAATGTTCTTGGATGCCAATAAACAATTTAATTTTGGACAGTTGTAAGGCTTTGTTGTAGGATGCATATCATAGCTTTTAGGTAGCTTTTTGGCTGCTCCGGCGATTGATGCCGGTGAGCCGAGTTATGCTCTTGGTATGCTGATTGCAGAAATGATCTTTTTGAGGCAGGGGTAGCTAGTCCTGATTTTAAAAGGGCTTGTGTTTGTCACTTTTTTTTCAGAGTTTATGGGTCCTATTAAGAATCTGGCTGCAGTAGAGAATAAGACTTCAGGGATTGATCTGGAGGCTGTCAACTGTTTATTTTGGGTGCGGGCGGTAATTCCTCTCTGGTGTATGCAACTTTTTAGCTCCTCATAAAGTGGGCGCAGTTGCCGCACTTTTTGAGTTGCAGTCATCTTTGCTCGCTGTGCAGTGTATGGAGTCGTGAAGCTCTGCACAAACTACACATACCGGGCGCAGTTGACAGTTGGACGCACACTGTACCGGTCCATTGCGTTTCTGCGGTTCCTCAACTGTAACTGAAGATTGCATATAGGGTGTACTTCGTATTTTTTCAGGGGCTTATTTTGTGGTTCGAGCTCAACCTTAAGGAGTGGTTGCGTCATTCTATCCCTATTAAGGATATTGAAGACTGCCTTTGCGCTTAATCCCTTCTGTTGTAGCGCCTTTGTTATCTGTGCAGGCTTTACTTCGGACGCTATGCCCTGAAGTAAGGTTTGCAGGACCTTGCTGCATTTTAGCTGATACATGTAAAAGTTATTTGTAATTTCTGTAAAACATTTCGATAATACTCTGTAATTATCTTAAGACGTCATTTGGACTTGTGTGCCCTTTACAAGGGGATTATGTAGAAGGTATCCTTGCAAATAAGCTTTTTGACGAACAAATATTGTAATCGATAAGTAGAATAGGTATTGTAATGAAAATCTAGTATTTGGAAAGCTATTCGATCTCGTACGGATTTCTTAAGCCTTGAAGTGTGTGCCTACTTATATCGGTATAGTGAATGCCGCTTAAAATGTGAATTGTCTTGTGAATTGTAGTAGGCTCACAGCGGTAAGATTAGGTTAGTTTGAAATTTATGGGGCTGATTTAAATTGTTCATAAAATAAAACGGACCGGCCACCGCACCCACATGCTCGTACGCACGCAGACAAAGTTCAATAATTTTGTTGACAAGAACATTGGAACTATGTTCTCTTTCTTAAATAGGCAGAGACTTTGGTTTCCTTTTCTCGACTTCAGTAGATTCGGCTGCCTCAGCCTCATAGGCGTCTGCCAACATTTTAAATTGGTTTGAGTATATGGGCCTTTCTTTTGCAGCAGGGATTTCATTGCCTCGGGCTATTTTGCGTTGTGAATTTATGGGACTCAGCTTCCTTTTGATTTGGATATAGCGATCCATACGAGTCTGCACAGCCAGCTTAATATGTTCATTGTTTTTGTTCTGTTTTTCTGGCAGCGCAGCGGCAAACGTATTAACATTTGCGCTGCTAGCTGATGATATCGTTAAAAGCGCTGTCGATATGGTGGTTTTTGTCACGGTTGACGTTGTCAAAGAAATTGCGGTGCTAGTTACTGCGCTCTTTGGCTGCAGAGACATCGATGGTAGCGAGGGGGAGCAAGAACACGCCTTCTCGCTCTCTACGTTTAAGAGTTCGGTCGAGTTGGGGGTAATTTACCGCTCTTGATCAGAGCTTGCATTATTTTCGGTTGGTTTAAAAGCGAAGTACCCGTTGTTTCTTTGTACTGAGAAACGTCTCTTATCTTGCTCACGTTGAATTGATTTAGTAAGAGATTTAAGTGATATGTTTTATATAAATTAATTAAATAATCAATATAAGCATTAGTAATTTCATCGCAGAGAGCGTCTTTTCGCATTTTTGTAGATTTATTGAACATGCGACGACGGTGGTAAAGGTCAGAATGTCATCAGAAAGATAGAAGAGTCATCATAATGCTTAGGTATTTTCATATTTAGTCACCAAACGTTTTGGTATCAGTCTGAGATTTTTTCTGTCGATTTATTATACCCTCGCGAAGAGAATAAAATATAATGTTATCAAGATCGAACGACTATATACTGTCCTCCATAGAAACGATCATAATATCGGTGGAATATGAAAAATATATCCTTTGTGTTTTTTTAACATATTTTTTCATATTATTTTCCTACTAATTTCCCGATTGTTCCTATGACAGCTATATAATATAGTCGTCCGATTATGATAAATATGAATTCGAAATTAATTAATTGTATCAAAATCGGACGACTATATAATATAGCTGCCATAGGAACGATCGGAAAATTAGTAGGAAAACATGAAATAAATATTATATCCTTTGTGTTTTTTAACATATAACCTTATAAGCTTGAAAATAACATTTTTTAATTAGTTCTAATTCTAATTTTCCGATCGCTCATATGGCAGCTATATGATATAGTCGTCCGATTTTGATAAAATTTAATTTGAAATTCAGAACTAAGAAATGTTATTAATTATTAATGTTTTAAAACTGAGAGACTTGTTTGCGTAGAAACGGACAGACAGACGGGCGGCTAGATCCACTCGTCTTGTGACGCTGATCAAGAATATATATACTTTATGGTGTCGGAAACGTCTCCTTCACTGCGTTGCAAACTTCTGACTGAAATTATTATTATACATTCACAATGGTATAAAAATCGGACGATTGTAACATACACGTGTTAAAAAACGGTCAAAGAAATAATATGTAGTAGATTTGTATTCTTTTGATTGTATGTATTTGTAGTTTGAGGTGTTAAAGCTCGGGCAGCAGAGAGGAGTACAGACTCCACTGATTTAACAAAACTTTCTACGTCGGCTTCATCGTTGAGATGAGGACTTAGCTTAATGTGTGAGCTAATATATTTTCTGTACTTAACTTTATTGGATTTCTGTGAGGTCAATATTATTGATTGTTCCAATGTTCCTAGATGCCAATAAGCAATTAAATCTTTGATAGTTGTGCTCATAGGCAACATAAATTCCATAAGGCTTTGTTGTAGGCTGCATAACATAGCTTTAAAGTTGCTTTTTGGCTGCTCTGGCGAATGATGCCGGTGAGCCTAGTTATGTTCTTGGTATGCTGATTGCAGAAATTATCCTTTTGAGGCAGGGGTAGCTAGTCCTGATTTTAAAAGGGCTTGTGTTTGTCTCTATTTTTTCAGAGTTTATGGGTATGAATCTGACTGCAGTCGAGAATAAGACTTCAGGGATTGATCTGGAGGCTGTCAACTGTTTATTTTGGGTGCGGGCAGTAATTCCTCTCTGTTGTATGCGAAGCTCTATAGTTAGCAGTGATTGCCACCGCAGTTGTCGCACTTTTTGAGTTGCAGTCATCTTTGCTCTCCGTGCAGTGTGCGGATTCTTGGCGTAAGCGGCGGGCAATTTTGCCTTTTTGGGTGAACGTAACGTGCGTTGTTCATTCACTTAAATTCGCCAATCTGATAGCCATATTTCAACATTGTCCAGATAAAGAGCTATCTGCGCAGTTGCTTGCGTCGGGCATTTTGAGAGGGTAAGAATAGTTGTATCATCAGCAACGTAGATGTTGTTAGTCGTGTCCTTGTCGGGATGTCTGCTGTGTAGAGGCTCTATACCGTTGGCCCTAGCACGCTAACAGGAGGAACTCCAACTCCAATAGTGAAATCGACAGATTTAGCAGTATTGCCAGACTTAATAAAATGCTTGAGAAAGATGTTATCCGGTTGATCCGTTCAATTGTTCCGTGCCATTCACGAAACCCAAATTGATGTGACGGGACTCCTTTTTAGAGTCTTAGGTATCTGTTTATCCGAGTCAATACGCATTTTTCAAAGAATTTAGATAAGCAGGAATGTAGGTTTATATTTCTATACGACATGGGGATTGTATGGTCTTTCCCCGGCTTTTCTATCATTATTATAATTTACTTTTTTCATCTCACTGGATAGTGGCCAAGTTTTGAGATGGCATTGAAAAGCTGGGCGCAAACGCAATATCGTGCTCGCTCTGTCTGCATCACTGCGCGCCCAGCCACCTATGGGATTTCTAATAGGCATCACGGTTCCTTTCGGTGAGCTCCGAGTTGGGTTTTTTTAATAGAAGTTGACAATTGCTCTATGTAGCGGCGGTGGTCATATGCTTCTTCTTTTTGTAGAGCTTTAGTAAGTAGAGGCATGCCTTAAGCTATCCTCGAAATCGAGATCCGTTGGGCTGCCACTCTCGACGTAAGCGTCGCTATTTGAGGACGAGCTGTTCGATTTGTAGATTTGTATTCTTTTGATTGCATTGTGTATTTACAGTTTGAGGTGTTGAAGCGTGAGCAACACAGACGAGTACAGACTCCACTGAATAAACAAAGCTTTCTATGTCGGCTTCTTCGTTGAGATGAGGACTAAGCTTAGTGTGTGAGCTAATATATTTTCTGTACCTAACTTTATTGGCTTTCTGTGAGGTCAATATGATGTTCCTGGATGCCAATAAACAATTAAATCTTGGATAAGCAACATAAATTCCGTAAGGCTTTGTTGTAGGCTGCATAACATAGCTTCAAAGTTGCTTTTTGGCTGCTCTGGCGATTGATGCCGGTGAGCCGAGTTATGCTCTTGGTATGCTGATTGCAGAAATGATCCTTTTGAGGCAGGGGTAGCTCGTCCTGATTTTAAAAGGGCTTGTGTTTGTCACTATTTTTTCAGAGTTCATGGGTATTTTGCCTGTTTTGGGTGAACGTAACGTGCGTTGTTCGTTCACTTAAATTCGCCAATCTGATAGCCATTTTTCAACATCGTCCAGATAAAGAGCTATCTGCGCAGTTGCTTGCGTCGGGCATTTTGAGAGGGTAAGAATAGTTGTATCATCAGCAACGTAGATGTTGTTAGTCGTGTCCTTGTCGGGATGTCTGCTGTGTAGAGGACATATACCGTGGCTCTAGCACGCTAACTGGAGGAAATAGTGAAATCGTCAGATTTAGCAGTGTTGCACGTGACAACAAAGTTTCTGTTTGTTGTTTGTTGTAGGTGTTTTAGGGGAGCATTGTCTTGATATTGTACATTATACCTTTTGGCAGACTCAATCAAATGCTTGAGAAAGATGTTATCCGGTTGATCCGTTCAATTGTTCCGTGCTTTTCACGAAACCCAAATTGATGTGACGGGACTCCTTCTTAGAGTCTTAGGTATCTGTTTATCCGAGTCAATACGCATATTTCAAAGAATTTAGATCAGCATAAAAGTAGGCTTATATTTCTATACGACATGGTGATTGTGTGGTCTTTCCCCGGCTTTTCTATCATAATTATAAATTTTTTTTGTCCATCTCACTGGATAGTGGCCAAGTTTTGAGATGGCATTGAAAAGCTGGGTGCAAACGCAATATCGTGCTCGCTCTGTCTGCATCACTGCGCGCCCAGCCACCTATGGGATTTCTAATAGGCATCACGGTTCCTTTCGGTGAGCTCCGAGTTGGGTTTTTTTAATAGAAGTTGACAATTGCTCTATGTAGCGGCGGTGGTCATATGCTTCTTCTTTCTGTAGAGCTTTAGTAAGTAGAGGCATGCCTTAAGCTATCCTCGAAATCGAGATCCGTTGGGCTGCCACTCTCGACGTAAGCGTCGCTATTTGAGGACGAGCTGTTCGATTTGTAGATTTGTATTCTTTTGATTGCATTGTGTATTTATAGTTTGAGGTATAAAAGCTTGAGCAACACAGACGAGTACAGACTCCAGTGAATTAACAAAGCATTCTACGTCGGCTTCATCGTTGAGATGAGGACTTACATTAAGGTGTGAGCTAATACATTTTCTGTACTTAACATAATTGGATTTCTGTGAGGTCAATTTTATTGATTGTTCCAATGTTCTTGGATGCCAATAAACAATTTAATTTTGGACAGTTGTAAGGCTTTGTTGTAGGATGCATATCATAGCTTTTAGGTAGCTTTTTGGCTGCTCCGGCGATTGATGCCGGTGAGCCGAGTTATGCTCTTGGTATGCTGATTGCAGAAATGATCTTTTTGAGGCAGGGGTAGCTAGTCCTGATTTTAAAAGGGCTTGTGTTTGTCACTATTTTTTCAGAGTTTATGGGTCCTATTAAGAATCTGGCTGCAGTAGAGAATAAGACTTCAGGGATTGATCTGGAGGCTGTCAGCTGTTTATTTTGGGTGCGGGCGGTAATTCCTCTCTGGTGTATGCAACTTTTTAGCTCCTCATAAAGTGGGCGCAGTTGCCGCACTTTTTGAGTTGCAGTCATCTTTGCTCGCTGTGCAGTGTATGGAGTCGTGAAGCTCTGCACAAACTACACATACCGGGCGCAGTTGACAGTTGGACGCACACTGTACCGGTCCATTGCGTTTCTGCGGTTCCTCAACTGTAACTGAAGATTGCATATAGGGTGTACTTCGTATTTTTTCAGGGGCTTATTTTGTGGTTCGAGCTCAACCTTAAGGAGTGGTTGCGTCATTCTATCCCTATTAAGGATATTGAAGACTGCCTTTGCGCTTAATCCCTTCTGTTGTAGCGCCTTTGTTATCTGTGCAGGCTTTACTTCGGACGCTATGCCCTGAAGTAAGGTTTGCAGGACCTTGCTGCATTTTAGCTGATACATGTAAAAGTTATTTGTAATTTCTGTAAAACATTTCGATAATACTCTGTAATTATCTTAAGACGTCATTTGGACTTGTGTGCCCTTTACAAGGGGATTATGTAGAAGGTATCCTTGCAAATAAGCTTTTTGACGAACAAATATTGTAATCGATAAGTAGAATAGGTATTGTAATGAAAATCTAGTATTTGGAAAGCTATTCGATCTCGTACGGATTTCTTAAGCCTTGAAGTGTGTGCCTACTTATATCGGTATAGTGAATGCCGCTTAAAATGTGAATTGTCTTGTGAATTGTAGTAGGCTCACAGCGGTAAGATTAGGTTAGTTTGAAATTTATGGGGCTGATTTAAATTGTTCATAAAATAAAACGGACCGGCCACCGCACCCACATGCTCGTACGCACGCAGACAAAGTTCAATAATTTTGTTGACAAGAACATTGGAACTATGTTCTCTTTCTTAAATAGGCAGAGACTTTGGTTTCCTTTTCTCGACTTCAGTAGATTCGGCTGCCTCAGCCTCATAGGCGTCTGCCAACATTTTAAATTGGTTTGAGTATATGGGCCTTTCTTTTGCAGCTGGGATTTCATTGCCTCGGGCTATTTTGCGTTGTGAATTTATGGGACTCAGCTTCCTTTTGATTTGGATATAGCGATCCATACGAGTCTGCACAGCCAGCTTAATATGTTCATTGTTTTTGTTCTGTTTTTCTGGCAGCGCAGCGGCAAACGTATTAACATTTGCGCTGCTAGCTGATGATATCGTTAAAAGCGCTGTCGATATGGTGGTTTTTGTCACGGTTGACGTTGTCAAAGAAATTGCGGTGCTAGTTACTGCGCTCTTTGGCTGCAGAGACATCGATGGTAGCGAGGGGGAGCAAGAACACGCCTTCTCGCTCTCTACGTTTAAGAGTTCGGTCGAGTTGGGGGTAATTTACCGCTCTTGATCAGAGCTTGCATTATTTTCGGTTGGTTTAAAAGCGAAGTACGCGTTGTTTCTTTGTACTGAGAAACGTCTCTTATCTTGCTCACGTTGAATTGATTTAGTAAGAGATTTAAGTGATATGTTTTATATAAATTAATTAAATAATCAATATAAGCATTAGTAATTTCATCGCAGAGAGCGTCTTTCCGCATTTTTGTAGATTTATTGAACATGCGACGACGGTGGTAAAGGTCAGAATGTCATCAGAAAGATAGAAGAGTCATCATAATGCTTAGGTATATTCATATTTAGTCACCAAACGTTTTGATATCAGTCTGAGATTTTTTCTGTCGATTTATTATACCCTCGCGAAGAGAATAAAATATAATGTTATCAAGATCGAACGACTATATACTGTCCTCCATAGAAACGATCATAATATCGGTGGAATATGAAAAATATATCCTTTGTGTTTTTTTAACATATTTTTTTATATTATTTTCCTACTAATTTCCCGATTGTTCCTATGACAGCTATATAATATAGTCGTCCGATTATGATAAATATGAATTCGAAATTAATTAATTGTATCAAAATCGGATGACTATATAATATAGCTGCCATAGGAACGATCGGAAAATTAGTAGGAAAACATGAAATAAATATTATATCCTTTGTGTTTTTTAACATATAACCTTATAAGCTTGAAAATAACATTTTTTAATTAGTTCTAATTCTAATTTTCCGATCGCTCATATGGCAGCTATATGATATAGTCGTCCGATTTTGATAAAATTTAATTTGAAATTCAGAACTAATTAAGAAATGTTATTAATTATTAATGTTTTAAAACTGAGAGACTTGTTTGCGTAGAAACGGACAGACAGACGGGCGGCTAGATCCACTCGTCTTGTGACGCTGATCAAGAATATATATACTTTATGGTGTCGGAAACGTCTCCTTCACTGCGTTGCAAACTTCTGACTGAAATTATTATACCCTCTGCAATGGTATAAAAATCGGACGATTGTAACATACACGTGTTAAAAAACGGTCAAAGAAATAATATGTAGTAGATTTGTATTCTTTTGATTGTATGTATTTGTAGTTTGAGGTGTTAAAGCTCGGGCAGCAGAGAGGAGTACAGACTCCACTGATTTAACAAAACTTTCTACGTCGGCTTCATCGTTGAGATGAGGACTTAGCTTAATGTGTGAGCTAATATATTTTCTGTACTTAACTTTATTGGATTTCTGTGAGGTCAATATTATTGATTGTTCCAATGTTCCTAGATGCCAATAAGCAATTAAATCTTTGATAGTTGTGCTCATAGGCAACATAAATTCCATAAGGCTTTGTTGTAGGCTGCATAACATAGCTTTAAAGTTGCTTTTTGGCTGCTCTGGCGAATGATGCCGGTGAGCCTAGTTATGTTCTTGGTATGCTGATTGCAGAAATTATCCTGATTTTAAAAGGGCTTGTGTTTGTCCCTATTTTTTCAGAGTTTATGGGTATGAATCTGACTGCAGTCGAGAATAAGACTTCAGGGATTGATCTGGAGGCTGTCAACTGTTTATTTTGGGTGCGGGCAGTAATTCCTCTCTGTTGTATGCGAAGCTCTATAGTTAGCAGTGATTGCCACCGCAGTTGTCGCACTTTTTGAGTTGCAGTCATCTTTGCTCTCCGTGCAGTGTGCGGATTCTTGGCGTAAGCGGCGGGCAATTTTGCCTTTTTGGGTGAACGTAACGTGCGTTGTTCATTCACTTAAATTCGCCAATCTGATAGCCATTTTTCAACATTGTCCAGATAAAGAGCTATCTGCGCAGTTGCTTGCGTCGGGCATTTTGAGAGGGTAAGAATAGTTGTATCATCAGCAACGTAGATGTTGTTAGTCGTGTCCTTGTCGGGATGTCTGCTGTGTAGAGGCTCTATACCGTTGGCCCTAGCACGCTAACAGGAGGAACTCCAACTCCAATAGTGAAATCGACAGATTTAGCAGTATTGCCAGACTTAATAAAATGCTTGAGAAAGATGTTATCCGGTTGATCCGTTCAATTGTTCCGTGCCATTCACGAAACCCAAATTGATGTGACGGGACTCCTTTTTAGAGTCTTAGGTATCTGTTTATCCGAGTCAATACGCATTTTTCAAAGAATTTAGATAAGCAGGAATGTAGGTTTATATTTCTATACGACATGGGGATTGTATGGTCTTTCCCCGGCTTTTCTATCATTATTATAATTTACTTTTTTCATCTCACTGGATAGTGGCCAAGTTTTGAGATGGCATTGAAAAGCTGGGCGCAAACGCAATATCGTGCTCGCTCTGTCTGCATCACTGCGCGCCCAGCCACCTATGGGATTTCTAATAGGCATCACGGTTCCTTTCGGTGAGCTCCGAGTTGGGTTTTTTTAATAGAAGTTGACAATTTCTCTATGTAGCGGCGGTGGTCATATGCTTCTTCTTTCTGTAGAGCTTTAGTAAGTAGAGGCATGCCTTAAGCTATCCTCGAAATCGAGATCCGTTGGACTGCCACTCTCGACGTAAGCGTCGCTATTTGAGGACGAGCTGTTCGATTTGTAGATTTGTATTCTTTTGATTGCATTGTGTATTTATAGTTTGAGGTATAAAAGCTTGAGCAACACAGACGAGTACAGACTCCAGTGAATTAACAAAGCATTCTACGTCGGCTTCAACGTTGAGATGAGGACTTACATTAAGGTGTGAGCTAATACATTTTCTGTACTTAACATAATTGGATTTCTGTGAGGTCAATTTTATTGATTGTTCCAATGTTCTTGGATGCCAATAAACAATTTAATTTTGGACAGTTGTAAGGCTTTGTTGTAGGATGCATATCATAGCTTTTAGGTAGCTTTTTGGCTGCTCCGGCGATTGATGCCGGTGAGCCGAGTTATGCTCTTGGTATGCTGATTGCAGAAATGATCTTTTTGAGGCAGCTAGTCCTGATTTTAAAAGGGCTTGTGTTTGTCACTATTTTTTCAGAGTTTATGGGTCCTATTAAGAATCTGGCTGCAGTAGAGAATAAGACTTCAGGGATTGATCTGGAGGCTGTCAACTGTTTATTTTGGGTGCGGGCGGTAATTCCTCTCTGGTGTATGCAACTTTTTAGCTCCTCATAAAGTGGGCGCAGTTGCCGCACTTTTTGAGTTGCAGTCATCTTTGCTCGCTGTGCAGTGTATGGAGTCGTGAAGCTCTGCACAAACTACACATACCGGGCGCAGTTGACAGTTGGACGCACACTGTACCGGTCCACATGCTCGTACGCACGCAGACAAAGTTCAATAATTTTGTTGACAAGAACATTGGAACTATGTTCTCTTTCTTAAATAGGCAGAGACTTTGGTTTCCTTTTCTCGACTTCAGTAGATTCGGCTGCCTCAGCCTCATAGGCGTCTGCCAACATTTTAAATTGGTTTGAGTATATGGGCCTTTCTTTTGCAGCTGGGATTTCATTGCCTCGGGCTATTTTGCGTTGTGAATTTATGGGACTCAGCTTCCTTTTGATTTGGATATAGCGATCCATACGAGTCTGCACAGCCAGCTTAATATGTTCATTGTTTTTGTTCTGTTTTTCTGGCAGCGCAGCGGCAAACGTATTAACATTTGCGCTGCTAGCTGATGATATCGTTAAAAGCGCTGTCGATATGGTGGTTTTTGTCACGGTTGACGTTGTCAAAGAAATTGCGGTGCTAGTTACTGCGCTCTTTGGCTGCAGAGACATCGATGGTAGCGAGGGGGAGCAAGAACACGCCTTCTCGCTCTCTACGTTTAAGAGTTCGGTCGAGTTGGGGGTAATTTACCGCTCTTGATCAGAGCTTGCATTATTTTCGGTTGGTTTAAAAGCGAAGTACGCGTTGTTTCTTTGTACTGAGAAACGTCTCTTATCTTGCTCACGTTGAATTGATTTAGTAAGAGATTTAAGTGATATGTTTTATATAAATTAATTAAATAATCAATATAAGCATTAGTAATTTCATCGCAGAGAGCGTCTTTCCGCATTTTTGTAGATTTATTGAACATGCGACGACGGTGGTAAAGGTCAGAATGTCATCAGAAAGATAGAAGAGTCATCATAATGCTTAGGTATATTCATATTTAGTCACCAAACGTTTTGATATCAGTCTGAGATTTTTTCTGTCGATTTATTATACCCTCGCGAAGAGAATAAAATATAATGTTATCAAGATCGAACGACTATATACTGTCCTCCATAGAAACGATCATAATATCGGTGGAATATGAAAAATATATCCTTTGTGTTTTTTTAACATATTTTTTTATATTATTTTCCTACTAATTTCCCGATTGTTCCTATGACAGCTATATAATATAGTCGTCCGATTATGATAAATATGAATTCGAAATTAATTAATTGTATCAAAATCGGATGACTATATAATATAGCTGCCATAGGAACGATCGGAAAATTAGTAGGAAAACATGAAATAAATATTATATCCTTTGTGTTTTTTAACATATAACCTTATAAGCTTGAAAATAACATTTTTTAATTAGTTCTAATTCTAATTTTCCGATCGCTCATATGGCAGCTATATGATATAGTCGTCCGATTTTGATAAAATTTAATTTGAAATTCAGAACTAATTAAGAAATGTTATTAATTATTAATGTTTTAAAACTGAGAGACTTGTTTGCGTAGAAACGGACAGACAGACGGGCGGCTAGATCCACTCGTCTTGTGACGCTGATCAAGAATATATATACTTTATGGTGTCGGAAACGTCTCCTTCACTGCGTTGCAAACTTCTGACTGAAATTATTATACCCTCTGCAATGGTATAAAAATCGGACGATTGTAACATACACGTGTTAAAAAACGGTCAAAGAAATAATATGTAGTAGATTTGTATTCTTTTGATTGTATGTATTTGTAGTTTGAGGTGTTAAAGCTCGGGCAGCAGAGAGGAGTACAGACTCCACTGATTTAACAAAACTTTCTACGTCGGCTTCATCGTTGAGATGAGGACTTAGCTTAATGTGTGAGCTAATATATTTTCTGTACTTAACTTTATTGGATTTCTGTGAGGTCAATATTATTGATTGTTCCAATGTTCCTAGATGCCAATAAGCAATTAAATCTTTGATAGTTGTGCTCATAGGCAACATAAATTCCATAAGGCTTTGTTGTAGGCTGCATAACATAGCTTTAAAGTTGCTTTTTGGCTGCTCTGGCGAATGATGCCGGTGAGCCTAGTTATGTTCTTGGTATGCTGATTGCAGAAATTATCCTGATTTTAAAAGGGCTTGTGTTTGTCCCTATTTTTTCAGAGTTTATGGGTATGAATCTGACTGCAGTCGAGAATAAGACTTCAGGGATTGATCTGGAGGCTGTCAACTGTTTATTTTGGGTGCGGGCAGTAATTCCTCTCTGTTGTATGCGAAGCTCTATAGTTAGCAGTGATTGCCACCGCAGTTGTCGCACTTTTTGAGTTGCAGTCATCTTTGCTCTCCGTGCAGTGTGCGGATTCTTGGCGTAAGCGGCGGGCAATTTTGCCTTTTTGGGTGAACGTAACGTGCGTTGTTCATTCACTTAAATTCGCCAATCTGATAGCCATTTTTCAACATTGTCCAGATAAAGAGCTATCTGCGCAGTTGCTTGCGTCGGGCATTTTGAGAGGGTAAGAATAGTTGTATCATCAGCAACGTAGATGTTGTTAGTCGTGTCCTTGTCGGGATGTCTGCTGTGTAGAGGCTCTATACCGTTGGCCCTAGCACGCTAACAGGAGGAACTCCAACTCCAATAGTGAAATCGACAGATTTAGCAGTATTGCCAGACTTAATAAAATGCTTGAGAAAGATGTTATCCGGTTGATCCGTTCAATTGTTCCGTGCCATTCACGAAACCCAAATTGATGTGACGGGACTCCTTTTTAGAGTCTTAGGTATCTGTTTATCCGAGTCAATACGCATTTTTCAAAGAATTTAGATAAGCAGGAATGTAGGTTTATATTTCTATACGACATGGGGATTGTATGGTCTTTCCCCGGCTTTTCTATCATTATTATAATTTACTTTTTTCATCTCACTGGATAGTGGCCAAGTTTTGAGATGGCATTGAAAAGCTGGGCGCAAACGCAATATCGTGCTCGCTCTGTCTGCATCACTGCGCGCCCAGCCACCTATGGGATTTCTAATAGGCATCACGGTTCCTTTCGGTGAGCTCCGAGTTGGGTTTTTTTAATAGAAGTTGACAATTGCTCTATGTAGCGGCGGTGGTCATATGCTTCTTCTTTCTGTAGAGCTTTAGTAAGTAGAGGCATGCCTTAAGCTATCCTCGAAATCGAGATCCGTTGGACTGCCACTCTCGACGTAAGCGTCGCTATTTGAGGACGAGCTGTTCGATTTGTAGATTTGTATTCTTTTGATTGCATTGTGTATTTATAGTTTGAGGTATAAAAGCTTGAGCAACACAGACGAGTACAGACTCCAGTGAATTAACAAAGCATTCTACGTCGGCTTCAACGTTGAGATGAGGACTTACATTAAGGTGTGAGCTAATACATTTTCTGTACTTAACATAATTGGATTTCTGTGAGGTCAATTTTATTGATTGTTCCAATGTTCTTGGATGCCAATAAACAATTTAATTTTGGACAGTTGTAAGGCTTTGTTGTAGGATGCATATCATAGCTTTTAGGTAGCTTTTTGGCTGCTCCGGCGATTGATGCCGGTGAGCCGAGTTATGCTCTTGGTATGCTGAGTGCAGAAATGATCTTTTTGAGGCAGCTAGTCCTGATTTTAAAAGGGCTTGTGTTTGTCACTATTTTTTCAGAGTTTATGGGTCCTATTAAGAATCTGGCTGCAGTAGAGAATAAGACTTCAGGGATTGATCTGGAGGCTGTCAACTGTTTATTTTGGGTGCGGGCGGTAATTCCTCTCTGGTGTATGCAACTTTTTAGCTCCTCATAAAGTGGGCGCAGTTGCCGCACTTTTTGAGTTGCAGTCATCTTTGCTCGCTGTGCAGTGTATGGAGTCGTGAAGCTCTGCACAAACTACACATACCGGGCGCAGTTGACAGTTGGACGCACACTGTACCGGTCCATTGCGTTTCTGCGGTTCCTCAACTGTAACTGAAGATTGCATATAGGGTGTACTTCGTATTTTTTCAGGGGCTTATTTTGTGGTTCGAGCTCAACCTTAAGGAGTGGTTGCGTCATTCTATCCCTATTAAGGATATTGAAGACTGCCTTTGCGCTTTATCCCTTCTGTTGTAGCGCCTTTGTTATCTGTGCAGGCTTTACTTCGGACGCTATGCCCTGAAGTAAGGTTTGCAGGACCTTGCTGCATTTTAGCTGATACATGTAAAAGTTATTTGTAATTTCTGTAAAACATTTCGATAATACTCTGTAATTATCTTAAGACGTCATTTGGACTTGTGTGTCCTTTACAAGGGGATTATGTAGAAGGTATCCTTGCAAATAAGCTTTTTGACGAACAAATATTGTAATCGATAAGTAGAATAGGTATTGTAATGAAAATCTAGTATTTGGAAAGCTATTCGATCTCGTACGGATTTCTTAAGCCTTGAAGTGTGTGCCTACTTATATCGGTATAGTGAATGCCGCTTAAAATGTGAATTGTCTTGTGAATTGTAGTAGGCTCACAGCGGTAAGATTAGGTTAGTTTGAAATTTATGGGGCTGATTTAAATTGTTCATAAAATAAAACGGACCGGCCACCGCACCCACATGCTCGTACGCACGCAGACAAAGTTCAATAATTTTGTTGACAAGAACATTGGAACTATGTTCTCTTTCTTAAATAGGCAGAGACTTTGGTTTCCTTTTCTCGACTTCAGTAGATTCGGCTGCCTCAGCCTCATAGGCGTCTGCCAACATTTTAAATTGGTTTGAGTATATGGGCCTTTCTTTTGCAGCTGGGATTTCATTGCCTCGGGCTATTTTGCGTTGTGAATTTATGGGACTCAGCTTCCTTTTGATTTGGATATAGCGATCCATACGAGTTTGCACAGCCAGCTTAATATGTTCATTGTTTTTGTTCTGTTTTTCTGGCAGCGCAGCGGCAAACGTATTAACATTTGCGCTGCTAGCTGATGATATCGTTAAAAGCGCTGTCGATATGGTGGTTTTTGTCACGGTTGACGTTGTCAAAGAAATTGCGGTGCTAGTTACTGCGCTCTTTGGCTGCAGAGACATCGATGGTAGCGAGGGGGAGCAAGAACCCGCCTTCTCGCTCTCTACGTTTAAGAGTTCGGTCGAGTTGGGGGTAATTTACCGCTCTTGATCAGAGCTTGCATTATTTTCGGTTGGTTTAAAAGCGAAGTACGCGTTGTTTCTTTGTACTGAGAAACGTCTCTTATCTTGCTCACGTTGAATTGATTTAGTAAGAGATTTAAGTGATATGTTTTATATAAATTAATTAAATAATCAATATAAGCATTAGTAATTTCATCGCAGAGAGCGTCTTTCCGCATTTTTGTAGATTTATTGAACATGCGACGACGGTGGTAAAGGTCAGAATGTCATCAGAAAGATAGAAGAGTCATCATAATGCTTAGGTATATTCATATTTAGTCACCAAACGTTTTGGTATCAGTCTGAGATTTTTTCTGTCGATTTATTATACCCTCGCGAAGAGAATAAAATATAATGTTATCAAGATCGAACGACTATATACTGTCCTCCATAGAAACGATCATAATATCGGTGGAATATGAAAAATATATCCTTTGTGTTTTTTTAACATATTTTTTCATATTATTTTCCTACTAATTTCCCGATTGTTCCTATGACAGCTATATAATATAGTCGTCCGATTATGATAAATATGAATTCGAAATTAATTAATTGTATCAAAATCGGACGACTATATAATATAGCTGCCATAGGAACGATCGGAAAATTAGTAGGAAAACATGAAATAAATATTATATCCTTTGTGTTTTTTAACATATAACCTTATAAGCTTGAAAATAACATTTTTTAATTAGTTCTAATTCTAATTTTCCGATCGCTCATATGGCAGCTATATGATATAGTCGTCCGATTTTGATAAAATTTAATTTGAAATTCAGAACTAATTAAGAAATGTTATTAATTATTAATGTTTTAAAACTGAGAGACTTGTTTGCGTAGAAACGGACAGACAGACGGGCGGCTAGATCCACTCGTCTTGTGACGCTGATCAAGAATATATATACTTTATGGTGTCGGAAACGTCTCCTTCACTGCGTTGCAAACTTCTGACTGAAATTATTATACCCTCTGCAATGGTATAAAAATCGGACGATTGTAACATACACGTGTTAAAAAACGGTCAAAGAAATAATATGTAGTAGATTTGTATTCTTTTGATTGTATGTATTTGTAGTTTGAGGTGTTAAAGCTCGGGCAGCAGAGAGGAGTACAGACTCCACTGATTTAACAAAACTTTCTACGTCGGCTTCATCGTTGAGATGAGGACTTAGCTTAATGTGTGAGCTAATATATTTTCTGTACTTAACTTTATTGGATTTCTGTGAGGTCAATATTATTGATTGTTCCAATGTTCCTAGATGCCAATAAGCAATTAAATCTTTGATAGTTGTGCTCATAGGCAACATAAATTCCGTAAGGCTTTGTTGTAGGCTGCATAACATAGCTTTAAAGTTGCTTTTTGGCTGCTCTGGCGAATGATGCCGGTGAGCCTAGTTATGTTCTTGGTATGCTGATTGCAGAAATTATCCTTTTGAGGCAGGGGTAGCTAGTCCTGATTTTAAAAGGGCTTGTGTTTGTCCCTATTTTTTCAGAGTTTATGGGTATGAATCTGACTGCAGTCGAGAATAAGACTTCAGGGATTGATCTGGAGGCTGTCAACTGTTTATTTTGGGTGCGGGCAGTAATTCCTCTCTGTTGTATGCGAAGCTCTATAGTTAGCAGTGATTGCCACCGCAGTTGTCGCACTTTTTGAGTTGCAGTCATCTTTGCTCTCCGTGCAGTGTGCGGATTCTTGGCGTAAGCGGCGGGCAATTTTGCCTTTTTGGGTGAACGTAACGTGCGTTGTTCATTCACTTAAATTCGCCAATCTGATAGCCATTTTTCAACATTGTCCAGATAAAGAGCTATCTGCGCAGTTGCTTGCGTCGGGCATTTTGAGAGGGATAGTTGAGAGAATAGTTGTATCATCAGCAACGTAGATGTTGTTAGTCGTGTACTTGTCGGGATGTCTGCTGTGTAGAGGCTCTATACCGTTGGCCCTAGCACGCTAACAGGAGGAACTCCAACTCCAATAGTGAAATCGACAGATTTAGCAGTATTGCCAGACTTAATAAAATGCTTGAGAAAGATGTTATCCGGTTGATCCGTTCAATTGTTCCGTGCCATTCACGAAACCCAAATTGATGTGACGGGACTCCTTTTTAGAGTCTTAGGTATCTGTTTATCCGAGTCAATACGCATTTTTCAAAGAATTTAGATAAGCAGGAATGTAGGTTTATATTTCTATACGACATGGGGATTGTGTGGCCTTTCCCCGGCTTTTCTATCATTATTATAATTTACTTTTTTCATCTCACTGGATAGTGGCCAAGTTTTGAGATGGCATTGAAAAGCTGGGCGCAAACGCAATATCGTGCTCGCTCTGTCTGAATCACTGCGCGCCCAGCTACCTATGGGATTTCTAATAGGCATCACGGTTCCTCCGAGTTGGGTTTTCTTACTTGACAATTGTTCTATGTAGCGGCGGTGGTCATATGCTTCTTCTTGCTGTAGAGCTTTAGTAAGTTGAGGCATGCCTTAAGCTTTCCTTAGCAAATCGAGATCCGTTGGGCTGCCACTCTCGACGCAAGCGTCGCTATTTGAGGTCGAGCTGTTCGATTTGTAGATTTGTATTCTTTTGATTGCATTGTGTATTTACAGTTTGAGGTGTTGAAGCGTGAGCAACACAGACGAGTACAGACTCCACTGAATAAACAAAGCTTTCAAAGTTGCTTTTTGGCTGCTCTGGCGATTTATGCCGGTGAGCCGAGTTATGCTCTTGGTATGCTGATTGCAGAAATGATCCTTTTGAGGCAGGGGTAGCTCGTCCTGGTTTTAAAAGGGCTTGTGTTTGTCACTATTTTTTCAGAGTTCATGGGTATTTTGCCTGTTTTGGGTGAACGTAACGTGCGTTGTTCGTTCACTTAAATTCGCCAATCTGATAGCCATTTTTCAACATCGTCCAGATAAAGAGCTATCTGCGCAGTTGCTTGCGTCGGGCATTTTGAGAGGGTAAGAATAGTTGTATCATCAGCAACGTAGATGTTGTTAGTCGTGTCCTTGTCGGGATGTCTGCTGTGTAGAGGACATATACCGTTGGCTCTAGCACGCTAACTGGAGGAAATAGTGAAATCGTCAGATTTAGCAGTGTTGCACGTGACAACAAAGTTTCTGTTTGTTGTTTGTTGTAGGTGTTTTAGGGGAGCATTGTCTTGATATTGTACATTATACCTTTTGGCAGACTCAATCAAATGCTTGAGAAAGATGTTATCCGGTTGATCCGTTCAATTGTTCCGTGCTTTTCACGAAACCCAAATTGATGTGACGGGACTCCTTCTTAGAGTCTTAGGTATCTGTTTATCCGAGTCAATACGCATATTTCAAAGAATTTAGATCAGCATAAAAGTAGGCTTATATTTCTATACGACATGGTGATTGTGTGGTCTTTCCCCGGCTTTTCTATCATAATTATAAATTTTTTTTGTCCATCTCACTGGATAGTGGCCAAGTTTTGAGATGGCATTGAAAAGCGCAAACGCAATATCGTGCTCGCTCTGTCTGCATCACTGCGCGCCCAGCCACCTATGGGATTTCTAATAGGCATCACGGTTCCTTTCGGTGAGCTCCGAGTTGGGTTTTTTTTATTGAAGTTGACAATTGCTCTATGTAGCGGCGGTGGTCATATGCTTCTTCTTTCTGTAGAGCTTTAGTAAGTAGAGGCATGCCTTTAGCTATCCTCGAAATCGAGATCCGTTGGGCTGCCACTCTCGACGTAAGCGTCGCTATTTGAGGACGAGCTGTTCGATTTGTAGATTTGTATTCTTTTGATTGCATTGTGTATTTATAGTTTGAGGTATAAAAGCTTGAGCAACACAGACGAGTACAGACTCCAGTGAATCAACAAAGCATTCTACGTCGGCTTCATCGTTGAGATGAGGACTTACATTAAGGTGTGAGCTAATACATTTTCTGTACTTAACATAATTGGATTTCTGTGAGGTCAATTTTATTGATTGTTCCAATGTTCTTGGATGCCAATAAACAATTTAATTTTGGACAGTTGTAAGGCTTTGTTGTAGGATGCATATCATAGCTTTTAGGTAGCTTTTTGGCTGCTCCGGCGATTGATGCCGGTGAGCCGAGTTATGCTCTTGGTATGCTGATTGCAGAAATGATCTTTTTGAGGCAGGGGTAGCTAGTCCTGATTTTAAAAGGGCTTGTGTTTGTCACTATTTTTTCAGAGTTTATGGGTCCTATTAAGAATCTGGCTGCAGTTGAGAATAAGACTTCAGGGATTGATCTGGAGGCTGTCAACTGTTTATTTTGGGTGCGGGCGGTAATTCCTCTCTGGTGTATGCATCTTTTTAGCTCCTCATAAAGTGGGCGCAGTTGCCGCACTTTTTGAGTTGCAGTCATCTTTGCTCGCTGTGCAGTGTATGGAGTCGTGAAGCTCTGCACAAACTACACATACCGGACGCAGTTGACAGTTGGACGCACACTGTACCGGTCCATTGCGTTTCTGCGGTTCCTCAACTGTAACTGAAGATTGCATATAGGGTGTACTTCGTATTTTTTCAGGGGCTTATTTTGTGGTTCGAGCTCAACCTTAAGGAGTGGTTGCGTCATTCTATCCCTATTAAGGATATTGAAGACTGCCTTTGCGCTTAATCCCTTCTGTTGTAGCGCCTTTGTTATCTGTGCAGGCTTTACTTCGGACGCTATGCCCTGAAGTAAGGTTTGCAGGACCTTGCTGCATTTTAGCTGATACATGTAAAAGTTATTTGTAATTTCTGTAAAACATTTCGATAATACTCTGTAATTATCTTAAGACGTCATTTGGACTTGTGTGTCCTTTACAAGGGGATTATGTAGAAGGTATCCTTGCAAATAAGCTTTTTGACGAACAAATATTGTAATCGATAAGTAGAATAGGTATTGTAATGAAAATCTAGTATTTGGAAAGCTATTCGATCTCGTACGGATTTCTTAAGCCTTGAAGTGTGTGCCTACTTATATCGGTATAGTGAATGCCGCTTAAAATGTGAATTGTCTTGTGAATTGTAGTAGGCTCACAGCGGTAAGATTAGGTTAGTTTGAAATTTATGGGGCTGATTTAAATTGTTCATAAAATAAAACGGACCGGCCACCGCACCCACATGCTCGTACGCACGCAGACAAAGTTCAATAATTTTGTTGACAAGAACATTGGAACTATGTTCTCTTTCTTAAATAGGCAGAGACTTTGGTTTCCTTTTCTCGACTTCAGTAGATTCGGCTGCCTCAGCCTCATAGGCGTCTGCCAACATTTTAAATTGGTTTGAGTATATGGGCCTTTCTTTTGCAGCTGGGATTTCATTGCCTCGGGCTATTTTGCGTTGTGAATTTATGGGACTCAGCTTCCTTTTGATTTGGATATAGCGATCCATACGAGTCTGCACAGCCAGCTTAATATGTTCATTGTTTTTGTTCTGTTTTTCTGGCAGCGCAGCGGCAAACGTATTAACATTTGCGCTGCTAGCTGATGATATCGTTAAAAGCGCTGTCGATATGGTGGTTTTTGTCACGGTTGACGTTGTCAAAGAAATTGCGGTGCTAGTTACTGCGCTCTTTGGCTGCAGAGACATCGATGGTAGCGAGGGGGAGCAAGAACCCGCCTTCTCGCTCTCTACGTTTAAGAGTTCGGTCGAGTTGGGGGTAATTTACCGCTCTTGATCAGAGCTTGCATTATTTTCGGTTGGTTTAAAAGCGAAGTACGCGTTGTTTCTTTGTACTGAGAAACGTCTCTTATCTTGCTCACGTTGAATTGATTTAGTAAGAGATTTAAGTGATATGTTTTATATAAATTAATTAAATAATCAATATAAGCATTAGTAATTTCATCGCAGAGAGCGTCTTTCCGCATTTTTGTAGATTTATTGAACATGCGACGACGGTGGTAAAGGTCAGAATGTCATCAGAAAGATAGAAGAGTCATCATAATGCTTAGGTATATTCATATTTAGTCACCAAACGTTTTGGTATCAGTCTGAGATTTTTTCTGTCGATTTATTATACCCTCGCGAAGAGAATAAAATATAATGTTATCAAGATCGAACGACTATATACTGTCCTCCATAGAAACGATCATAATATCGGTGGAATATGAAAAATATATCCTTTGTGTTTTTTTAACATATTTTTTCATATTATTTTCCTACTAATTTCCCGATTGTTCCTATGACAGCTATATAATATAGTCGTCCGATTATGATAAATATGAATTCGAAATTAATTAATTGTATCAAAATCGGACGACTATATAATATAGCTGCCATAGGAACGATCGGAAAATTAGTAGGAAAACATGAAATAAATATTATATCCTTTGTGTTTTTTAACATATAACCTTAACATAACAAATAACATTTTTTAATTAGTTCTAATTCTAATTTTCCGATCGCTCATATGGCAGCTATATGATATAGTCGTCCGATTTTGATAAAATTTAATTTGAAATTCAGAACTAATTAAGAAATGTTATTAATTATTAATGTTTTAAAACTGAGAGACTTGTTTGCGTAGAAACGGACAGACAGACGGGCGGCTAGATCCACTCGTCTTGTGACGCTGATCAAGAATATATATACTTTATGGTGTCGGAAACGTCTCCTTCACTGCGTTGCAAACTTCTGACTGAAATTATTATACCCTCTGCAATGGTATAAAAATCGGACGATTGTAACATACACGTGTTAAAAAACGGTCAAAGAAATAATATGTAGTAGATTTGTATTCTTTTGATTGTATGTATTTGTAGTTTGAGGTGTTAAAGCTCGGGCAGCAGAGAGGAGTACAGACTCCACTGATTTAACAAAACTTTCTACGTCGGCTTCATCGTTGAGATGAGGACTTAGCTTAATGTGTGAGCTAATATATTTTCTGTACTTAACTTTATTGGATTTCTGTGAGGTCAATATTATTGATTGTTCCAATGTTCCTAGATGCCAATAAGCAATTAAATCTTGGATAGTTGTGCTCATAGGCAACATAAATTCCATAAGGCTTTGTTGTAGGCTGCATAACATAGCTTTAAAGTTGCTTTTTGGCTGCTCTGGCGAATGATGCCGGTGAGCCTAGTTATGTTCTTGGTATGCTGATTGCAGAAATTATCCTTTTGAGGCAGGGGTAGCTAGTCCTGATTTTAAAAGGGCTTGTGTTTGTCCCTATTTTTTCAGAGTTTATGGGTATGAATCTGACTGCAGTCGAGAATAAGACTTCAGGGATTGATCTGGAGGCTGTCAACTGTTTATTTTGGGTGCGGGCAGTAATTCCTCTCTGTTGTATGCGAAGCTCTATAGTTAGCAGTGATTGCCACCGCAGTTGTCGCACTTTTTGAGTTGCAGTCATCTTTGCTCTCCGTGCAGTGTGCGGATTCTTGGCGTAAGCGGCGGGCAATTTTGCCTTTTTGGGTGAACGTAACGTGCGTTGTTCATTCACTTAAATTCGCCAATCTGATAGCCATTTTTCAACATTGTCCAGATAAAGAGCTATCTGCGCAGTTGCTTGCGTCGGGCATTTTGAGAGGGTAAGAATAGTTGTATCATCAGCAACGTAGATGTTGTTAGTCGTGTCCTTGTCGGGATGTCTGCTGTGTAGAGGCTCTATACCGTTGGCCCTAGCACGCTAACAGGAGGAACTCCAACTCCAATAGTGAAATCGACAGATTTAGCAGTATTGCCAGACTTAATAAAATGCTTGAGAAAGATGTTATCCGGTTGATCCGTTCAATTGTTCCGTGCCATTCACGAAACCCAAATTGATGTGACGGGACTCCTTTTTAGAGTCTTAGGTATCTGTTTATCCGAGTCAATACGCATTTTTCAAAGAATTTAGATAAGCAGGAATGTAGGTTTATATTTCTATACGACATGGGGATTGTGTGGCCTTTCCCCGGCTTTTCTATCATTATTATAATTTACTTTTTTCATCTCACTGGATAGTGGCCAAGTTTTGAGATGGCATTGAAAAGCTGGGCGCAAACGCAATATCGTGCTCGCTCTGTCTGAATCACTGCGCGCCCAGCTACCTATGGGATTTCTAATAGGCATCACGGTTCCTCCGAGTTGGGTTTTCTTACTTGACAATTGTTCTATGTAGCGGCGGTGGTTATATGCTTCTTCTTGCTGTAGAGCTTTAGTAAGTTGAGGCATGCCTTAAGCTTTCCTTAGCAAATCGAGATCCGTTGGGCTGCCACTCTCGACGCAAGCGTCGCTATTTGAGGTCGAGCTGTTCGATTTGTAGATTTGTATTCTTTTGATTGCATTGTGTATTTACAGTTTGAGGTGTTGAAGCGTGAGCAACACAGACGAGTACAGACTCCACTGAATAAACAAAGCTTTCTACGTCGGCTTCTTCGTTGAGATGAGGACTAAGCTTAGTGTGTGAGCTAATATATTTTCTGTACCTAACTTTATTGGCTTTCTGTGAGGTCAATATGATGTTCCTGGATGCCAATAAACAATTAAATCTTGGATAAGCAACATAAATTCCGTAAGGCTTTGTTGTAGGCTGCATAACATAGCTTCAAAGTTGCTTTTTGGCTGCTCTGGCGATTGATGCCGGTGAGCCGAGTTATGCTCTTGGTATGCTGATTGCAGAAATGATCCTTTTGAGGCAGGGGTAGCTCGTCCTGATTTTAAAAGGGCTTGTGTTTGTCACTATTTTTTCAGAGTTCATGGGTATTTTGCCTGTTTTGGGTGAACGTAACGTGCGTTGTTCGTTCACTTAAATTCGCCAATCTGATAGCCATTTTTCAACATCGTCCAGATAAAGAGCTATCTGCGCAGTTGCTTGCGTCGGGCATTTTGAGAGGGTAAGAATAGTTGTATCATCAGCAACGTAGATGTTGTTAGTCGTGTCCTTGTCGGGATGTCTGCTGTGTAGAGGACATATACCGTTGGCTCTAGCACGCTAACTGGAGGAAATAGTGAAATCGTCAGATTTAGCAGTGTTGCACGTGACAACAAAGTTTCTGTTTGTTGTTTGTTGTAGGTGTTTTAGGGGAGCATTGTCTTGATATTGTACATTATACCTTTTGGCAGACTCAATCAAATGCTTGAGAAAGATGTTATCCGGTTGATCCGTTCAATTGTTCCGTGCTTTTCACGAAACCCAAATTGATGTGACGGGACTCCTTCTTAGAGTCTTAGGTATCTGTTTATCCGAGTCAATACGCATATTTCAAAGAATTTAGATCAGCATAAAAGTAGGCTTATATTTCTATACGACATGGTGATTGTGTGGTCTTTCCCCGGCTTTTCTATCATAATTATAAATTTTTTTTGTCCATCTCACTGGATAGTGGCCAAGTTTTGAGATGGCATTGAAAAGCGCAAACGCAATATCGTGCTCGCTCTGTCTGCATCACTGCGCGCCCAGCCACCTATGGGATTTCTAATAGGCATCACGGTTCCTTTCGGTGAGCTCCGAGTTGGGTTTTTTTTATTGAAGTTGACAATTGCTCTATGTAGCGGCGGTGGTCATATGCTTCTTCTTTCTGTAGAGCTTTAGTAAGTAGAGGCATGCCTTTAGCTATCCTCGAAATCGAGATCCGTTGGGCTGCCACTCTCGACGTAAGCGTCGCTATTTGAGGACGAGCTGTTCGATTTGTAGATTTGTATTCTTTTGATTGCATTGTGTATTTATAGTTTGAGGTATAAAAGCTTGAGCAACACAGACGAGTACAGACTCCAGTGAATTAACAAAGCATTCTACGTCGGCTTCATCGTTGAGATGAGGACTTACATTAAGGTGTGAGCTAATACATTTTCTGTACTTAACATAATTGGATTTCTGTGAGGTCAATTTTATTGATTGTTCCAATGATCTTGGATGCCAATAAACAATTTAATTTTGGACAGTTGTAAGGCTTTGTTGTAGGATGCATATCATAGCTTTTAGGTAGCTTTTTGGCTGCTCCGGCGATTGATGCCGGTGAGCCGAGTTATGCTCTTGGTATGCTGATTGCAGAAATGATCTTTTTGAGGCAGGGGTAGCTAGTCCTGATTTTAAAAGGGCTTGTGTTTGTCCCTATTTTTTCAGAGTTTATGGGTATGAATCTGACTGCAGTCGAGAATAAGACTTCAGGGATTGATCTGGAGGCTGTCAACTGTTTATTTTGGGTGCGGGCAGTAATTCCTCTCTGTTGTATGCGAAGCTCTATAGTTAGCAGTGATTGCCACCGCAGTTGTCGCACTTTTTGAGTTGCAGTCATCTTTGCTCTCCGTGCAGTGTGCGGATTCTTGGCGTAAGCGGCGGGCAATTTTGCCTTTTTGGGTGAACGTAACGTGCGTTGTTCATTCACTTAAATTCGCCAATCTGATAGCCATTTTTCAACATTGTCCAGATAAAGAGCTATCTGCGCAGTTGCTTGCGTCGGGCATTTTGAGAGGGTAAGAATAGTTGTATCATCAGCAACGTAGATGTTGTTAGTCGTGTCCTTGTCGGGATGTCTGCTGTGTAGAGGCTCTATACCGTTGGCCCTAGCACGCTAACAGGAGGAACTCCAACTCCAATAGTGAAATCGACAGATTTAGCAGTATTGCCAGACTTAATAAAATGCTTGAGAAAGATGTTATCCGGTTGATCCGTTCAATTGTTCCGTGCCATTCACGAAACCCAAATTGATGTGACGGGACTCCTTTTTAGAGTCTTAGGTATCTGTTTATCCGAGTCAATACGCATTTTTCAAAGAATTTAGATAAGCAGGAATGTAGGTTTGTGTTTCTATACGACATGGGGATTGTGTGGTCTTTCCCCGGCTTTTCTATCATTATTATAATTTACTTTTTTCATCTCACTGGATAGTGGCCAAGTTTTGAGATGGCATTGAAAAGCTGGGCGCAAACGCAATATCGTGCTCGCTCTGTCTGCATCACTGCGCGCCCAGCTACCTATGGGATTTCTAATAGGCATCACGGTTCCTCCGAGTTGGGTTTTCTTACTTGACAATTGTTCTATGTAGCGGCGGTGGTCATATGCTTCTTCTTGCTGTAGAGCTTTTAGTAAGTTGAGGCATGCCTTAAGCTTTCCTTAGCAAATCGAGATCCGTTGGGCTGCCACTCTCGACGCAAGCGTCGCTATTTGAGGTCGAGCTGTTCGATTTGTAGATTTGTATTCTTTTGATTGCATTGTGTATTTACAGTTTGAGGTGTTGAAGCGTGAGCAACACAGACGAGTACAGACTCCACTGAATAAACAAAGCTTTCTACGTCGGCTTCTTCGTTGAGATGAGGACTAAGCTTAGTGTGTGAGCTAATATATTTTCTGTACCTAACTTTATTGGCTTTCTGTGAGGTCAATATGATGTTCCTGGATGCCAATAAACAATTAAATCTTGGATAAGCAACATAAATTCCGTAAGGCTTTGTTGTAGGCTGCATAACATAGCTTCAAAGTTGCTTTTTGGCTGCTCTGGCGATTGATGCCGGTGAGCCGAGTTATGCTCTTGGTATGCTGATTGCAGAAATGATCCTTTTGAGGCAGGGGTAGCTCGTCCTGATTTTAAAAGGGCCTGTGTTTGTCACTATTTTTTCAGAGTTCATGGGTATTTTGCCTGTTTTGGGTGAACGTAACGTGCGTAGTTCGTTCACTTAAATTCGCCAATCTGATAGCCATTTTTCAACATTGTCCAGATAAAGAGCTATCTGCGCAGTTGCTTGCGTCGGGCATTTTGAGAGGGTAAGAATAGTTGTATCATCAGCAACGTAGATGTTGTTAGTCGTGTCCTTGTCGGGATGTGTGCCGTGTAGAGGACATATACCGTTGGCTCTAGCACGCTAACTGGAGGAAATAGTGAAATCGTCAGATTTAGCAGTGTTGCACGTGACAACAAAGTTTCTGTTTGTTGTTTGTTGTAGGTGTTTTAGGGGAGCATTGTCTTGATATTGTACATTATACCTTTTGGCAGACTCAATCAAATGCTTGAGAAAGATGTTATCCGGTTGATCCGTTAAATTGTTCCGTGCTTTTCACGAAACCCAAATTGATGTGACGGGACTCCTTCTTAGAGTCTTAGGTATCTGTTTATCCGAGTCAATACGCATATTTCAAAGAATTTAGATCAGCATAAAAGTAGGCTTATATTTCTATACGACATGGTGATTGTGTGGTCTTTCCCCGGCTTTTCTATCATAATTATAAATTTTTTTTGTCCATCTCACTGGATAGTGGCCAAGTTTTGAGATGGCATTGAAAAGCGCAAACGCAATATCGTGCTCGCTCTGTCTGCATCACTGCGCGCCCAGCCACCTATGGGATTTCTAATAGGCATCACGGTTCCTTTCGGTGAGCTCCGAGTTGGGTTTTTTTAATAGAAGTTGACAATTGCTCTATGTAGCGGCGGTGGTCATATGCTTCTTCTTTCTGTAGAGCTTTAGTAAGTAGAGGCATGCCTTTAGCTATCCTCGAAATCGAGATCCGTTGGGCTGCCACTCTCGACGTAAGCGTCGCTATTTGAGGACGAGCTGTTCGATTTGTAGATTTGTATTCTTTTGATTGCATTGTGTATTTATAGTTTGAGGTATAAAAGCTTGAGCAACACAGACGAGTACAGACTCCAGTGAATTAACAAAGCATTCTACGTCGGCTTCATCGTTGAGATGAGGACTTACATTAAGGTGTGAGCTAATACATTTTCTGTACTTAACATAATTGGATTTCTGTGAGGTCAATTTTATTGATTGTTCCAATGTTCTTGGATGCCAATAAACAATTTAATTTTGGACAGTTGTAAGGCTTTGTTGTAGGATGCATATCATAGCTTTTAGGTAGCTTTTTGGCTGCTCCGGCGATTGATGCCGGTGAGCCGAGTTATGCTCTTGGTATGCTGATTGCAGAAATGATCTTTTTGAGGCAGGGGTAGCTAGTCCTGATTTTAAAAGGGCTTGTGTTTGTCACTATTTTTTCAGAGTTTATGGGTCCTATTAAGAATCTGGCTGCAGTAGAGAATAAGACTTCAGGGATTGATCTGGAGGCTGTCAGCTGTTTATTTTGGGTGCGGGCGGTAATTCCTCTCTGGTGTATGCAACTTTTTAGCTCCTCATAAAGTGGGCGCAGTTGCCGCACTTTTTGAGTTGCAGTCATCTTTGCTCGCTGTGCAGTGTATGGAGTCGTGAAGCTCTGCACAAACTACACATACCGGGCGCAGTTGACAGTTGGACGCACACTGTACCGGTCCATTGCGTTTCTGCGGTTCCTCAACTGTAACTGAAGATTGCATATAGGGTGTACTTCGTATTTTTTCAGGGGCTTATTTTGTGGTTCGAGCTCAACCTTAAGGAGTGGTTGCGTCATTCTATCCCTATTAAGGATATTGAAGACTGCCTTTGCGCTTAATCCCTTCTGTTGTAGCGCCTTTGTTATCTGTGCAGGCTTTACTTCGGACGCTATGCCCTGAAGTAAGGTTTGCAGGGCCTTGCTGCATTTTAGCTGATACATGTAAAAGTTATTTGTAATTTCTGTAAAACATTTCGATAATACTCTGTAATTATCTTAAGACGTCATTTGGACTTGTGTGCCCTTTACAAGGGGATTATGTAGAAGGTATCCTTGCAAATAAGCTTTTTGACGAACAAATATTGTAATCGATAAGTAGAATAGGTATTGTAATGAAAATCTAGTATTTGGAAAGCTATTCGATCTCGTACGGATTTCTTAAGCCTTGAAGTGTGTGCCTACTTATATCGGTATAGTGAATGCCGCTTAAAATGTGAATTGTCTTGTGAATTGTAGTAGGCTCACAGCGGTAAGATTAGGTTAGTTTGAAATTGTCCAGATAAAGAGCTATCTGCGCAGTTGCTTGCGTCGGGCATTTTGAGAGGGTAAGAATAGTTGTATCATCAGCAACGTAGATGTTGTTAGTCGTGTCCTTGTCGGGATGTCTGCTGTGTAGAGGCTCTATACCGTTGGCCCTAGCACGCTAACAGGAGGAACTCCAACTTCAATAGTGAAATCGACAGATTTAGCAGTATTGCCAGACTTAATAAAATGCTTGAGAAAGATGTTATCCGGTTGATCCGTTCAATTGTTCCGTGCCATTCACGAAACCCAAATTGATGTGACGGGACTCCTTTTTAGAGTCTTAGGTATCTGTTTATCCGAGTCAATACGCATTTTTCAAAGAATTTAGATAAGCAGGAATGTAGGTTTATATTTCTATACGACATGGGGATTGTGTGGTCTTTCCCCGGCTTTTCTATCATTATTATAATTTACTTTTTTCATCTCACTGGATAGTGGCCAAGTTTTGAGATGGCATTGAAAAGCTGGGCGCAAACGCAATATCGTGCTCGCTCTGTCTGCATCACTGCGCGCCCAGCTACCTATGGGATTTCTAATAGGCATCACGGTTCCTCCGAGTTGGGTTTTCTTACTTGACAATTGTTCTATGTAGCGGCGGTGGTCATATGCTTCTTCTTGCTGTAGAGCTTTAGTAAGTTGAGGCATGCCTTAAGCTTTCCTTAGCAAATCGAGATCCGTTGGGCTGCCACTCTCGACGCAAGCGTCGCTATTTGAGGTCGAGCTGTTCGATTTGTAGATTTGTATTCTTTTGATTGCATTGTGTATTTACAGTTTGAGGTGTTGAAGCGTGAGCAACACAGACGAGTACAGACTCCACTGAATAAACAAAGCTTTCTACGTCGGCTTCTTCGTTGAGATGAGGACTAAGCTTAGTGTGTGAGCTAATATATTTTCTGTACCTAACTTTATTGGCTTTCTGTGAGGTCAATATGATGTTCCTGGATGCCAATAAACAATTAAATCTTGGATAAGCAACATAAATTCCGTAAGGCTTTGTTGTAGGCTGCATAACATAGCTTCAAAGTTGCTTTTTGGCTGCTCTGGCGATTGATGCCGGTGAGCCGAGTTATGCTCTTGGTATGCTGATTGCAGAAATGATCCTTTTGAGGCAGGGGTAGCTCGTCCTGATTTTAAAAGGGATTGTGTTTGTCACTATTTTTTCAGAGTTCATGGGTATTTTGCCTGTTTTGGGTGAACGTAACGTGCGTTGTTCGTTCACTTAAATTCGCCAATCTGATAGCCATTTTTCAACATCGTCCAGATAAAGAGCTATCTGCGCAGTTGCTTGCGTCGGGCATTTTGAGAGGGTAAGAATAGTTGTATCATCAGCAACGTAGATGTTGTTAGTCGTGTCCTTGTCGGGATGTCTGCTGTGTAGAGGACATATACCGTTGGCTCTAGCACGCTAACTGGAGGAAATAGTGAAATCGTCAGATTTAGCAGTGTTGCACGTGACAACAAAGTTTCTGTTTGTGGTTTGTTGTAGGTGTTTTAGGGGAGCATTGTCTTGATATTGTACATTATACCTTTTGGCAGACTCAATCAAATGCTTGAGAAAGATGTTATCCGGTTGATCCGTTCAATTGTTCCGTGCTTTTCACGAAACCCAAATTGATGTGACGGGACTCCTTCTTAGAGTCTTAGGTATCTGTTTATCCGAGTCAATACGCATATTTCAAAGAATTTAGATCAGCATAAAAGTAGGCTTATATTTCTATACGACATGGTGATTGTGTGGTCTTTCCCCGGCTTTTCTATCATAATTATAAATTTTTTTTGTCCATCTCACTGGATAGTGGCCAAGTTTTGAGATGGCATTGAAAAGCTGGGCGCAAACGCAATATCGTGCTCGCTCTGTCTGCATCACTGCGCGCCCAGCCACTTATGGGATTTCTAATAGGCATCACGGTTCCTTTCGGTGAGCTCCGAGTTGGGTTTTTTTAATAGAAGTTGACAATTGCTCTATGTAGCGGCGGTGGTCATATGCTTCTTCTTTCTGTAGAGCTTTAGTAAGTAGAGGCATGCCTTTAGCTATCCTCGAAATCGAGATCCGTTGGGCTGCCACTCTCGACGTAAGCGTCGCTATTTGAGGACGAGCTGTTCGATTTGTATTCTTTTGATTGCATTGTGTATTTATAGTTTGAGGTATAAAAGCTTGAGCAACACAGACGAGTACAGACTCCAGTGAATTAACAAAGCATTCTACGTCGGCTTCATCGTTGAGATGAGGACTTACATTAAGGTGTGAGCTAATACATTTTCTGTACTTAACATAATTGGATTTCTGTGAGGTCAATTTTATTGATTGTTCCAATGTTCTTGGATGCCAATAAACAATTTAATTTTGGACAGTTGTAAGGCTTTGTTGTAGGATGCATATCATAGCTTTTAGGTAGCTTTTTGGCTGCTCCGGCGATTGATGCCGGTGAGCCGAGTTATGCTCTTGGTATGCTGATTGCAGAAATGATCTTTTTGAGGCAGGGGTAGCTAGTCCTGATTTTAAAAGGGCTTGTGTTTGTCACTATTTTTTCAGAGTTTATGGGTCCTATTAAGAATCTGGCTGCAGTAGAGAATAAGACTTCAGGGATTGATCTGGAGGCTGTCAACTGTTTATTTTGGGTGCGGGCGGTAATTCCTCTCTGGTGTATGCATCTTTTTAGCTCCTCATAAAGTGGGCGCAGTTGCCGCACTTTTTGAGTTGCAGTCATCTTTGCTCGCTGTGCAGTGTATGGAGTCGTGAAGCTCTGCACAAACTACACATACCGGGCGCAGTTGACAGTTGGACGCACACTGTACCGGTCCATTGCGTTTCTGCGGTTCCTCAACTGTAACTGAAGATTGCATATAGGGTGTACTTCGTATTTTTTCAGGGGCTTATTTTGTGGTTCGAGCTCAACCTTAAGGAGTGGTTGCGTCATTCTATCCCTATTAAGGATATTGAAGACTGCCTTTGCGCTTAATCCCTTCTGTTGTAGCGCCTTTGTTATCTGTGCAGGCTTTACTTCGGACGCTATGCCCTGAAGTAAGGTTTGCAGGACCTTGCTGCATTTTAGCTGATACATGTAAAAGTTATTTGTAATTTCTGTAAAACATTTCGATAATACTCTGTAATTATCTTAAGACGTCATTTGGACTTGTGTGCCCTTTACAAGGGGATTATGTAGAAGGTATCCTTGCAAATAAGCTTTTTGACGAACAAATATTGTAATCGATAAGTAGAATAGGTATTGTAAAGAAAATCTAGTATTTGGAAAGCTATTCGATCTCGTACGGATTTCTTAAGCCTTGAAGTGTGTGCCTACTTATATCGGTATAGTGAATGCCGCTTAAAATGTGAATTGTCTTGTGAATTGTAGTAGGCTCACAGCGGTAAGATTAGGTTAGTTTGAAATTATGGGGCTGTTCATAAAATAAAACGGACCGGCCACCGCACCCACATGCTCGTACGCACGCAGACAAAGTTCAATAATTTTGTTGACAAGAACATTGGAACTATGTTCTCTTTCTTAAATAGGCAGAGGCTTTGGTTTCCATTTCTCGACTTCAGTAGATTCGGCTGCCTCAGCCTCATAGGCGTCTGCCAACATTTTAAATTGGTTTGAGTATATGGGCCTTTCTTTTGCAGCTGGGATTTCATTGCCTCGGGCTATTTTGCGTTGTGAATTTATGGGACTCAGCTTCCTTTTGATTTGGATATAGCGATCCATACGAGTCTGCACAGCCAGCTTAATATGTTCATTGTTTTTGTTCTGTTTTTCTGGCAGCGCAGCGGCAAACGTATTAACATTTGCGCTGCTAGCTGATGATATCGTTAAAAGCGCTGTCGATATGGTGGTTTTTGTCACGGTTGACGTTGTCAAAGAAATTGCGGTGCTAGTTACTGCGCTCTTTGGCTGCAGAGACATCGATGGTAGCGAGGGGGAGCAAGAACACGCCTTCTCGCTCTCTACGTTTAAGAGTTCGGTCGAGTGGGGGGTAATTTACCGCTCTTGATCAGAGCTTGCATTATTTTCGGTTGCTTTAAAAGCGAAGTACGCGTTGTTTCTTTGTACTGAGAAACGTCTCTTATCTTGCTCACGTTGAATTGATTTAGTAAGAGATTTAAGTGATATGTTTTATATAAATTAATTAAATAATCAATATAAGCATTAGTAATTTCATCGCAGAGAGCGTCTTTTCGCATTTTTGTAGATTTATTGAACATGCGACGACGGTGGTAAAGGTCAGAATGTCATCAGAAAGATAGAAGAGTCATCATAATGCTTAGGTATATTCATATTTAGTCACCAAACGTTTTGGTATCAGTCTGAGATTTTTTCTGTCGATTTATTATACCCTCGCGAAGAGAATAAAATATAATGTTATCAAGATCGAACGACTATATACTGTCCTCCATAGAAACGATCATAATATCGGTGGAATATGAAAAATATATCCTTTGTGTTTTTTTAACATATTTTTTCATATTATTTTCCTACTAATTTCCCGATTGTTCCTATGACAGCTATATAATATAGTCGTCCGATTATGATAAATATGAATTCGAAATTAATTAATTGTATCAAAATCGGACGACTATATAATATAGCTGCCATAGGAACGATCGGAAAATTAGTAGGAAAACATGAAATAAATATTATATCCTTTGTGTTTTTTAACATATAACCTTATAAGCTTGAAAATAACATTTTTTAATTAGTTCTAATTCTAATTTTCCGATCGCTCATATGGCAGCTATATGATCCGATTTTGATAAAATTTAATTTGAAATTCAGAACTAATTAAGAAATGTTATTAATTATTAATGTTTTAAAACTGAGAGACTTGTTTGCGTAGAAACGGACAGACAGACGGGCGGCTAGATCCACTCGTCTTGTGACGCTGATCAAGAATATATATACTTTATGGTGTCGGAAACGTCTCCTTCACTGCGTTGCAAACTTCTGACTGAAATTATTATACCCTCTGCAATGGTATAAAAATCGGACGATTGTAACATACACGTGTTAAAAAACGGTCAAAGAAATAATATGTAGTAGATTTGTATTCTTTTGATTGTATGTATTTGTAGTTTGAGGTGTTAAAGCTCGGGCAGCAGAGAGGAGTACAGACTCCACTGATTTAACAAAACTTTCTACGTCGGCTTCATCGTTGAGATGAGGACTTAGCTTAATGTGTGAGCTAATATATTTTCTGTACTTAACTTTATTGGATTTCTGTGAGGTCAATATTATTGATTGTTCCAATGTTCCTAGATGCCAATAAGCAATTAAATCTTGGATAGTTGTGCTCATAGGCAACATAAATTCCATAAGGCTTTGTTGTAGGCTGCATAACATAGCTTTAAAGTTGCTTTTTGGCTGCTCTGGCGAATGATGCCGGTGAGCCTAGTTATGTTCTTGGTATGCTGATTGCAGAAATTATCCTTTTGAGGCAGGGGTAGCTAGTCCTGATTTTAAAAGGGCTTGTGTTTGTCCCTATTTTTTCAGAGTTTATGGGTATGAATCTGACTGCAGTCGAGAATAAGACTTCAGGGATTGATCTGGAGGCTGTCAACTGTTTATTTTGGGTGCGGGCAGTAATTCCTCTCTGTTGTATGCGAAGCTCTATAGTTAGCAGTGATTGCCACCGCAGTTGTCGCACTTTTTGAGTTGCAGTCATCTTTGCTCTCCGTGCAGTGTGCGGATTCTTGGCGTAAGCGGCGGGCAATTTTGCCTTTTTGGGTGAACGTAACGTGCGTTGTTCATTCACTTAAATTCGCCAATCTGATAGCCATTTTTCAACATTGTCCAGATAAAGAGCTATCTGCGCAGTTGCTTGCGTCGGGCATTTTGAGAGGGTAAGAATAGTTGTATCATCAGCAACGTAGATGTTGTTAGTCGTGTCCTTGTCGGGATGTCTGCTGTGTAGAGGCTCTATACCGTTGGCCCTAGCACGCTAACAGGAGGAACTCCAACTCCAATAGTGAAATCGACAGATTTAGCAGTATTGCCAGACTTAATAAAATGCTTGAGAAAGATGTTATCCGGTTGATCCGTTCAATTGTTCCGTGCCATTCACGAAACCCAAATTGATGTGACGGGACTCCTTTTTAGAGTCTTAGGTATCTGTTTATCCGAGTTAATACGCATTTTTCAAAGAATTTAGATAAGCAGGAATGTAGGTTTATATTTCTATACGACATGGGGATTGTGTGGTCTTTCCCCGGCTTTTCTATCATTATTATAATTTACTTTTTTCATCTCACTGGATAGTGGCCAAGTTTTGAGATGGCATTGAAAAGCTGGGCGCAAACGCAATATCGTGCTCGCTCTGTCTGCATCACTGCGCGCCCAGCTACCTATGGGATTTCTAATAGGCATCACGGTTCCTCCGAGTTGGGTTTTCTTACTTGACAATTGTTCTATGTAGCGGCGGTGGTCATATGCTTCTTCTTGCTGTAGAGCTTTAGTAAGTTGAGGCATGCCTTAAGCTTTCCTTAGCAAATCGAGATCCGTTGGGCTGCCACTCTCGACGCAAGCGTCGCTATTCGAGGTCGAGCTGTTCGATTTGTAGATTTGTATTCTTTTGATTGCATTGTGTATTTACAGTTTGAGGTGTTGAAGCGTGAGCAACACAGACGAGTACAGACTCCACTGAATAAACAAAGCTTTCTACGTCGGCTTCTTCGTTGAGATGAGGACTAAGCTTAGTGTGTGAGCTAATATATTTTCTGTACCTAACTTTATTGGCTTTCTGTGAGGTCAATATGATGTTCCTGGATGCCAATAAACAATTAAATCTTGGATAAGCAACATAAATTCCGTAAGGCTTTGTTGTAGGCTGCATAACATAGCTTCAAAGTTGCTTTTTGGCTGCTCTGGCGATTGATGCCGGTGAGCCGAGTTATGCTCTTGGTATGCTGATTGCAGAAATGATCCTTTTGAGGCAGGGGTAGCTCGTCCTGATTTTAAAAGGGATTGTGTTTGTCACTATTTTTTCAGAGTTCATGGGTATTTTGCCTGTTTTGGGTGAACGTAACGTGCGTTGTTCGTTCACTTAAATTCGCCAATCTGATAGCCATTTTTCAACATCGTCCAGATAAAGAGCTATCTGCGCAGTTGCTTGCGTCGGGCATTTTGAGAGGGTAAGAATAGTTGTATCATCAGCAACGTAGATGTTGTTAGTCGTGTCCTTGTCGGGATGTCTGCTGTGTAGAGGACATATACCGTTGGCTCTAGCACGCTAACTGGAGGAAATAGTGAAATCGTCAGATTTAGCAGTGTTGCACGTGACAACAAAGTTTCTGTTTGTGGTTTGTTGTAGGTGTTTTAGGGGAGCATTGTCTTGATATTGTACATTATACCTTTTGGCAGACTCAATCAAATGCTTGAGAAAGATGTTATCCGGTTGATCCGTTCAATTGTTCCGTGCTTTTCACGAAACCCAAATTGATGTGACGGGACTCCTTCTTAGAGTCTTAGGTATCTGTTTATCCGAGTCAATACGCATATTTCAAAGAATTTAGATCAGCATAAAAGTAGGCTTATATTTCTATACGACATGGTGATTGTGTGGTCTTTCCCCGGCTTTTCTATCATAATTATAAATTTTTTTTGTCCATCTCACTGGATAGTGGCCAAGTTTTGAGATGGCATTGAAAAGCTGGGCGCAAACGCAATATCGTGCTCGCTCTGTCTGCATCACTGCGCGCCCAGCCACTTATGGGATTTCTAATAGGCATCACGGTTCCTTTCGGTGAGCTCCGAGTTGGGTTTTTTTAATAGAAGTTGACAATTGCTCTATGTAGCGGCGGTGGTCATATGCTTCTTCTTTCTGTAGAGCTTTAGTAAGTAGAGGCATGCCTTTAGCTATCCTCGAAATCGAGATCCGTTGGGCTGCCACTCTCGACGTAAGCGTCGCTATTTGAGGACGAGCTGTTCGATTTGTAGATTTGTATTCTTTTGATTGCATTGTGTATTTATAGTTTGAGGTATAAAAGCTTGAGCAACACAGACGAGTACAGACTCCAGTGAATTAACAAAGCATTCTACGTCGGCTTCATCGTTGAGATGAGGACTTACATTAAGGTGTGAGCTAATACATTTTCTGTACTTAACATAATTGGATTTCTGTGAGGTCAATTTTATTGATTGTTCCAATGTTCTTGGATGCCAATAAACAATTTCATTTTGGACAGTTGTAAGGCTTTGTTGTAGGATGCATATCATAGCTTTTAGGTAGCTTTTTGGCTGCTCCGGCGATTGATGCCGGTGAGCCGAGTTATGCTCTTGGTATGCTGATTGCAGAAATGATCTTTTTGAGGCAGGGGTAGCTAGTCCTGATTTTAAAAGGGCTTGTGTTTGTCACTATTTTTTCAGAGTTTATGGGTCCTATTAAGAATCTGGCTGCAGTAGAGAATAAGACTTCAGGGATTGATCTGGAGGCTGTCAACTGTTTATATTGGGTGCGGGCGGTAATTCCTCTCTGGTGTATGCAACTTTTTAGCTCCTCATAAAGTGGGCGCAGTTGCCGCACTTTTTGAGTTGCAGTCATCTTTGCTCGCTGTGCAGTGTATGGAGTCGTGAAGCTCTGCACAAACTACACATACCGGGCGCAGTTGACAGTTGAACGCACACTGTACCGGTCCATTGCGTTTGTGCGGTTCCTCAACTGTAACTGAAGATTGCATATAGGGTGTACTTCGTATTTTTTCAGGGGCTTATTTTGTGGTTCGAGCACAACCTTAAGGAGTGGTTGCGTCATTCTATCCCTATTAAGGATATTGAAGACTGCCTTTGCGCTTAATCCCTTCTGTTGTAGCGCCTTTGTTATCTGTGCAGGCTTTACTTCGGACGCTATGCCCTGAAGTAAGGTTTGCAGGACCTTGCTGCATTTTAGCTGATACATGTAAAAGTTATTTGTAATTTCTGTAAAACATTTCGATAATACTCTGTAATTATCTTAAGACGTCATTTGGACTTGTGTGCCCTTTAGAAGGGGATTATGTAGAAGGTATCCTTGCCAATAAGCTTTTTGACGAACAAATATTGTAATCGATAAGTAGAATAGGTATTGTAATGAAAATCTAGTATTTGGAAAGCTATTCGATCTCGTACGGATTTCTTAAGCCTTGAAGTGTGTGCCTACTTATATCGGTATAGTGAATGCCGCTTAAAGTGTGAATTGTCTTGTGAATTGTAGTAGGCTCACAGCGGTAAGATTAGGTTAGTTTGAAATTTATGGGGCTGATTTAAATTGTTTATAAAATAAAACGGACCGGTTACCGCACCCACATGCTCGTACGCACGCAGACAAAGTTCAATAATTTTGTTGACAAGAACATTGGAACTATGTTATCTTTCTTAAATAGGCAGAGGCTTTGGTTTCCTTTTCTCGACTTCAGTAGATTCGGCTGCCTCAGCCTCATAGGCGTTTGCCAACATTTTAAATTGGTTTGAGTATATGGGCCTTTCTTTTGCAGCTGGGATTTCATTGCCTCGGGCTATTTTGCGTTGTGAATTTATGGGACTCAGCTTCCTTTTGATTTGGATATAGCGATCCATACGAGTCTGCACAGCCAGCTTAATATGTTAGTGTTAGTTAGAGATTTAAGTGATATGTTTTATATAAATTAATTAAATAATCAATATAAGCATTAGTAATTTCATTGCAGAGAGCGTCTTTTCGCATTTTTGTAGATTTATTGAACCAGTCACTGCACTTTTATGATTTTATTGAATAATATTTCACAGAGCACAATAAGTACACGTTTGCATGCGACGACGGTGGTAAAGGTCAGAATGTCATCAGAAAGTGTAGAAGAGTCATCATAAAGCTTAGGTAGATTCTTATTAAGTCACTAAAGATACATACAAACGATCGGAACATCGGTGGAATATGAAAAATATATCCCTTGTGTTTTTTTAACATATAACCTACTAAGCTTGTAAATAAAGTTTTTCAATTAGTTTAGAATTTCGAATTTAATTTTATCAAAATCGGGAATCGGTCATAGAAACGATCGGAAAATTGGTGGGAAAATAATATGAAACAAATTATAGCTTCTATGTTTTTTTTACAAATTATCTTATACTTTTGAGAATATAATTTTTTGATTTTTAAGAATTTCGAATTAAAAAAAAAAAATCGGACGAATGTAACTTATAGGTGTAAAAAAAACGGTCAGAGAAATAATGAAATATTTTTTTAATATCACTGTAAGGATTTGGTATTTATTTCAAGAAAAAGATGTATTATTATTTGGTGTTTAATTTAAGAAAAATATGTATTATTTTCGGTATTTTGATTCGCCATGAAAAGGAAAGAAATTTCATTTGTAATCAGCTAGCCATATTGGCAATGTGAAGAAAATTGTGGTGAAAAGTAGACGCGCTTAAAAAGCACAAAATTGAAACGCTAAATAAACATTGAAAGCGAGAACTTTTCTGAATTAACTGAACATCTTTCAATTTTGTCTTGTAAATTGTGAAGCCTTCTCAACTTTTTGCCGCGATCTGCCATTTGTGTAAACTGGAAGATCGAAGTATAGCTGTCACGGACCCGGCGCCGCTATTGTCTGTAGGCATACTTTAAACCAATTGTAGAATAAACGCCGATCAACAAATTTGTATGTGTTGCTAGAAGTATAGCTGTCACGGACCCGACACCGTTATTGTCTGTAGGCATATTTTGTACCAAGTTTAGAATATACGCCAATCAACATATTTGTATATGTTGGTAGAACAATTGTTGTCACAGACCCGACACCGTTATTGTCTGTAGGCAATTTATTTATTGTGAAATTCAACAGAAATCTGCGAAAGTGTGCGAAATAGAACGCCAAGTTTGTGTATGTACAAATACGTGTAGACACAGAACCCGTTGTGCATTGGTGTTGGTGCACCAAATTTACCGTACTCAATCACAACTTTCCAAGTTCGTTCGAAAATTGTCTTAGGAAGGGGAGAGCGTATTTAGGTGACTAAAGTTGGCTATGAACAGGGGCATAGCCAGCCGCCAGGGCAAATAAAACACCCCCAACGTGTCGCTAATAGGTCGTAACCCGCTAAATGAGAAAATACAATTTAAGAAGCCAATAAATGAGTTCCTCCGATAAGCAAGATTCTGCTAAATCTGATCAGGAAAATTTGGACGAGACTATACTCAAAAATACACATCAAGATGTAGGAGAGGATGTAAACAACAAAATTACACATCAGAGTATGTATGACATCGCACAACAGAAGAGAAGTTAGAGCGACAACTCAGAAATTGTGGCCATGCTAGCAGCGCTTAGAACGGACATGCAAAGTATTAAATATGATATCAAAAATGCACATTTAGGAATACAGAGTAATCAACGTGAAATTAAATCTTTATCTGGAAGCTGGCGGTTGGAGGCGGCTGCGGGAACAGGCGGGGGCGTGAATTGCTGCGTCGTAGTCGGCTGATGCGCTGGACTTTGGCTGGTAGGGCGGGTTGCTGCTATTCTGTAGGAAATAGACATTCGCTTCGCGAATTGCCAAGGGACCGAAAGAAAAAACCACTTTAAGCTTTGAAACGGAGTCGGGGTAGCGACCGCGGCTTATTCCGTATCAGTACAAAAATCGAACTTACTAAGCCTACAGTCCCGCGCTCCAATGCGCAGTGGAGACTTCACTGTCCGTCATGACAGAATGGACGAAGAAAACAATGCTGACACCAGATGCCATGATCAACCTTTGTACGCCAATGTTCAAAATCCTCAGGGATCCACCGCAGTCTTTCATCCAAGTCTTTCTATCCAAGTTTTCTGAAAGTACTGAGGAATGGCTGCTGTTCAAAAGAAATTTTGATGACTCAACAAATCTTTTTCAGTACAATAACTTGCAGAATCTGATGCGTTTATGAAAATGCTTGGTTGGTGTAGTGTATTCCACTATTGATAAAAAGACACACGGTTCTCCAATTTTCATATTGTTCTAGTTACCTAGTTTCTTTTTCTTCCCTTTTCTTTTGTTCCAATTCAAATAAGCCCGAGTTTCATTCTTCTTGTAATCATGACTTACGATATTGTATATAAGTATCGATAACATAAAATGTCCGTCCTATATTTTGTTTTCCAACTCAAGATTTTAAAGCTAGGGTAATTCAATTCTTAGACTTTAATCTTATAGCATGTGTGCAGAGAATTAAATTGAACATTATTAAAGAAAACTGCATTACATTGAACGAAAGACTTCTTAAGATTATTTATTTCAATATATTTAAAATGATTTTAAAGTGTGTTATTTTGGATATGTGTGTGGCTTGATATTACTCCCACACGAGGTCTTAACTCTCTTCTGGTTGGAGCTATTTCAACATTCTCAGTGGTGTCATTATTATCGTTTGGAAATTCACTAGAATGGTTGCTTATGATGGGAGTGTTATCTTCATTATGTTCTAGTTTCTGAACAATTTTCATGATTTTTTATTTGATCCATGTGACGCTTTATTTCACGGTCATTGTTGGATAAAACACAACTGTAGGATCGAGAGCCTAACTGCTGTTTTACAGTCGCCTGAGTCCAACTTGCCTTGTTAGGATTTGTGTAATCTCTGACTACAACTTTTTGTCCTTGTCTAAAATTTACGTTGCGCTTGCTCTTAAAGTTTACAATTGATTGCTGCTGTCTACTTTCTATGCACTCTGTGACTATGGGTGGTTTCATAAACGAGAATCTGGTTTTTAAAGTTCGACCTAAAAATAACTGTTGAGCAATGAACTGTGTTTCTGTAGTCTATCAAAAATCTGTTCATGTTCGCGTAAAGTCATTTTTTTTAAGTTTTTACGAATAAGAGTCAATGGCTATCAACAAATGAATGTTCTGAATTGGCCCCGCAAAATCTATGTGAATTCAGCTCCAAACTTGACCGTTTGATTTCCAAGGGATTAATAAACCCTTTTCTGGACTGGACTGCAATTGTTGACATGGTTTACACTGTCTGATCAGTTCTTCTATTTGTGTATCCATTCCGGGCCACCAAATATATGAACGTGCTAACATTTTTGTTTAAACAAATTTTAGATGAGATCTGTGCATCTCATATAACACTTATTTTTTAGTTTGGTGGGAACTACTACTCGATATTCCCATAAAATCAGATCAAATTCCACTGACGATTCGCTAGCCCTACATTTAAAACTAGAAAAGTCCTTACTGGTTATTTTATACAAAAAATCATCCTTAAATGCTTCACAAACTTTTGATGGTATAGGATCTCTCCTGGTTTCTCGTGAAATAACTTTAAAATTCATTTTGAAGACGTCATTAGATTGAATGAATTGAACGGCCCACCTTTGCATCCGTGCGGATGCCGTCTGGGGGAATCCTTTTGTTTCTCCAAAAATGGGCAATAGGGGCTTATGGTCTGTCTTTAAAGTAAACCTATTTCCCAAAAGGTATTGTTTAAGTTTGGTAACACAATAAATAATTGATAATTCTTCTTTTTCAAGAGTGCTGTAGTTTTGTTCACTTTTCGACAAAGCTCTAACCACAAATGCTATTAATTTAAGTACGTCATGAAAGCTGTGCGACAAAATGCCACCCACTGCATTGTTACTTGCGTCAGTTGTCAAAACAATAGGTAATTCTAATTTAAAATGGACTTATACCTGGTCTGAAGTTACGTCTCTTTTACCCCTTTACGAAGTAATAAATAAAGTGCGCTCATTTTCTTTGCAAAATTATAGATGAATTTAGAATAGTAATTGACCATTCCAATAAAGGCACGAAACTCCGACACATTGGATGGAACTGGCGCTTGAAAAACACTTGAAATTCTGTCTTTATTCTTGCTAAGACCATTTTTATCAATTATCAAATCATAAATAGTCAATTTTGGACTTGAAAAATTCACATTTTTCTATATTTAGTCGCAATCCAACAAGTTTTAATTTATATAAGACATTTTTCAAATTTTGGACGTGCTCTTAAAGGGGTTTTCCCGTTACAGTTATATGGTCTTGGTAAACAACAACTCCCTTTAAGCCCTGAAACATGACTTTTTGAAAAATGGCTGCGGCTGTTTTTATACCAAAAGGTAATCGTTTGACCTTAAGTAATCCTATATGAGTGCTCCAGGTACACAAGAGTTGGTTCATCTAAGTGAAGCTGATTATAGGCGTTAGATAGATCCAGTTTGGTATATAATGTACCTCCCTCGAGTGCTGCGAAAAATTCGTCTTGTCTTGCAAAGAATACCTAAGATCTTTTAAATGCCGGTTCAAAGTTACTTTGTAATCACCGCAAATTCTAATGTCACCATTTGGCTTTAGTATTGGAACTAAAATTTACACTTCAGCGCCAACTGCTTCAGTCGTGCATACCACTCCGAAACATTTTCACAATCACCCATTGAAGCCATATGAAATTTCTTTCGCTCTCGAAATACGAGCGTTGGTGGTGTATAATGTGTGATTAGAATCAAGTAGATTTCTGCATACGATTTTTGCACAGGTGAATTGGGACTGCAAAAGCTGTGTAAAACATTATATGGTGCAGATGCGATTGATTTCAAAAGCGTTGACTTCTTCGAATTTTCATCTGTTAAGTTGAGTTCACAGAAGTGGATGTGCAATTTTTCCTTCCAGATTTCGAACGACTCGTAGCTTGGAGAAAACTCCGGAATGGCGGATGTCTGATAAAATGTAGGTGTTGAGGTTGGTCTTAGGTTTTTGGTCACCTGCTATTTTAATTTTGTATTTACAAAACTGTGTTTTGGTCTGATTTCGAATTTAAATCCTCGTCGCTAATTTGTAGTGTATTACACTATTGATAAAAGGACACACGGTTCTTCAATTTTCATCATATTCTTTTATTACTTAGTTTCTTTTTCTTCCCTTTTCCTTTTGTTCCTCTTCAAGTAAGCCCAAATTTCATTCTTCTTGTAATCTTGACTTGCGATATTGTATATAAGTATCGATAACATAACAGTTGGTGAAGCCAAAGAAGCAGTGGCATCCCTACTTATATACCCCGACAACGGGGTATTCGCTTGGCCGGAATTACTTATTCGCTCTCAACTAACAATTCAAGAATTCGCAAAAGTGTCATATAACAAGCCTGAACAGATTGTTACTTTCTCAACGAATGTTCGTGGAGTGGTTAACTTTTTATCAGCGTCCAATCACAACGTGCACTTACATAACCCAAACAAAACTGCCAACTCATTTACAGATGGAATGGCTCAAACGCGCAGAGAGTAAAGCCGTGTCTCCCACTATCACCGATTTTTCCTGTTGCTTGAGCTCTACTGTCGTAGACGACACCTAGGAACAACCCGGGAATTTATCCCCAACAGGTTTGGCGGCCAGGCAGGGGTCGGTCGTAGGCGAGGGAGGGGAGGCATCTTTTTCATTTTCCTCTTCCTAAGTCCTCCTCTTCCAGTCGTTGTTTCTTTAGTTGTTGCCAAATTGTCCACTCGAGCTTTTTGTTTCGTAAACACTAAATCAGTGGTAAAAAGCGCTTGTGCGACCAGCTGATCGTAGTGTGCGAAAGGGGCTGCGGGTGACATAGCAGCAAGCTTCGGACAGGGTGCAGGCCAAGCACATAAGTGCGTGCCGTAGCACGTAGGAACACCCTGGTTGGTTTTTGTTCGCGGGAAAATTATAAATAAAAAACTTTTAAATCTTATCACTAAGATTTATTCCTATTTTATTAAATAACTGAGCAAAGTCCGATCGAAGAGAATCAGGTCACTGCGGGTAAAGGCCCAATTTTCGTGCAGTACCGGTGAATTCCCCAGGCGGGGATTTGGAGGGTAGGGGACCGGGGCACAACCCCCTGGCGCAAGCCTAGGAGTTGGGCTGGTGGTGGGCGGTGGTACGTCGGCAAGCAAAGGACTGGCGGCGCCGGCTAATGCGGACGGATTCCATACGCCACTGGCCAGTCTACCTGACTGGGCCAACATGGGCAAGCGACCCATGGGGCAAGAAACTGTGAAAACGATAGCCATGCGAGCAAAAAAGGCGATGCACAAGGCACCGGCAAGCGAAGCTAGCCAAGGGAAAAAAGGGGCAAAATGCTGGGACCGAGAGCACCAGTAAGCCCCAAAAACCCCCACAGGAGTGGAAAAAAGTAGAACAGAAGACGAGGAAAGCAAAGGTACGTCCGCCACGATACTCGTAAGTCGCGATAGTTATCGCAACATCTACTGGAGGGTCCTACGAGACAACGCTGATCATGGTGAAGGACATCGACGAGACCACTGACAAAGCGGATGTCATAAGTGCGGTTAAGTCACAGTTTGATGTGGAACTGCCAGAATCTGCGGTGGTAGAACTACGGGCGGCGTACGGGGCACCCAAACCACCACACTAAGAGTTATGCCCGACATAGGGAGGCGTCTTATGGAGAAGGGAAAACTCAGGTTGGGATGGACCAGGTGCAGAATCCGGTCAAAGATAACACCCAAAAGGTGCTTTTAGTTTATGGAGTTCAATCATATAGCAGAGAACTGCAGATCCCAGGAGGACTGCTCTAAATGCTGCTACAACTGCGGCGCGAAGGAGCATCAAGCCAGAGGCTGCAAAGCAAAGGCCTGCTGTATGCTCTGCAAGCGCAAAAAGGAGAAGGCCACCCAACAATGAGTGGAAAATGTCCGCACTTCAGGAGGGCTATGCAAGAGCTTAGGGGCTATTGAAGATTCTTTAGATAAACCTAAACCACTGCGAGGTTGCCGCACTTGAACTAATACTGCTGAACTCTGGAACAAAACCAACTGGCTTCGGGCTCCAGCTGGGAGGTTAGTGACGCCTATATGGGTAGTGATCAGGCAGCAATAATTTGCACGATTAAGTCCACAAATGGCCCACCACGCGTTCCAAAGACCGTGGTAGGGTACAAAGTAGAAACGCTAGACGTGGAGATGGTGCAGATGTTGTTCGAGGACCTCTCTACAAACGGATCAGCAAACGAAAGGCAATCCGCATTGCAGATTACATCAAGGTAGCCTGTGATGCATCTATGCAGAGGAAGGAAAACCCCATCAAGGAGAAGACCTGCATACTGGTGGAACCAATCCATTGCGGAAGCCAGGAAAGAATGCCATAGAGCAAGACGCGCATACCAACGCTCAAGAGGAAGACTCGAATTCGGAGACCTGCATACTGGTGGAACCAATCCATTGCGGAAGCCAGGAAAGAATGCCATAGAGCAAGACGCGCATACCAACGCTCAAGAGGAAGACTCGAATTCGGGGCTCTCCAGATATACTACAGGGGAAAAATACGAGCCCTGGAAAAATACATAAAAGAAAGCAAATGCAGGTGCTTTAATAATATATGCGAAGAAATAGACTCCAACCCTTCTGGCTTCGCATATAAACTCGTCACATAACGGATTCGGGCATTTAGTAGACCATCGCAGACATGCCCAGTCATCCTAAAAAGGATAGTTGAAACACTATTCCCTGAGCAAGAGAGTGTGGCGCGTACCTTACAGATCGTGAACACAGGGTATAAAGCTCACAAGTCCTGAAGAAGTCATCGAGGTTCTGAAGACAATAAAGGACGACAAAGCACCGGGACCTGATGGAATCCCAAATAAAGTACTAAAAATAGCCATAAAATCAAAACAAAAAGAGTATGTTGACATGTATAACACATGCCTAACAGAAGGTGTGTTACCTAGTCGCTGATAAATTCAGCGGTTGGTACTCATACCAAAGGGGGACAAGCCAGCTGAGGAGCCTTCTTCGTATAGGCCACTTTGTATGCTGGATACGGAGGGTAAAATTCTTGAAAGAATAATCCACTTCCGGCTAGAAGGTGCCCTTGTCGGAACCAACGGCCTTTCTGAGATGCAGTATGGTTTTCGAAAGGGACTATCTACAATCGATGCCATTGGTAAACTGTGCGAAATCGCAGACAAAGCCATTGAGGGAAAATGGTGGTTGTACGGCACTAAGCAGTATTGCATAGCGGCAACATTGGATGTTAAAAACGCCACCGGCTTTCACTCAAAAAGAGCATCTAGCGTACGCTAGTGGCAGGACAGGCAGAACAGCGGCAGCAATTTCGCGAATTATGGCGAACACTCGTGGACCTAGGCAACCAGTACGTAGATTACTGGTTAGCGTTGTCACATCGATGTTAACATGTATGATGCATGCCTAACAGAAGGTGTGTTCCCTAGTCGCTTATAAATTCAGCGGTTGGTACACATACCAAAGGAGGACAAGCGAAGGAGCCTTCTTCGTGTAGGCCACTCTGAATGCTGGACACGGTGGGTAAAATTTTTGAAAGAATAATCCATTCCCGGCTAGAAGGTGTGCTTGTCGGAACCAACGGCCTCTCTGAGATGCAGTATGGTTTGCGAAAGGGACTATCTAGAATAGATGCCATTGGTAAACTGTGCGAAATCGCAGACAAAGCCATTGAGGGAAAATGGTGGTTGTACGGCACTAAGCAGTATTGCATAGCGGCAACATTGGATGTTAAAAACGCCACCGGCTTTCACTCAAAAAGAGCATCTAGCGTACGCTAGTGGCAAGACAGGCAGAACCGCGGCAGCAATTTCGCGAATTATGGGGAACACTCGTGGACCGAGGCAACCAGTACGTAGATTACTGGTTAGCGTTGTCACATCGACGCTGATGTACGTTGCTCCCATATGGACCCGAGCCACATAAAATGCATGGATGGTGATTCCGTACAGAGATGGTGTGTCCTGAGGGTTCACTGTGCGTTCCGCACGGTATCCCATGACGTGGCGCTAGTAATATCAGGAGTAATACCGATGGACCTGCTAGCAGTGGAATCAGCGGGTATCCGCGCAGGTAGCATAGGGGTCGAAACCATCGAATCCCTACGGAAAAGGTGCAGACAACTTACCATTGCAAAGTGGCAGGAGAGGTGGAGATGGTGCAGAGATGGCTGGGAAGGAAGCATGAACATGTGGACTTTTACTTAATGCAACTGTTGACAGGACATGGATGCTTTAAATACTATCCGAATAGGTTAAAGAATGAACGATATCCGCACTGCCCACTCTGCGAGTCGGATAATGAAGACGAAGAGCACGTATATTTGTCTGTCCGAAATTAAAAATTGAACTTAGAGATCTGAGCATAGGGGTTTGGAGGACTCCAGCCGTTTGTAACCTGGTGGAAATTATGCTTGAATCAGAAGTAAATTGGTCCGTTGTATGTAACATGGCCACATAGTTCTAAAAAAACTGCGCATCGCAGAAAGACTGCGAAATTCTAGGGCCATCCATCAAAAAGACAGCAATGCAGAGACATTACACGTACATTTCGTGGAAACTGAGACCAAATGGCAGGATGTAGTTACCGAGTTCATGGGATCTGAAAATTTTGGATTGAATAATTTGCCTCTAATAGAATCCGTTGAAGATAACAAAGCAAAGAAGCTGTTGACCGAAAAAACAATGCGTTTGGGGAAATGTTTTGAAATAGGATTACCATGGAAGGAAAACGCTCGAGAACTTAGTACCTCTGAAATTAGTGACTCTTCCGATCCTGTATGGTAAATACCCCATTTCGCGGTACAATAAGTACACAAACCAGATAAAATGCGAATTGTCTTCGACGCTGCCGAAGGTATGTCACTTAACAAATCGTTAATTAAAGGACCTGACAACTTAAAGTCTTTGGTGGCCAAGAATGGCCAGTTCAGACAAAACAAAATCGGCGTGACGGCAGATATACGGGAAATGTTTTCCCAAATAAAGGTGCACGAAGCTGATCAACACGCACAACGCTTTTTATAGAGGGATGGAGACTCGTCTCAACCAATTTAACATTATGCTATGACTTCCTTAATATTTGGCGCCATATGCTCACCATTTTGCGCCGATTATGTCAAGAATCGTAATGCTGAAGAGTTAAGAGAACAATTTCCAAGGGTAGCAGATGTTATTACTAAACATCATTACGTGGATGATCTTGTCATAAGCTTTACTTCAGAGGAGGAAGGCATCGAAATCTCCAAACAGATTGTGCAGGTTCATGGTTGTGGAGGTTTCGAACTACGAAATTTTTATTCAAATTCCGCCACATTGCAGAGCGTTATGAATGGTAAAAACATCCAAAAGCAGTCAAGTTGTCTACAGAACCAATTAGGCAGTGAAAAGGTCTTGGGCATGTATTGGCATACGCAGCAGGATGTCTTTCAATTCGAAACAAAGTTTCATCGAATACCGAAAGAAGTATTGGATGGAGATCGAGATCCAACTAAGAGAGAGCTACTAGGCATAGTGATGGCAATATTTGACCCATTTGGCTTGATTGCGCATTATCATATATCTGCCAAAATTCTTGTACAGTATCGTAGAGCTATGGTACAACTTGGGATGAGGCTATACCAATAGAGTTACATCAAAATTGGAACTACTGGCTATCATAATTATGTCAAATGCACCATTTCAAAATTCCGCGAGTATACTTTCCCAACTTAAGTTGTTATGAAAAATTGGAAATACATTTTTTTGTCGATACAAGCCAGGCCGCCTTTGCAGCTGTTGCCTATTTACATGTTCTTAGTCCAACCAAAGTTAATGTTGCCTTTGTTATGGGTAAAACGCGTTTAGCTCCGAAGAAACTCCTTTCTATTCCTGGATTGGAACTGCAAGCTGCCATTCTTGGGGTTCAATTAAATCGCCTGATAAATGAACACCTTAAGCTACATATTCAAGACATCATGTTCTGGAGTGATTCCAAAACCGTACTGCAGTGGTTTTTTTGAGAGTAAGAAAGTTTAAACCATTTTTAGGCTACCGAATTGCTGATATCTTAGCCATTACTACGTCAACGCAATGGAACTGGGTACCGTAATCCTTGAACACCGCGGACGCTGCCACTTGTTTGAGTAATTTACCAAAAATATGTAACGACAGTCCTTGGATACTTGGTCCAAGCTTCTTGAAACAGCCACGTTCAGACTGGCCACAGATTATTGACATAACCTCATCGGAACCTTAGAGAAATTTTGCGAACGCAAAATCCTGAGATGTCAGGTAGGAGTCTCAGTAATGGACTTTAATCGATTCTCTTCTTACAGTAATCTGAAGCGCGCTGTGGCCTGCTTAATGCGTGCGAAAAGAATTCGGCTTAAACTTGCATCCAAGGAAGGGTCTTTAACTGCCGACGAATTATCTGATGCGGAACTCGAGATTTATAGACTGGTCCAGCAAGAGGCATACGCAAATGAGATCACGTCATTGCTAAACAACAAAGTGCTGTCAAAGGATAGTGCAATTTATGGGCTTTCGCATTACATAGAGACAGATGGCCTTTTGCACCTAGCGGGTCGAATAGATAAGGATCATATCTATCGAGTTCGAGACAACGACCTTTGGTCCACTAACCGTATCAGTCGATCGCCGCCACGAAAAGCGCTGGGCAGTTATCTTTACTTGCATGACATGCAGAGCAACTCATCTTGAACTAGCTGCAGACCTTTCCACAGATGCATTTATAATATGTCTGTGCAATGTCGTCAACCGTAGGGATACACCTATAATTATTCGAAGCAATAACTGTACAAACTTAATCGATGCTAATAAGGAGCTCATGAGAGTTTATTGGATTTCGGTGCCATAGCGGACGAAGCGCCCCAAAGGGGTATTAATTGGATGAAGCTATTTGCCTAAGGAAGCAGTGGAGCATCGCTCAAGCCCTTAAGGATCGCTTATGGAAGTGGTGGATAGTCGAGTATCTCCCTCAACTCATGTGTAGAACTAAATGGCATCAGAAGACAATTCCATTTCAAGTTGACGACTTCGTACTTGTAATGAACGCCACTGCACCGAGAAGTAGTTGGGAAAAGGAAGAGTCATAAAGGTGCTTAAAGTTAATTAAACTTCAGTTAAGTGGTGAATCCCAAGACGATTCACGGGGAGGGAGGATGTAAGGACTTGGTATTTAATTCAAGAAAAAAATGTATTATTATTTGGTATTTAATTATGAAAAATATGTATTCTTTTCGGTGTTTTGATACGCCATGAAAAGAAAAGAAATTTGATTTGTAATGAGCTGGCCATACTGGCAAAGTGAATAAAATTGTGGTGAAAAGTAGACTTAACGCGTTTACACAAAATTGAAATGCTAAATAAATAAAGAAAACGAGAACTTTGGTGTATTTACTGAACAATCATAGAAGCTTGCAATAATCCTTACAAAGTTAACATGGTGTTACTAAAGTTGATTATTTCCTTTAACTGCAAGATTATACTTCGGCAAGCCGAAGTTAACTTGCTTTCTTGTTTTTTCTTGAAAAAGGGTGGAAATAATGATATAAAAATATTACTTTCTTAAAAAAATTTATACTTCACTTTGTGAACTAGAAATAAAACAAATTCCGTGGTTTTATGTCTAGTAGAAATAAAAAATAATGACATTGTGTTAACTACCGCATTAAAAGAAAATCTTCATATCCCAACATTCATAAGTATTTTGAAAAAACAAAAGTTAAATATACTTATAATTTCAACTTACTTATTGTAAATTTTGACATCAATGTAAAGGTTATTTGAATGGTGTTTGAATGTGAATATTTTCCTTCTCCTATTCATAACGTATTGAAAATTCCGAAATCTACTCTTTAAATTTTTTTTCTCAAAAACTAAACTATTTGTAACTGCAAATATGCCAAAAAAAGTTTACGTATATTGGTAGTTGACATAGATTAGATTAGACTAAAGCTAAAATCACCGTAAGGGGTGTACATTTTTTTTGAATTTGTGGTGAATACCTTTTATACTCTCACAAATTCTATTACAGAATGGTAATCAAATACTTCTAACAGTAGAAATCACACTTTTTGATCAACGAGCCAGGGGGACTCTCTGAAGGTCCATTCTGAGATATTATGAAAAGGTTTTCGCTGAGCTAAGCTCAACGATATCAGATGGGAGCGAAGTTTGCTGCGCTAATTATAGTCGTTGGTCCGGAGTTATCTTCTTTTAAGTTTTGATAATAACAATAAATCAACCGCCTGGTCTGAGTGTCGTTCTGATTGAATTTTTTTATTTTTTTTATTTTATTTTATTTTTTAACTACAAGAGAAGGCTTGCTTTGAAATTGCGGCATCGCCGGTAATTGGTTATTTAATTGATAGTTTTTAATAGGAGCACATTATATAATTAATCTTCCAATTGAACTCCTACTTCTTGATCTGCTAGCAAAATTTGTATTCCTTCCATCATGTCTATATACTAAACAACTCTAATGTTTTTATACTCCTCAACCATTTCTTTAAGAATTTTGTTTTGATAGGACTTCGTAAAGTTCTTATTCTTTGTTTATATTTTCAGTTATTTCATAAAAAACTTACAAGTATTTTATTCTGAAAAATATTGTCTAGTTTTGAATTTCCGCGTAAGAGCTCTAGGTCTTTGCTTATTTTCGCTTCGTCATTGGCGTCCATATTCACTGGAACTATTTTTACAGTGTGGCCTGTTAATAAGTTTCTGAACGTTGGGGGGTAGCGGGGTATGTTGGCGACTCTGGAAGCTGGCGGCTGGAGGCGGCGGCGGGAATTGCTGCGTCGTAGTCGGCTGATGCGCTGGGCTTTGGCTGGTAGGGCGAGTTGCTGCTATTCTGTAGGAAATAGACACTCGCTTCGCGAATTGCCGAAAGACCGGCAAGAAAAAACCACTTTAAACTTTGAAGCGGAGTCGGGGTTGCGACCGCGGCTTATTCCGTATCAGTACAAAAATCGAACCGATCACCGGACAGTGGGCCTAAACATTCCGCCCCAATTGCAATCGCTAGCGTGGCAACGATTTGCCTAGGAGTTGTCTTCTCTGCGTACAGGCGCCGGAGAGAATCCACCTGAACACCGTCTTCTGGGATACCGGCAGTCCCTCGTCGACCATGTGGAAGCCCGGCTGTATGGGAGTGTGGGTGTGCGGATGCACACGTTTGGCTCGATCTTGAGAGCCACTTCCAATTTGATCGCCTCGTCGACTTTCGACCGAATCGTCGCCGTCCAGATTCTCTTCTCTCCCACGTTGGTCGTCGGCAAAAGAAACGCGTCGGCCATGGACGCATCGATTGAGCTCGTCGGTGTAACGGATCGATGAGTGCGGCGGCTCCGAACGTCTTCACCCCGGTCTCTACGATCACCAGCGCAGTTAGAAGGGCGTTAGCGAAGTAGCTAGTGTCGAGGATGCTTAGAGGGCTGTGGCTGGGAGCTGGACTTGTTTCTGGAAGCGCACTCGTGCATGTTAAGCAGCGTGTGGTCGTTTCGATTGCACGTTCTGCACCTGTAACCGCTCATGTGCGAAACAGATTTCGAAGTACTTGGCCGCAGCCGCTTCTCTGCGCTTAGCTTTATGGACCTGTAGCACTTCCAAAGAGGACGAATTCCGCGGCAGACTCGGCATCGGTAGAATTGAATACCTCTAGGTCGTTTGCTATCCAATGTCTATTTTTCTGAATAGCATATTATCATCCTTAGTGACGACCATGTCGCGGACGCGCAGATTTTCGTTGGGAACTTGCCACCTGCTGCGCTTGTGGAGCTCGTTCATCATACTCCAAACTGTTGGAGTCCATTACGCGGCTGCATGCCCTGATTAGCTCCTTATGGTCTAGAAAGGGGTTCGGAGAGACAAATAATCTTCCGCGGGCTTAGGCCGCTTCTGCCTCAAGCAGAGGTATTCTTCAGAAAAATACCTGCGCTGAGTACAAATTGTCAAGAGCTGTTCTGCGGCGGCAACGTAATGAGCCTCTAGGCGGACCCAAAACAGCGGTGATTGCTTACGACATCGCTGGATCAATCGATGGACATACGCGAGGATCCGCAATGCTCCATTTAAACTGGAAAAGCTTTCAAGGAAATCCTCTGTCGGCAAAGACACCACTTGGGCTTTGACGGAACGCATTTCAATCTCGGTCACCGGCAGATCGGTTCCCTGGGTAGGCCAATGATTGCGGCAACGAACGTTGTCCAATGACACACTGTTTTGGCTAACCATACTAGCACGATCGTGGAGTCGGTTCCACACTGGAGTTTTGAAGTCAGTCTCGACATGTTAGGAAAGATAGATTCGGCAATCTCGGAGAAAAGAAGAGCGGCACATAAATCCAGTCTCGGAAGGGAAATCGTTTTGACTGGCGCCACACTCGTCTTGGCCGTGAGTGCACCATCGTCTTATGGAATCGCAGCTCTGTATGCCTTTTGCGAGGCGTCACAGAACTCTACGCGGAACTCTGGACGAAAGGAATCCCATGTTGGTATTCTGACCTAGTATAGGACCGAATAGCTCTGGAGGACGATATGGTATAACTTAGTTTGCTTCCTGTAAACTTTAAGTATCCTTCACATTTGTCCACTTTATGCAACGCCCTACTTGATGTTTTCGATGTTGGTGACTGAAAAAAATTCAGAATTTTAATCAAATATCGTTGCCTGTCTTTTCCAAACATGATCCAACCTTTTGACGTACAACATTAATATTGACCACAATGACTATAATAAAATGTATAGGGACTTTATCAACATTGACACTGCCTTACTTAGTGCTGATTAACACTCAGGTATAAATTTTACAACGCAAAGTGAAAACCCTCTACGGATCTCTTAAAGCGCAAAATGTGTAAACACGTTGCCAAATCGTGGTTTAATTATAAAAATGAATGCGCTACCAGACAGATAATGAATACAATGATTTTAAATAGAATAGAAAATTGGTTAATAAAACTATTGCAGAGGCGAAACGTAATTACTATATACATAAATTCCAACATTAAAAAAACAATATAAAATAAAAAAAGTGCACAACAGCTGTTATACATATCAAGATATTAGACTAAAAATGGATAAATGCAATATTACTTTATTGACGCTTTTAGATTTTTGACACGGTAAACCACGAAATTCTTTTAACTAAGCTAATTCGTCTTTATATTCTTTCAACCTCTGCAATAAGTTTTTGGAAATCCTACTTATCTCAAAGATCACAACTAGTAGCTACACAAGCATCTAAATCATCTATTCCGTCTCTAAAACGTGGTGTACCTGACGGCCGTACATCGTCGATGGCCGTAAGGAATGCGTTCAGCTCCTGCCACATCGGAATCTCGGATTTGTTGTGCAGGTACTGTTCTCACAAGGATAGCGTGAGATTAGGAAGTTTGGAGGACCACATGTACACTAAGTGGTAATCCCAATTTTCGGTTTGAATGCCGGAAATTTCTAACGCCGTTAGTCACCCCTGGATGGTGCGTTGAAATTCAAGGATAGCTGACCCAGATTCCCGATTAACGGACTGCACATTAAAACATATTTTTAATTGGCTATTTACTAACAACCGCTTGTTTTCGATTGGGAGCCTGGATTGGCAGAACACTGGATATTAAATAATTCTCACTGTATGCTTGGCCTATATTTGCACAAGATACTTTTTTTTATTCTTTATTTGCAATGAAAAAAAAGTGGCGATTTACGCGGGCAGTCCGATAAATACTTAGTCTCACCGCCCGATGGGGTCGATGGAGAAATTTACTATCATGCAGTACATTCATTCCAGAAAATCCTCTGTCGGCAAACACACCACTTGGGCTTTGACGGAACGCATTTCAATCTCGGTCACCGGCAGATCGGTTCCCTGGGTAGGCCAATGATTGCGGCAACGAACGTTGTCCAATGACACATGTTAGGAAGGATAGATTCGGCAATCTCGGACAAAAGGAGAGCGGATCATAAATCCAGTCATGGAAGGGAAATCGTTTTGACTGGCGTCACACTCGTCTTGGCCATGAGTGCACCATCGTCTTATGGAATCGCAGCTCTGTATGCCTTTTGCGAGGCGTCACAGAACTCTACGCGGAACTCTGATAAATCGCCGGACGTCGTATGCTGAGAGTTTTGGCTGTGTTCTCAGTTTCGATCTCGAGGAAGTCTGTTGTCAGAAGATGATCGCTTTGGATTCAAGCTAATATTTCTTTGTGGCTGGTGGTCCATTTTCTCAATGAAAAGCCCGCGGAATCTAGAGCACTTTGTAGCTAGCGAACAATAAGGCGGAGCAGCTTTCGAAAGAACATTGTCTACATACATTTAGTTTCGAATGACGCTGCTCGCTCTTGGATGGCTGATGGCGCTGGAATGGCGAATGCTTCGTATCTAAACATATTCTTCGATACATTTTCTCGATATCGGCACTGTAGACGTATCGGAAATATCGCCACTTCAGAATCTGGATCCGATTGTAAGACTGGGCCAGTATAAAGGATATCATTTAATCTTACCCCATTCTCTAATTTCACACGTAGCTTGGTGGTTTTACTTTCCGGCATAATAGTTATGGGTAGAACGGACTTCTCTCATGTGATGGAGGTCGAGATACTCTTAAATCACAGAGTTATATTTGTTCCCTTTTAGTCGTTGCTTGGTTCTTAGGAACTGCGACAGCGCGGAGGATCTGGAGTGACTGAGGGCGGATTTAACGTTTTCGGGATACCGAAACGGAAGACTTACCTGCCACTATCGTCTCTTTCGCATCGGAAGATTCTGCCACTTTTACTGGCAGAAAATTTGCACCTGCCAATATTTTGTGAAAGTCTTATCTAGGGACGTATCAACTGTGTGGGAAATTTTTGTAGAAAAGGTGAAAATTTGATTTTCTCTTAGAGCAGGAACGGGTCCAGTTAGGGTCCACCCGAAAATGGTTTCTTGACCGAGGAGAGAGCCGTAAATATTCGGACGGGTGCAGCTTAGGAGAATGGATGAATGGAAGCACAACGGGCCCGACCAGAATATTTATCTGAGCGCTCTCGTCAAACTTTGAATCCGCTAGTGGCAATTCGGAAAGGTCCCGTAGAAAATGTCGGCTTTTTAGAATCAGCGGATACTGTCTTACTGGTCATACTGGTTTAAGCCTGATACTTGTGCGCGGATTACCTGGTGTAGCGACATAATTAATTTGAACAACCGCTTAGAAATCCTAAATCTATCAGGGCACTAGCTTTAAAATTCGAACCCAGGTGACAGATGTCAATTATGGCGGTGCCCAGCAAGACGGATCTATAGCTCGTCGCAAAGTAATTATTTTGGAATGTAGATTCCGAAGACACGGTAGCGGGCGCAACTGGCGAATTTGGTCTTGGCCTAAGCGAAGGATTTGAAGGCGATACGGTTACTAAAAAGCGTTGGGTCCAAACAAATTATAGATTTACATTGAATTAAAGCAGACACATTAATCGTCTGCTTTAAAATAAACAAAGAAAACAAATGTTTTATTTGAAATTGCAGATATGTGATGTCTGGACAGGCAAGTGGGTGAGCTATCAGAAAAAATATCTGCTCAGGAAAATGCTGATGTCCAGTGTGAAGTCAGATTGCACGGTGTTCCCTACAAAGAGGGCGAATCACTAAAAACTGTTTAATGTACTCTCTTTCTCTATTGGAATCACACTGGCATCAAAACTTTTGGAGATTTTTAGGGTCAAAACACGAAACACGATGAGAACTATTGCTGACCCAATAATAAAACTGAAATTCGAGCACTTCAGGGACAAAATAACGATGTGGCGGCACGCTGCCGAATACAGGCGTACTCACAAGAGCTGGTTCTGGAGCTGTTGGGTTTAAATTCGAATGTGGAAATTTATTTAAATGAACAATTAAGAAAGGAAAACTATAACATTTTTAAAAAGCAATGATAATTAAATTATAATAATAATTAAAACGCTCATATCAACTGTTTTCTCCCGTCGTGGTATTGTTCACGTTAGAGTGCATGGGAGAGAAGATTTTATGTGTCTAGAGACATAACATCATACATAAGCTTTATCAGCTGCAGTTCGAATTGTCTCCAGAACAGCTGTCCGCGTCTAGTTTTACTAGTTTTATTTATTATTATATCTTTAGAAAGTTAATTGTGTGTGTACTTAACTTTGATGGGAGTAAGCTATTTTTATGTATTAAGTATGGTTAGTTCACTCATCTCCAAACAAAAAACAGGCTTAAAAATAACACACTTAAACGAGCAAAGCTTAGCTTAAAAGATTAAGGAATTCCGTTTTTTATTTATACACTCTAACATTGATGTTATCTGTGTATCCGAAACGTGTTTTGTCTCCGATGTTATGTGTGAAAGTTTTAATCTTTTTCGCTCCTATAGTTGTGGTCTTAACGCTAAAAAAAAATATGTGCTCAACCAGAGACGAGTGCGATTGAATATATATTTCTAAGTATCTTTAACAAAAGAGAAAACACAAAAAACAACAGAAAACTCTGAGCTTATTGATTGAACAACAGAATACTCTCAGCTTATTGTTTATCTTGTACTATGCACACATATAAAATATATATCGACCACCCACTGTACCAAGAGTACCACTTTGTCGCAGGTTTTATACAATTGAGAGTCTCGGTCATCAACCTAAGTGCCCGACGTACGAACCGCTCGCTGCACCTTGGCCCACACGCTGAAAGTGCAAGTGTCAACATAATTGCAACACGAGAGGACCTCATGTATGTGCATATACCTCCGCGCTCCAGACTAAGTAAACTTAGCTTTATATACTTCAGAATACATAGGGCATCTCTCCGCTGCCGCTGTTGGCAGCGCCGCTACGAGACTTAGACCTCTTTAGCTCCTAAGCAAATTGGGGCTTAACATGAACCTCCTTCGAGCTCGGAGCGGCAATAACGGCTGCTCCGAAACAATCAATAAATTTGTACAAAACCAAATATAAAATAAATGATAAATTTAAATAAAGAACGAAAACAAGAAAACGCTATGAACCTATCTTCTTCATTGGCGGAGCGGGATCATTACAATCTACACTCTCTTTGAAGTACTCCGATGTCATTCTTGCAGGCGATTTCAACAGTAATATTTTAATTGAAAAACATTTGTCAAACGATATGGAATAACTTAGTTTGCTTCTTGTAAACTTTAAATATCCTACACATTTGTCCACTACATGCAACACCCTACTTGATGTATTCGATGTTAGTGACTGAAAAAAAATGCAGAATTTTAACCAAATATCGTTGCCTGTCTTTTCCAAACATGATCCAACCCTTTTACGTACAACATTAATATTGACCACAATGACTATAATAAAATGTATAGGGACTTTATCAACATTGACACTGCCTTACTTAGTGCTGATTCAGACTCTTACGACTAGAATACTTAATATTACACTGCTGAGGTTAACACTCAGCTAGAAATTTTACAACGCAAAGTGAAAATCCTCTACGGATCTCTTAAAGCGCAAAATGTGTAAACACGTTGCCAAATCGTGGTTTAATTATAAAAATGAATGCGCTACCAGACAGATAATGAATACAATGATTTTAAATCGAATAGAAAATTCGTTAATAAAGCTATTGCAGAGGCGAAACGAAATTACTATATACATAAATTCCAACATTAAAAAAACAATATAAAATAAAAAAAAAGTGCACAACAGCTGTTATACATATCAAGATATTAGACTAAAAATGGATAAATGCAATATTACTTTATTGACGCATTTAGATTTTTGACACGGTAAACCACGAAATTCTTTTAACTAAGCTAATTCGTCTTTATATTTTTTCAACCTCTGCAATAAGTTTTTGAAAATCCTACTTATCTCAAAGATCACAACTAGTAGCTACACAAGCATCTAAATCATCTATTCCGTCTCTAAAACGTGGTGTACCTGACGGCCGTACATCGTCGATGGCCGTAAGGAATGCGTTCAGCTCCTGCCACGTCGGAATCTCGCATTTGTTGTGCAGGTACTGTTCTCGCAGGGATAGCGTGAGATTAGGAAGTTTAGAGGACCACATGTACACTAAGTGGTAATCCCAATTTTCGGTTTGAATGCCGAAAATTTCTAACGCCGTTAGTCACCCCTGGATGATGCGTTGAAATTCAAGGATAGCTGACCCAGATTCCCGATTTACGGACTGCACATTAAAACATATTTCTAATTGGCTATTTACTAACATCCGCTTGTTTTCGATTGGGAGCCTGGATTGGCAGAACACTGGATATTAAATAATTCTCACTGTATGCTTGGCCTATATTTGCACAAGATACTTTTCTTTATTCTTTATTTGCAATAAAATAAAGTGGCGATTTACGCGGGCAGTCCGATAAATACTTAGAAATTTACTATCATGCAGTACATTCATTCCAGAAAATCCTCTGTCGGCAAACACACCACTTGGGCTTTGACGGAACGCATTTCAATCTCGGTCACCGGCAGATCGGTTCCCTGGGTAGGCCAATGATTGCGGCAACGAACGTTGTCCAATGACACATGTTAGGAAGGATAGATTCGGCAATCTCGGACAAAAGGAGAGCGGCACATAAATCCAGTCTCGGAAGGGAAATCGTTTTGACTAGCGTCACACTCGTCTTGGCCGTGAGTGCACCATCGTCTTATGGAATCGCAGCTCTGTATGCCTTTTGCGAGGCGTCACAGAACTCTACGCGGAACTCTGGACGAATGAAATCCCATGTTGGTATTCTGACCTGGTATAGGACCGAATAGCTCTGGAGGAAGCTGTTTCACCTTTGGCACAGCCAAAGCCAAATCTCTTGCATAAAGATTTTGGAACACACAACAAATGGAGCGCGCCAGCCTGCGAGATCGAACAACTTGACAATTTGGGAAAGGACTTCGCGTTTCGCGGGGGAGATTTCCGTTGCTAGATCTGGTGGGACGAAGAAGAACTCGCCGGACGTCGCTTTCCATCGTATGCCGAGAGTTTTGGCTGTGTTCTCAGTTTCGATCTCGAGAAAGTCTGTTGTCAGAAGATGATCGCTTTGGATTCAAGCTAATATTTCTTTGTGGTTGGTGGTCCATTGTCTCAATGAAAAGCCCGCGGAATCTAGAGCACTTTGTAGCTAGCGAACAATAAGGCGGAGCAGCTTTCGAAAGAACATTGTCTACATACATTTAGTTTCGAATGACGCTGCTCGCTCTTGGATGGCTGATGGCGCTGGAATGGCGAATGCTTCGTATCTAAACATATTCTTCGATACATTTTCTCGATATCGGCACTGTAGACGTATCGGAAATATCGCCACTTCAGAATCTGGATCCGATTGTAAGACTGGGCCAGTATAAAGGATATCATTTAATCTCACCCCATTTTCTAATTTCACACGTAGCTTGGTGGTTTTACTTTCCGGCATAATAATTATGGGTAGAACGGACTTCTCTCATGTGATGGAGGTCGAGATACTCTTAACTCACAGAGTTATATTTGTTCCCTTTTAGTCGTTGCTTGGAAACGGAAGACTTACCTGCCACTATCGTCTCTTTCGCATCGGAAGATTCTGCCACTTTTACTGGCAGAAAATTTGCACCTGCCAATATTTTGTGAAAGTCTTATCTAGGGACGTGTCAACTGTGTGGGAAATTTTTGTAGAAAAGGTGAAAATTTGATTTTCCCTTAGAGCAGGAACGGGTCCAGTTAGGGTCCACCCGAAAATGGTTTCTTGACCGAGGAGAGAGCCGTAAATATTCGGACGGGTGCAGCTTAGGAGAAAGGATGAATGGAAGCACAACGGGCCCGACCAGAATATTTATCTGAGCGCTCTCGTCAAACTTTGAATCCGCTAGTGGCAATTCGGAAAGGTCCCGTAGAAAATGTCGGCTTTTTAGAATCAGCGGATACTGTCTTACTGGTCATACTGGTTTAAGCCTGATACTTGTGCGCGGATTACCTGGTGTAGCGACATAATTAATTTGAGCAACCGCTCAGAAATCCTAATTCTATCAGGGCACTAGCTTTAAAATTCGAACCCAGGTGACAGATGTCAATTATCGCGGTGCCCAGCAAGACGGATCTATAGCTCGTCGCAAAGTAATTATTATGGAATGTAGAGTCCGAAGACACGGTAGCGGGCGCAACTGGCGAATTTGATCTTGGCCTAAGCGAAGGATTTGAAGGCGATGGTACAAACGATACGGTTACTAAAAAGCGTTGGGTCCAAACAAATTATAGATTTACATTGAATTAAAGCAGACGATTAATGTGTCTGACAGACACATTAATCGTCTGCTTTAAAATAAACAAAGAAAACAAATGTTTTATTTGAAATTGCAGATATGTGAAGTCTGGACAGGCAAGTGGGTGAGTTATCAGAAAAAATATCTGCTCAGGAAAATGCTGATGTCCAGTGTGAACTCAGATTGCACGGTGTGCCCTACAAAGAGGGCGAATCACTAAAAACTGTTTAATGTACTCTCTTTCTCTATTGGAATCACACTGGCATCAAAACATTTGGAGATTTTTAGGGTCAAAACACGAAACACGATGAGAAGAATAATAAAACTGAAATTCGAGCACTTCAGGGACAAAATAACGATGTGGCGGCACGCTGCCGAATACAGGCGTACTCACAAGAGCTGGTTCTGGAGCTGTTGGGTTTAAATTCGAATGTGGAAATTTATTTAAATGAACAATTAAGAAAGGAAAACTATAACATTTTTAAAAAGCAATGATAATTAAAAATTAAAACGCTCATATCAGCTGTTTTCTCCCGTCGTGGTATTGTTCACGTTGGAGTGCATGGAAAAGAAGATTTTATGTGTCTAGAGACATAACATCATACATAAACTTAATCAGCTGCAGTTCGAATTGTCTCCAGAACAGCTGTCCGCGTCTAGTTTTACTAGTTTTATTTATTATTATATCTTTAGAAAGTTAATTGTGTGTGTACTTAACTTTGATGGGAGTAAGCTATTTTTATGTATTAAGTATGGTTAGTTCACTCATCTCCAAACGAAAATCAGGCTTAAAAATAACACACTTAAACGAGCAAAGCTTAGCTTAAAAGATTAAGGAATTCCGTTTTTTATTTATACACTTGTGAGGAGTTGAATAACTCCCCATAAATCCCAGCAGCAGATGGCCGGCCGCTCACCAGGTACGCGGCGAATTCGCGTAGTGGCGGCGCGGCGAAGAGAGAGGACGGAGAACGAGAGAGTTTGGAGATCGAGGACGGAGAACGAGAGAGATTGGAGATCGAGGACGGAGAACGAGAGAGTTTGGAGATCGAGGACGGAGAACGAGAGAGTTTGGAGATCGAGGACGGAGAACAGAAGTTTGGAGAGGAAGAGAGTTTGGAGAGAAAGAGAGTTTGAGAGAAAGAGAGTTTGGAGAAAAGGGAATTTGGAGAGCGAGAGAGACCAAGAGAGTTTGGAGACCAACAATGGAGACGGAGAGAGCGGAGACTTGGCGGGCGGAGCGAGAGTGCCGTGTGCAAAAAGGAGTAACGGGACGCCGCCGGACTTTGGACTTTGGAAAGAGGGTGCCACATCTCAGCAGCGGTGCGGCACACAACCATGTCGCATGCGTCCCCGGGATCAGCGGGACGGCAGCATCAGGCTGGACGGCGGCGGGAAGCAGTGCGTCAAGGACAAGAGGCTCAAACAGGGACCATGGACTTTGGACCCGATGTGGAGAGTTTTGGCGTGCCGTGTGCAAAAGGGAAATAACGGTTCCCAGAGGCCCTATATAAGCCCGCAGGGCGCTGGCAGCGAGATCAGTCAGTCAAGAGCAGTCATCAGTCAGTCAAGAGCAGTCATCGAGAGGAGTCAGTCAAGAGCAGTCATCGAGATCAGTCAGGCAAGATCAATCGATCGGGATCGGTCGTTGAGATCAGTCGGTCAAGAGCAGTCATTGAGAACAAGGAGTCGTCGGAAGCAGCGCCGTGGGAGCCTACGAGGAGCAAGATCGTCACGTCGAGACGTTCGGGATTGGGATTACTAGGAATCTCCGAACTGAGACACAGGTGGCTGAGGTCTAAGGAGGCGCCACACGGCCAAGTTCTGTTCTGTCCTGCCGACGAAGTCCTGGCGGTACGCCTGGAGGGTCTACTAGACTGAGATTTGAAATCGAGAGTAGCAAGCCAGAAGGGAGAGAAGTCCCGGAGCGGCGTAACAGAACCCTTAGAGTAGCGAGCCAGAAGGGAGAGAAGTCCCGGAGCGGCGCAACGGAACCCCTAGAGTAGCGGGCCAGAAGGGAGAGAAGTCCCGGATCGGCGTATACCCTCGAACACAGCACAGAAGTCAAGACCTACAGCCACCTGTCAGGAGTAGTTCGCAGGACATCGCCACCAGCAAGCAGGACACCACACCGCAACGGCCACGCAAGGAGGATCGAGCCCGCAGAAACGGCACGGACAGTACGCGGAAGGGTGAGGCTAGGGTGGAACGTTCGTTTACACGAGGTACGGGAGCGAAGTGAAAAGCGAGGCAGCTTCCTGGCGTTCTGCCTTGACTGTCCGCACGATCTGAGCGGAAGCCCGTGGGACCATCCGGGACAGAGCAAGGGACAGGTGGTCGGGTATCGAGAGGAGTGATCCTGGAGAGCTCGTCAGTCTGTTCACCCTAGTCTGAGAACGGTGACGCTTCCCTAAGCCCGCACGTCTGACCCCATAGCGAGTCTGAACCGTGGCCGAGCAGTCACCGAGCCAGCGACGTCAGGAGCAATCAGCGGTCGAGGATCTTCGAAGAGCGACAAGACAACCAGCCACGTCAGGAGCAATCAGCGGTCAAGGATCTTCGAGGAGCGACGAGACGACCCACACCGTCGGAGACAGCGAGACGAGCAAGTTATAAAGCCGACTCCAGTTATTCCCGCAATAAACCCACTCCGAACCCGAGAATTCTGTGCTTTTACACTGAACTACTGGGCGGTCACGTTTATATAAATTTGGTGGGACGAACACACACAATCTACTGAGCTAGCCGCACGAATACCGTAGCGAGCAGAAACCAAACAAATCAGTTCGTTACATCTGGCGCCCAAAACGTGATTGTCCCAGCGGTGAAAGCAACATAAACAGAATGGGAAAGAATGGGATCTACCGCCTTAAAAAAAGAGAGGACTATCCATGTGAGCGAGCTGAAACAACAACAAACACAGAACACATACGAGCAGCTACAAACAGATACGGTAGACAAAAGGCAAGGATAGCTCCAAGGATACCCGAAAGACACGAGAAAAAGGGTCCAAGGAGAGCTCCAAGGATACCCAAAGGACACGAGGAAAGGGGTCCAAGGATATCTCCAAGGATACCCGAAGGACACGAGGAAAGGGGTCCAAGGATATCTCCAAGGATACCCGAAGGACACAAGGAAAGGGGTCCAAGGATAGCTCTAAGGATACCCGGAGGACACAAGGAAAGGGGTCCAAGGATAGCTCCAAGGATACCCAAAGGACGCGAGGAAAGGGATCCAAGGATAGCTCCAAGGATACCCAAAGGACGCGAGGAAAGGGGTCCAAGGATAGCTCCAAGGACGCGAGGAGAAGGTCTACAAGGATCTGATTAGGACTGGCAGCAGCAGTCTGCCGAAGGAAGGGGGAAGTCGGCACCGCTGAGAGAGCTGTACCGAAAGAGGCCAAGCATCACGGAGAAGGACATCATGCCCAGACGAGGAGACGGGATCGCGGGCCGGAGCGGGGTCCAAACCAGGAAGCACAGCTGCTGGAGTCTGAAAGGGCACTCGTGGTCAACAAAGGCAACCTGCCAAAAGAAAGGAAGCTGATGAGCACATACAAGGAGTCGGGTGTGTGATCAGAATACTTACGCAGTGGCAAGGACAAATGGAAACGCCGGGCTGAGGGGTAAAAAAAAACTAAACTTCTGCCGACCGGTGCACGGGCATAAACAATTTGCAAAATCACCATTCAACAGGGAAGGGGGCGCCCCGATAGGCGGTCGATTGGCACTGGACGATAGTGCGATCGATGGGCACAAGAAAATGGAAATATCGGTGATGATGAACATCGCGGCTCGCAAGTGGCAACGCCGCACCTGCGATATCAATATCGTGAGCAGGCCCTCTGGGTATCGATAGCTGATTAATATCGGTGCCCAGTGGGAACAGATGGAGGATCGGCGCGGGAGATTCGAAATTGCTATACGGAGGACGACCGGCGCTGTGGAAAGGAAATAAGATGGAAAACGTCGAGGGAACGTCGAGGGAGTAACGAGGGAGCACCGAGGGAACCGGAACGAGATGCGCCCTGACTCAATGGCTAGGATATACAAGGGAACGCCGGAGAGTGGGAGCGCTGAGTTTCTTAATCTTTCCCGAAGTAAGGGGGGAATGTGAGGAGTTGAATAACTCCCCACAAATCCCGGCAGCAGATGGCCGGCCGCTCACCAGGTACGCGGCGAATTCGCGTAGTGGCGGCGCGGCGGAGATCGAAGACGGAGAACGAGAGAGTTTGGAGATCGAGGACGGAGAACGAGAGAGTTTGGAGATCGAGGACGGAGAACGAGAGAGTTTGGAGATCGAGGACGGAAAACGTGAGAGTTTGGAGAACGTGAGAGTTTGGAGAGGAAGAGAGTTTGGAGAGAAAGAGAGTTTGAGAGAAAGAGAGTTTGGAGACAAGGGAATTTGGAGAGCGAGAGAGTTTGGAGAACACGAGGGTTCGGAGACCAAGAGAGTTTGGAGACCAACAATGGAGACGGAGAGAGCGGAGACTTGGCGGGCGGAGCGAGAGTGCCGTGTGCAAAAAGGAGTAACGGGACGCCGCCGGACTTTGGACTTTGGCCGAGCAGTCACCGAGCCAGCGACGTCAGGAGCAATCAGCGGTCGAGGATCTTCGAGGAGCGACAAGACAACCAGCCACGTCAGGAGCAATCAGCGGTCAAGGATCTTCGAGGAGCGACGAGACGACCCACACCGTCGGAGACAGCGAGACGAGCAAGTTATAAAGCCGACTCCAGTTATTCCCGCAATAAACCCACTCCGAACCCGAGAATTCTGTGCTTTTTCACTGAACTACTGGGAGGTCACGTTTATATAAATTTGGTGGGACGAACACACACAATCTACTGAGCTAGCCGCACGAATACCGTAGCGAGCAGAAACCAAACAAATCAGTTCGTTACACACTCTAACATTGATGTTATCTGTGTATCCGAAACGTGTTTTGTCTCCGATGTTATGTGTAAAAGTTTAAATCTTTTTCGCTCCGATAGTTGTGGTCTTAACGCTAAAAAAAATATGTGTTCCACCAGAGACGAGTGCGATTGAATATATATTTCTAAGTATCTTTAACAAAAGAGAAAACACAAAAAACAAAAGAAAACTCTGAGCTTATTAATTGAACAACAGAATACTCTCAGCTTATTGTTTATCTTGTACTATGCACACATATAAAATATATATCGACCACCCACTGTACCAAGAGTACCACTTTGTCGCAGGTTTTGTACAATTGAGAGTCTCGGTCATCAACCTAAGTGCCCGACGTACGAACCTCTCGCTGCACCTTGGCCCACACGCTGAAAGTGCAAGTGTCAACATAATTGCAACACGAGAGGACCTCATGTATGTGCATATACCTCCGCGCTCCAGACTAAGTAAGCTTAGCTTTATATACTTCAGAATACATAGGGCATCTCTCCGCTGCCGCTGTTGGCAGCGCCGCTACGAGACTTAGACCTCTTTAGCTCCTAAGCAAATTGGGGCTTAACATGAACCTCCTTCGAGCTCGGAGCGGCAATAACGGCTGCTCCGAAACAATCAATAAATTTGTACAAAACCAAATATAAAATAAATGATAAATTTAAATAAAGAACGAAAACAAGAAAACGCTATGAACCTATCTTCTTCATTGGCGGAGCGGGATCATTACAATCTACACTCTCTTTAAAGTACTCCGATGTCATTCTTGCAGGCGATTTCAACAGTAATATTTTAATTGTCATTTGTCAAACGATATGGAATAACTTAGTTTGCTTCTTGTAAACTTTAAATATCCTACACATTTGTCCACTACATGCAACACCCTACTTGATGTATTTGATGTTAGTGACTGAAAAAAAATTCAGAATTTTAACCAAATATCGTTCCCTGTCTTTTCCAAACATGATCCAACCCTTTTACGTACAACATTAATATTGACCACAATGACTATAATAAAATGTATAGGGACTTTATCAACATTGACACTGCCTTACTTAGTGCTGATTCAGACTCTTACGACTAAAATTCTTAATATTACACTGCTGAGGTTAACACTCAGCTAGAAATTTTACAACGCAAAGTGAAAATCCTCTACGGATCTCTTAAAGCGCAAAATGTGTAAACACGTTGCCAAATCGTGGTTTAATTATAAAAATGAATGCGCTACCAGACAGATAATGAATACAATGATTTTAAATCGAATAGAAAATTGGTTAATAAAACTATTGCAGAGGCGAAACGAAATTATTATATACATAAATTCCAACATTAAAAAAACAATATAAAATAAAAAAAGTGCACAACAGCTGTTATACATATCAAGATATTAGACTAAAAATGGATAAATGCAATATTACTTAATTGACGCTTTTAGATTTTTGACACGGTAAGCCACGAAATTCTTTTAACTAAGCTAATTCGTCTTTATATTTTTTCAACCTCTGCAATAAGTTTTTGGAAATCCTACTTATCACAAAGATCACAACTAGTAGCTACACAAGCATCTAAATCATCTATTCCGTCTCTAAAACGTGGTGTACCTGACGGCCGTACATCGTCGATGGCCGTAAGGAATGCGTTCAGCTCCTGCCACGTCGGAATCTCGGATTTGTTGTGCAGGTACTGTTCTCGCAGGGATAGCGTGAGATTAGGAAGTATGGAGGACCACATGTACACTAAGTGGTAATCCCAATTTTCGGTTTGAATGCCGAAAATTTCTAACGCCGTTAGTCACCCCTGGATGGTGCGTTGAAATTCAAGGATAGCTGACCCAGATTCCCGATTAACGGACTGCACATTAAAACATATTTCTAATTGGCTATTTACTAACAACCGCTTGTTTTCGATTGGGAGCCTGGATTGGCAGAACACTGGATATTAAATAATCCTCACTGTATGCTTGGCCTATATTTGCACTAGATACTTTTCTTTATTCTTTATTTGCAATGAAAAAAAAGTGGCGATTTACGCGGGCAGTCCGATAAATACTTAGTCTCACCGCCCGATGGGGTTGATGGAGAAATTTACTATCATGCAGTACATTCATTCCAGAAAATCCTCTGTCGGCAAACACACCACTTGGGCTTTGACGGAACGCATTTCAATCTCGGTCACCGGCAGATCGGTTCCCTGGGTAGGCCAATGATTGCGGCAACGAACGTTGTCCAATGACACATGTTAGGAAGGATAGATTCGGCAATCTCGGACAAAAGAAGAGCGGCACATAAATCCAGTCTCGGAAGGGAAATCGTTTTGACTGGCGTCACACTCATCTTGGCCGTGAGTGCACCATCGTCTTATGGAATCGCAGCTCTGTATGCCTTTTGAGAGGCGTCACAGAACTATACGCGGAACTCTGGACGAATGAAATCCCATGTTGGTATTCTGACCTGGTATAGGACCGAATAGCTCTGGAGGAAGCTGTTTCACCTTTGGCACAGCCAAAGCCAAATCTCTTGCATAAAGATTGTGGAACACATAACAAATGGAGCGAGCCAGCCTGCGAGATCGAACAACTTGACAATTTGGGAAAGGACTTCGCGTTTCGCGGGGGAGATTTCCGTTGCTAGATCTGGTGGGACGAAAAAGAAATCGCCGGACGTCGCTTTCCATCGTATGCCGAGAGTATTGGCTGTGTTCTCAGTTTCGATCTCGACAAAGTCTGTTGTCAGAAGATGATCGCTTTGGATTCAAGCTAATATTTCTTTGTGGTTGGTGGTCCATTTTCTCAATGAAAAGCCGGCGGAATCTAGAGCACTTTGTAGCTAGCGAACAATAAGGCGGAGCAGCTTTCGAAAGAACACTGTCTACATACATTTAGTTTCAAATGACGCTGCTCGCTCTTGGATGGCTGATGGCGCTGGAATGGCGAATGCTTCGTTATGGGTAGAACGGACTTCTCTCATGTGATGGAGGTCGAGATACTCTTAAATCACAGAGTTATATTTGTTCCCTTTTAGTCGTTGCTTGGTTCTTAGGAACTGCGACAGCGCGGAGGATCTGGAGTGACTGAGGGCGGATTTAACGTTTTCCGGATACCGAAACGGAAGACTTACCTGCCACTATCGTCTCTTTCGCATCGGAAGATTCTGCCACTTTTACTGGCAGAAAATTTGCACCTGCCAATATTTTGTGAAAGTCTTATCTAGGGACGTGTCAACTGTGTGGGAAATTTTTGTAGAAAAGGTGAAAATTTGATTTTCCCTTAGAGCAGGAACGGGTCCAGTTAGGTCCACCCGAAAATGGTTTCTTGACCGAGGAGAGAGCCGTAAATATTCGGACGGGTGCAGCTTAGGAGAATGGATGAATGGAAGCACAACGGGCCCGACCAGAATATTTATCTGAGCGCTCTCGTCAAACTTTGAATCCGCTAGTGGCAATTCGGAAAGGTCCCGTAGAAAATGTTGGCTTTTTAGAATCAGCGGATACTGTCTTACTGGTCATACTGGTTTAAGCCTGATACTTGTGCGCGGATTACCTGGTGTAGCGACATAATTAATTTGAACAACCGCTCAGAAATCCTAAATCTATCAGGGCACTAGCTTTAAAATTCGAACCCAGGTGACAGATGTCAATTATGGCGGTGTCCAGCAAGACGGATCTATAGCCCGTCGCGAAGTAATTATTTTGGAATGTAGAGTCCGAAGCACGGTAGCGGGCGCAACTGGCAAATTTGGTCTTGGCCTAAGCGAAGGATTTGAAGGCGATGGTACAAACGATACGGTTACTAAAAAGCGTTGGGTCCAAACAAATTATAGATTAACATTGAATTAAAGCAGACACATTAATCGTCTGCTTTAAAATAAACAAAGAAAACAAATGTTTTATTTGAAATTTCAGATATGTGAAGTCTGGACAGGCAAGTGGGTGAGCTATCAGAAAAAATATCTGCTCAGGAAAATGCTGATGTCCAGTGTGAAGTCAGATTGCACGATGTGCCCTACAAAGAGGGCGAATCACTAAAAACTGTTTAATGTACTCTCTTTCTCTATTGGAATCACACTGGCATCAAAACTTTTGGAGATTTTTAGGGTCAAAACACGAAACACGATGAGAACTATTGCTGACCCAATAATAAAACTGAAATTCGAGCACTTCAGGGACAAAATACCGATGTGGCGGCACGCTGCCGAATACAGGCGTACTCACAAGAGCTGGTTCTGGAGCTGTTGGGTTTAAATTCGAATGTGGAAATTTATTTAAATGAACAATTAAGAAAGGAAAACTATAACATTTTTAAAAAGCAATGATAATTAAAAATTAAAACGCTCATATCAGCTGTTTTCTCCCGTCGTGGTATTGTTCACGTTAGAGTGCATGGGAGAGAAGATTTTATGTGTCTAGAGACATAACATCATACATAAACTTAATCAGCTGCAGTTCGAATTGTCTCCAGAACAGCTGTCCGCGTCTAGTTTTACTAGTTTTATTCATTATTATATCTTTAGAAAGTTAATTGTGTGTGTACATAACTTTGATGGGAGTAAGCTATTTTTATGTATTAAGTATGGTTAGTTCACTCATCTCCAAACAAAAAACAGGCTTAAAAATAATACACTTGAACGAAAAAGATTAAAGAATTCCGTTTTTTATTTATACACTCTAACATTGATGTTATCTGTGTATCCGAAACGTGTTTTGTCTCCGATGTTATGTGTGAAAGTTTTAATCTTTTTCGCTCCGATAGTTGTGGTCTTAACGCTAAAAAATATATGTGTTTAACCAGAGACGAGTGCGATTGAATATATATTTCTAAGTATCTTTAACAAAAGAGAAAACACATAAATTTTAATTGGCTGTATCAACAGACCACAAAAAACAACAGAAAACTCTGAACTTATTGATTGAACAACAGAATACTTTCAGCTTATTGTTTATCTTGTACTATGCACACATATAAAATATATATATCGACCACCCACTGTACCAAGAGTACCACTTTGTCGCAGGTTTTATACAATTGAGAGTCTCGGTCATCAACCTAAGTGCCCGACGTACGAACCGCTCGCTGCACCTTGGCCCACACGCTGAAAGTGCAAGTGTCAACATAATTGCAACACGAGCGGACCTCATATATGTGCATATACCTCCGCGCTCCAGACTAAGTAAGCTTAGCTTTATATACTTCAGAATACATAGGGCATCTCTCCGCTGCCGCTGTTGGCAGCGCCGCTACGAGACTTAGACCTCTTTAGTTCCTAAGCAAATTGGGGCTTAACATGAACCTCCTTCGAGCTCGGAGCGGCAATAACGGCTGCTCCGAAACAATCAATAAATTTGTACAAAACCAAATATAAAATAAATGATAAATTTAAATAAAGAACGAAAACAAGAAAACGCTATGAACCTATCTTCTTCATTGGCGGAGCGGGATCATTACAATCTACACTCTCTTTGAAGTACTCCGATGTCATTCTTGCAGGCGATTTCAACAGTAATATTTTAATTGAAAAGCATTTGTCAAACGATATGGAATAACTTAGTTTGCTTCTTGTAAACTTTAAATATCCTACATATTTGTCCACTACATGCAACACCCTACTTGATGTATTCGATGTTAGTGACTGAAAAAAAATGCAGAATTTTAACCAAATATCGTTGCCTGTCTTTTCCAAACATGATCCAACCCTTTTACGTACAACATTAATATTGACCACAATGACTATAATAAAATGTATAGGGACTTTATCAACATTGACACTGCCTTACTTAGTGCTGATTCAGACTCTTACGACTAGAATACTTAATATTACACTGCTGAGGTTAACACTCAGCTAGAAATTTTACAACGCAAAGTGAAAATCCTCTACGGATCTCTTAAAGCGCAAAATGTGTAAGCACGTTAAATTATAAAAATGAAAGCCCTACCAGACAGATAATGAATACAATGATTTTAAATCGAATAGAAAATTGGTTAATTGGTTGCAGAGGCGAAACGAAATTACTATATACATAAATTCCAACATTAAAAAAACAATATAAAATAAAAAAAAAGTGCACAACAGCTGTTATAGATATCAAGATATTAGACTAAAAATGGATAAAAGCAATATTACTTAATTGACGCTTTTAGATTTTTGACACGGTAAACCACGAAATTCTTTTAACTAAGCTAATTCGTCTTTATATTTTTTCAACCTCTGCAATAAGTTTTTGGAAATCCTACTTATCTCAAAGATCACAACTAGTAGCTACACAAGCATCTAAATCATCTATTCCGTCTCTAAAACGTGGTGTACCTGACGGCCGTACATCGTCGATGGCCGTAAGGAATGCGTTCAGCTCCTGCCACGTCGGAATCTCGGATTTGTTGTGCAGGTACTGTTCTCACAAGGATAGCGTGAGAAGTTTGGAGGACCATATGTACACTAAGTGGTAATCCCAATTTTCGGTTTGAATGCCGGAAATTTCTAACGCCGTTAGTCACCCCTGGATGGTGCGTTGAAATTCAAGGATAGCTGACCCAGATTCCCGATTAACGGACTGCACATTAAAACATATTTCTAATTGGCTATTTACTAACAACCGCTTGTTTTCGATTGGGAGCCTGGATTGGCAGAACACTGGATATTAAATAATTCTCACTGTATGCTTGGCCTATATTTGCACAAGATACTTTTCTTTATTCTTTATTTGCAATGAAAAAAAAGTGGCGATTTACGCGGGCAGTCCGATAAATACTTAGTCTCACCGCCCGATGGGGTCGATGGAGAAATTTACTATCATGCAGTACATTTATTCCAGAAAATCCTCTGTCGGCAAACACACCACTTGGGCTTTGACGGAACGCATTTCAATCTCGGTCACCGGCAGATCGGTTCCCTGGGTAGGCCAATGATTGCGGCAACGAACGTTGTCCAATGACACATGTTAGGAAGGATAGATTCGGCAATCTCGGACAAAAGGAGAGCGGCACATAAATCCAGTCTCGGAAGGGAAATCGTTTTGACTAGCGTCACACTCGTCTTGGCCGTGAGTGCACCATCGTCTTATGGAATCGCAGCTCTGTATGCCTTTTGCGAGGCGTCACAGAACTCTACGCGGAACTCTGGACGAATGAAATCCCATGTTGGTATTCTGACCTGGTATAGGACCGAATAGCTCTGGAGGAAGCTGTTTCACCTTTGGCACAGCCAAAGCCAAATCTCTTGCATAAAGATTTTGGAACACACAACAAATGGAGCGAGCCAGCCTGCGAGATCGAACAACTTGACAATTTGGGAAAGGACTTCGCGTTTCGCGGGGGAGATTTCCGTTGCTAGATCTGGTGGAACGAAGAAGAACTCGCCGGACGTCGCTTTCCATCGTATGCCGAGAGTTTTGGCTGTGTTCTCAGTTTCGATCTCGACAAAGTCTGTTGTCAGAAGATGATCGCTTTGGATTCAAGCTAATATTTCTTTGTGGTTGGTGGTCCATTGTCTCAATGAAAGGCCCGCGGAATCTAGAGCACTTTGTAGCTAGCGAACAATAAGGCGGAGCAGCTTTCGAAAGAACATTGTCTACATACATTTAGTTTCGAATGACGCTGCTCGCTCTTGGATGGCTGATGGCGCTGGAATGGCGAATGCTTCGTATCTAAACATATTTTTCGATATATTTTCTCGATATCGGCACTGTAGACGTATCGGAAATATCGCCACTTCAGAATCTGGATCCGATTGTAAGACTGGGCCAGTATAAAGGATATCATTTAATCTTACCCCATTCTCTAATTTCACACGTAGCTTGGTGGTTTTACTTTCCGGCATAATAGTTATGGGTAGAACGGACTTCTCTCATGTGATGGAGGTCGAGATACTCTTAAATCACAGAGTTATATTTGTTCCCTTTTAGTCGTTGGTTGGTTCTTAGGAACTGCGACAGCGCGGAGGATCTGGAGTGACTGAGGGCGGATTTAACGTTTTCCGGATACCGAAACGGAAGACTTACCTGCCACTATCGTCTCTTTCGCATCGGAAGATTCTGCCACTTTTACTGGCAGAAAATTTGCACCTGCCAGTATTTTGTGAAAGTCTTATCTAGGGACGTGTCAACTGTGTGGGAAAAGGTGAAAATTTGATTTTCCCTTAGAGCAGGAACGGGTCCAGTTAGGGTCCACCCGAAAATGGTTTCTTGACCGAGGAGAGAGCCGTAAATATTCGGACGGGTGCAGCTTAGGAGAATGGATGAATGGAAGCACAACGGGCCCGACCAGAATATTTATCTGAGCGCTCTCGTCAAACTTTGAATCCGCTAGTGGCAATTCGGAAAGGTCCCGTAGAAAATGTTGGCTTTTTAGAATCAGCGGATACTGTCTTACTGGTCATACTGGTTTAAGCCTGATACTTGTGCGCGGATTACCTGGTGTAGCGACATAATTAATTTGAACAACCGCTCAGAAATCCTAAATCTATCAGGGCACTAGCTTTAAAATTCGAACCCAGGTGACAGATGTCAATTATGGCGGTGTCCAGCAAGACGGATCTATAGCCCGTCGCGAAGTAATTATTTTGGAATGTAGAGTCCGAAGCACGGTAGCGGGCGCAACTGGCGAATTTGGTCTTGGCCTAAGCGAAGGATTTGAAGGCGATGGTACAAACGATACGGTTACTAAAAAGCGTTGGGTCCAAACAAATTATAGATTAACATTGAATTAAAGCAGACACATTAATCGTCTGCTTTAAAATAAACAAAGAAAACAAATGTTTTATTTGAAATTTCAGATATGTGAAGTCTGGACAGGCAAGTGGGTGAGCTATAAGAAAAAATATCTGCTCAGGAAAATGCTGATGTCCAGTGTGAAGTCAGATTGCACGATGTGCCCTACAAAGAGGGCGAATCACTAAAAACTGTTTAATGTACTCTCTTTCTCTATTGGAATCACACTGGCATCAAAACTTTTGGAGATTTTTAGGGTCAAAACACGAAACACGATGAGAACTATTGCTGACCCAATAATAAAACTGAAATTCGAGCACTTCAGGGACAAAATAACGATGTGGCGGCACGCTGCCGAATACAGGCGTACTCACAAGAGCTGGTTCTGGAGCTGTTGGGTTTAAATTCGAATGTGGAAATTTATTTAAATGAACAATTAAGAAAGGAAAACTATAACATTTTTAAAAAGCAATGATAATTAAAAATTAAAACGCTCATATCAGCTGTTTTCTCCCGTCGTGGTATTGTTCACGTTAGAGTGCATGGGAGAGAAGATTTTATGTGTCTAGAGACATAACATCATACATAAACTTAATCAGCTGCAGTTCGAATTGTCTCCAGAACAGCTGTCCGCGTCTAGTTTTACTAGTTTTATTCATTATTATATCTTTAGAAAGTTAATTGTGTGTGTACATAACTTTGATGGGAGTAAGCTATTTTTATGTATTAAGTATGGTTAGTTCACTCATCTCCAAACAAAAAACAGGCTTAAAAATAATACACTTGAACGAAAAAGATTAAAGAATTCCGTTTTTTATTTATACACTCTAACATTGATGTTATCTGTGTATCCGAAACGTGTTTTGTCTCCGATGTTATGTGTGAAAGTTTTAATCTTTTTCGCTCCGATAGTTGTGGTCTTAACGCTAAAAAATATATGTGTTTAACCAGAGACGAGTGCGATTGAATATATATTTCTAAGTATCTTTAACAAAAGAGAAAACACATAAATTTTAATTGGCTGTATCTACAGACCACAAAAAACAACAGAAAACTCTGAACTTATTGATTGAACAACAGAATACTTTCAGCTTATTGTTTATCTTGTACTATGCACACATATAAAATATATATATCGACCACCCACTGTACCAAGAGTACCACTTTGTCGCAGGTTTTATACAATTGAGAGTCTCGGTCATCAACCTAAGTGCCCGACGTACGAACCGCTCGCTGCACCTTGGCCCACACGCTGAAAGTGCAAGTGTCAACATAATTGCAACACGAGCGGACCTCATATATGTGCATATACCTCCGCGCTCCAGACTAAGTAAGCTTAGCTTTATATACTTCAGAATACATAGGGCATCTCTCCGCTGCCGCTGTTGGCAGCGCCGCTACGAGACTTAGACCTCTTTAGCTCCTAAGCAAATTGGGGCTTAACATGAACCTCCTTCGAGCTCGGAGCGGCAATAACGGCTGCTCCGAAACAATCAATAAATTTGTACAAAACCAAATATAAAATAAATGATAAATTTAAATAAAGAACGAAAACAAGAAAACGCTATGAACCTATCTTCTTCATTGGCGGAGCGGGATCATTACAATCTACACTCTCTTTGAAGTACTCCGATGTCATTCTTGCAGGCGATTTCAACAGTAATATTTTAATTGAAAAGCATTTGTCAAACGATATGGAATAACTTAGTTTGCTTCTTGTAAACTTTAAATATCCTACATATTTGTCCACTACATGCAACACCCTACTTGATGTATTCGATGTTAGTGACTGAAAAAAAATGCAGAATTTTAACCAAATATCGTTGCCTGTCTTTTCCAAACATGATCCAACCCTTTTACGTACAACATTAATATTGACCACAATGACTATAATAAAATGTATAGGGACTTTATCAACATTGACACTGCCTTACTTAGTGCTGATTCAGACTCTTACGACTAGAATACTTAATATTACACTGCTGAGGTTAACACTCAGCTAGAAATTTTACAACGCAAAGTGAAAATCCTCTACGGATCTCTTAAAGCGCAAAATGTGTAAGCACGTTGCCAAATCGTGGTTTAATTATAAAAATGAAAGCCCTACCAGACAGATAATGAATACAATGATTTTAAATCGAATAGAAAATTGGTTAATTGGTTGCAGAGGCGAAACGAAATTACTATATACATAAATTCCAACATTAAAAAAACAATATAAAATAAAAAAAAAGTGCACAACAGCTGTTATAGATATCAAGATATTAGACTAAAAATGGATAAAAGCAATATTACTTAATTGACGCTTTTAGATTTTTGACACGGTAAACCACGAAATTCTTTTAACTAAGCTAATTCGTCTTTATATTTTTTCAACCTCTGCAATAAGTTTTTGGAAATCCTACTTATCTCAAAGATCACAACTAGTAGCTACACAAGCATCTAAATCATCTATTCCGTCTCTAAAACGTGGTGTACCTGACGGCCGTACATCGTCGATGGCCGTAAGGAATGCGTTCAGCTCCTGCCACGTCGGAATCTCGGATTTGTTGTGCAGGTACTGTTCTCACAAGGATAGCGTGAGAAGTTTGGAGGACCATATGTACACTAAGTGGTAATCCCAATTTTCGGTTTGAATGCCGGAAATTTCTAACGCCGTTAGTCACCCCTGGATGGTGCGTTGAAATTCAAGGATAGCTGACCCAGATTCCCGATTAACGGACTGCACATTAAAACATATTTCTAATTGGCTATTTACTAACAACCGCTTGTTTTCGATTGGGAGCCTGGATTGGCAGAACACTGGATATTAAATAATTCTCACTGTATGCTTGGCCTATATTTGCACAAGATACTTTTCTTTATTCTTTATTTGCAATGAAAAAAAAGTGGCGATTTACGCGGGCAGTCCGATAAATACTTAGTCTCACCGCCCGATGGGGTCGATGGAGAAATTTACTATCATGCAGTACATTTATTCCAGAAAATCCTCTGTCGGCAAACACACCACTTGGGCTTTGACGGAACGCATTTCAATCTCGGTCACCGGCAGATCGGTTCCCTGGGTAGGCCAATGATTGCGGCAACGAACGTTGTCCAATGACACATGTTAGGAAGGATAGATTCGGCAATCTCGGACAAAAGGAGAGCGGCACATAAATCCAGTCTCGGAAGGGAAATCGTTTTGACTAGCGTCACACTCGTCTTGGCCGTGAGTGCACCATCGTCTTATGGAATCGCAGCTCTGTATGCCTTTTGCGAGGCGTCACAGAACTCTACGCGGAACTCTGGACGAATGAAATCCCATGTTGGTATTCTGACCTGGTATAGGACCGAATAGCTCTGGAGGAAGCTGTTTCACCTTTGGCACAGCCAAAGCCAAATCTCTTGCATAAAGATTTTGGAACACACAACAAATGGAGCGAGCCAGCCTGCGAGATCGAACAACTTGACAATTTGGGAAAGGACTTCGCGTTTCGCGGGGGAGATTTCCGTTGCTAGATCTGGTGGAACGAAGAAGAACTCGCCGGACGTCGCTTTCCATCGTATGCCGAGAGTTTTGGCTGTGTTCTCAGTTTCGATCTCGACAAAGTCTGTTGTCAGAAGATGATCGCTTTGGATTCAAGCTAATATTTCTTTGTGGTTGGTGGTCCATTGTCTCAATGAAAGGCCCGCGGAATCTAGAGCACTTTGTAGCTAGCGAACAATAAGGCGGAGCAGCTTTCGAAAGAACATTGTCTACATACATTTAGTTTCGAATGACGCTGCTCGCTCTTGGATGGCTGATGGCGCTGGAATGGCGAATGCTTCGTATCTAAACATATTTTTCGATATATTTTCTCGATATCGGCACTGTAGACGTATCGGAAATATCGCCACTTCAGAATCTGGATCCGATTGTAAGACTGGGCCAGTATAAAGGATATCATTTAATCTTACCCCATTCTCTAATTTCACACGTAGCTTGGTGGTTTTACTTTCCGGCATAATAGTTATGGGTAGAACGGACTTCTCTCATGTGATGGAGGTCGAGATACTCTTAAATCACAGAGTTATATTTGTTCCCTTTTAGTCGTTGGTTGGTTCTTAGGAACTGCGACAGCGCGGAGGATCTGGAGTGACTGAGGGCGGATTTAACGTTTTCCGGATACCGAAACGGAAGACTTACCTGCCACTATCGTCTCTTTCGCATCGGAAGATTCTGCCACTTTTACTGGCAGAAAATTTGCACCTGCCAGTATTTTGTGAAAGTCTTATCTAGGGACGTGTCAACTGTGTGGGAAAAGGTGAAAATTTGATTTTCCCTTAGAGCAGGAACGGGTCCAGTTAGGGTCCACCCGAAAATGGTTTCTTGACCGAGGAGAGAGCCGTAAATATTCGGACGGGTGCAGCTTAGGAGAATGGATGAATGGAAGCACAACGGGCCCGACCAGAATATTTATCTGAGCGCTCTCGTCAAACTTTGAATCCGCTAGTGGCAATTCGGAAAGGTCCCGTAGAAAATGTTGGCTTTTTAGAATCAGCGGATACTGTCTTACTGGTCATACTGGTTTAAGCCTGATACTTGTGCGCGGATTACCTGGTGTAGCGACATAATTAATTTGAACAACCGCTCAGAAATCCTAAATCTATCAGGGCACTAGCTTTAAAATTCGAACCCAGGTGACAGATGTCAATTATGGCGGTGTCCAGCAAGACGGATCTATAGCCCGTCGCGAAGTAATTATTTTGGAATGTAGAGTCCGAAGACACGGTAGCGGGCGCAACTGGTGAATTTGGTCTTGGCCTAAGCGAAGGATTTGAAGGCGATGGTACAAACGATACGGTTACTAAAAAGCGTTGGGTCCAAACAAATTATAGATTTACATTGAATTAAAGCAGACGATTAATGTGTCTGACAGACACATTAATCGTCTGCTTTAAAATAAACAAAGAAAACAAATGTTTTATTTGAAATTGCAGATATGTGAAGTCTGGACAGGCAAGTGGGTGAGTTATCAGAAAAAATATCTGCTCAGGAAAATGCTGATGTCCAGTGTGAACTCAGATTGCACGGTGTGCCCTACAAAGAGGGCGAATCACTAAAAACTGTTTAATGTACTCTCTTTCTCTATTGGAATCACACTGGCATCAAAACATTTGGAGATTTTTAGGGTCAAAATACGAAACACGATGAGAAGAATAATAAAACTGAAATTCGAGCACTTCAGGGACAAAATAACGATGTGGCGGCACGCTGCCGAATACAGGCGTACTCACAAGAGCTGGTTCTGGAGCTGTTGGGTTTAAATTCGAATGTGGAAATTTATTTAAATGAACAATTAAGAAAGGAAAACTATAACATTTTTAAAAAGCAATGATAATTAAAAATTAAAACGCTCATATCAGCTGTTTTCTCCCGTCGTGGTATTGTTCACGTTGGAGTGCATGGGAGAGAAGATTTTATGTGTCTAGAGACATAAGATCATACATAAACTTAATCAGCTGCAGTTCGAATTGTCTCCAGAACAGCTGTCCGCGTCTAGTTTTACTAGTTTTATTCATTATTATATCTTTAGAAAGTTAATTGTGTGTGTACTTAACTTTGATGGGAGTAAGCTATTTTTATGTATTAAGTATGGTTAGTTCACTCATCTCCAAACGAAAATCAGGCTTAAAAATAATACACTTGAACGAAAAAGATTAAAGAATTCCGTTTTTTATTTATACACTCTAACATTGATGTTATCTGTGTATCAGAAACGTGTTTTGTCTCCGATGTTATGTGTGAAAGTTTTAATCTTTTTCGCTCCGATAGTTGTGGTCTTAACGCTAACAAAAATATATGTTTAACCAGAGACGAGTGCCATTGAATATATATTTCTAAGTATCTTTAACAAAAGAGAAAAAACAAAAAACAACAGAAAACTCTGAGCTTATTGATTGAACAACAGAATACTCTCAGCTTATTGTTTATCTTGTACTATGCACACATATAAAATATATATATCGACCACCCACTGTACCATGAGTACCACTTTGTCGCAGGTTTTATACAATTGAGAGTCTCGGTCATCAACCTAAGTGCCCGACGTACGAACCGCTCGCTGCACCTTGGCCCACACGCTGAAAGTGCAAGTGTCAACATAATTGCAACACGAGAGGACCTCATGTATGTGCATATACCTCCGCGCTCCAGACTAAGTAAGCTTAGCTTTATATACTTCAGAATACATAGGGCATCTCTCCGCTGCCGCTGTTGGCAGCGCCGCTACGAGACTTAGACCTCTTTAGCTCCTAAGCAAATTGGGGCTTAACATGAACCTCCTTCGAGCTCGGAGCGGCAATAACGGCTGCTCCGAAACAATCAATAAATTTGTACAAAACCAAATATAAAATAAATGATAAATTTAAATAAAGAACGAAAACAAGAAAACGCTATGAACCTATCTTCTTCATTGGCGGAGCGGGATCATTACAATCTACACTCTCTTTGAAGTACTCCGATGTCATTCTTGCAGGCGATTTCAACAGTAATATTTTAATTGAAAAGCATTTGTCAAACGATATGGAATAACTTAGTTTGCTTCTTGTAAACTTTAAATATCCTACATATTTGTCCACTACATGCAACACCCTACTTGATGTATTCGATGTTAGTGACTGAAAAAAAATGCAGAATTTTAACCAAATATCGTTGCCTGTCTTTTCCAAACATGATCCAACCCTTTTACGTACAACATTAATATTGACCACAATGACTATAATAAAATGTATAGGGACTTTATCAACATTGACACTGCCTTACTTAGTGCTGATTAACACTCAGGTATAAATTTTACAACGCAAAGTGAAAACCCTCTACGGATCTCTTAAAGCGCAAAATGTGTAAACACGTTGCCAAATCGTTGTTTAATTATAAAAATGAATGCGCTACCAGACAGATAATGAATACAATGATTTTAAATAGAATAGAAAATTTGTTAATAAAACTATTGCAGAGGCGAAACGTAATTACTATATACATAAATTCCAACATTAAAAAAACAATATAAAATAAAAAAAGTGCACAACAGCTGTTATAGATATCAAGATATTAGACTAAAAATTGATAAATGCAATATTACTTTATTGACGCTTTTAGATTTTTGACACGGTAAACCACGAAATTCTTTTAACTAAGCTAATTCGTCTTTATATTCTTTCAACCTCTGCAATAAGTTTTTGGAAATCCTACTTATCTCAAAGATCACAACTAGTAGCTACACAAGCATCTAAATCATCTATTCCGTCTCTAAAACGTGGTGTACCTGACGGCCGTACATCGTCGATGGCCGTAAGGAATGCGTTCAGCTCCTGCCACATCGGAATCTCGGATTTGTTGTGCAGGTACTGTTCTCGCAGGGATAGCGTGAGATTAGGAAGAGGACCACATGTACACTAAGTGGTAATCCCAATTTTCGGTTTGAATGCCGGAAATTTCTAACGCCGTTAGTCACCCCTGGATGGTGCGTTGAAATTCAAGGATAGCTGACCCAGATTCCCGATTAACGGACTGCACATTAAAACATATTTCTAATTGGCTATTTACTAACAACCGCTTGTTTTCGATTGGGAGCCTGGATTGGCAGAACACTGGATATTAAATAATTCTCACTGTATGCTTGGCCTATATTTGCACAAGATACTTTTCTTTATTCTTTATTTGCAATAAAAAAAAAGTGGCGATTTACGCGGGCAGTCCGATAAATACTTAGTCTCACCGCCCGATGGGGTCGATGGAGAAATTTACTATCATGCAGTACATTTATTCCAGAAAATCCTCTGTCGGCAAACACACCACTTGGGCTTTGACGGAACGCATTTCAATCTCGGTCACCGGCAGATCGGTTCCCTGGGTAGGCCAATGATTGCGGCAACGAACGTTGTCCAATGACACATGTTAGGAAGGATAGATTCGGCAATCTCGGACAAAAGGAGAGCGGCACATAAATCCAGTCTCGGAAGGGAAATCGTTTTGACTAGCGTCACACTCGTCTTGGCCGTGAGTGCACCATCGTCTTATGGAATCGCAGCTCTGTATGCCTTTTGCGAGGCGTCACAGAACTCTACGCGGAACTCTGGACGAATGAAATCCCATGTTGGTATTCTGACCTGGTATAGGACCGAATAGCTCTGGAGGAAGCTGTTTCACCTTTGGCACAGCCAAAGCCAAATCTCTTGCATAAAGATTTTGGAACACACAACAAATGGAGCGAGCCAGCCTGCGAGATCGAACAACTTGACAATTTGGGAAAGGACTTCGCGTTTCGCGGGGGAGATTTCCGTTGCTAGATCTGGTGGGACGAAGAAGAACTCGCCGGACGTCGCTTTCCATCGTATGCCGAGAGTTTTGGCTGTGTTCTCAGTTTCGATCTCGAGAAAGTCTGTTGTCAGAAGATGATCGCTTTGGATTCAAGCTAATATTTCTTTGTGGTTGGTGGTCCATTGTCTCAATGAAAAGCCCGCGGAATCTAGAGCACTTTGTAGCTAGCGAACAATAAGGCGGAGCAGCTTTCGAAAGAACATTGTCTACATACATTTAGTTTCGAATGACGCTGCTCGCTCTTGGATGGCTGATGGCGCTGGAATGGCGAATGCTTCGTATCTAAACATATTTTTCGATACATTTTCTCGATATCGGCACTGTAGACGTATCGGAAATATCGCCACTTCAGAATCTGGATCCGATTGTAAGACTGGGCCAGTATAAAGGATATCATTTAATCTTACCCCATTCTCTAATTTCACACGTAGCTTGGTGGTTTTACTTTCCGGCATAATAGTTATGGGTAGAACGGACTTCTCTCATGTGATGGAGGTCGAGATACTCTTAAATCACAGAGTTATATTTGTTCCCTTTTAGTCGTTGGTTGGTTCTTAGGAACTGCGACAGCGCGGAGGATCTGGAGTGACTGAGGGCGGATTTAACGTTTTCCGGATACCGAAACGGAATTACCTGCCACTATCGTCTCTTTCGCATCGGAAGATTCTGCCACTTTTACTGGCAGAAAATTTGCACCTGCCAGTATTTTGTGAAAGTCTTATCTAGGGACGTGTCAACTGTGTGGGAAAAGGTGAAAATTTGATTTTCCCTTAGAGCAGGAACGGGTCCAGTTAGGGTCCACCCGAAAATGGTTTCTTGACCGAGGAGAGAGCCGTAAATATTCGGACGGGTGCAGCTTAGGAGAATGGATGAATGGAAGCACAACGGGCCCGACCAGAATATTTATCTGAGCGCTCTCGTCAAACTTTGAATCCGCTAGTGGCAATTCGGAAAGGTCCCGTAGAAAATGTCGGCTTTTTAGAATCAGCGGATACTGTCTTACTGGTCATACTGGTTTAAGCCTGATACTTGTGCGCGGATTACCTGGTGTAGCGACATAATTAATTTGAACAACCGCTCAGAAATCCTAAATCTATCAGGGCACTAGCTTTAAAATTCGAACCCAGGTGACAGATGTCAATTATGGCGGTGTCCAGCAAGACGGATCTATAGCCCGTCGCGAAGTAATTATTTTGGAATGTAGAGTCCGAAGACACGGTAGCGGGCGCAACTGGTGAATTTGGTCTTGGCCTAAGCGAAGGATTTGAAGGCGATGGTACAAACGATACGGTTACTAAAAAGCGTTGGGTCCAAACAAATTATAGATTTACATTGAATTAAAGCAGACGATTAATGTGTCTGACAGACACATTAATCGTCTGCTTTAAAATAAACAAAGAAAACAAATGTTTTATTTGAAATTGCAGATATGTGAAGTCTGGACAGGCAAGTGGGTGAGTTATCAGAAAAAATATCTGCTCAGGAAAATGCTGATGTCCAGTGTGAAGTCAGATTGCACGATGTGCCCTACAAAGAGGGCGAATCACTAAAAACTGTTTAATGTACTCTCTTTCTCTATTGGAATCACACTGGCATCAAAACATTTGGAGATTTTTAGGGTCAAAATACGAAACACGATGAGAAGAATAATAAAACTGAAATTCGAGCACTTCAGGGACAAAATAACGATGTGGCGGCACGCTGCCGAATACAGGCGTACTCACAAGAGCTGGTTCTGGAGCTGTTGGGTTTAAATTCGAATGTGGAAATTTATTTAAATGAACAATTAAGAAAGGAAAACTATAACATTTTTAAAAAGCAATGATAATTAAAAATTAAAACGCTCATATCAGCTGTTTTCTCCCGTCGTGGTATTGTTCACGTTGGAGTGCATGGGAGAGAAGATTTTATGTGTCTAGAGACATAACATCATACATAAACTTAATCAGCTGCAGTTCGAATTGTCTCCAGAACAGCTGTCCGCGTCTAGTTTTACTAGTTTTATTCATTATTATATCTTTAGAAAGTTAATTGTGTGTGTACTTAACTTTGATGGGAGTAAGCTATTTTTATGTATTAAGTATGGTTAGTTCACTCATCTCCAAACGAAAATCAGGCTTAAAAATAATACACTTGAACGAAAAAGATTAAAGAATTCCGTTTTTTATTTATACACTCTAACATTGATGTTATCTGTGTATCAGAAACGTGTTTTGTCTCCGATGTTATGTGTGAAAGTTTTAATCTTTTTCGCTCCGATAGTTGTGGTCTTAACGCTAACAAAAATATATGTTTAACCAGAGACGAGTGCCATTGAATATATATTTCTAAGTATCTTTAACAAAAGAGAAAAAACAAAAAACAACAGAAAACTCTGAGCTTATTGATTGAACAACAGAATACTCTCAGCTTATTGTTTATCTTGTACTATGCACACATATAAAATATATATATCGACCACCCACTGTACCATGAGTACCACTTTGTCGCAGGTTTTATACAATTGAGAGTCTCGGTCATCAACCTAAGTGCCCGACGTACGAACCGCTCGCTGCACCTTGGCCCACACGCTGAAAGTGCAAGTGTCAACATAATTGCAACACGAGAGGACCTCATGTATGTGCATATACCTCCGCGCTCCAGACTAAGTAAGCTTAGCTTTATATACTTCAGAATACATAGGGCATCTCTCCGCTGCCGCTGTTGGCAGCGCCGCTACGAGACTTAGACCTCTTTAGCTCCTAAGCAAATTGGGGCTTAACATGAACCTCCTTCGAGCTCGGAGCGGCAATAACGGCTGCTCCGAAACAATCAATAAATTTGTACAAAACCAAATATAAAATAAATGATAAATTTAAATAAAGAACGAAAACAAGAAAACGCTATGAACCTATCTTCTTCATTGGCGGAGCGGGATCATTACAATCTACACTCTCTTTGAAGTACTCCGATGTCATTCTTGCAGGCGATTTCAACAGTAATATTTTAATTGAAAAGCATTTGTCAAACGATATGGAATAACTTAGTTTGCTTCTTGTAAACTTTAAATATCCTACATATTTGTCCACTACATGCAACACCCTACTTGATGTATTCGATGTTAGTGACTGAAAAAAAATGCAGAATTTTAACCAAATATCGTTGCCTGTCTTTTCCAAACATGATCCAACCCTTTTACGTACAACATTAATATTGACCACAATGACTATAATAAAATGTATAGGGACTTTATCAACATTGACACTGCCTTACTTAGTGCTGATTAACACTCAGGTATAAATTTTACAACGCAAAGTGAAAACCCTCTACGGATCTCTTAAAGCGCAAAATGTGTAAACACGTTGCCAAATCGTGGTTTCATTATAAAAATGAATGCGCTACCAGACAGATAATGAATACAATGATTTTAAATAGAATAGAAAATTTGTTAATAAAACTATTGCAGAGGCGAAACGTAATTACTATATACATAAATTCCAACATTAAAAAAACAATATAAAATAAAAAAGTGCACAACAGCTGTTATACATATCAAGATATTAGACTAAAAATGGATAAATGCAATATTACTTAATTGACGCTTTTAGATTTTTGACACGGTAAGCCACGAAATTCTTTTAACTAAGCTAATTCGTCTTTATATTCTTTCAACCTCTGCAATAAGTTTTTGGAAATCCTACTTATCTCAAAGATCACAACTAGTAGCTACACAAGCATCTAAATCATCTATTCCGTCTCTAAAACGTGGTGTACCTGACGGCCGTACATCGTCGATGGCCGTAAGGAATGCGTTCAGCTCCTGCCACGTCGGAATCTCGGATTTGTTGTGCAGGTACTGTTCTCACAAGGATAGCGTGAGAAGTTTGGAGGACCACATGTACACTAAGTGGTAATCCCAATTTTCGGTTTGAATGCCGGAAATTTCTAACGCCGTTAGTCACCCCTGGATGGTGCGTTGAAATTCAAGGATAGCTGACCCAGATTCCCGATTAACGGACTGCACATTAAAACATATTTCTAATTGGCTATTTACTAACAACCGCTTGTTTTCGATTGGGAGCCTGGATTGGCAGAACACTGGATATTAAATAATTCTCACTGTATGCTTGGCCTATATTTGCACAAGATACTTTTCTTTATTCTTTATTTGCAATGAAAAAAAAGTGGCGATTTACGCGGGCAGTCCGATAAATACTTAGTCTCACCGCCCGATGGGGTCGATGGAGAAATTTACTATCATGCAGTACATTTATTCCAGAAAATCCTCTGTCGGCAAACACACCACTTGGGCTTTGACGGAACGCATTTCAATCTCGGTCACCAGCAGATCGGTTCCCTGGGTAGGCCAATGATTGCGGCAACGAACGTTGTCCAATGACACATGTTAGGAAGGATAGATTCGGCAATCTCGGACAAAAGGAGAGCGGCACATAAATCCAGTCTCGGAAGGGAAATCGTTTTGACTAGCGTCACACTCGTCTTGGCCGTGAGTGCACCATCGTCTTATGGAATCGCAGCTCTGTATGCCTTTTGCGAGGCGTCACAGAACTCTACGCGGAACTCTGGACGAAAGGAATCCCATGTTGGTATTCTGACCTAGTATAGGACCGAATAGCTCTGGAGGACGATATGGTATAACTTAGTTTGCTTCCTGTAAACTTTAAGTATCCTTCACATTTGTCCACTTTATGCAACGCCCTACTTGATGTTTTCGATGTTAGTGACTGAAAAAAATTCAGAATTTTAACCAAATATCGTTGCCTGTCTTTTCCAAACATGATCCAACCTTTTGACGTACAACATTAATATTGACCACAATGACTATAATAAAATGTATAGGGACTTTATCAACATTGACACTGCCTTACTTAGTGCTGATTAACACTCAGGTATAAATTTTACAACGCAAAGTGAAAACCCTCTACGGATCTCTTAAAGCGCAAAATGTGTAAACACGTTGCCAAATCGTGGTTTAATTATAAAAATGAATGCGCTACCAGACAGATAATGAATACAATGATTTTAAATAGAATAGAAAATTTGTTAATAAAACTATTGCAGAGGCGAAACGTAATTACTATATACATAAATTCCAACATTAAAAAAACAATATAAAATAAAAAAAGTGCACAACAGCTGTTATAGATATCAAGATATTAGACTAAAAATGGATAAATGCAATATTACTTTATTGACGCTTTTAGATTTTTGACACGGTAAACCACGAAATTCTTTTAACTAAGCTAATTCGTCTTTATATTCTTTCAACCTCTGCAATAAGTTTTTGGAAATCCTACTTATCTCAAAGATCACAACTAGTAGCTACACAAGCATCTAAATCATCTATTCCGTCTCTAAAACGTGGTGTACCTGACGGCCGTACATCGTCGATGGCCGTAAGGAATGCGTTCAGCTCCTGCCACATCGGAATCTCGGATTTGTTGTGCAGGTACTGTTCTCGCAGGGATAGCGTGAGATTAGGAAGAGGACCACATGTACACTAAGTGGTAATCCCAATTTTCGTTTTGAATGCCGGAAATTTCTAACGCCGTTAGTCACCCCTGGATGGTGCGTTGAAATTCAAGGATAGCTGACCCAGATTCCCGATTAACGGACTGCACATTAAAACATATTTCTAATTGGCTATTTACTAACAACCGCTTGTTTTCGATTGGGAGCCTGGATTGGCAGAACACTGGATATTAAATAATTCTCACTGTATGCTTGGCCTATATTTGCACAAGATACTTTTCTTTATTCTTTATTTGCAATGAAAAAAAAGTGGCGATTTACGCGGGCAGTCCGATAAATACTTAGTCTCACCGCCCGATGGGGTCGATGGAGAAATTTACTATCATGCAGTACATTTATTCCAGAAAATCCTCTGTCGGCAAACACACCACTTGGGCTTTGACGGAACGCATTTCAATCTCGGTCACCGGCAGATCGGTTCCCTGGGTAGGCCAATGATTGCGGCAACGAACGTTGTCCAATGACACATGTTAGGAAGGATAGATTCGGCAATCTCGGACAAAAGGAGAGCGGCACATAAATCCAGTCTCGGAAGGGAAATTGTTTTGACTAGCGTCACACTCGTCTTGGCCGTGAGTGCACCATCGTCTTATGGAATCGCAGCTCTGTATGCCTTTTGCGAGGCGTCACAGAACTCTACGCGGAACTCTGGACGAAAGAAATCCCATGTTGGTATTCTGACCTGGTATAGGACCGAATAGCTCTGGAGGAAGCTGTTTCACCTTTGGCACAGCCAAAGCCAAATCTCTTGCATAAAGATTTTGGAACACACAACAAATGGAGCGAGCCAGCCTGCGAGATCGAACAACTTGACAATTTGGGAAAGGACTTCGCGTTTCGCGGGAGAGATTTCCGTTGCTAGATCTGGTGGGACGAAGAAGAACTCGCCGGACGTCGCTTTCCATCGTATGCCGAGAGTTTTGGCTGTGTTCTCAGTTTCGATCTCGACAAAGTCTGTTGTCAGAAGATGATCGCTTTGGATTCAAGCTAATATTTCTTTGTGGTTGGTGGTCCATTGTCTCAATGAAAAGCCCGCGGAATCTAGAGCACTTTGTAGCTAGCGAACAATAAGGCGGAGCAGCTTTCGAAAGAACATTGTCTACATACATTTAGTTTCGAATGACGCTGCTCGCTCTTGGATGGCTGGTGGCGCTGGAATGGCGAATGCTTCGTATCTAAACATATTCTTCGATACATTTTCTCGATATCGGCACTGTAGACGTATCGGAAATATCGCCACTTCAGAATCTGGATCCGATTGTAAGACTGGGCCAGTATAAAGGATATCATTTAATCTTACCCCATTCTCTAATTTCACACGTAGCTTGGTGGTTTTACTTTCCGGCATAATAGTTATGGGTAGAACGGACTTCTCTCATGTGATGGAGGTACTCTTAAATCACAGAGTTATATTTGTTCCCTTTTAGTCGTTGCTTGGTTCTTAGAAACTGCGACAGCGCGGAGGATCTGGAGTGACTGAGGGCGGATTTAACGTTTTCCGGATACCGAAACGGAAGACTTACCTGCCACTATCGTTTCTTTCGCATCGGAAGATTCTGCCACTTTTACTGGCAGAAAATTTGCACCTGCCAATATTTTGTGAAAGTCTTATCTAGGGACGTGTCAACTGTGTGGGAAATTTTTGTAGAAAAGGTGAAAATTTGATTTTTCCTTAGAGCAGGAACGGGTCCAGTTAGGGTCCACCCGAAAATGGTTTCTTGACCGAGGAGAGAGCCGTAAATATTCGGACGGGTGCAGCTTAGGAGAATGGATGAATGGAAGCACAACGGGCCCGACCAGAATATTTATCTGAGCGCTCTCGTCAAACTTGGAATCCGCTAGTGGCAATTCGGAAAGGTCCCGTAGAAAATGTCGGCTTTTTAGAATCAGCGGATACTGTCTTACTGGTCATACTGGTTTAAGCCTGATACTTGTGCGCGGATTACCTGGTGTAGCGACATAATTAATTTGAACAACCGCTCAGAAATCCTAAATCTATCAGGGCACTAGCTTTAAAATTCGAACCCAGGTGACAGATGTCAATTATGGCGGTGCCCAGCAAGACGGATCTATAGCCCGTCGCGAAGTAATTATTTTGGAATGTAGAGTCCGAAGACACGGTAGCGGGCGCAACTGGCGAATTTGGTCTTGGCCTAAGCGAAGGATTTGAAGGCGATGGTACAAACGATACGGTTACTAAAAAGCGTTGGGTCCAAACAAATTATAGATTTACATTGAATTAAAGCAGACACATTAAAATAAATGTTTTCTTTGAAATTGCAGATATGTGATGTCTGGACAGGCAAGTGGGTGAGCTATCAGAAAAAATATCTGCTCAGGAAAATGCTGATGTCCAGTGTGAAGTCAGATTGCACGGTGTGCCCTAAAAAGAGGGCGAATCACTAAAAACTGTTTAATGTACTCTCTTTCTCTATAGGAATCACACTGGCATCAAAACTTTTGGAGATTTTTAGGGTCAAAACACGAAACACGATGAGAACTATTGCTGACCCAATAATAAAACTGAAATTCGAGCACTTCAGGGGCAAAATAACGATGTGGCGGCACGCTGCCGAATACAGGCGTACTCACAAGAGCTGGTTCTGGAGCTGTTGGGTTTAAATTCGAATGTGGAAATTTATTTAAATGAACAATTAAGAAAGGAAAACTATAACATTTTTAAAAAGCAATGATAATTAAAAATTAAAACGCTCATATCAGCTGTTTTCTCCCGTAGTGGTATTGTTCACGTTAGAGTGCATGGGAGAGAAGATTTTATGTGTCTAGAGACATAACATCATACATAAACTTAATCAGCTGCAGTTCGAATTGTCTCCAGAACAGCTGTCCGCGTCTAGTTTTACTAGTTTTATTCATTATTATATCTTTAGAAAGTTAATTGTGTGTGTACTTAACTTTGATGGGAGTAAGCTATTTTTATGTATTAAGTATGGTTAGTTCACTCATCTCCAAACAAAAAACAGGCTTAAAAATAATACACTTGAACGAGCAAAGCTTAGGTTAAAAGATTAAGGAATTCCGTTTTTTATTTATACACTCTAACATTGATGTTATCTGTGTATCCGAAACGTGTTTTGTCTCCGATGTTATGTGTGAAAGTTTTAATCTTTTTCGCTCCTATAGTTGTGGTCTTAACGCTAAAAAAAATATGTGTTCAACCAGAGACGAGTGCGATTGAATATATATTTCTAAGTATCTTTAACAAAAGAGAAAACATAAATTTTAATTGGCTGTATCTACAGACCACAAAAAACAACAGAAAACTCTGAACTTATTGATTGAACAACAGAATACTTTCAGCTTATGGTTTATCTTTCACTATGCACACATATAAAATATATATATCGACCACCCACTGTACCAAGAGTACCACTTTGTCGCAGGTTTTATACAATTGAGAGTCTCGGTCATCAACCTAAGTGCCCGACGTACGAACCGCTCGCTGCACCTTGGCCCACACGCTGAAAGTGCAAGTGTCAACATAATTGAAACACGAGCGGACCTCATATATGTGCATATACCTCCGCGCTCCAGACTAAGTAAGCTTAGCTTTATATACTTCAGAATACATAGGGCATCTCTCCGCTGCCGCTGTTGGCAGCGCCGCTACGAGACTTAGACCTCTTTAGCTCCTAAGCAAATTGGGGCTTAACATGAACCTCCTTCGAGCTCGGAGCGGCAATAACGGCTGCTCCGAAACAATCAATAAATTTGTACAAAACCAAATATAAAATAAATGATAAATGTAAATAAAGAACGAAAACAAGAAAACGCTATGAAGCTATCTTCTTCATTGGCGGAGCGGGATCATTACAATCTACACTCTCTTTGAAGTACTCCGATGTCATTCTTGCAGGCGATTTCAACAGTAATATTTTAATTGAAAAGCATTTGTCAAACGATATGGAATAACTTAGTTTGCTTCTTGTAAACTTTAAATATCCTACACATTTGTCCACTACATGCAACACACTACTTGATGTATTCGATGTTAGTGACTGAAAAAAAATTCAGAATTTTAACCAAACATCCTTGCCTGTCTTTTCCAAACATGATCCAACCCTTTTACGTACAACATTAATATTGACCACAATGACTATAATAAAATGTATAGGCACTTTATCAACATTGACACTGCCTTACTTAGTGCTGATTCAGACTCTTACGACTAGAATTCTTAATATTACACTGCTGAGGTTAACACTCAGCTAGAAATTTTACAACCCAAAGTGAAAATCCTCTACGGATCTCTTAAAGCGCAAAATGTGTAAACACGTTGCCAAATCGTGGTTTAATTATAAAAATGAATGAGCTACCAGACAGATAATGAATACAATGATTTTAAATCGAATAGAAAATTGGTTAATAAAACTATTGCAGAGGCGAAACGAAATTACTATATACATAAATTCCAACATTAAAAAAACAATATAAAATAAAAAAAAAGTGCACAACAGCTGTTATAGATATCAAGATATTAGACTAAAAATGGATAAATGCAATATTACTTAATTGACGCTTTTAGATTTTTGACACGATAAACCACGAAATTCCTTTAACTAAGCTAATTCGTCTTTATATTTTTTCAACCTCTGCAATAAGTTTTTGGAAATCCTACTTATCTCAAAGATCACAACTAGTAGCTACACAAGCATCTAAATCATCTATTCCGTCTCTAAAACGTGGTGTACCTGACAGCCGTACATTGTCGATGGCCGTAAGGAATGCGTTCAGCTCCTGCCACGTCGGAATCTCGGATTTGTTGTGCAGGTACTGTTCTCACAAGGATAGCGTGAGAAGTTTGGAGGACCACATGTACACTAAGTGGTAATCCCAATTTTCGGTTTGAATGCCGGAAATTTCTAACGCCGTTAGTCACCCCTGGATGGTGCGTTGAAATTCAAGGATAGCTGACCCAGATTCCCGATTAACGGACTGCACATTAAAACATATTTCTAATTGGCTATTTACTAACAACCGCTTGTTTTCGATTGGGAGCCTGGATTGGCAGAACACTGGATATTAAATAATTCTCACTGTATGCTTGGCCTATATTTGCACAAGATACTTTTCTTTATTCTTTATTTGCAATGAAAAAAAAGTGGCGATTTACGCGGGCAGTCCGATAAATACTTAGTCTCACCGCCCGATGGGGTCGATGGAGAAATTTACTATCATGCAGTACATTTATTCCAGAAAATCCTCTGTCGGCAAACACACCACTTGGGCTTTGACGGAACGCATTTCAATCTCGGTCACCGGCAGATCGGTTCCCTGGGTAGGCCAATGATTGCGGCAACGAACGTTGTCCAATGACACATGTTAGGAAGGATAGATTCGGCAATCTCGGACAAAAGGAGAGCGGCACATAAATCCAGTCTCGGAAGGGAAATCGTTTTGACTAGCGTCACACTCGTCTTGGCCGTGAGTGCACCATCGTCTTATGGAATCGCAGCTCTGTATGCCTTTTGCGAGGCGTCACAGAACTCTACGCGGAACTCTGGACGAAAGAAATCCCATGTTGGTATTCTGACCTGGTATAGGACCGAATAGCTCTGGAGGAAGCTGTTTCACCTTTGGCACAGCCAAAGCCAAATCTCTTGCATAAAGATTTTGGAACACACAACAAATGTAGCGAGCCAGCCTGCGAGATCGAACAACTTGACAATTTGGGAAAGGACTTCGCGTTTCTCGGGGGAGATTTACGTTGCTAGATCTGGTGGGACGAAGAAGAACTCGCCAGACATCGCTTTCCATCGTATGCCGAGAGTTTTGGCTGTGTTCTCAGTTTCGATCTCGAGAAAGTCTGTTGTCAGAAGATGATCGCTTTGGATTCAAGCTAATATTTCTTTGTGGTTGGTGGTCCATTGTCTCAATGAAAAGCCCGCGGAATCTAGAGCACTTTGTAGCTAGCGAACAATAAGGCGGAGCAGCTTTCGAAAGAACATTGTCTACATACATTTAGTTTCGAATGACGCTGCTCGCTCTTGGATGTAAGTAAGCTATTTTTATGTATTAAGTATGGTTAGTTCACTCATCTCCAAACAAAAAACAGGCTTAAAAATAATACACTTGAACGAGCAAAGCTTAGCTTAAAAGATTAAGGAATTCCGTTTTTTATTTATACACTCTAACATTGATGTTATCTGTGTATCCGAAACGTGTTTTGTCTCCGATGTTATGTGTGAAAGTTTTAATCTTTTTCGCTCCGATAGTTGTGGTCTTAACGCTAAAAAAAAATATGTGTTCAACCAGAGACGAGTGCGATTGAATATATATTTCTAAGTATCTTTAACAAAAGAGAAAACACATAAATTTTAATTTTAAGTGCCCGACGTACGAACCGCTCGCTGCACCTTGGCCCACACGCTGAAAGTGCAAGTGTCAACATAATTGCAACACGAGCGGACCTCATATATGTGCATATACCTCCGCGCTCCAGACTAAGTAAGCTTAGCTTTATATACTTCAGAATACATAGGGCATCTCTCCGCTGCCGCTGTTGGCAGCGCCGCTACGAGACTTAGACCTCTTTAGCTCCTAAGCAAATTGGGGCTTAACATGAACCTCCTTCGAGCTCGGAGCGGCAATAACGGCTGCTCCGAAACAATCAATAAATTTGTACAAAACCAAATATAAAATAAATGATAAATTTAAATAAAGAACGAAAACAAGAAAACGCTATGAACCTATCTTCTTCATTGGCGGAGCGGGATCATTACAATCTACACTCTCTTTGAAGTACTCCGATGTCATTCTTGCAGGCGATTTCAACAGTAATATTTTAATTGAAAAGCATTTGTCAAACGATATGGAATAACTTAGTTTGCTTCTTGTAAACTTTAAATATCCTACACATTTGTCCACTACATGCAACACACTACTTGATGTATTCGATGTTAGTGACTGAAAAAAAATTCAGAATTTTAACCAAACATCGTTGCCTGTCTTTTCCAAACATGATCCAACCCTTTTACGTACAACATTAATATTGACCACAATGACTATAATAAAATGTATAGGGACTTTATCAACATTGACACTGCCTTACTTAGTGCTGATTCAGACTCTTACGACTAGAATACTTAATATTACACTGCTGAGGTTAACACTCAGCTAGAAATTTTACAACCCAAAGTGAAAATCCTCTACGGATCTCTTAAAGCGCAAAATGTGTAAACACGTTGCCAAATCGTGGTTTAATTATAAAAATGAATGCGCTACCAGACAGATAATGAATACAATGATTTTAAATCGAATAGAAAATTGGTTAATAAAACTATTGCAGAGGCGAAACGAAATTACTATATACATAAATTCCAACATTAAAAAAACAATATAAAATAAAAAAAAAGTGCACAACAGCTGTTATAGATATCAAGATATTAGACTAAAAATGGATAAATGCAATATTACTTTATTGACGCTTTTAGATTTTTGACACGATAAACCACGAAATTCCTTTAACTAAGCTAATTCGTCTTTATATTTTTTCAACCTCTGCAATAAGTTTTTGGAAATCCTACTTATCTCAAAGATCACAACTAGTAGCTACACAAGCATCTAAATCATCTATTCCGTCTCTAAAACGTGGTGTACCTGACGGCCGTACATCGTCAATGGCCGTAAGGAATGCGTTCAGCTCCTGCCACGTCGGAATCTCGGATTTGTTGTGCAGGTACTGTTCTCACAAGGATAGCGTGAGAAGTTTGGAGGACCACATGTACACTAAGTGGTAATCCCAATTTTCGGTTTGAATGCCGGAAATTTCTAACGCCGTTAGTCACCCCTGGATGGTGCGTTGAAATTCACGGATAGCTGACCCAGATTCCCGAACCCGGACTGCACATTAAAACATATTACTAATTGGCTATTTACTAACATCTGCTTGTTTTCGATTGGGACCCTGGATTGGCAGAACACTGGATATTAAATAATTCTCACTGTATGCTTGGCCTATATTTGCACAAGATGTTTTCCTTTATTCTTTATTTGCAAAGAAAAAAAGTGGCGATTTACGCGGGCAGTCCGATAAATACTTAGTCTCACCGCCCGATGGGGTCGATGGAGAAATTTACTATCATGCAGTACATTCATTCCAGAAAATCCTCTGTCGGCAAACACACCACTTGGGCTTTGAAGGAACGCATTTCAATCTCGGTCACCGGCAGATCGGTTCCCTGGGTAGGCCAATGATTGCGGCAACGAACGTTGTCCAATGACACATGTTAGGAAGGATAGATTCGGCAATCTCGGACAAAAGAAGAGCGGCACATAAATCCAGTCTCGGAAGGGAAATCGTTTTGACTGGCGTCACACTCGTCTTGGCCGTGAGTGCACCATCGTCTTATGGAATCGCAGCTCTGTATGCCTTTTGCGAGGCGTCACAGAACTCTACGCGGAACTCTGGACGAAAGAAATCCCATGTTGGTATTCTGACCTGGTATAGGACCGAATAGCTCTGGAGGAAGCTGTTTCACCTTTGGCACAGCCAAAGCCAAATCTCTTGCATAAAGATTTTGGAACACACAACAAATGGAGCGAGCCAGCCTGCGAGATCGAACAACTTGACAATTTGGGAAAGGACTTCGCGTTTCGCGGGGGAGATTTCCGTTGCTAGATCTGGTGGGACGAAAAGGAAATCGCCGGACGTCGCTTTCCATCGTATGCCGAGAGTTTTGGCTGTGTTCTCAGTTTCGATCTCGACAAAGTCTGTTGTCAGAAGATGATCGCTTTGGATTCAAGCTAATATTTCTTTGTGGTTGGTGGTCCATTTTCTCAATGAAAAGCCCACGGAATCTAGAGCACTTTGTAGCTAGCGAACAATAAGGCGGAGCAGCTTTCGAAAGAACATACATTTAGTTTCGAATGACGCTGCTCGCTCTTGGATGGCTGGTGGCGCTGGAATGGCGAATGCTTCGTATCTAAACATATTCTTCGATACATTTTCTCGATATCGGCACTGTAGACGTATCGGAAATATCGCCACTTCAGAATCTGGATCCGATTGTAAGACTGGGCCAGTATAAAGGATATCATTTAATCTTACCCCATTCTCTAATTTCACACGTAGCTTGGTGGTTTTACTTTCCGGCATAATAATTATGGGTAGAACGGACTTCTCTCATGTGATGGAGGTCGAGATACTCTTAAATCACAGAGTTATATTTGTTCCCTTTTAGTCGTTGCTTGGTTCTTAGGAACTGCGACAGCGCGGAGGATCTGGAGTGACTGAGGGCGGATTTAACGTTTTCCGGATACCGAAACGGAAGACTTACCTGCCACTATCGTCTCTTTCGCATCGGAAGATTCTGCCACTTTTACTGGCAGAAAATTTGCACCTGCCAATATTTTGTGAAAGTCTTATCTAGGGACGTGTCAACTGTGTGGGAAATTTTTTTAGAAAAGGTGAAAATTTGATTTTCCCTTAGAGCAGGAACGGGTCCAGTTAGGGTCCACCCGAAAATGGTTTCTTGACCGAAAAGAGAGCCGTAAATATTCGGACGGGTGAAGCTTAGGAGAATGGATGAATGGAAGCACAACGGGCCCGACCAGAATATTTATCTGAGCGCTCTCGTCAAACTTTGAATCCGCTAGTGGCAATTCGGAAAGGTCCCGTAGAAAATGTCGGCTTTTTAGAATCAGCGGATACTGTCTTACTGGTCATACTGGTTTAAGCCTGATACTTGTGCGCGGATTACCTGGTGTAGCGACATAATTAATTTGAACAACCGCTCAGGGCACTAGCTTTAAAATTCGAACCCAGGTGACAGATGTCAATTATGGCGGTGTCCAGCAAGACGGATCTATAGCCCGTCGCGAAGTAATTATTTTGGAATGTAGAGTCCGAAGACACGGTAGCGGGCGCAACTGGCGAATTTGGTCTTGGCCTAAGCGAAGGATTTGAAGGCGATGGTACAAACGATACGGTTACTAAAAAGCGTTGGGTCCAAACAAATTATAGATTTACATTGAATTAAAGCAGACACATTAAAATAAATGTTTTCTTTGAAATTGCAGATATGTGATGTCTGGACAGGCAAGTGGGTGAGCTATCAGAAAAAATATCTGCTCAGGAAAATGCTGATGTCCAGTGTGAAGTCAGATTGCACGGTGTGCCCTACAAAGAGGGCGAATCACTAAAAACTGTTTAATGTACTCTCTTTCTCTATTAGAATCACACTGGCATCAAAACTTTTGGAGATTTTTAGGGTCAAAACACGAAACACGATGAGAACTATTGCTGACCCAATAATAAAACTGAAATTCGAGCACTTCAGGGACAAAATTACGATGTGGCGGCACGCTGCCGAATACAGGCGTACTCACAAGAGCTGGTTCTGGAGCTGTTGGGTTAAATTCGAATGTGGAAATTTATTTAAATGAACAATTAAGAAAGGAAAACTATAACATTTTTAAAAAGCAATGATAATTAAAAATTAAAACGCTCATATCAGCTGTTTTCTCCCGTAGTGGTATTGTTCACGTTAGAGTGCATGGGAGAGAAGATTTTATGTGTCTAGAGACATAACATCATACATAAACTTAATCAGCTGCAGTTCGAATTGTCTCCAGAACAGCTGTCCGCGTCTAGTTTTACTAGTTTTATTCATTATTATATCTTTAGAAAGTTAATTGTGTGTGTACTTAACTTTGATGGGAGTAAGCTATTTTTATGTATTAAGTATGGTTAGTTCACTCATCTCCAAACAAAAAACAGGCTTAAAAATAATACACTTGAACGAGCAAAGCTTAGGTTAAAAGATTAAGGAATTCCGTTTTTTATTTATACACTCTAACATTGATGTTATCTGTGTATCCGAAACGTGTTTTGTTATGTGTGAAAGTTTTAATCTTTTTCGCTCCGATAGTTGTGGTCTTAACGCTAAAAAAATATGTGTTCAACCAGAGACGAGTGCGATTGAATATATATTTCTAAGTATCTTCAACAAAAGAGAAAACACATAAATTTTAATTGCCTGTATCTACAGACCACAAAAAACAACAGAAAACTCTGAGCTTATTGATTGAACAACAGAATACTCTCAGCTTATTGATTATCTTGTACTATGCACACATATAAAATATATATATCGACCACCCACTGTACCAAGAGTACTACTTTGTCGCAGGTTTTATACAATTGAGAGTCTCGGTCATCAACCTAAGTGCCCGACGTACGAACCGCGTGTCAACATAATTGCAACACGAGCGGACCTCATGTATGTGCATATACCTCCGCGCTCCAGATTAAGTAAGCTTAGCTTTATATACTTCAGAATACATAGTGCATCTCTCCGCTGCCGCTGTTGGTAGCGCCGCTACGAGACTTAGACCTCTTTAGATCCTACGCAAATTGGGGCTTAACATGAACCTCCTTCGAGCCCGGAGCGGCAATAACGGATGCCCCGAAACAATTAATAAATTTGTACAAAACCAAATATAAAAAAAATGATAAATTTAAATAAAGAACGAAAACAAGAAAACGCTATGAACCTATCTTCTTCATTGGCGGAGCGGGATCATTACAATCTACACTCTCTTTGAAGTACTCCGATGTCATTCTGGCAGGCGATTTCAACAGTAATATTTTAATTGAAAAGCATTAGACAAACGATATGGAATAACTTAGTTTGCTTCTTGTAAACTTTAAATATCCTACACATTTGTCCACTACATGCAACACCCTACTTGATGTATTCGATGTTAGTGACTGAAAAAAAATTCAGAATTTTAACCAAATATCGTTGCCTGTCTTTTCCAAACATGATCCAACCCTTTTACGTACAACATTAATATTGACCATTAATAAAATGTATAGGGACTTTATCAACATTGACACTGCCTTACTTAGTGCTGATTCAGACTCTTACGACTAAAATTCTTAATATTACACTGCTGAGGTTAACACTCAGCTAGAAATTTTACAACGCAAAGTGAAAATCCTCTACGGATCTCTTAAAGCGCAAAATGTGTAAGCACATTGCCAAATCGTGGTTTAATTATAAAAATGAAAGCCCTACCAGACAGATAATGAATACAATGATTTTAAATCGAATAGAAAATTGGTTAATAAAACTATTGCAGAGGCGAAACGAAATTACTATATACATAAATTCCAACATTAAAAAAACAATATAAAATAAAAAAAAAAAGTGCACAACAGCTGTTATACATATCAAGATATTAGACTAAAAATGGATAAAAGCAATATTACTTAATTGACGCTTTTAGATTTTTGACACGGTAAACCACGAAATTCCTTTAACTTAGCTAATTCGTCTTTATATTTTTTCAACCTCTGCAATAAGTTTTTGGAAATCCTACTTATCTCAAAGATCACAACTAGTAGCTACACAAGCATCTAAATCATCTATTCCGTCTCTAAAACACTGGATATTAAATAATTCTCATTGTATGCTTGACCTATATTTGGACAAGATACTTTTCTTTATTCTTGCTACTCACCGCCCGATGGGTTCGATGGAGAAATTTACTATCATGCAGTACATTCTCGTAGACGGCTACTGTGTAAATTTTAGCCGAATCGGACGTCGCACGGAGGATAACGTGACAAAAATCCACGATCTCGTATTGGCGAACCGCTGATTAAAGATACGCGAGATAGCTGAGATGGTGCGAATGTCAAAAGAACGCGTAGGTCACACAGTGAGACCACTTCAGAGCAGTGTCTGACGCTGTTTAAGTGCAATCCGAAGGAGTTTCTGCGTCGTTTTGTGACCGTAAAATGCCGAATTATTAAATACGGCCCCATTTGGCGAAGAAAAAGTGCTCTTCCATCAAGACAACGCACCGGCTCAAACTTCCGCCCGAATTGGGTTACAAACTGCTACCCCATCAACCATATTCTTCAGATTTGTCTCCGTGTGATTTCTTTTTGTTTCCAAACTTGAAAAAGTCACTCGCTGGACAGAAATTTGCGTCGAATGAGGAGGTCGTCGCCGCCACCGAGGCCTATTTTGCAGACCTCGAGAAAACATATTTTTCAGACGGGTTAAAGAAGTTTGAGCATCGCTGAGTCAAGGGTATCGAGCTAAAAGGAGATTATGTTGAGAAATAAATCGAAATTTTCGGTTTTATTTTTTTATATTATATTATATTATATTATATTATATATTGTATTATATTATATTATATTATATTATATTATATTATATTATATTATATTATATTATATTTATTATATTATATTATATTAT